>NC_140128.1:38318127-39040197 GCF_964035555.1 Netta rufina | reverse complement strand
TAAACTCATTCACTCGTGGTCCAAGATCCTTCCTAACCCTGGGGGGTTGTGGTAGAGGGAAAAAAAAAAAAAAAAAAAAAAAAAAAAGAAAGACATCCCTCAGGTAACAGTCCCTTGCATCACACAGGTTGAGCCTAATAAGGGTCTATTGCTGTCTCATTCCATTGCTAACACTGTGACTCTAACTGCCGTGTACTACAAATTAATTCATTCCTTCAGGCCTTGCTGTTCAGTAACTGGCTGTCACAGCAATCTCCCGAGGAGCTAATTGAGAGTTGTGATCCGTGCAGTATTTCCATTAGTGCTGTAATGACAGGCAGCCAGACACACACACATGCATGCACACACACACAGAGCACAGGTTCCTCTGTCCCCACAAAGGAAAGCAGATAAAAAGCCAAAGCCATTTCAAGTGTTAAGCAGCAGCTGGGGGAAATGGAAAACCAGAGGAACAATTTCCATTATCCAGGCTGAGGTCACCCAAACTTTGTCTGAATGAGAACAATTTGCTGGGAGCTCTAAACAAGCTCTTAATTCACTCTAGTGGAGTAAAATCCCTGACATCTTCTTCTGTACAGTGGTACTGTCCCAGAGACTACAAATCCCAGCAAGTTACCTCCATTTGAAAAGCTTTCCTCATTGCATTGTGGGACCTGTAGTCTCCAGATAGATGCATGGGATGATTGCAGTCGTAGTTGTGTGTGGCACTGTCAAAGCATTAAAGACAATAAGCAATATTAGAGAGTCTTACAGGTTCTGCTTAGCAAGATGCCAAGGTGTTAATTAGGGAAGAACATTATTTGATCAGTTATAGTGCAATTCATTCAGGAATCTCGGACATGAAGTCTGTTTATGATTCTAGTCTCTTGATTTGTTTATCCTTTCATGACTAGTTTTCAGAGGATTAATTAGCAGGAAAACATTAAACTGTACCACCCATTGGTAAAGACTTAGCCATCTTAAAGGACATATTTCATGTCCTGTCTGCATGGACTATATCCTTATGCTTCTCTGGTCTCAGAGGGCGGACACCTAGAAAGCAAAGCACATGAAATTCTGTGCTGACACTGATGATAATTTAGCAGGGTCAGTTAGAATGTGAGAAACCTTTGATCTCTTTGGCATTTGTCCACTTTCTTGAACTAGTTCTGGAATTAACCCTACCATATCTGAGGCCTTGTCTGCATACACACAGATGTGAATCTATTTAATTTAAATTACTTGGTAGTCAGCCAAATTGATGCAGACTAGTTCAGCAGACACTTCTCGCAGTGAGTGCTTCACTAATTTCAAAGCTGTGATCAGTTTCATTGTAAATTAAATAGTTTCAAAGTTCATTGACAATGGGAAACCAAATCACAACAATTATTTTGAGTGACAATGAATGAATCCTTCAAAAACGTAGTTCTATTATCAGACTTTTTAGCCTTGAGAAAGGAAAAAATAAAAAGAAAAAATAGAAAGTATTTAAAGTTTCTCTAGTAATTAAAATTATGTGACATTTTAAGTATCTAATCAAAGCAGGATGCATTTGCAAGCAAATTGTTTAAAAGAAATCCATGCAACTATGCTAGCAGTCAGACAGATTTAAGCCAACATTTCCAGTCACCCTTAAATTTAGACTGTTGCATTGGCAGTGGTGTCTCAGGTAGCCATGCACGAGGAGGTAGCTCCTGCTTTCAACAAGGTGAAGATATCCTCACTTGGACAGGAACTGCTCTCACAGAGACCCAGGTTTCCAACAGCAGCTCTCTAGCAAGGGAATGAGCTGCAGGTTCTTCACAGCATTCCAGAAGACACAATGTGCTGCTCTGACTATCACTGCAGTCTGGCTTTATAAAAATACCTAGGGAAGATACCTATTCAAGGTCTACTAACAGCCTTCAGGGCTCAGATAGAGGATTAAGTTACTGAGGCTTAAGAAGTCATGGCATATAATCTTAGCTTGGTAATTGAACACATGCATGCTCCTGGCATGCGATAAATGCAAGGTCATTTGACTTAACCCAGGACAGGACAGCATTAAGTGGAATTACCCCATGTCAGCTGCAGGCTAGTTGTGCACACAACTCTGTTAGCACAGCTCAGCAGATACACAGCAATTTGTTCAGCTGTACTAAATGCTACTGCATGTACAAGCCCTGATTCTGCCCTCTTCTGACAGTATGACAGGAAAATAAAGTTCTTTTAAAAATCAGATGAATTTGACACAGGAAACAAAAACAAATTCAAAATATTTCACAATGGTGAAGTGCCCCTGGAAAGTGGGTTAAAGTAGGATGTTCTGAGATATCCATGTAGTCTTGGCTTCCCTGTATATATCTCTCTTTCCTGTATATAATTAGGATTTTCCAATATCAGAGGGACAGAGCGGAAGGCAAGGTATTGGGTGTGTCTGCCTCTTCTGTGCGCAACCAAACTGAAAGCTCACAGCACACCAAGAACAGACCCTACCAGCACCCCTGACTAACCTGTGAAAAAGGACAAGAGGGTGTCAATGAATAAAGTTCCAAAAGCCCAGGGGTGGACAAGATCCTGGAGCGATCCACACAGCTGGTTAGAATATGGTGTGTCCTGCAACTTTGTTTCTGGAATCATTCAAGGTATGCCCAAGGAATACGCCTAAGTACACATAAAGCTCTCTCTGTTATTGATGTTGGGAAAGCTACGGCATAAATGGAAAAGGTCCTGAGTTATGACCAATAACTTCATTGTTGCAGAAATATTGTATGTCACAGAGTAGCTTTGGCTTCTGTGCATAGTGTCAGTGATGCCTTTTCCCCTAAAATGGGATAACAGATGGATCCAGAAGAGGGATGGAAGAGGTGGACATACAAGTAGTGATTTATTCCAGACTGATTACTTGGAAGGAGTTTCCAAAAAGCAGTTACAGATCTAGCGAAAACGACATGTATTTCAACACAAATTGATCTCTTCATAGCTCTGCCATGCTGGCACAGTGGTGCACACACATTTGCATTGATAACAGCATGACAGGTTAACCCCAAACAATATGAATCAAATCCCAGTGGCTGTACTATGTGAAAGAAGCCCTTGTTCATGTCAGCTTTTGACATCTTCATGGTCTCCATGCACAGCATGATTTGGGGATCTGACTGTTTTGCTGCCTGCAGGCTCCAGTGCCTGTTTCCTGCAACAGAATCCTGTCAACACTTCACCAGTTTTTCCAATGCCTCACCAATGCATGAAATTTTTTTCTTCTAGAGGAAGGCTTCACGCCTATCAAGCTTTCAATGCTCACCATTCAGTTCAATCATTACTGATACACCTCACACTGACTTCTCTGGAGACATGCTAACGTGGAGATGCAACCAAGTCACCAGCTTCTGCTATGGCTAACTTAGGCTGCCCCCAAGGTGAAGTATAAATTACCTTTCTCAGCTAAGGAGGTCCTGGCAGTTAGTGTTAGGTGGAGGACACCTGTCTACTTGCGCATGGGTCTGCTGTTCCTGTGAGAATTGTGAGAGAGGAGGAGCTGTCCCAAAGGAAGCAGTGAGCTCATCAGGTCATTTTGAAAGACCTGTTGGGGGATATCTAGTCCAGTCATGAAAGGAGACTATTGCCACCCCTAGAACATGTCGACTGTGTCTTTGCCTTGGAAATTTCCAGGAATGGAAGTTCCACCACAGCTCTGAGTAACGTTTCACCACAGCACAGGTCTCCTAGGAAGTTTTACCTACGCCTAATTTGAATATCCGAAGACACATTGTCTACTACTGGGCACAGCTGACAGACATCCTATCTGGACTATTCTAAAAAATGGTAAGCATAAAATGAGAAATGCAACATTTGGAAACAGGCTCACAAAAACAGCACACAAATGCATTTCTTATGCTACCTGAAACTCAGCGCTAACTACAGGAACTCCTTCAGGACTTCTATTTTAAAAAGCTCTCTCAGTCAGCAGAACTGAAGAAAGATTATGGTAGTCTGATACTCCCTCTGACAGAATAAAGCTGCATGAAAACAATCAAGAAGACATTAAACAAGGTCTGACTGCAAGCCCAGCTTCCGTGGCATTCTCTGTTCAGTAGAGCAGTTTACAGAGCAGGGACTTCAGTCTCTGATTATGGCCCTCTGTTTTTGCTGCTCAGTTCTCCAAGGTAGTTATCAAGTGCAAATAAGCTCACAGGGGGACATTACCTCCTCTAATCCTTATTCATGTCACTGAAACTCATCATTAGCTAGGTGTATGAGGGCAGTTCATACATATGTAACCGTCTATGAGGAAATGCCTGTTGGTGAAAAGTGATTGGTAAAAGGTGATTCAGGAGCCTATTATGTTTTCACCAAGCTGCACTCTTCTACCAGAATGCCTTGAACATGTGTTAGCACTGTCCTGGAAACAGATCTACATTTGTCCTAAATCTAGGTCCACATCTGGTTATACCTCACCTCCTCAATGTACACATCACCAGATTTTACATTGACTCATTTGATTTCTGGCACTATTTACTTTTTAACTCACAGTATGCTTCTATTCCCTATCAGTGGTTTGGAGCAGTTTTCACAGCTGTTAGACTTTAAGTGAAATATCTGTTCCACTTAGTTTTATTTTAAACAATTGTGGTTCAAAACAGCAGACAGCTAAGCACCACACAGCCATTCGCTCACTCCTCCCAAAGTGGGATGGGAGAGAAAAGTGAACAAGCTAAAAGTGTCAGAACTTGTTGGTTGAGATTAGGGCAGTTTAATAAGAAAGAAAGAAAATGCAAATAATAATAATAATAATTATTATTATTATTATTATTATTATTATTATTATTATTATTATAAAGTGATTCATAATGCAATTGCTGACCACTAGCCAACCAATGCCCAGCCAGTCCCCAAACAACAGCAGCCCCACTTGGCCCCACTGGCCAAGCACTCTTGTTTTTATTGCTGAGCAGGAAGACACCATATGGTATGGGATATCTCTTTGGCCAGTCTGTCCTGGCTGTCTTGATGTGCCACCTCCCAGCTCCTGCTGCACCCCCAGCCTCCTTGCTAGTAGGGCAGCAAGAGAAGCAGGAAAGACCTTGACCCAGTGTAAGCACTGCTCTGGAAAAACTAAAATACTGGTGTGTTACTGATATCCTAAAACACAGCAGCATGCCAGCTATGATGAAGAAAATCATCTCCGTCCCATATGAAATCAGAAGACCCATTCACACTCCGCAGGTAATCTGCTTTCTCCCTTATACCTGTTCTAGTTTCCATTCTGCCCAAGCATTATGATCTCCTAAACTAAGATCCATTTTGTCCAACACTGTAGCTATGTCAGGCAAGGTTGCAATCAACATTAGAACATTACCTCTGGCAATGGCCAGATACTTACAGAGGGTCAGAAACAGAGCAGGAAGAGAAAGATTGTGTCCTTGGGGCACTGGGCTGATGTATCCAGAGATCCAACGTTGTGACCCAAAATAGTTTCCCAAGTGGTAATATAAAACACAGCATAGTTTGGGTCAATTCTTCTTACTCCCTGCCTTTGCCCTGGGCATTAGTTCATATTTTTAATACTGTGCAATTCTCTATCATGGTGATTCTTCCTTTAATTATTCACATATCAATATGCTTGACCATCTATTATGGCTTCTAGGGATCTGCTTGGCCTGAGAATCTTCCCTTCCTTGATTTTAGAGTTAGGGAGTATTTTTACTACCTTCCTTCCATGTGATTTTCATGATAAGTGCAAACACATTCCCAATGCCTCCTAAATCACCTTGTTGGTGATTCGACTCTTAGGGGAACAGAGGGCCCTATTTGTCGGCCTGACCCCACCCGTAGGGAAGTCTGCTGTCTCCCTGGGGCCAGGGTCAGGGACGTTGCCAGGAAGCTTCCTAACCTGGTACGCCCCTCTGACTATTACCCCCTTTTGATAGTCCAGGCGGGCAGTGATAACATCGAAGAGAGAAGCCTCAAGGCTATCAAAAGGGACTTTAGGGGACTGGGTCGGTTAGTGGATGGAGCGGGAGTGCAGGTGGTGTTTTCGTCCATCCCTATGGTGGCAGGGAGGGGTTCAAAGAGGACACGGAAAGCTCACCTGTTAAACACGTGGCTCCGGGACTGGTGCCAACGCAGAAATCTTGGGTTTTTTGATCATGGGGCACTTTACTCAGCACCTGGCCTGATGGCCGCAGACGGGTCCCTATCTTTTAGGGGAAAAAGGATCCTGGGCCAGGAACTGGCAGGGCTCATTGAGAGGGCTTTAAACTAGGTAGGAAGGGGGATGGGGCTGAGGCTAGGATTGTTGGGGCTGTGCCAGGGGGAACAATGGCTAGGCTGGAGGATAAGGCTATGGCCCAGCTGAAGTGCATCTACACCAATGCACGCAGCATGGGTAACAAACAGGAGGAGCTGGAAGCCATCGTGCGGCAGGCAGGCTACGACTTGGTTGCCATCACGGAGACGTGGTGGGACCAGTCTCATGACTGGAGTGCTGCAATGCCTGGCTATAAGCTCTATAGAAGGGACAGGCAGCATAGAAGGGGTGGTGGTGTGGCTCTCTATATTAGAGAGTCTTTCGAGGTTGTAGAACTCGAGGTTGGGAATGACAAGGTCGAGTCCCTTTGGGTTAGGATCGGCAGGGACAACAAGGCTAGTGTCCTGGTCGGGGTCTGCTATAGACCGCCGAACCAGGATGAGGAGACGGATGAGGAATTCTACAGGCAGCTGACAGAGGTTGCTAAATCATCAGCTCTTGTACTCGTGGGGGACTTCAACTTCCCTGACATATCCTGGAAGCACAACACAGCCCTGAGAAAGCAGTCTAGGAGGTTTCTGGAGAGCGTGGAAGATAGCTTCCTGACGCAGCTGGTTAGTGAACCTACCAGGGGTGGTGCCCCGCTAGACCTTCTCTTCACAAACAGAGAAGGACTGGTGGAGGACGTGATCGTTGGGAGCTGTCTTGGGCAGAGTGACCACGCAATGGTGGAGTTCACTATTCTTGGCGAGGCCAGGAAGGGGACCAGTAAAACCGCTGTATTGGACTTTCGAAGGGCTGACTTTGAGCTGCTCAGGACACTGGTTGGTGGAGTCCCTTGGGAGGTGGTTCTGAAGGGCAGAGGGGTCCAGGAAGGCTGGGCGCTCTTCAAGAGGGAAGTCTTAATGGCGCAGGAACGGTCTGTCCCCACGTGCCCAAAGACGAGCTGGCGGGGAAGAAGACCGGCCTGGCTCAACAGAGAATTGTGGCTTGATCTTAGGAGGAAAAAGAGGGTTTATAAGCTTTGGAAAAGTGGGCAGGCCACTAAGGAGGACTTTAAAGAAGTAGCGAGGCTGTGCAGGGACAAAATTAGGAAGGCCAAAGCTCATCTGGAGCTCAATCTGGCTACTGCCGTTAAAGATAACAAAAAACGTTTCTATAAATACATCAACACAAAAAGGAGGACTAAGGAGAATCTCCATCCTTTACTGGATGCGGGGGGAAACTTAGTTACAAGAGATGAGGAAAAGGCGGAGGTGCTCAATGCCTTCTTTGCCTCAGTCTTTAGCGGCAATACCGGATGTTCTCTGGATACTCAGTACCCTGAGCTGGTGGAAGGCGATGGGGAGCAGGATGTGGCCCTCATTATCCATGAAGAACTGGTTGGTGACCTGCTACGGCACTTAGATGTGCACAAGTCGATGGGGCCGGATGGGATCCACCCAAGGGTACTGAGGGAACTGGCACAAGAGCTGGCCAAGCCGCTTTCCATCATTTATCAACAGTCCTGGCTATCAGGGGAGGTTCCAATCGACTGGCGGCTAGCAAACGTGACGCCCATCTACAAGAAGGGCCGGAGGGCAGACCCGGGAAACTACAGGCCTGTCAGTTTGACCTCAGTGCCAGGAAAGCTCATGGAGCAGATCCTCCTGAGAGTCATCATGCAGCAATTGCAGGGGAAGCAGGCGATCAGGCCCAGTCAGCATGGCTTTATGAAAGGCAGGTCATGCCTGACGAACCTGATCTCCTTCTATGACAGAGTGACGCGCTGGGTAGATGAGGGAAAGGCTGTGGATGTGGTCTACCTTGACTTCAGCAAGGCTTTTGACACCGTCTCCCACAGCATTCTCCTCAAGAAACTGTCTGCTCTTGGCTTGGACTGGCGCACGCTTCGCTGGGTTAGAAACTGGCTGGATAGCCGGGCCCAAAGAGTCGTGGTGAATGGAGCCAAGTCCAGTTGGAGGCCAGTCACTAGTGGTGTCCCCCAGGGCTCGGTGCTGGGGCCGGTCCTCTTTAATATCTTCATTGATGATCTGGACGAGGGCATTGAGTGCACCCTCAGTAAGTTCGCAGATGACACCAAGTTAGGTGCGTGTGTCGATCTGCTCGAGGGTAGGAAAGCCCTGCAGGAGGATCTGGATAGGCTGCACCGATGGGCTGAGGTCAACTGCATGAAGTTCAACAAGGCCAAGTGCCGGGTCCTGCACCTGGGGCGCAATAACCCCAAGCAGAGCTACAGACTGGGAGAGGAATGGTTGGAGAGCTGCCAGGCAGAGAAGGACCTGGGAGTGATGGTGGATAGTCAGCTGAATATGAGCCAGCAGTGTGCTCAGGTGGCCAAGAAGGCCAACGGCATCCTGGCTTGTATCAGGAACAGCGTGACCAGCAGGGCGAGGGAGGTGATCGTCCCCCTGTACTCAGCTCTGGTGAGGCCGCACCTCGAGTACTGTGTTCAGTTTTGGGCCCCTCGCTACAAGAAGGACATCGAGGTGCTTGAGCGGGTGCAGAGAAGGGCGACGAAGCTGGTGAGGGGCCTGGAGAACAAGTCCTACGAGGAGCGGCTGAGGGAGCTGGGCTTGTTCAGCCTGGAGAAGAGGAGGCTCAGGGGCGACCTTATCGCTCTCTATAGGTACCTCAAGGGAGGCTGTAGCGAGGTGGGGGTTGGCCTGTTCTCCCACGTGCCTGGTGACAGGACGAGGGGGAATGGGCTTAAGTTGAGCCAGGGGAGTTTTAGGTTAGATGTTAGGAAGAATTTCTTCACTGAAAGGGTTGTTAGACATTGGAACAGGCTGCCCAGGGAAGTGGTGGAGTCACCATCCCTGGAAGTCTTCAAAAGACGTTTAGATGTAGAGCTTAGGGATATGGTTTAGTGGAGGGCTGTTAGCGTTAGGTTGGAGGTTGGACTCGATGACCTTGAGGTCTCTTCCAACCTAGAAATTCTGTGATTCTGTGATTCTGTGATTCTGTAAAGCAAACATAGTACTATCATCAGGACTGTGCTGAGTGTGAAAAGATGAGGCTGCTACAAGCCCTGTCAGCTAAGCTACACTGCTGCTGCCATATTAGTTCACCAGTTCACCAGTTAGTCAGTGATGCTAGGAACTGGCACCAGCATATGGAACAGCTTTCCAGGTATAATCTCAGCTGAAGAAAGGAATAGACCTCTACCAACTACAGAAATTCACTTGGTAACCTATTTATCTAAATATATCAGTCTTATATGCCAGATGCTATCTTGTAAGGGGACCAGCATTCTGTAAGGATATATCCCTGCCCATATGAAACTATAGCCTAAAAGCCAGACAGATACAAACAGTAACTGTAGAGGCATATGCTGCCAACAGGTTCTTAAAATATTGCGGAGTTTTAACAGAGAGTTGAAAACTTTAACAGTTTTAGATTTTAATAAATCTATGGTATCTGTTTTGTTTGTTCTGATCTTATATAGCTCACCCACTCACATAAACTAAAAGAACTCTGTGGCAGATCTAATATTAAAATACTGAGCCCAAATAAACTTTTTGGTAGGATTTGGCCAATTGGAACAGTATTAAAACAAAATCAATAATTAATAATATCCTATTACATAGTACTTATACCACACTTTACTGTAGAAGTACTGCAAAAAACATTACTTGATTAATCAATTAATCAAGAAGCTACAAAATTAGCTACATTAACTAATTAATTAATCAAGAAGCTATTAAAAGCCTGACTGAAAGGATATCGATTGTTACTAGAAATAACAATGCAATTGCAATGTTGTGGTGCATAGATAAGAATTTCAGAGCTAGATATAATAGTTCACAGATCTATGTGGTTTCACGTGCATGGATTTGAGATAAATGCCTAAGGTCTGTGGCATGGGAAACCAGAAAAGAGCTAGAATTTGTACTGCCGAACCTAAGTATGAGGGGTTGTTTGAAAAGGAAAAGACCAAGCTATGGCTGAGATCCTGTCTTGGAATAAACTCCCACCCTGAAGAAAAGATAGGAAAAATTAAAAGAAAACACACTTTTACTGTATTTATCAGCCCTGGCATCAGATGCTGCACGTATTATAGGTTTTCAGAGACCTACTGAGATAAGAACCAAAATGGGTATTTACTAATTAATTAACCTGTGATGGGAAGGCTTGCTCAGTACATGCTGCTCGCTCTATGCCTATGACTTAATTCAGTCTAAGAAGCCTTAGCGAGAGCCTTGCCGTTATCCTGTAACAACCTTCAGAAGCAGGGAAGACCAAGAGATGCACCCAAACAGAGGTAAAATGGAAGGAACGCAGACACCCTTCCTGTTTCCTCCAAGGCACAAAATGTGGAAAGATGTCTTTTGACCGGAATGTAATTTCTCCTGAGGGCTGGTGGGTTAGAAATCCTATTACTCTTTTCCTCTTGCTCCCATGCCAACTGCTTTACAAACCAAGCTCGTCATCCAGCTATACATGTTACAGAGCAAGACTGCAGCTAATGCCTGTAACTTCTCTGTTCCAAGTTTTCAAATTGTTTTTTTTTTTTTTTATTATTATTATTAATATTTTTTGCCCCACACTGACAAAGCCAACCAGTAGCAGAATTTCAACTGCTATTAGTACACAGAATTTGAAAGCTATGGGAAAGTGTGAGTGACAACACATTGCCAGCAAGTCTTGTGCAAAATTTTTACAAGACCTGTGGGCTCAATTTTCAGGATCCTCCATCTCCCAATCCTACAGTCAATCCGCTGACAGGATAGTGAATTGCAGCACCTCTAGCACAGAAAGGATACCTGTAGATCTGCTCTACCTAGTGATTCCAGAATATGTCAAGCTACACTGCTAAACTGGAGATTAAGATAGCTGCAGGCTGCAATATAGGTGCTATGGACCATATGTAATCTGTAGGCTACCATGTGGTGATCACAGCAGTAGAAGAGCAGACAGGTTACCTGGTCTACCCGAGCTGACCTGTGATAAGACAGGTTTTATGTAATGGGACTGTTGATCCCCTCCCTCCACTTTCTTATTCCAGTGTTCACTCCCCTCTCTTATATTTTATTAAATTTCAATCTCTCTTTGGTAATAGCGAACAAACAGAAAATGAGAGCAGAATATTATATCCCATAGCATCACAGCAGTTTGAGAGACAGATGCATCAGCACAATTGAAGGGGGGAGGAAGGGAACTTCACACCAGGTATTGACTTCTCTTATAAGGCAAATATATATAGACAGAAAGCTCTTGACCAAGTGAAGAAAGCCCTCAGTTTGCATGGCTCTTGAGGCCTAGTACTGGAGCATCCCTACTTCATCCACCTTAATTGGTATAAAATAGAGCACATCATGGCAGCCTCTCCAAGGATGAGCAACAGAAAATAGATTATACACCCTGGCATGCAAGGCAGTCTGTTCCCAATCCTTTCATCCTATGAGGACAGTGTTTTGGTGCACGTTGTATTGCAGGAGCCACATATGCTACAGATGGCAACCAAGGCTAGGTGACGGGTGATAGGTTAGGTGCCTGGGCTACAGCCTAGTGCCAAAAATGAACAGCACCTCTGTGACTCAATGTAGAACAAAGCCTAATGTTTTCTATACAAAAATATTTTTCTTTTCCATTTCCCAAATAAAAACAAATAAATAAATAAATAAAGCCAATTCTGAAAACCATATTCACAAAGTCTTTTTAGACTAACTGTAGTGAATGTCTATATGGTATACTGCTTGTGAGGAATCTTTCCTTTCCCTGCTAACACTAGATTAGTAATTCTCTCTTTCACACTGTATAGCTCTGGCATCGACTCTACAGTTCAGGAAAAGCCCAGTCTCTCTGACTGAGACCACTATTTATACTGGATGCCCATTAATTGCATTGCTTGGAATGATTTGCTGTGGGTTTTCTTTCTTTCTCTCTTTCTTTTTTCTTTTTTTTTTTTTTTTTTTTATTCTAGCTGCATTATGTCGTGATCTGATGATTGATTGGGCCCTGTGAGCAATCATGAGCCCAAGCCTATTGCTGCTAGCTTGATAGAGTGTATATCTCTATTTCATATTCAATAATGATGAATGGTCATGGCTTACATTTATATAGCGCCTTTCATCCAGAAAGATCCCAAAGCGCTTTACAAATTGATTTACTGTGCAAACTATGGGGTTTATTCTCCGCTTCATAAGCTCGTATAAATCCCATTGAGTTACTTGCACTTCATCACAGTACTTGGTATTGCCCAAACAAAGCACAAGCACTCTTTATAATACACGTAGGAGAGAGTCAGGGAACACTTATAAAAATATGCAAGTGTTCAGAACCTCAGTTTTATGTTTTATCCAAAAGGCAGAATCTTTACCAGCAAAGCATCCACCTAACCCTTAGGAAGTACTACTTTCTGTGCTACTAGCCAGGCTTCTTGCAGCAATGCATTCCTTGGAGAGGACATCTCCAAGGACTGAGCCAGCCTTCTCAAGTGACTGCACTCTGAGGCAGTAGCTGCTTCAAAGTCAGTTCTTTCTCATTTAAAAAACCACACTATTAAACAGGAAGCTACCATCAGTTGACCATTAGAAGGCATAAATATAGACTTCTTGGGTTTCTTCTGGATTCAGAAGAAAGAAGCATAAGGAAGACTCAGGCAAACTTTCTGGTGATAATTATGAGCAGATATTTAGCCATAGCATGATGCTCTGCACTAATGTTTTGAAGAAAATTACCCAGTCATCTTCTCTGTTCAGCTTTGATTGGGGAAGGAAATGCACCAGGTATGTGTCTTTGGCTTCAGCAACTGCTGTTATCCCCACCTTGAAGACTGGGGAAAAGAAGTTCCCAACCTGTAATGTAGTCCATAGAGTTTCCAAGCATGAGGGATACAGAGTGAAGTGGTGAATTCATGATGGAGACTGAGGTAATCATCCCAGTGCTATTTTCCACATTATCCCCTCAGTCTAAGTGTTGTAAAGGAGCCAGAGCATCTCTACGTCCATGACTTCGGCAGACAGGTAAGGGAGTTGTATAAAAAGAAACAAAATTTCTCAAATAAATATGGTGCCGGTGACAATAAAATGTCAATGGTGGCTTTTACCAGTATGCTATGGGCATAAGCTGTACAAGATCCCAAATACATTTTCTACCCCACTGTATCACTTCTGTCATGGCTGCAGGACTGAAATGGACAGTTCTAGCCTGACCAAAGATAAAGTCATGTCAAGTTATCCAATGCTTGTGTGAAAGCCCCGTCTCCTAAGGGATTTCAATCCAAATGAAATAGCTCACTCTGGGAATCCAAAAAGAAATAGCTCACAGATACCTGAAGGTAAAAGGTACCAACCTAGTACTAGATTTACATATGACATATGGCAATATGACATATGACATTATGGACTGTACTAAATTCTTTATTAACATCAGATCAAAAAAGGAAGAAGACAGAATAAAATCCCTCCTTGAAGACATGAGTATTTTGAAAAATGGGTATGACAGCAACAGTGACAGTGTCAGCCTGAAAACCCCCCATGTAACATGAATTCCTGGGGGGTGATCACATAGGGAACATGGGGGGATTTATCCAGCAGCTTCATAATAATTTCAGGCCAATATTCTTGCAGACTGTCCCTCAGTTGTACACGTTCCACATCTATTTTGGCCAGCTCTAGCAGCTTATGCAGTACCAGTAAAATCTCTTTGAAAATGAGTGAGGTTTTAAGGAGGCAGTAGGCAGAGATATCCTCCTCTCTCTCCCTGTTATGAATGACCTGCCTGTTTGACTCGAACACCTAAAAGGAGGTTATAGCATCATAGAATAATTTAGGTTGGAAAAGACCCATAAAATCATCAAGCCCAGACATCACCTAATGCTGCCAAGTCCACCATTAAAACATGTCCCTAAGCAGAACATCCACACATCTCTTAAATACCTCCAGGGATGATGACTCCATCAGTTCCTGGGCAGCCTGTTCCAATTCCTGAACACCCCTTCCATGAAGAAATTCTTCCTGACATCTAATCTAAACCTTCCCTGGTATAAATTGAGGCCATTTTCTCATATCCTAAGTTACTAAAATACAGCCAGGATCTACATGGAGGCACATGGCAGAAGGATGATAGACTGTGGCCATCTACTGCAAGAGGGGAGGTTCTGACTGAATACAACGAAAAACATTTTTTACCATAGCTAAGCAGTGGAACGTGTTACCTACCCAGAGAGGCTCTGGAATCTTCATCCCTGGAGGTTTTCAAGGCCCAGCTCAGTCCTCCCTGCACACACTCCAGCTAGCAGTTTTCCTAAGCTCCTTCCTCACCAGTTTAATTCCTCTAATGTCTTGTGTTCTGCAGGACATTATGGCTCCTTCTCCTCTATCTGGCTTTGATGTCACTAGGAGTGGAGTGAGACTAAAGGTGAGACTTCCAGATCTGGCTTGTAAGATATTCGTGTTCACACATTTGGAGATAGAGCGACATAGAAGACAAGATCAAGGCCTACAAACCTAAGATAACACATGTGACCAAATCAACAGGGGAACAAACGAGTATTTCCATAATGAGGACAAGTGCTTGCTTGTTGCAGACAGCATTATCAGAATGTAGCTATCAAACACTAAGAAATAACTCATAAGCTACTGAAAAAAAAATCCTCAATAACTTGCCTATTTCTGATAATGAGGAGATATTGGGAAAAGTATAATAATGACCCTTTGCCATATTTTAAATCCTTACCCCACTCCCTCCATACTATGGACATATGAGTTCTTTAGCCAGTAATGTAAATGCCTTAATACAGACAAAGCACCCATGGCTGGCAGTCCAGTGGCAGGATATTGTGTTTTAAGTTAACACCAGAAGAAGTTACAGGTTCCACATTTTTACCAACCAAACATTTAGAAAGCACAGACTTGCATAGCTGTCCTGTTTGGTGGATTTTATAATCAACAAAGAATGATTAACTCATTAGATCAAAGTCAACTCAAGTATTTACGAGGAGGAACAGATGTACCAGTAGAATACCAAGAAATTCTTACAATCTGTTATTTGGAAGATTTAGAGAAGCCACAGAATCATCCCATTGTTATTGTTTGATGCTGGGATACACTTTCTCCATAGTCACAGCTCTCCTGGCTGGATGACCCCAGAGTGGCACCACCAAAGCAGGGCACCAAATAGCTACACAATGGCAACCTACATCAGTTGACTGAGGGCCAGCCTGGAAAACAAGCACAAGAAAAGGAGTTCACCCTGTGTGAAAAGACACTGTGCAATCTCACAATTCAGCAAGTAGTTGAAAAGATTTTATGATTTTTTTGCTCTTGGACAATTTGCTAACAGACACAGGACACCTTATGAACATTGAAGAACAGGCGATAAGAAAGCCAGGAAATAACTGTAAATTAAGGAAAACCCATCATATTAGTTAAAGCGACAGGGTCAGAGTCCATTTCCTAGCAAAATAGCCTTTAACTTCACACAAAATAGCATCATAAATGACATAAATTGAACTTTTACTGGCACTCAGCAGAAAAGTCAAGGACCAAAGAAATGCTGGAGATGGAGACCCTCCTGATCTAGAAGAATCCCTTCCAGCCATAGCAGAAGTCACATTCAGAGGGGTAAAGATGCCAGAGAAGCCTGCCTTGACTTTCCTGGCTTTATTTATTCCAAGGATAAGAGGAGATTCTGACAGCCCTCCACAACCATCAACCTACCCTTGTTCACCAGCGCTGAGCTCATGTCACATCACTACTGCAAAAAAGGAAGAAAACACAGCCAGCAGTTTGGGAAATGAAAGCAAAGACTTTTAACAGATTTGCAAGAAGAGAATGTGACAGGTAGTGCTCAATGACCTTAACTTTTATACACAAAAATAATACTAATTAAGAAATATGACATACATGTTTCAAGTTTTTATGCCTTTGCAAGCAGATGAGTTTGGACAAAATGTAGCAGTGCTTAGCATAGATCTCACTGTTCAGCTTCACAAGCCTAAAACATTGTATTTGCCCGTACACAATCCTTACCATTTAGCCAACAAACCTTCCATGCTGCAGCTCTTCAAAGATGGTGCAACAGGAACATACGGTAGCCAGAGCTACATGTCTGGTAAAGCCCTGATAGCTGAATAGGACATGACAGTACCTACAATCATCACTAAAGCAGGAAGGGAGTCCAAAAACATGTGAATCAGAGCCTGGGGAAACAGTACTTTACAGGAGCTTGTTACAAAAGCAAGTGGAAAACTACTGTGATCCTGTGTCATTGTTTTTGTTTTCCTTTGTTTTTCCCCAAAGCAAGCAAGTGCCAGAAAGCATGAATCCTACTTGTACAGAAAACCACACGATCCTCTTCAGCCTTGGAGTGTGGAGGAGCATGTTGCACTACACCATCCCCCTGCAATCCTCCCTCCCTCTCATCCGCTGTAGATATACAAGGCTAAGTTGATGAGCTGTTCAGCTTAGTGTGAAATGTGTTACATTTTCCCCCCAGCTGCTTCCTGATTGCAGTATTTACTTTTAATCTCCTCTGCCTCAATGCCCGATAAAAACTTTGTCACATTAGATGGTGACAGATGGGAAAGAGAAGGGGGGGATCACTGCAAGGGAACGTCCTGGCTTCCCAATAATTTTTCACAACGCCAATTATGTCCTTCAGTGCTTCCCGGCATGTGCACCCATGTCAGCAGAGAAGGAAATAGAAAGGCATAAATAAAGACAAAACCAGGCACTGCGTGGTTTTAATCTGCAGAATAACATTTCTCATTTGGGTGAAATATTGTTGGATTTTCTCCCTGTGCTGGGGATGGAGACACACACACATATAAACACGGAGACACAGATGCAGAGTTCACAACTGCCTGCCTCATGCATGGGTACTACCCATCCTCACAAGCAGCTCCATAGCACTGTGAATTGAAAAGCAAAGGCGTTCTCTGCTTTCTGAAAGATATCCACGTACAGCGAGCCAAGCATCAGGCTCTTTAATTCAACTGTCATTGACTAAATGGAGATCATGTGAAGATTATCATTTTTAGGGAATCGAAACAGTTCTTAGAAAGTTAAAGATCATAATGTATCAGATTGTGCTGGAGGCTGCTGATAAACATCTGTGTACAAGCCTAATCCTAGATGCTGCTGCAGTTGCCTCCTTTATATTCCATCTAAGGTGATGGGCAACAAGGAGAAATCTTTTGAGTCTGAGTTACTTCTTGCGTTTCTCCTAGAGAAATGAAACACAATAGGAACAACATGAATTGGTGAACATGTATACAGCAGGAGCTGAAAGTAAAGTGGGAGGGCTCCTGGAGGAAGATTTGTCCAGGAGACAGAGACAGAGGTGATCTGGGTTAGGCTTTAGCCAGTACTATCAGGATTTAAAAAAAAAAAAAAAAATTGTTTGCCCTTGCTGTGTTTAAGAAATAAGGCTTTATGGATTTTCTTTGTAAACAAGAAAAAAGTCTCTTGGAACTAACAGAACCACACATGCTTTGGACTACAACTACTACTTTCTTCTAGACAGCTGTGGCTCAGTCCCAAACCAGGTGACTTCCATTCTGAGCAGAATAGGAGTTCTGCTTCTGTCCCAGAGGAGTGCATAACAGAACAACAGCAGTAGCTCCAAGGCACGATGGAAGTGTTACAGAGATAAGAAGGATTGAGGAGCCTCAACTGGAAGAGAAGGGAAAAGTAACGTTAAAAATACATGTTGTGCTTTGATGATGTTCACAGGTACAGCACATTCAGGCATCTTCCATCAGGCCAGAACATGGACTGCAGGCATCTTGGTTTAAAGCCAAGACAATGCCCCTGTCCACATTAGATATGAAATAAGATAAGTAGATATGCTATAAAACAGGTACTCTATTGCCTCTCAAATCAGAGGGCTTCTGGGTAGCAACAAATTGGGCATTAGCCAAGGAGTTACTCATTCAGCCTCTGGAAAGAAAAATAAATGTGAGTGAGAGGTCTCTGGGCTCAAGGCTAGAAGATTTAGCAGACATCAGGCAAAGGGCTGTAAGCTACAGAAGCAATGAAGAAGCTACTAATAAAATGAGCCATACTTTATATGAAGCCAGGGAATAAATGGCTGAAGCCAGCACAGAAAAGATAAGGCAAAGAGTTGATAGTAGTAAGTTCTTTAACTGTAGAGTTACTCTACTGAAGATAGCTAACTTGCAACAGAAACATTACGGTCTCAGACAGCCTCCTTATGGCTGTGAACAACCAGATTTCACCAGTCACATCTGTACTTACATGCTGCCAATATGGACACATTAGAGACAGGTTTACAGAACTGATTATGCCAATGAAATTGCCCCAAAAACTCAACTACAATGGGCTCAGCATGATATTATTGTGGCAGAGAAAGCCACCTCTTCCGTACAGTCAGACTCAGTGAGAAAGCACAAGTTTTTGAAAAACTTGCTGACTGAAAAGGGCACAAAATTACCAGCATCAGGCCAGCTAGAACTCAGCAGATATAGGAGCAAGACGTACAAGCCACTTAGAAGCAAAACTTAGTATGAAGAGAAAAGGAATGTCAAAACAAATAGATTTAAGGAAAAGGACAGAAGAAAAAAACTCAGACCTGAACTACTTTTAAAACTCATTTGCCTTTCCAAAGGATGAGCTCTGAAAACTAGAACTGTATACGGACACCTGGTAGGAACCTCTGGAAGGAATTTGTGATAGAGCTTCTAGAAATTGCATCATATTTGCAAACAGATACAACAACCAGTTGCTCTAGTGTGTACCATGCCCTAGGGGGACATTTTTTATTCCTTTTTTCATTCCTTCTTTTTATAAACGTATCAAATTCAGTCACATGTGGCTGACCAGTTGATAAAAACTGTAAATAACAAAATGTATATGCATCCAGATTGTTTTCATCTAGCCTCTAAATGAGTTCTTCAGTGAAGTAATGTTCTCAGCTCGCCATGGCAGTATTTTGGCAAACTAACCTAGGGTGTTTCCACAGAGAAAGAAATAAAAAATGCAGAGAGGTACTGCCCTAATGTCATTTGACCTAAAAAGTGTACTTCTTCCAGGCAGAAGATGAGCTGAATCACATTTTATTTCTCTGATTCTCTCAGGAGATGGCCAATTAGTTTTACTTGAATTTGTTCTCATTTGCAAATTATGTTAAAGGAGTGGGACTGTCCTAGGAACCAGATGCAGAAGAAACATTTTCCTACTTGTATTTTGGTTTCCTTCTAACTCATATGCAAAGGACCCTTTCTCTTCTTTCACACAAAGTTTATCAAGCAATACACATCACAGATTAGCTGCCTTGTCTTGCATACTTCAGCATAACATAGTCAATGGGATCCTATCTTAGCCCTCCTATCTTAGAGCTTACATTCAGATTGAGGCTATTTAAGTATAGTCACCAAGGATTAGAGAATTCTTCTGTTTTTGTCTTTAGAAGTACTTACATTTTCATATATATCCCCCCCACCCAAAAATAAAATAAAATAAAATAAAATAAAATAAAATAAAATAAAATAAAATAAAATAAAATAAAATAAAATAAAATAAAATAAAATAAAATAAAATAAAATAAAATAAAATAAAATCATCCTTTCCCTCATTTAGGCACAATAAAGTTCCTAATGATGGGAGAAAAACAACTGCCAGATAGTCAGTGACCATGTAGCTGTGCACCAGGAGGATTCCACATGCCACCCCATTAACTTTAGTCTCTAGAGGTAAGACAGGAGATCAGCTTCAGTATGCACTCAACTTTGCTCTGCCTGACTTTCCTTAGTGAGCATCACCAATTCCTCTGGGGAAAACTCCAGCTCCTGAAAGTAACAGAAAATTCACTTGGTTTCCCCTAACCACGTGGCCTAGAATAATAATGTAAGGAAGCTAGGTAAGCCAACTGTCCAAGTTAAAAATCTGCCTATCTGTTTAACACAAAGTGCTACAGATTATATGGGGAAGATCATCACTGCATTACAGAATGTAAACATATAGGAAGTAGGAAGATCTCGCTTGTTTTGCCAGCAAACTCCAAACTGCTCTTGAATGAAAAGAATATAGAGGACCCAACTAGCAACCCAGCCAGCTGTGCACGAAATACCTATGTCACGTTGAAGAGGTATTCAGGAATTAACAAGCGTGCTCTTCCTTTGCCGCTTATATGAGTGTGGGCAGCACTTATATCTGCAGCTTTTCAGAGGATTGCACTTGTACCTGGCTATATGCTTGTCAAGGTACTTGTCAGCAATGGTACAAGAATATAGCCTATACTGATTTAAATAGTTCAGTGAGTACAATCAGTTTTCCACAAGCATTACCCTGCAATTTGCCTCAGGAGTTAGGTAACAATTCCCAACTCATCTTCTGTTCAGTTGTTTTGAACACTCCATCTCCAGTTTGCATAACTCACAGTAATGACAGAAAAATAAAAAGCAGCGTGCAAGTAAATGTCTGACCTTTGCAAGCTCACAATCAGAGGATGTTTGCCGTGTCCCTGTGGGAGATCCCATGTTTTCCAGTATTCCCCCAGCCACCTACAGTGTGTACCCACATGTGCAGAGCAGTAGACAGCCCATTGACTCTTGTTGAGTGGGTCTCACTAAAATTTCCGGACTCAGTGAAAACTGGGTGGTAGTGGTCAGAGGCTTACTGGCAACCTGATGCCTGCCTTTCCAACAGAAGCATATGCAGGTTAGAAGGATTAGTGATAACTTTACTTAGCTGGTAAATTTTAGATCTTTACTACAGTACATAATAATTCCTGACAAGGATCAAAAAACAGCAGACAAGAACTGCGTGTCCGCATCATCCACACTAATGGTTTTCAGATTACAATGTGTATATCTCTGGGATTATTTGAAATACTTGCAAGAGCATCACAATCAGCAACTACGAAAAGCAATCCCGTTGTCAGGAGGCTCAGTGTCACTATATAGGAGACTAGATATTCACTGGAAAGTTTTTACAGAAGTCCACAAAAAAAAAAAAAAAAAAAAAAAAAAAAAAAAACAACTGAAACCCATTATAAGTGTGGTAAGTACTACATAAAGAGAGCAACATTTTAGCTGGACTAATGAACAGGCATCAATATGTGGATACTGTTAACTAGAACTTGCCATGAAAGTCTTTAATGCCACTAAGTAAAACTCCTTCTCAGTAAATCCTATTGATTTACAGGAGAATAATAGATATTTATAAAGTATCTATACATTTGTTTCATGGCATTTCTTATTTCCTTTTAAAAAAAAAAAAAGACCAAATTTATTTAGGAAAAAATCCCAATGATATTTCTTGTATTTCTTATTCAAACTGCCTGTAACAAGAGCATATCTGCTGGACAAGAGCATCTTTGTTTCCCCTTTTCTGCAGAAACTTTGTATAGGCAAATACTAGCAATATATCTATAGGGGAAAATAACTCCTTATGGCAACAGATTCCGATGAAAAGCCTTTGGACAGAGCAGACACCAAACTGCTCTGAAGCATAGCTAAGCTTCTGTTGCAGCTGCCCTCTCCTATTCAGCTGTGGTTCACTGGTTGCTCAAGATCCACAGAGCATATCCAGCAGTTTCCTGTGCTGTTTCCTCCTGTTCAGTAGGAGGTGATGAGTTGTACGTAGGTCTAGTCCTGGCACCCCTGTCTGCTGATGTGATCTGGAGACCGCTGGCTACAGTGACCTTGCTGTTGGGAGCTGTTGCTTGAAATCAGTTTGGGACATTTCAACAGAATTATCAACAACTCCTTTTTGCATTTTTTTCCTGGTTACAATTATGATCTGCTTCTAAGTGCTCTGCTGTGTCTCAATTCCATGCTCTGTGGGTTGGAATATACTGGCTAATCCCTTCAGCAGGTTCAAAGACATTGTTTTGACTCTCCAATTTTCCTGTGCTCTGCCATGCGAGGGACCAATACTGAATACAGCCTTAAACCTTCACACTAATGTTGAATAAAGAGGAGTTATTATCACCCATCTGTCTCACAAAAGTTGTCTTCTGATACATGTTAAAAAAGCATTTGTGATAAAATCATCCCTGCATCCTGCTCCCATAGAAGCAAGGAGCAGCAAACCCACAGGCTTCAGCAGTACACAGCAGCAAGACCACTCAGACAAACAGGTCTGAAATATTAACATTGGGATCTAGGACCTCCACCCTTCACTTTCAAGTAAGCAAGCAAGCAAGCAAACAAACAAAAACTCTTTACAGAGATTTCAGCAAACACACTTTTGCTCACAACTAGTTGAGGGGTGAACTTGAGCCCTCCGGAAGCAGAACACTGGCACTTTGAGCTTCTCAGGGTTTGTGAAGGGGAGGGTAGTGGGTTTCAGAAAGATTATCTCACAGTTCGAACTCGTTAATGAAAGAAATAAATTAACCAAGCTCATTTTTCAGGGAATTCTTGTGTAAACTGGAAATTTTCCAGTCTGTGAGCCCCGCACTGTGCTAACCCATAAATCACAGCAAGCAGGTTGTCTGTATAGTGAGAGCAGCCACGTTTGGAGATGGAGAGGGGGGGAGAAACCAGCATATGTTCATGGCGGAAAAAAACATAAAAGCAAAACAGAAAAGAAGAATATCTCCCTTGCCCACCGCTGGAACAAAATAAAAGGCTTGGCCTCAGGCACTGGAACATACGCTGTCTCTGAAGAGCCCCCAAAACCAGGGGAAGGCACCTGAAACAGGTCAGCTTTTAATTGAATACAATATTAATTACCGCGTGCACCATTAACGGTTTGTGGGATTTGACTAATTAATGTAATAGTTTCTGAGTCACGCTCATTAAATATGAAAATTACGCCGGTGAAAGGTATTGGTTTCATTATCAATCTTGTATGGACAGGAGGGGAGGGTGGGGGGAGTGAGGATGCAGGGGAAAATTCCCATCCTGAGTTTTTGTGTTGTTAGCTCTCTCCTCCTGGAATTGGTTCAGGTGAGCAGAAGGAAAAGCCAAAGTGATAAGGAAAGAGGTAGGGAGAACAGGAAGCATTGCCTAGTGGCAGGGGCTGGTGGTTGCAAGTCAGGTCCCAAAAGCTACCCAGCTCCGAGCAAATTACACTTTTGTTTAGTGGACAGAGCTGGCTGGTCTGCATGTAGATCTAACTAGTTGTTGTCAATTCTTATCATAATGCTTAGTTTCCTTCGTCCCCCTAGAACAAGCATAATGACAGAGATCAATGTCACATGGAGTACTTAATTCATTAACCCATGCAAAGCATGTGGCCGGTCCTTAGTGGAAAACTACAGGAAAGGCAATTATCACTGTTAAAAGTCAGCTCCAGAGCATGACTACGCACTGAGGATATGTTGAGTTGTACTGCCATGGGATACATCCCTCACATGGGGCAAAACTTTTACAGAAGGACCAGAGATACTACATCTCTCATTCCTATCCTGCAATGCAGAGTAGGGTCAGCACTGATGTACTCTGGAGGGAACTGCCATCACACCTATACAGGATGAAGAGCCACCTGCATGCAGGATCTCTGGGGAAAGAAGAGAAAGAGAATGCCAGTGCTACAAGGCCCTCTTGTTCCCTACCAACCACGACAGGGAAAAATGCAGAGGTCACCTTCTAGACTGGAATTAGAGACAATACACAACAGAGACAGGAGAAAGAGAAACAAACAAACAGAAACCCTCAGGAGTGAGATATAAGCCTAACATCACTTAGGAGGACCATTTTTCCAAGAATCGTGGAGGGAAGTAGAAGCACCATCCTGTTAGCAGCAATGCATGAATGATGCACAAGGACCTAGGGCAGTAGGAGGAACAGAGATAACATCAATGCTATTATTTTTGTAGCAGTCCTCTTGACTGATTCTTAACATATTTGCCAAATGCTATGGGGGCAAAGAGGGGGAAAGAGGATGGCCTTATGCCAGAAGCTTTTGCATTCATGCTGCAGGCATATATCAGCTTGGAAGAGCCAGACACAGAGAAGATAAACCATCAGGTGGGGAAAAAGCAAGAAAAGGTCAAAAACACACATGCAAAATTCCACAAAAAAAATCAAAACCCAGACTCTTCTTAAAAGGGAGAAGACAGACAGTAGACAGTAAACCCATAAGAAGGAGGAAAACCCCTACACTCTGTTATGGCTTTTATCACTTTGTGTAGCAAGTAATGACTTTCTGATACTTCTTCTCTCCTTCCCCCTCACCTCCTTCAAAAGAGATGCCAATGTTCTCTCTAAATAGCATCAGCTTGCCAGGAACCTGTGGTTGAGCCTGCTGAGAGTCTGTTCGACTGTGCACAACTAGCTGTTCTTTGGGGTTATAACATACACAGCCAGGACCAATCTGCAGGCTCCTGTACTGCATTTAAGGCATTATCCTCTGTCCACTGCACCTCTTCAGACCAGTCTCACATACAAATGTTCCTTCTTACTCCAAGCTTCATTGCCCTGTACTGAGTAGGGAAGGCAGGTAGCTACAATCAGTCATAATTCGTACAGGAACTATGAGTGCCATGGGCTCTGAGAAAGCTGTAAAATTTGGAGGGTTAATGGTATAATTCAATCCAAACTTCTGATGATAATGACTGCAGTTCCCTTTGCAACATTATTAACAAGGCTACATTTGTTCTCTGTAACAGCAACACAAGTAATCACTCATTTACGGGGTGAGGACTAGTTCCCCCTGTGATTCTAATCCTATTCTAAACAAACAAGAGCTCTTCTGGTCTGAAACAATGCCATACAGATGGCATCTTCTGGTCCAGGTCACAGGGTTCCACTGAATTCCTTTCCACCTATTTTAAGCTTTGCATATTAATAAGTTCATCAAAACAGTCAGGGCACTAATACCCTACAAGCTACTCTGGAGCTGGCTGAAGGTATTTGGATTATGCTTTTGTGCATATTTCAGGGATCAAGAGAGGATATCATTCATACTACTACCTGTCTTGCCTTGCTAAACAAAGTTCAGCCTACGCTTGCAAAGATCTTTGTAAGGACCTTTCATCACAGTAGTTAGAATGAAACATTTGGCTCTGGAAGCCTCTAAACTGCTGGATTACCAAACACTGCTGTTCTTCCCAGAAGTATGCAATAGGGCCATTATCAAACAGCATACCACACTACGTGAATTTTTGTTCAAACTTTTACAGCTGCTTCACACTGCTACAGTTTCCATGGATTCTGTCAATGAAAAAAAGAGACACAAGGACTGAAAGTTTCAACAGCCAAAAGCAGAGGTGAGATACTCCCCACTACGAAGCATGCTGAGGAACCATGCTCCTTGTTTCTGCCTAGCATTGCAACAGCTTTTACCAGCTCACACTTACTTTTAGATTCACTCACTGTATCTTTTACACACTATATTGATCCTTTTCAGTTTCTCTCATTCTCCATAGCTTTTCTCATACATCTGTGCTGATGAAATAGGGAGGACTTTCCAGACTGCAGTCAGACTCAGGATTCTATGCCTAGAACTCCTGGTTCTAGAAAGAAAACCCACACCCAATACAGAGCAGTTTATGTTAGGAAGAAAGCCTTTGCAGCTATGAAAATACCCATGTTGCAGCTACACAATCAATATAGCTCACACTCGTTTGTGTCTCCCATAACTTTACTAGTAGGAGTTCATGAATTTAGCACTATATACTGTCAAGATATGTTGTCACTACCTGTTATCTATTTCTATTTCATTTTGAATGCTTTTCTGTAGCTCAAATGTATCTCTGAATGAAAGACAGTGTTCCCAAATGAACATGACATTAGACACTTTCAACTTCAGTTACAAGAAGAGGACAAAGTAAGAACATGCAAGGTAATACTCAGCTAAACTTTAAGGCAGGTAAGTATGGCTATATTGAAGCTGCAGAAAATTAACTTATTGCAGACTTTATTTTTGATATCATGTTAAAGTGGTATTTGTCTAACCAAAGTTATGAGCACTTTATTCATTCACCACCAGACACTAGTGGACAAATGTAGACTGCTTTACGTTCTCCCAAGGAACAGGATTTATTTAGATTAAAAGAGGAGAAAAACAGATCAGTGTAACAGATAAAGTGTGGTAAAACTACAGTAATAAACTTTTTTATAACCTTTTTCTTACTTAGTAAGGAAGTTTTTCTTACTAAAATCTTCATGTTTAAAACAAGTGTCAAAGTTATGCTTTCATAAGCTTTACAGGGACAGTTTAATTTTTCCAAACAAAATGATATTAAGAAAGCAGGAAAGGGATTTTTGAGTTTCTCCTTTATCTTTAACACTAGCAGTTTCGCTCACAAAACATTGTTTATGTAGTTCTTCTTGCCTGAAGACTTTGGAATAGTTTCAGATTAAGGTATTACTGTCCCACCAAAAACGACAGCACAGAGACCAAACCAGGAATACAAACCCACAGCTGTGACTGTGGGTCACCCACAGCTAAAGCAGGCACATAATTCTGAACAATAGGATAAAAATAATGTCCTGTTGTTGAATGATGCTTCACAAGCAGAAACACATCATAATTACTGCTCTAGAGAATTTGCAGTGCCAGCATCTGTGACAAAATCCCTAAAAGCAATGTGCTGATAGACATAGCAGGATTTGAGGTGCTTGCATGTACCCAGCTCAGCCTCCTGCTTGCTGGGGCAAGCTGATTATTGGAATTTCAATACAGAAGGGATGTATTGATCACACCATGCATTATGTGATTTATGAACTTCTGTAAGGAACTGTCTGTCCTAGCAAGACCAGACAGCAGTGAGCAGAGTAGCACGTTCTATCTAAGCCAGATCTCTGGAAAGAAGCCTTCTCGCTGCACAAACATGAGATGTGAATGAAATTTAAGCCAGGGAAGGAAGCCAAAGCCAGTGGGTCTGCAGTCAGAACAGTTCATTGTCCCATGCAAGCCAGACAAAGCACCATTTGCCATTTAGCTATTAGCCATATAAGAAAAATAAGAGTTCATTTGTATCCAACAGCTTCCTCTGCTGGTGGGGAAACCCAACGTAAGAGCCATCACTGGAGCTAACGCATTAGAGGAAACTGATACTTCTTTCAAATATTTTATTTTTGTGTAGTATTGTTTTGAACTACCCAACTTATGCTTAACCCACCCCCTAATAGTATTCAGTCTCTGAGCAGCAAATTAAGAGAGTATTCCTTTCCAAGCTGAAAGTCCTTGCACAGGACTGACTGGCAGTTCTCCCTGAACTTAACAACCAGCAGGAGTTATGAGTTCTCAGAGATTTGGGACATGTTTTCTACCAAACTGAAGACAGATTTAGGGCAAGACTCCAGGAATTAGAGGACAGCCCCCCTTATCAGGCACTCAGCAGCACGTTAGTAAACAGAAAGAAGAGCACAAAGACAGCTTACTACCAAGCCTGTGCCTACTCCTGGCAGTAGCTATATGACTGGCCTCTCCCATGTGGAGCTTTCTCTCAAGTCAGCTCTGCATCCCATAAACTCACAGATAAACACTTTTGGTGGCTGAGTGTGCATGAAACATTTTCAGAGGTGAATAGGTGGGTGAGAGGACATTAAGTTCTATGCTACAGCTTGCTCCATGTCCCATAATTTTTTCTTCTACAAAATGTCTATAGATGATGATGCTGTCTTTATTCTTTCATACCAAAAGGGGAGACATACAATGGATGGAAGTGACCTGAACTGCAACACTCTTGCCGGTAAGTTTGTTCCTTAGCCACACCTACTGGATTTCTTTCAACATATCTGCCTCCAAGTAGCTTCAGACAACAAATAAGAACATGGAAGATCACTACAGATATCTGCAGAAATAGGTCTTCACATGTAGACTTCAAAAAGATCTCCTAAGAAATTGTTTGTAAAGGGCACACAGTTCGCCCCTTCTACCAGCTGCATAGTTTCTACAGATTTGTCCAGTCTAGTTTTAAATTTATGCCAAGCAGCAGAGATGGTATCACTTGTCTTGGGAAATTGTTTTTCTATATTTGGTCCAAGATTTTTCTTTAGCTCCAGTAACCCTCCCAAGACTTGGCAAAAGGATCAAATAGTAGTGGGAGCCTGAAACATTCAGCTCGTTTGCGAATTGAATGTACTTGGCCATCTCTCCAGCCCCTGCTCAGTTCTGAAGCTTTTCTCTTGGACATATTCACCTTCTTGACCTAGACGAGGAAGTTCTGTGTCTACACAGAGACAAGAGGAAGAGACATTCACAGCCATTCAGGAAAATAATTCACATAAGGAAGACTCTTTTGATCAGAAAGAGGTCCAAGAATCAGTCCTTCCCCCTGCTCACACAACAGTATTGCTGTTGCAGTAGTATATAATAACACTTCACCATACCACCAGGTGTGCCCTGTTTAGATTCAGCAATCCTGGTCTTGTACACTACTTAGAGAGGCAGCAATACACAGCAATACTATTCTGCTGGAAAAATACCCAGGAATAACCCTCTAATTTGCCCCCCATTTACTTACTTGCACACTCAACCCCTGAAATGGCAACCTCTACCCATAGGGATTCTTTCTGAGAAGAAACAGGCTTTCCTGACTGTGTGCTGCTATCCAAAGACATGTGGATCATTAACAAAAGTGAGCATCCAGCCTCACCATTAATCACTGGCTGGCTCAACACCTGCATTCTGCAGACAGCCTTCACTGAAGAAAGTTTGCAGCTGGCCCAGCTCTGGCTGAGCTTCCTGATACCCACCAACTATCTCCACTCTCCATTTGTCAATTGTAAGTGATAATTTCTATTCAATCTGATACATATTATAAGAATATAAACAAATGCCTCTGGCTGTATCACAGCTGCGATCACTTCCCTTTATAGCCATCATTTATTACAGGCGGACAGGTGGCCGTTCAGTGGAATGCCGAAGAGGCTATCACCTGGACAATCACCAGAAAACACACTCACATTTACATTCTCCCCAGGCAGACAGGCAAAAGAGGCTTGTGATTTCTGGAAAAACTTCGCTATGCTCCAAAACTTCTTCCTTTCCCATCCATGCACGTCACAGGAGCAAGTTTGAATACTACCAGCCTAGGTCATCAGTGAACCCCAGATTTTAAGCTTAAACTTGTTTAGAATTTTCAAAAACAGTAAAGGCATAGTGGTGACGTTTCCCCCATAGTTGCTTCTTTTCATGTCTTACAATTTTGATATGGGATACTTGTTTTTTCTAAATAGTGTTTGGGTTCACTAACATATACAAAACCCTAGGATGACTGCAGATTTGTTGCTCAAATGGAATTTGAAGGAAGGCTTATTATCTTCTGCTAGTGACATGTAGTGTTTCATTTCAAAAAGACCTCATAGTAGGAATCATCTCACCTCCTCTTAAAACACTGTCACTTCTAAACAGGAAATATGGCAGGTTATTTCACAAGTCAGGCAGCAACAGTCAGGACAGAAAGTGAACAATCTTGCAGTAACAGCACTTACAGACCACAGAATATAATTAACACATCTGTCAAATTCTATAACAACATTAACCTCAACTATTGCATCTGCACAACAGGACCTCAGTCTTGAACTGTCTCTGTAGGATTGCAATCCCACAAGCACAGGATAGTTGGAGTTCAAAATAGTTGGAGCAATGCTGAGTGGAGGACCTGGGTATCCCACGTACATCCTAACACTTGTTAGCTTCTTAGAATGTAGGGAACTGGACTTTTGTACAGAGTGCTGCAAGAACAGAGCAAGGAAGACTGGAGTGGAAGAGTTGCTTTAGCATCTTGTCATAGCTCTTGCCTTACTCAGTACTCATTATTCTGAAGATTAGAGTCTACACCTCCCATCACAACAAAATGTGCATGATCAAGGTCACAGGAACAGACAGACCAATGGTCCATCAAACCCAACATCCTGCCTCACCAGCAGCTAGCATCAGCTGCTTGTGACAGAGTGTACCTTCTCCAGTTATACTCTTCCAGCACCCATTCCTCTCAGGAGTCTGTACAGCCAAAGGCTATATTTAGACCATTCTGTTCATTGGCTATCCATGGACTTGAATAACTAATCCCATTTATATTCTTCGTCCCCAACAAAATCCAGTGAGAAAAAATCTTACAATTAAATTCATCTACATACTTAGAGTTTTTCCTTCATCTGGTTTTCACATAGCACCCAATGAAACCTAGTCTTTCTCACTGGTTTCTACAACTTTGTAGGCCTCTATCAAAACTAACCAACCATTTTCCATTCTGCACACACCTCTCTCCAATGCTGTCCTCCCAACAGGTAGAGATGAAAGTTATTTTTTTATTGCACAGAATAGCAAAATTATTATTCAGTGATCTTCCAGTCCATCAGCAATGTAGTCACATTTTTAGGGCACAAAGGCAGGAACCAGACTTGAGATGCCAGTCCCCATTGACTCTATTTGCAGACTTGGGCAAATCCATTTGCCTCCTTTTACTTCTACTTCCCTACTTTCAAGTTAGACATAACTCTTTCTTATTTTCAGAATATGATCTGAAGTTACACTATAAATGCCTGCAAAGTATTTTATGAACATGAATAAAGGCAACCATAAATACGTTAAATATAGCTTTCCAAATTCCTGTACTGTTCCTACCAAAGGTCATTCTGATAAAAGATGAGTACAACTAAAAGATATAGTTGTGGAAAGAAAAAATACAGTAAGCAACTCTACCAATTCAGCATTTAACCTGGAGATGGAACCAAGTCAGCTTAGAGCATGGCTTCACACAGGCAGATGGCATGTGACTTTCAGTACCCTATATGCCTACAAAAGTCACTGTAATAACTCTCCCCTCCCATCTGTAACAACACAGCTTTTCTCAATACCTTGGGATAATCCTGTGAAGCAAGCTTCCAGCTCAAGTATGCAGTATGAGTAGGTGCCATCTGTAACCATGTCACTCAGTGGGGAACCGCTGCTGCCAGCAGAGCCAATTGCACACCAATGCTTTATTGCTAAAGGGACTTTTTAAGAGCAGCAGAGGTAGAAAGCATGAGGTCTGCCTTTAACTTTCTGAGCCACAGAACACGCTCTCGGCTTGGTGAACATAGAACACTGCTGAAAATACTTTTCTACAGAGGTATGCTATTGATGTGTGTCTGGTTTCATCCACCAGCCAACTTGGGATATGCTAAGGAGAATTTCAGCACATAAATAATAACATTTCAGTCAGCATCACCCTGGGGAAACAACCTACTGGGTGCTACAACCATCTTAAGGCCAGAAGAGGTATTTGTCTTCACTTTGAACCTGTGCAGGCCAGTAGGATCACAAGTCCTTCTGGAATCCTGTCCTCAGGACACCTCCCATTTAGTCCTGTCACTGCCAGTTTTCTGTCACTGTTTTGAAAGACAGCAACACTACAAAACAAAGGCAGGTACGCAGAGTCACATACCACCTCTTCTAAACCCTCCTCTGCCAGCACCTCTCTTCCTTCAGAGCTGTGAAGCACAACACCATCTCCTTGTGCTCTCTTTAGCACCCATTTAAGGAGCCTCTGTCCAGAAATTTGCTTCATGCCTCTTTGAACACACAAATTTGCCACCTTCTTTGTGAGAAATCTTTTTTCTGTCTGGGGACACTTTTTACTACAAGGGTACTGAATAATATCACGTGCAGCCAGGAGGGAGAAACAAGGCCTCCTCCATTACCTCTTTCTCTGCAAGTCCATCAGCCATTCACATTACTTCTTTGCCTTGCAAAAGGATGCAGAATTCGTCTTCCCAGAGGAAGAAGCTGGGACTATGATGTTAAGTGGCTTGACTACGCTGAAAGGGGTGTCTAAACACACAGGTCCTGGGCTTTCAGTTTAATGCTTAGCCCAATAGATAAGGCTATATTCTGTGTACATGGCCATCTTAGTGTCCAGAAGACACACTAGCCCCTTCCTAGAGGATAAAGACACAATGATTAGGAAAGACACAATGATTAGGGACTGAGGATGTAGCAAGTTGGATGCCAGAGATAAAGGCCCTGCTGATGCTACTTTCATGGTGGTAGCTTGCTGAGGCTGTCACTCTGTGAAGAACCAGAGTCCAAAGCTCTATCAGCAGCAACTTTGGGAGAAATCACAATGGTTTTGGCCCCAGCAAACCCAGCTGGTTAATAAGTGAGATGATATTGCCCCAACAGTTTTGGTATTAAATGAAAGGGTAGAACTCTTCTTTACCTGCAGAGATTCCAGCTTTGAAGGCAGACACTGCCTACAGTGGCTCTGTAGGCAGAGAACTGCATGTGGATCCCAGAGGTAAGTGAATAGCTAAGCCTGTACTGCCTGTTCTGTACAATGCATAGCATAAACACATGGGCAGGGATGCCCCCAACCTAGATTCCTTTGGTTAAAAGTGTCAGAGGAGCCTTAGGCAATGAAAATATGTTCAATGAGGCTAATGCTACATTGGCTTTTTAATAAAGGTCCAGACTTCCTTAGTCCCAGCTTGAATTTGGATTTTGCAGGAAGTAAACAGGCCAGTGTCAGACTCCTCTTCTGGGGGCAGTGACAACAAGGAATACCCAACTGTAATTAAACTAACTCTTGAAAGGAACCTAACTGTAATTAAACCAAACCTAACATGGAATAGAAATTAGTCCTGGTAATTGATAAACAGTGAGTGGAGTTACCAGCCTGTGATGCGTGGACTCCACCAATGTCTCTCCCTCTCTCAGGGATCCCCCTGAATGAGTAGTAATGAAGCAGTTTCTCACCTCCTCTGTCCGTCTCTTTTTCCCTCTCTCCCTCCCTCACACAAGACAGTCTTTCAGAACAGCTGGATGGCATGCATGGCTATATGCTGTCCGCCTACATGGCTCTCTCCAACCCAAGGAAGGGGGAAGAGAGGGATCCAGATGCAGCAGGGCTGTACGCCAGAGGAGAAAGCCCCTGCCAGTGGAGTCTCCCTCCTTGGACACATTCAAAAGCCGTCTGGACATTGTCCTGGGCACCCTGCCCCAGATGGCCCTGTTTGTGCAGAGGGGTCAGACCAGCTGACCTTCAGAGGTCCCTTCCAACCCCAACCATTCTGTGATACCAAAACCATCCCATCCAAACGTTCACAGAGCAAGCAGGCTCACAAAAGCATCTTGGAGAGGTCTCTGGTTTGTTTGACTGGTTCACTGTCAAATTTCTTCTTCACCCACCCAAGCTGTCTTTTCTGTGCACTGGCTGTGAAACATGTTTTTCTAACACAGTATTTCAGCACAGGACAAGCCAGTCTAGCTCTGACTGAAAACTGCTTTGCCAAAAGCACAGCAAATGGCAGAAGCTAAGACCCCCACTTTGCCATTTGATTTACTTTCCAAGGGTTTTGAATGTGCCATTTTTCAAATTTATTTTTTCCATACACTGGTATTTCAAAACACAGTAAGAATTCTTGCTCCGTGACAATTATTATTTTTTTTAAATTCTCAAAACTGGAAGTTCTTGCAGCTCTTCCCAAAATTAGTTACCTTTTACATAATTACAGTATTGGGGAACATACCAGCTTCTTGTGGGAACTTCATATTTTTCATTTAGAAAGATTCAAAAGATCTGCCACAGTGCTCCGGTCAGTCCTCACCAAGGCTTCTCAGCTGGGCACATCAAAGATGTAATTCACCAGGAGAGTCAAAAATAGGAAAACAAGCACAGGAGCTGTAATTCCCAGAAAGCAGCAGCTAATAGTTAAATCTACACAGCAGTTATTTTGGATTTCCAAACAACTCAGCCAGCTACCTAGTTCTGAAATGCTTGCATTTCTGCAGTCATCTGTGATAGACCGGATTAGATTGAACACAACGCTATAAGGCTACCAAATTTGTGTAGTCTGTAGTCTATCAATATACGATTCCACTCTTAAACACTGGTTGGTAGAGCTGTGCAGTTATGTGTAAATTTTCATAGAAATATCAAGAAGGAAAGTTAGACTTCCTTCATCTCTAGTCAAAAAACTGAGACCTAAAGTAAATATTTTAAACTACAGACTAACAAGACAAAGAAGCAGAACCCCAAAACTGTTGGTTGTTGGGTTTTGTTTGTTTTGTTTTGTGTTTTTTTTTTTTTTTTTTTCTGAAGATTTGTTTGCAGCAATGAAAACTGTGAAGTAAAACTGGGAAAAGGTTCAGCTCTCCCCACAACAAATAAGCCCCTCTCAATCCTAGAACTGAAGGTCAAAAATACAAGCTACCACCACAGTTTGATATCACATGCAGGTTCATCTGCAAGTCCACAAACTCTTTCTTACTTCCAGGCATTTTCCCTGTTAGGGGAAAATTTTTCCCTGTTAGGGGAAAATACACTGGATGAGAATGAATGAAGAACTTCACCTAATTTTCACATATCTAAATGCAACATGTTTCACTTTGAACAGGCTGCCTGGATTAGATAGAAGTTAATTAAAACAATCCCTCATTTTTTGCTGTTTAAAACTTAAGACTTGGTAAAGGAGGGGTAAGACAGGACTTTTTATTACTCTTAGATGGTGCAAAGAGGACCCATAAATACATCTCTTCTCCCTGTGATCTCATTCATCTTGCTGCCTTCCCCACTCCTCTTTGCCAACAATCAGATCCCAGTAAACAACCTCAAGTGAAATTTGCAACTGTCAGATAAACATTAAAAATGCTTCTCTTGTCCTTTCCCATTGATAGTCCCATTAATATTGTAATAGAACAAAAAGTTATGAAAATGAATGCATGCTGCTTTTGGAAGTGAATGATGCAGACAGCAGCTGTGAAATATATACACTTGAATATGCATAGACAAAGAGATACAGTGCAACCACAAAGAAGTATGTATATACTTACAGCCGATGTTTTAACATACAAGACCCAGTCTTAACCTCATGCTACTGTACACTATGAAGCAACACCACTGACTTTTGTCTGGTATAAATTCAACAGAGGTAAAATCAGAATTAAACTACAGTGATTTTTTTTTTTTTTTTGAGAAAGATATCAATTCCACACTTTTTTTTCTGTTATTCCTTTTTTTGAGTCTTCATTTTTAGTCAGAGGCTAGAATTACAGTCTGATTTTGCCTGTTTGGTATTTCCTAGCAGTTTGCAAATCCCTAGTTGTGCGTCTACTGTTAATTTAAAAAAAAATCTGTACTGCAAACTTAAGTGGAGGAATATGGAAAAAAAAAAAATGTAAACAGTAAATTCAAGCTTGTTTACTCAGATTTGCCCTTTACACACATGTGAATTCAAAGAGTATCCACTGAAAGTCTCATAAAAAGAGAAGTCCAGCCCTCCCAATCCTGAATGAAAATAGTGTGTTTGGTGTCTTCTGTCCATCTGAACCCTCACTGAAATCAACAGGTTTGCAAAATGCAAGATTTCAGAATTGAGTCAGGTTCCAAAATAATCCCCAAACTGTCTTAAAATATCACGAAATATTGTTCTCTTTTAAATATATATATATACATATACACACACACACACACACACATATATATATATGAATTTCCTACCTGGTTTTTACATTTTCTGGATTTTACATTCTGTTGTTTCACCTGTACTGAAAACCTTGGAACAACAGAATGTAAAATCCAGTACAGGTGAAAGCTTTGCATGCTTTTAATAAAATAAGTTGAGGGTATTTCAAAAAGCTGGACTTCAAAGGCTGTAGTTTTAGGAATACTCGAGGTAAAGGGGCAGCTGTGATGTGTCAGTAACTGCGCAGGGAGACTCCACAGTGACAAAGTCTGCCTGAGAGGTTTTCTTGCTTGATAAAGACTTTAGTTCTCTGAACAAAAACACACTGCCAGTCATTTTGTTCCAATTCCCAATTTAGTGTGATTTCATTGGGTCACTTTACAATCTCAGGCTGCATTTTGCTTCTCCTAGTCATCTATTTGTGAAGTCTCTTAATGTTAAATGCCCAGATTTCTCTTTCTTCTGAACCTTGTATTTTTCAAATGCACATTGTATATGCTCTTACTTTTATGTGTAGGCCAAAAGATACCAGGTTGGAAATGCCATCTGGATCTTTCCAACTCACGGTTCTCAACTGTGATTTTGTACAGAAACCATTTGGTCAGCTGTGATTTTGCTCAGAAACCATTGCCTAGTTAACTTATGCTTACATTAAGCAAAGGTAAAGCAAACAAACAAAGGGGGATGTTGATTTTATAGCATCTGTTAACATCTTAAAGCAGACTGCCAACATTCTCAAGTTGCCAACAGTCTTGAAACATGGTGTATTTTCACTTGTTATAAAACATAATTGCAAAAGCAAAATTGTTTTTGGATGTTCTCATCAAAGTCATAAAAAGGTCAGTCAGTTTGATCAGGTTTCAACTGTTCTAGTGCCCTTTAAACTGAAATTTGTTTCATTCATTCACTCTGAAATACTGATTATGGAAAAATTCTGCTTCAGACTTCCGCTATTTTAATCACAGATCACCAAAAAGTAATCAACTTCTGGAATTCATATTAAAATTTCATCTGAGTGGCAGTCGGGTCAGGTGTTAGAGTCTAGTTGGATGAAATTAAAAGCTAACATCAGACTGTAGGAAACTTTAGCTTAAAGTAGATGAAAGCAAGTAAGTGTACTGCAGTCAAGAAATCGGGATAGTTGAGAGGTATGATGTGTCCTTTCATAGGCAGCTGATTCTACTGAGTTAACATAAATACAACGACTACAGCTGGTCACACTTAAAGAATATTTCCCAAAAACACCTCACAGGAAATGTTCACTCTTTGGTGCTTTTCCTTGTAATTTATAACTAAATAATTTTAGGGATGACAGCACACTACACTTCTAGCTACACCATGGACTTACAAACTTAGTGGCTACCTTTCACAAGTCACTTCTGGATATATTTCATCAGCAACATTTACTGGAATAGTATATATAAACATGTCAGGTTGCCTCAGTAATAGTTTGTTCACAAAACAACTTTCTTGTTTGAACTCCTTTTTGATTTAGACTCAAGTTAGTTTACACAAACTTTTTGCTTTTATTTGTTAATATAGAGTGTAAATAGCTGTTCATCTACCTGTGTGGTTACCTCCCTTTATTTTGCATACCGGGGGAATCTTATCATTATTACTAAAAACTTCTTTTCTGTTAAGAAGAAAAGATAACTGCTTGCTCTGGGGTCTTGCACACTTATCCCACAATTCACTATCTGCCAGCTTCAGCAAAAAAACATCTTTCTATTCAAGTGTTCATTCAAGCAAGTCAGTTGAAGTACCATGGAGCACAGGATGAAAGAGCTTTCCACTGACTTGCCCTCATGCTGTTATTTGCATGAGTGGGGCTATAAAAAGCTCCCTTCCTCAAATGGGATTTTACACTTATATAGCACTGGCCCAGGTAAGGAAAAAGAGACAAATTAGGACCAGTCTGCTGCTGGACATGCCCAGGAGTGATAACCATGAGACCCATCATGGAGGAACTTTAGTGAGCAAAGGATTCACCATTCCTTTGTTGAGATGGAAATGCAGCCCACAGCTCCAACACAAAGTTCACTCCGCATCTGACACTCTGTTTGCAGTTGGGTTTTCTTGAGCCTCAGGGAAACAAGTGCGATTGAGCAGAGGCAGAGCATAGGGCAGAGCTGGAATCCTTCTTCCATTTATCAAAGCATCATTGGAAAGCAAGCATCAAGGAAAATAAGCACTATGATGATCCACGTATTAACTTCCTGCCCTCCAAGGTCAGCATTTCTTAAACCATCCAAGACATTACATTCTCTGCACAGTCTCCAGCCATTTAGAAATGGATGGCAAAGGAAGGTAAAGCTCTAATGGGATGAAGTGTCAAAGAGAGCTTTTCATTTAAAGAAGTAGAGAAAAGAAAAGAAAATGGATATTTTAACTTTTATCTCAGAGTTAGTTAATATTCACACTTAACTGCTGAACTGGCTAAATTCTTTTCTTTTCTTAAGGACCTTTATAAATTTCATCATTAATAAAATCAGACATTCAATTAGCAGGGAATTTCTGATTGCTAACTGAGATTTCCCCCCCAATAGTTTCTCTTTTTTTCTCTTCCTACTCTCTTTTTATTTTCTCCTCCTACCCCTGTGTCCCCCCTCCCTTGAAAAACCAGGGGAAAGTGAAAACTGACTCCATTAACCTCTGTCATTACCTAAATCCATCTCTTAATTAATATGAGTTAATATGATTAATCAAAATAATGAGACAAACCTATTAAATTAGGGTGTTTAAATTACAAATGGAAGTGGTAAAGGCAAAGGGACTGATAACGAATAGCTGCAGTCAGAGATGGGGTTAGCTCTTGAAATGATATGTGACAATCAGTAGAGACAATCGAGAATGAGGGGAAATCAGCAAGATCTGTGTGAGGAAAAAAGCTACATGCACAAAGAATGATGTTGCTCAAATTCCTGGTAGTACTTCTGAGGATCAGGTGCATTAAGATCATATTTTTATCCTCAGCATGGTGGAATATAACATAGGTAACAATATGATCATCAAATCTTTCGGCTTGCTGTTAGCTTCCATAAGGTTGGGTGATGCAGATTTTACCTAGTTAAAGGTTACCACTAGCAGTTTGCTAAGAGCTCTGTGGCATTCCCTAGTCATATTAATTCTGCCCCACAGACTGAATGGTTTGTACAGTTCTGTACTGGAGGCAGACAGCCTGAGCAAGAACCTGCAGTTGCAGTACTCCTTCATCTCTGATACTGCCTTTCTATGTGACCTCAGGCCAGCGCCATGAACTCCTTTGCTTTGCGTGGTTGATTTAGACATGCCACTGCTCCCACATGCAGTTCCATATTTTCTCTAAGAGATCCTGAGATCCTGCAAGCTCTGGCACTGTGGGCCTCTGAGTGCTGAAGGCAAGTTATACCAACAATGACTTTTCCCCGAGAGCTTACCAAAGGTCAGAGTTTCCCACTGGATTTCCATCATTCAATTACCTGTTTGAACTACAGTTCCAAAATCTGTTTAAGTCTTGTCATAGACCTCCAATTAAAGTGAAAATAATGTTACTATCATAGGTCACTGTAACAACAAAAGTTATATTCATTCTGGGAGGTGATTATGTGGAGTGTGCAGTCTTCCCTTTGGAGAAATCCATTAACAGTTTCTATTTCAGTCAAAATCATCAGCAAAGGAAATAAATGTAGTACAGGACTGATACAGGCAGAAAACTACACTGCAAACTGCTGCCACAACAGTTAGACATCAAACAGGAGGAGGTGATAGTATTAATTATCATATTTCAAGCATTAGGAACCCCTAAAACTAACAAGAAGTGAGTTATAGATAGAACATTTCAAGATTGTATCTTCTTTGATCTTGTATTTTCTGTGTATCATTTGTGGGCTCTGTATACATCTGAGAGCAAATTAGGGACTGTGGGTGTTAATAAAACATATAACTGATGAAGACTCCACATAATATATGATTTGTAGATCATTTTAACCATTTTACCATTTAAAATTTTACCAAATGTAACCATTTAACCATTTTACCATCATAAACATTTAAAGGAGCTTCATAAAGAAGTTCGGAAAGAGCATTTCCAGCACACTGTGTGGAAAGGCACAAGTATTTGGAAATTGAGGAGGGGCTGAAAGGGAACAGGACAATGAAATTGTCTGCACAGGACAGAGTGTTGAGGACATGAGGACACAATAACAAAAAGATTATCAGAGACACTCCATGTTTGGAGGAATGATCAGGAGCTACCAAAGTGTATAGTACAGCTGGTGTCAGCCAAACACAAAATGTTTTTCAATTGATGAAGTGAACCAATAAGCAATGTTTCAAAACATCCCCTTCCAGAGAACTGACCTGATGCTCATGTGTCACCAGATAATTACCACCTTCTTGGCAACCCTTTTGAAAGGCAGAACAGGCAGAACAGCTATAGTGACAAGGTGCTACTCCACTTCTACAGCCAATGCCTAGCTTAATAGACACGTAGCCAAAGACTGTAGACACACTAATTCACAGCAGGAAAAAAAAAAGATGCTTTTCATTGCTATATTTCTCTTTTCTGAATAGAAGTGTCCTGAGGCCATACTTATGTCAGCACTATTTCTCACATTTTTAAGTAAATTTCTTTTCCATTAAAGACAAGGAGGTTACAATATAGTCCTCTAACAAGAACAACAGCAGGATCTAAACAGTGTAGATGCTATCTGATGGTCAGACCATAGGACAAAGCTAACAGCTAGTTCTAGGTGACCGATGTAGCATGAAGAAAAGAACAAGAACTCTTTTTAAAACAAAAACATGAAATTAACTTTAGCGTCTCTGGGAAGAAAATGTACTAGTGTGCTATTGCTCATTTTTGTGGAGGGATGAGTCGATTTCTTAAGGTACAGTTTGAGATTTAATTCCATGTCTGCGTACACCTTGCAGCAATAGCCTGCGTTCAACTTACAGTACTGCCTGTCCTCCCTTCTCACCCAAATGAAGAAGATGAACTAGAAGCTTGTCCTTACATAAACTATTAAACTGAGTAATAGCCATGTTCTTCCCAGTTCCCTGTCCTCCCCTACACTGCCAGTGCCTGCTGTTTGTACAAGAATCTCCTCGAAGGGTAGGCACCAGACAGCCTCATCTGAACAAGCATTACCAAGCACCTACTGCCCATCTTGACAGAGAAAGGCTCTTGTTCTTAACATTTATCACCTTGCAATTCACCCAAGTGAGAACAGAACTGAAATTTCAATTTCAGCTTTGAAACTAGAGTCCCCATCCTGAGGACAACAAGTGGAGAGGGAGGTGCCATTCTCTGCTCCCCAATAACCTCTGGCAGGACTCAAGGGAATGGCACAAAGTTGCGTCAAGGGAGCTTCAGATGGGATATTAGGAAAATTTTCTTTACTGTGAGGGTGGTCAAACACTGGAACAGGCTTCCTAAGGCAATGGTTGATGCCCCACACCTGCCAGTGTTCAAGAGGCATTTGGAGAATGCCCTCAGTAATCTGCTTTAACTTTTGGTCAGCCCTGAAGTGGTCAGGCAATTGGACTCAGTGATCTTTGGAGGTCCCTTCCAACTGAGCTGTTCTGTTCTGTCCTATTCTATTCTGAATGATCTAAAGCTGGAGTCAGGAGCTCAAAACTCAAAAATTTTCCAAAAGTTCTGCAGAGTTGCTTTACAAAAACTGCACCATGCAACTGACATTGACTGACCTCGTATTCAAAAGTCACGGATACCAATCACAACTGCCAGTCCCATCATCCTGTCTACATTCTGGGAATCTGGCTACTTTCCCTCTGTTTCCTCAGCCAGTAATAGAAGATTGTGCAGTGGCGGCATGTAGCTATTATACGGATGGTGAACAAGCCACAGAAAGATTCGGGCCCCTCTTTGTAGGCCTCTTGGCATTGCAAGTGCCACTAGGAGCACAAAGCAGGTGCTCAGGAAACTCAGTAAAATCCTGCAATACAGCCAGGGGTGTCGCTCCTGGTAAAGGAATTTTTTTTTTTCAAAGTTGGTCTTACTCCTTTAGAGATATTACCTCTAGGAGTGCAAGAAAAGTCTTTGCACCCATTTCTATAGACTCTGAGCATACATCACTGCAGTAGTTTCTAATTACCTAATGGTCTGATCAAGCCCTGGCTTCTTTGCCCAGACTACTGTCAAGGAGACCAGTCAATGCCAGCCATGATTCTGACCCAGATGCCCACCGGTAATACACTAGGACAAACTTACTCCAAAGGCCAAATAGCTATCTGAGAATGCTTTCCAAGCAGTAGTGGAGCTGGATGAAAACCAGTGCTGTAGAAGTGGTCTTGAACTCACACGAAGCAATACCAAGTGTCTGGAAGGAACAAATCCTTCCAGTTACAAACAAACACCACAACAATTCTAGGAAGTGGAAGGAGGTGAACCAGCAATCTAGTCAGATCTCTTTTGATAGCACTGATTGGTAGCCCTGGTCCACATGAGCAGAGAGGGGAAGTGGCCATGTGTCTGAAACAAAAAGCTCTAGGAGCTGCTCCAAAACAATGAAACTGAAAACAGAAAAAGCAGAGCAAATGTAATGGCAGGACTTGCTTCCACACAGGCCAAAATCCTGAAGCTCACGTCTATACATGAAAGCACCAGACATCAATCAACAGCTCCACTCCTCCCTCATGCAGAAAGGAAACATGCAAAGGAAAGGGTGTGTGGTCTTTTGCAGGCACGCACTGCATTCAGGAGAGAATGATGCAAACCTGCCAATCCCCTCTATGATCCTTCATTCGCCACACACTGCAGTCCAAGTAAGGCAGATGCTTGCAAGAAGTCAAAACAGAACTCAAAACATGGCTTAAGCAGCTGTCACAAGTCTGCCCATGCTTGGGCAACTATCTAATTATCTCCTGAACACCTCCCTCTCTACCTTGTCAGCACCTTATTCATAGAACCACTCTTGGTTGGTTTTTGTTTGTTTGTTTGTTTTGTTTTGTTTTGCTCTTTGGCATAGCCACTTTTGTTGGGAAATACTCCTTTTGTTGAAATCAAAATGTTTTGCGGGACAATACTGCCCTGAGTCAACCTTTGCTAGCAAAGGCTCCTTAATTCACAGTGGACAATACAGAAGCCTTCATCTAGAAGGAGACCTACACGTATATGAGAGATTTCGGTTCAGGTTTCTAGTCTGCATTTCTGGACCAGAGACTTGAACTTGGCTCTCCCCCAGCATAGCTAAATGACTTGATTGGTGTAATTTCTTCTGGGAACAGTCTCTCCTGTTGGAACTCTTTCACTCTGAGTGAATTAATAAGTGCTTCTTTGGCAAGGACTCAGTCCTACAGTTGCTACAGTACTAGGCTGTGGAAGATCCCAGATCAAATCTCTGTCTGCTCCAGTAAATATTTGCAGTATCCCACATAAGAATATTGACAACTTGGATAATGGTTATCCTATAAAATTTTTCTTTCCCTCTGACAAAGTTTCACAGAGTCCTGGTTTAATCACACATGGAACAGAAAATATATATATATATATTTTATCACAAAATAATTTGTTGGATTTGAGAAAATGAAACATACCGAGAAAAAGTATGGTCCACAGAGACTCTGGTAGACTTCAATTTCTGCCACAGACACATTACTTTCCTGGCCAACTGTAAAGTTGTTCTAGTCAAGTCCTGCTCTGAACTGAGATTACAGAGGTCATTATAAGGCCATTCTTCTTGCTTACTCCAGGTTCATTAGCAAACAGCAAGAAAGAGCTGCCATTTGTTCCAGCCAAATTAAGATGAAAAAGGAAGGCCAATGGGAGTAGAATGATCTGAGAAAGCCTTACAACATTAATGCTATTAAATCATTGGTGGTGCCATTACAGCAGAAAGAAGGCAAGGGTAAAGGGCACAAAGTCGTTGCAAGGGTCACTGACCCCAGTCATAACCACTGTGGGAATACAGGGCTACTGCCAGGAAAGCAGCACTGGTATTTACAATAGGATCAGCTGTGGCCTCAGCTCTGTGTGAAGCCAAATCCATTGGATGCACAAAAACAGAGTAGGGGACATAAACCCCTGCCCATAATGAGAAAGAAACAGGATGGTGCTGCAGTTCTTTGGTGAGGGCCACACACAAATCTCTGGCTGTTCAAACAGCAAAGCTGTTGCCAAAGCAGCTGCAAATGGGTTTTGCCTAGTTACCTGAAATCTTCTAATGGAAAATCTTACTATAAAGACCTCCCCTCAGCTTCCGCATACTGCTCTTTCTTTCTCCTCCATGTATCTCATATCTTCTTGTGCCTGTTTTTCTGTTCTCCAAGTTAATTCATTTTCATCCAAAGCCTCTGAGTATTTCCAGTCTTTCTCTTCCCTTGGATCTGCAAACCCACAGGAGCAAAGAGGCAGAAACAACAGACCTTTTTATTACTTGGACCTACTGAGACTTCCTTAGCACTCTTCATTTCCTCTATGTCCCCATATTGACTCCCATCAAGTAGTCAGCAGGGGAGGCCAAAAATAGCTTACTTGCATTCTGGGTTGAGGAAGAGGGATCTAGAGCAGTGTGGATCAAGTGAATTCTTAAGAATAGTCAAGCAAAGCTCTTGGTGTAGATTGAGAGGCCGGAAAATGAGATTGAAATACAGCAGGTTGGCTAAAGTTGGCAAGCTGACTGAAATTGGCTGGTTGGGAATAAAGTGTAAGCTGTTAACAGAAGCTTTCTTCTTGTGACCATAAACACACTCATGGCTGGGGAGCACAAGAAGGAAGAATGTTGCTGCGAGTTATATGCAAGACATCACTTGGTCACCTGGTTTGCTCTTTTTGAATACTGGCACAGAGAGACACCGCAGGGTTGTCTATGACCTTAGTATAATTCAAGGACAAAGACAACAGGAATCTCTTCAGCATGTTGTTAGCTTCATAGAGTTATAATTAAGGGCAACAAGACTATGTGGATGATCTCCTTTATACTTCAGGCCACAGAACTACGCTTTGAGCATAATGGTGATAAGTTAAAATGACTCTTTCATTAAGGCACTGGATGGCACAGGGGATACCCGAAATGAAAAACATCTTTGCTAGTGTTTCCAATAATTCTTACTAAAAGAATTTACCTTATTAATGCTGTAAACTGCTCTAGTTTCCAGATGCTTGTTCCTATTATTTTAGAAGGGCCCTCTGATCATGGTGTTGAAAAAGTACGCCTGGTATTTTTTCTTCATGACGGTATATCTGCAACATGTAAGTTACTTCTCAATGTTTTTTGAGACACTAAACAGAGTTTTCCATGCTCATTCCAAGTCATCTTGGTGCCTTTGCTACACGCTCTTCAGTTTTTTTCCTCCTTTGAAAATCTCTGATACTTGAGCTATGTGCTATATGCTACTTGTAAATATGCCAATGCCATTCACATAGATTAAAAATCACTCCTACTAACTGCTCCTGTGGTCAGCTCTAAGGAATGCAATAACCTTTCCTCAACATATAGCTACAGAATGGAGGATTGCAAGATACAGTACTTACTCCCAAGTGTATTACTTTGTATATGACTGCTAATGCTAATATATATTTTCTTAGAATTAGACTTTCCTCGTGAGGATAATCACTTCATACAAAGTTTTTCTCTTATTTATCGCCATATCACTCTTGTGACATTGCAAATACTAAAGCTCAGATGTGGTTTATAGTTACTTCCCAGTCATGGATGAACCTGTTGAATAGCATTGAACTTGCTATCAGTTCTTGCTGAATCCCCTGGATACTCTCTCATTCAGTGATACTTCCTACAAATGATGCCTTTGAGCTCTCTTAGCTAACCAGCTCTTAAGCCATTCAACAGACACTTCACTGATATCGTGTAATGCTAAATTTTTAGCCAGACTATCATTAAGGTAAATGCTTTATTAAAGTCTAAGTACATTACGTTTACACAATTGCCTTTAACAATCCATTTTTTTGAGATTACATTCTTAAGACCAAGTTTGTTTGACAAGACCTAGTTTCCATAAAGCTATGTTGAATGACATTAATTATATTAATTTTCTTTAGCAACTGACTTTCCTATCAGATTTTCCATTGCTTCTTTGTTATTTTTTTATTATTTTTTTTTTTTACTTCTGGCATACAAAATCAGGGCAGGATGAAGCCACAGCATGATTGGGAATGGAATGGGAAAATTTCAGAAGAGATGTGTGGTGATGTAGTTCCTCCCAAAGGTACCACCAAACAGTACAAATAGGAAATCACAGCCCTCAGCTGGTTTCTGTTCCATACCCAAGGTGAACCCTCTCCAGGTGATATCATAGTCCTTGAAATACAAAAGAAATCCCCAAATGGATCAAAAGCACAAGTCGATGGGGCCGGATGGGATCCACCCAAGGGTACTGAGGGAACTGGCAGAGGAGCTGGCCAAGCCGCTTTCCATCATTTATCAACAGTCCTGGCTATCAGGGGAGGTTCCAATCGACTGGCGGCTAGCAAACGTGACGCCCATCTACAAGAAGGGCCGGAGGGCAGACCCGGGAAACTACAGGCCTGTCAGTTTGACCTCAGTGCCAGGAAAGCTCATGGAGCAGATCCTCCTGAGAGTCATCATGCAGCAATTGCAGGGGAAGCAGGCGATCAGGCCCAGTCAGCATGGCTTTATGAAAGGCAGGTCATGCCTGACGAACCTGATCTCCTTCTATGACAGAGTGACGCGCTGGGTGGATGAGGGAAAGGCTGTGGATGTGGTCTACCTTGACTTCAGCAAGGCTTTTGACACCGTCTCCCACAGCATTCTCCTCAAGAAACTGTCTGCTCTTGGCTTGGACTGGCGCACGCTTCGATGGGTTAGAAACTGGCTGGATAGCCGGGCCCAAAGAGTCGTGGTGAATGGAGCCAAGTCCAGTTGGAGGCCAGTCACTAGTGGCGTCCCCCAGGGCTCAGTGCTGGGGCCGGTCCTCTTTAATATCTTCATCGATGATCTGGACGAGGGCATCGAGTGCACCCTCAGTAAGTTCGCAGATGACACCAAGTTAGGTGCGTGTGTCGATCTGCTCGAGGGTAGGAAAGCCCTGCAGGAGGATCTGGATAGGCTGCACCGATGGGCTGAGGTCAACTGCATGAAGTTCAACAAGGCCAAGTGCCGGGTCCTGCACCTGGGGCGCAATAACCCCAAGCAGAGCTACAGACTGGGAGAGGAATGGTTGGAGAGCTGCCAGGCAGAGAAGGACCTGGGAGTGATGGTGGATAGTCAGCTGAATATGAGCCAGCAGTGTGCTCAGGTGGCCAAGAAGGCCAACGGCATCCTGGCTTGTATCAGGAACAGCGTGACCAGCAGGGCGAGGGAGGTGATCGTCCCCCTGTACTCAGCTCTGGTGAGGCCGCACCTCGAGTACTGTGTTCAGTTTTGGGCCCCTCGCTACAAGAAGGACATCGAGGTGCTTGAGCGGGTGCAGAGAAGGGCGACGAAGCTGGTGAGGGGCCTGGAGAACAAGTCCTACGAGGAGCGGCTGAGGGAGCTGGGCTTGTTCAGCCTGGAGAAGAGGAGGCTCAGGGGTGACCTTATCGCTCTTTTTAGGTACCTCAAGGGAGGCTGTAGCGAGGTGGGGGTTGGCCTGTTCTCCCACGTGCCTGGTGACAGGACGAGGGGGAATGGGCTTAAGTTGAGCCAGGGGAGTTTTAGGTTAGATGTTAGGAAGAATTTCTTCACTGAAAGGGTTGTTAGACATTGGAACAGGCTGCCCAGGGAAGTGGTGGAGTCACCATCCCTGGAAGTCTTCAAAAGACGTTTAGATGTAGAGCTTAGGGATATGGTTTAGTGGAGGGCTGTTAGCGTTAGGTTGGAGGTTGGACTCGATGACCTTGAGGTCTCTTCCAACCTAGAAATTCTGTGATTCTGTGATTCTGTGATTCTGTGATTCAGTAATTCAAAGATTTCCTAAAGACACTGACTTGTTCATTTTGAAGTATTTTCTCAGTTTGGAGTTTTTTTAATACTCTTTTGTGGTAACCAATGGACTGGGGAGGCTTCTGGATCCTCACATGATACACAAGCATGTTGTTCTTTACAAATATAAGGCAAAAATATATTCTTCACGTGTCTGGTTCTGCAAAGGTTAAATAAACTACACAGAACTCTGCAGGGTTTTTGTCTAGCATTTACAGGTTTGGAAATCTCTTCCCACCTTGGGCTAGATTAGGTGATCTTCTACAAACAGAGAAACCTTCCCTTAAGAGAATGAATTGGTTTACATTAAAAAGTGGAGGGGAAAATCACAGAGCTAGAGAACTGAAAAGGGATTTCAGTTCTGAAGCTTTGTAAAACCTTTAAAGTTTTACACTAGCAAACAGGAGTTGACGACCTAGTATGACCTTGCAACCGTCACGTAACCCAGTTCTGTGCTTGGGGGGGTCCCATCAGTCAGTTCAGGACTTAAGACTCTGAACTGCCTTATAGGACAGTGGGACATTTGATAACACAGCTAAGTGCTTTGGGGAGCTCTGAGGAAGCTACTACAGGACTGCAGCATATTGGTGCTCATGTAGCAGACAGCCAAGGAGTTTGGTGCCAGATTCATCCCCTGTACACAGACCTGTCCTCTAGACTTTCAGCTCTCCCCATGTTCCTCAACCTCCTCCAGTTTCAGCGGGCTTCAAGATTATAAAAATTCGTGTCATCAGGTGGCACCTGTAAGAAGCCTGATGTCACAGCCTCCCCTTCCCCGGCCCCGGCCCCGGCCCCGGCCCCGGCCCCGGCCCCGGCCCCGGCCCCGGCCCCGGCCCCGGCCCCGGCCCCGGCCCCAAGCGTGAGGTTTTGGTGCCCCTCTGTGGCCGCGGCCTAGAACAGCAGGGCCCGGCCTGCTCGGCCTCTGGGGCCAACGCGGCCCTGATGGCTTCGGCGCCTCCTGCTTCTCCCCAGGAGCAGCAGTACAGAGCTGAAAGTTTATTCTGTTTCAAAACGTGATTCAATAAAGATGACAATAAAGATTAATAAGGATTTTTCAGGAAAAAAATGTTTTAACAACACTGCCTTTTATTACGGGTGAAGGAAGCTCACAAACTCTGCTTGACTGGCCCAAAGAGTCCACCCGAGGGAAGCTGCCTTTCGCCTTGGGCTGGGAGGGAGCCCGCTTCTGTCAGTGGGGGGCATTTGATCATCAGAAAAACAGCAAGAGCCACCAGAGTGATTTCCTACAAACCCCTCTTTAAACACACATTGGGAAAAAACTTAAGGGCAAACAGCACGTAAAGACACATTTTGCTGACTGAACAGCTGACTGAAAAGAGCTCCAGGCATTAACTGAGACAATTCAAAGAGAGTTAGGGGGAAAAAAAAGACACCAGCAATACACATTCACTGGGGGTACCCTGCCTGGAAGCAGCAAGCCATTGTCTGGACAAAAGCTGAGAGCACAATGAAGTAAATTGGGGCTCACGGTACAATGCAGGCACCCAGTGTATGGGGGTACAGACATTTCAGTGTGAAGCAGAGGTGTAACCATCCTGGCATTGCTCCATGAATATTTGCTGCTGGGACCCGGTACCAACTGCAGAATGGCAACAGTTTGACGGTACTGATTTATAAAGACAGAGAAATTCAGGCTCAATTCAGCAATGACAACAGAAGGGAATGACCTGGCAGGGACAGGAGATGGTGACACAAAGCAAAGGAGAATGCATGCTGCATATTAAGAAAACCTGGGCAGGCTGTCTCCCTTGGTATGAATCTGTTTAATCATCTTTATGAATGGGTGAAGATGAAGGGACTCTGGAGAAAAGAATCCTGGGCTGGTTTTTCAAACTGAGGTTCTGCAGCATTTTTACCCTTTATCACTTGAATCCTTGCACACTATTTCTAGTCTAATTTTTGGCCAAAAGAAGATTTCTAACGTGAAATGGGCTTCCTAAGTCTTATTCTCATGTTCTGCAGGGGAGAAAAGAAAAGAAGGAGAAAAAAAAAAAAAAAAAAAAGTCAGAATTAACTTAGCAAAAAACACTCCCCTCCAGGCAGAAAGATGATGAAATTATGGATGCCTAGCTTTCAGCAACAGTGGGATGGAGATTACTTTTTTTCCTGTTTTCAGTGCAATATGCAACAATATAATCTACTCAGAACACAGAACTACTCAGAACTACTTTACACCAGATCACAATCTTCAACAATTTTAATCCACAGCATGGGACCAGCTCATCCCATGGGGTGACTACACACAACCCCCCTCCAAGAGCCCTCTAACAAGCAGCTATGGTGTCTTTGCTTCAACAGTTTAAGACACTCAGATACCTGCCCCTCTCAGAAGACAACAGGCACTGATGCTGTTGCAGGACATACAGAATAGGATGTATTGAGTACAAGCCACCAGTACCAGCAGTTTAAACTTATGTGTGAGTGCAAAATACAGCTGCTAAAGTGCAGAGGCATATTCCCTATTGACGTTCTAAAAAGTGATCTGTTTAAAATTCAGCTTGAAAAGGGCAAGCTGTACAGGTGTTCTCTGCTCGCACTTTATGTTGAACCACTAAAATCATGTAACTAACTGTCCAAACACCTAGATTTGTTGCTTGTTAAAACAAGAAACCTTATTTTGATAAGAAGAGCCTTTTTTCTTAGTACAAAAAGATGTTTAGGTTTATTTGACTAGTTTAGTTCAAAGACTTACTCACTGAAAGCTGATAAAACAACTGGGAGTTGAAAACCAGAAAGGCTTACTTTTCTTTTATAAAACATTAAGAAAAATAAGGAATGAGACTGTATATCAAGTTAGTTTCAAATACTGAAATGCATCAACAAACAGAAATAATCTGTTCAATTCCCTAAGTAGATGGGTGGGTTTTTTTTAGAATCAGATTTAACCAATTAAATATTTTCTTAAGTTTTAAGTAAGACTACCTTCAACAGTCTGGATAGATAACTAATAAAAATGTTAAGCTGATTTTCCATTGTAATTGAATTCCAATTTCAGTCCAATTAGATCTTGACACAAATTAATCTTCTGATAAAAATGAACCCATGATTTTCTAGTATAATAAAATGTAAAAATTAGGAAACTACATCCTTGCTTAACTCAAGCCGATACAGATAGACATAGTACATCTCTCTGGTCAGGAGTAGTAGTATACTTAGCATACTGACCTTTATGTATTTACCAAAAAAAGAGGGACTTGATGATCACCAAAATAAAATTAGCATTTCCTCAGCAATTTAAAATGTAACATTGTATGACAAGATTAAAATAGATTAAAAATCACATTTCCTGTTTCTAATATAAGTCTTTGATCTGAATACATATACCCTTGCAAAATCCTGTAATGGAAATAAAATTGGACAAAGAAATTGGATTTTAACTAAATTTGTTAATCCAAAGGACAGGATAATGAATCTGATGGATTACTTTAATCTTCCTCGAGTTACATGGTGCTCAACAGTGAGAAAATTCTTGATTTGCAATGGATTTTCCTTTGACTTAAACTCTTCCTTATGAAAACAGAAGTTTAGCTAGAAAAGCAAACCTGAAGCCTTCCCCTTTCCTTACTCCAGGCAGTTGAGAAACCTTACTAAGTGCCACCATTCTTCCTGATCAATGGCACATATGAGAGACAGGGAAATATTTTTGGCCTTAGGTCTATGCACATGAACGTACTGGAAAAAAAGGTCTCTCCTACCTGGCAGACTGATCACCCAGACTACTACAGCTTGAAAGGATTCCCTGAAATCACTCAAATGCAGTTTTCAGATAGCTGCCATTTAAAAAGAAAACATGGTGTTGCTAAACATTAAAAAATACCACCATACAACTCAAAAAGATGAGATTTTAGTTGAGCAAATAAAAAGAAGAGGTACTGCATTTTTCAAATCACACTGAAAAATTATGAATTATATACTTGTAAGACTAGAACAGGGTAGAGAAGGGAACTTCCAGCTTACAAAATTTTCTTGATTCTGAACCCTAAATTGTCAAACCTTTACTAGTCAACAGGCTTAGTACTGCTATTGTAGCTCGGCTCAGGATTTAAGCTTTTAGATCAAAGATACTGTTCTAGTGAAAGGCTCAATACCTCATTTACAACCAGATGGAAATATTACTTTCAAAGAATTGTTATTTTTGTATCCAAACTGTCATTTTTTAGCAGAAAACATTTTCATTTCTCCACAGACTCAAACAAAAGGGAAAAGACTTCCTAACAAACATCTTCTCTAAGGAAGGTAGGGGACATCTAGAATCAATTCAAGTAGAAGGTATTTAAGCACCGAAAGTTTGATTTTCTCTGAAGGCATCAGTCTTATTAGTTTACTCATCCCTGGTGTTTTATCTGCTTTGTCTTTGGACAAAAAGCTGTATTTTCAATCTATTGAAAAAAGCAGAAAAAGTCCCACTACCTTCTTCAGGGCCTGCAGCATATACACCTTAAGGCAGAGCACACAACACTGCCTTGTGCAACGCCACACACCCTGTCAGCACTAGAAATAACAGAAATCTCTCCCTGAGATAGTTCTAAGACAAGAGCATCAATGTGCTTGGGAAACAATACAATATAGTAGCTCTTTTTCAGACATACAAGATTTTATGCCATTCTTTCAGTTCATGACAATGAAATGTTTAGTTGCAGTTGTGCATGCTAGGCTCTATGGTACTTCCAGCAGAGAGTCGTCCATCCTGGAAAATGTTCCAGCTGAAACTAATGGGAACAAGGGGAGCACAACAGCTCAGAAAATCAGGCAACTTCTTCAGAGCCCAGCAGATTCAGATGCAAGTGGATGAGCATTCTCAAACTTTTTTTACTGGTAGTGATGTGCAGTCAAAACACACTGGAGATGACTGCTCTACAAAAATGGACTCAGTATCCCTATTGGAGCCATTTACCTTTACTCCAGACAGATTCTTCACCTAGGGACCCCTTTGTCTGTTCTATCTATGTACAAACACAAGCAGATACTCAACAAAAGCCTAAATATATTTGTTTGTGCTACTTCAGTAGTAATTGCATTGAGAATGTGGTTGCTGGAAGCTCTCCTCTGACCCTTCTGAAGACTGATCTCATGTTTGTAGTCTTTTAAAAAGTTTTTCCTCTCTTTGATGTTTTGTCCAAGTGAGTAAAAAAATGACTAGATGAACTGGTACCCTCAGCCAACCCTTCTGATCTATTGAATACTCTCGTTTCTTAGCATTTTAACCCTCTTACAGTACAAGAGAAATCGTTTTCCATCAGCTCTTTACCACAACTCTGTACGTGTACAAGAGTTGTGTTTTTTTGTTGTTGTTGTTGTTTTGTTGTTTTTTGTTGTTGTTGTTTTGTTTTGGTTTTGTTTTTGTTTTTCTCTACATTTCAGCAGATTTTCCTTAATTTTAAGCCAAAAGTCTGTGAGCAGTGGATGGGTATTTTGTGTTTTGTGCTCTTTTGCACTCTCTTCTCTCAGGGGTCCATCCAGTCTTAATTCTACAGGTCAGTAGGATTCTCTTGACTCACTTGCAAATGACTTAGTAGTTCCACTCACAGTGCCATCACTAAATTTTTTTCCATCCACATATTTTGATTTTGTCAAACCAGTTCCATTGAATTGATGACAGGAACATGGATCTGTCACAGAAAGTATCCATAAACAGTTTAAGAACGGCTAAGAGTTAGCAGTTTAAGAACGGTAGGATTTGTCCTGCTATAAAGTTGGAAGAGGTACATCTATCCAAGACAAGTTTGTCAGTCATTTTGAGTTGGAAGTTCAAGAACTGACTTTGCATGATTTAGTTAGATTTGCTGCAAGGCCAGAAAACTTCAGCTGTGGTCAGGTCTACTAACATTTTATGGGCTGACTTTTGCATATGTTTTTCTGATTGATGTGCATTTGCTGTTTCCAAGAAAGAACAGATGCTGTCTTGTGGTGGAAGTTCTGGCTGTACTCCATTTCAGAGACCTGCCAGCTGCTATACTGGAAGAATTTTCTCTCTGAGGGTGAACAAGAATGTGTATGACAACAAGAGATCACTTTTGTCCCTTACTATAATGCAGGAATCATCAAAGATATGGGAGCCATTGAAAAAAGACTGCCTGGGACAGAGTCAGGCAATAATCCTGGACTAGCATGGTCTTTCCTCAGGTCCTGGAAAGAGAATGGAAAGTATAACCTGCCTGTCATTTCACTGACCATACTTTACTCTCCTCTCTGAAACCAAATCAATAATTACAGATTGATTAAATGCATTTGCAAACTCCCTCTGTCAGAATTCAACCTGGGACATGACAGCATTCTCAGATGGCAACATCCCGTGAAGAAAAATAAAAATCAATGACTGTGACCTTTCTGGCCTCTGTTAAGGACACTACCTGGCTGCATTCTGCATTTTAAATTCTATTTTCCAATAAGGTTAATTTTTAATGGTATTCCTTCTGAGTCTCTGGGGAATCATGGGACTGCTTTGCTTATTCTCCTTTGGGAATCTCAAGCTGATCCGCCATGTTCTAAATCATTTCTCACAGTCAGGCCCTATTAATCACCAGGACTTTGCACAGCTGGGCATCATATTCTCCGTTGATAATTCCATATATTTTTACAGGGCTGAAAGGATCTTCAAGTGCTTTTAAAATTATGTAACAAATCATCCTTTTCACACAGAAATCAACTCAAGTACAAAAAAACTGTAACATTTTTCAGGACAGGGGTCAATATCTTCAGTGATTCTGCAGTGTATAGAACTATGGGGTCCTGGTTCAGCCCTGTGATTTTACCTCCTCTGCAGAAGGAAGTATCTCCAAAGAATAATGCACAAACATATTTCTACCTGACTGAGTGTGTATAACCCAAGTGGATGGAGGATGAAGAATTAGCTTTTTCTTCTGAAAACAAGCCGGAAACACAGCCTTAAAATGTTTAAGACAGAGAGATGGTTCATAGGAATGGCAGTTCCATGGATACACTTCAGAATGTCAAGACATCCCAGCATCCTTCACATCCTGCCATGAAAGATCCACCACCATGCTCCCTGCCTGCCTTCTTCCTGCTCAACAACCCTCCTTGGAAGGTGTAGTGCCACAACACACAAACAAGCCTCCAATATGATCTCTGCTTCTGGCCTGATGAAGAATAGATACTACTGAGCCTCAGGAGTCAGCTCCCCCAGTGACAGTAGCTGCTGAAAATGGGGTATGTACTGAACAGCTGTACAATGGCTATACATAGCCCTGTTAAGACAAAGCTGTAGCTACAGCAGCATGGCCAAAGAAGTGGAATGACTTCACATGACCCTATGCAAGCATGCATCTTATACATCAGACAACAGGCATCAATCTCTCTCTGACTCAGGAAGGAGTATGTCAAGTTCACTTCCCATGAAAAGTGCTCAGTGCCTCCGTGCTGTTAGGCCGGGGAGGAAACACTGGAGGAACCACACACACTTACATGCCACGCATGGAATGAAGGAAACTCAGTCTCAGGCAGACTGACACCTCTTGAAAAGCAGAAAAACACTCAAGAGAGAGCAGAAGTAAAACAACACAATGCAAATTCTGTAGACATCTTCTAACTATCTGGAAGTCAGAAGGGCCAAGCAACAGGAGAATGAGTCCTCTGCTTCTACAGCACAAATTATTTCCAAGCAGGCTTGAAAGATAAGGCAGTCCAGAGCATTATGGATGAGACATATTTATCTTTAGGTAACTAACAACAGCCTGACTAAAGGCATAAGCTTAGCTGACAGCAACATCTCAATAACTGCTGGGAGTCATCTCTACATACAATGAATAAGTAGATTTTAGAATCTGGAAGGCAAACAAAGGAAGTCCAAACATCCAGTGCAGTTAGCAGACTTTGCCAAGAGCCTGATGGATCACATCAACTCTATCCCTCCATCAACATGGACAGTATTTCTCCTGCTCAGGGGAGAAATAAAATAGCTAGTAATGTGGGTGTGCAGCGGTTATCCTTCTCTGTTCCCTTGAACAACTTTGAAGTATGGAAAATTTGCTAAATAATAGTATTCAGTTCTAAAATACAGTAAGAATCTTCCCTCTGTTTGGGATTCAATATCTTTCCCATTGCCCTGTCTGTGGAGGTCACCTCCTTTTTATCAGTTCCCACTAATTAAAAGATTAGGAGATCAGGAAAGTCACCCTGAGGAATCAGTTATTACTAGCAGTAACAACAGCTGACAAAGTGGCAGGCACATATGACAAAATGTCCTAACCCCCTTCTGTCTACACAGCCTCCAAGTTCATCAGAAGGGGCAGTAAGGGACTGGACACAATACTAAACATGATTGTTTTTGCTTCTCTGGCCTACAAAATTCATTTCTACTCTCCCAGTGAATATGCTGCTAATGATGTTTCATCAAGAACTGCTTTCCAAATGACTGCTGTATGCAAGCCCATGTTGCCAGCAGCAATCTTCATCCTCACTAACTCAATTACAATCTCAGTTTGTTCTTCAGTGGCACATACACATGTGTGATGAAGACTTCTGCATCCAATTGCTGGGTCACTGATTGGCAATAACATATTAACCCATGACATGTTGTTTCTTTTCATTTTCAAGGCAACACTAGATACTTTATGTTTAGACTGCATGGCTTCAGCATCGTGATGGCAGCGTTGTCTGTTGCTGGTGCCATAAAGGAGACCATGTGAGCCTCCAGTTGTTTTAACACTTGGATAGCGTTGGAGAGGCTCTGGATTACTTCTGCTGATGCTGTTGCTCCCACAAACTAACAATGCATCCTCTATCTAGCCTTGCAGTTGTTTCATTGATGTTATCACATCAGGGAGCAGTAGGCATGGGCTTTGGCATGAATTAAGAACTAGGACTCCCGAGGCAAAGCTCCAACACCTTGCTGGAGGCAATAAGTTCCCCTTGCTATTCTGAGGATCTGAGCCTCTTCCTTTCCCTGACAAACTTTCCTCTCTGGATTTCCCAGTCACCTTGCCCAATTTGACATCCTGCTCTGTGATTCTGTGAGCTTATTCCATGCAAACCACTAGCCCCCAATGTTAAAGACTTCTCACAACATTAACCTTTCTTGAAAGTGCTTTGAGAGTCATGGATAATAAGTACTATGAATTGCAAAATACATTAAGTGTTTTGGAATCATTTCCACATGACTTGGTTGACAGTGGGCCTTCTCTCTCATATTAGGGCCTGACAGCTATTATAAAACACTCTTATAGTAACAAACTATCTCAAAACAATTTCCAGCGTGAAATACCCAATAATGTTTCGTGTTTGCACCACCCTCAGCCACAACTACAGGAACATTCTTGCAGTAACACATATGGCAAAAAGAAAGCAGATTTCCTTGCTAGACATGAGCAATAACTCATAAAACTCTCAGTAGCTATAAAGAGATTCCGGAGACCACATTTCTTACACCAGACAATGACAGCTTTACACCAAGAATCATGCATGGGGCCAAAGTCTGCCAACCTGACATGAGTGGAGTTCCAAGCGCTCCAAATGGAGCCACTTATGACAAAGCAGAACTGAGCCTGTTCAGATATCAGGGAGACCTGAAACAGGACAGCATCTTAAAGCATCCTGGCAAGAAGTTTACCAAAGAGACAAAAGATTCTCTCATAGCAACAGAAAAATAATGAACTGTCTAGATCAGTTAAGTACGCTCCTGTCTATACTCTCATAAATTGAAAACAGAAAGACTTCCACAGGAATTTAAAAAAATAATAATTATAATAAGTAGAGTTCATCAATTCGAAGACAATGATGCCCTGCCTCCCACTTTACTGTGAAATATCAGAAACATAAACAGCTTAGCACAACTAGTTCTATTACTATCCAGGGTTGATTTTTTTGCTCTCAATGTAAAGTTCTTTGAAACAACCAGACCTACAGACACCCAGCTTGTTCATCTTCACCAGACTTTCTAAGAGGACTGACTGACAGCCTGCTTGGCAGAAAGACTGGCAGTCTTCCATGATAAAGTCTTTATGTCTGGGTCTTGAAATTAATAGCTGCAGCCACTGAACCAAAAGAATTTTGTTCTAGTAAAAACTGTCAAGCTGATAACTCTGGAGACTGAGGTGTCTCATTTATTCACAGAACAATTAAATTATAGAAGGCACAGGGCACATTCCGCCCAAATATGCCTTTCAGATGTTACACCAATAAAATCCTTGTTCTGAGGCATTTCTGTTGGGATGAAGGTGGATTTTTTTATGGCTATGGATGAACCTGTCAATGGAAAGGGGCAATTAGTACAAATCCCTGACTGTAGATGTGCAATGGGAACATCTGTCTCAGCAGGAAAGACTGACATTCGAGATGTTTTGCAAAAGCCAGAGAACAGGCAACAGATGGCAGCAATTTTCAGTCTCCAGTGACCAGCTTGGACTCTTTTCTGGCTAGCAACTGTGAATGGCTCAATTATCTGGCCAGTTCCTCAGACTTCTGCATCTATCTAAAGCATCTATCTAAGAGAAGTGTACATTTGGTGAAAATTGTTTTTAAAATGATGTAATATAAACAGGGCTAGCAACATCCCCCAATTCCCATGAAGTTCAATGGGAGAGCAGGGATACTTAACTAACCGCTCACAGGCTCCAACCTGCGTCTTGTCCAGTGGCCAGACTGGTGATGTACCTGCTAAGTTAGAAGACCCACATTTTACAACTGGATTCTGGCTTTCTATCAGGAGTCTGACATAGGTACAAAGAGACCAAATAGCCAACAAACAGATGATTCACCCTTTAGGAAAAAAAAATGCAGCATTTTTTTGCCTCTCATTTTGTGCACCTGTAATAGTTCCTGTACATGGAAACATACAAAAGCACATAAGCACAAGTACTCCATCTACCCAATGACAAAGCCAACCCACTGCCTGAAGACTTCCCCCCCTCCTAAATCCACCAAGCAAAACACAGGCAAAGAAACATTTAGGATTCCTGGCAAACTACTCCTTTCCCAGCACACACTAAACAAATCCTTGCTATCTAACAGGGTGAGAGGATGAATTAACATAACCACTTCTCCACACAGCAATTAGCAAATGAAATCAAAACAAAGGAAATGTCCTCCATTAATCTTTCCCTGCCAAAGAGCACCCGACTGCCATATAATCCACAGCAATTAGCCAAATAATGGGAGCGCAAGAGATTTATCTTGAAGCAGGAATTAGGGAGGGCACGATTAATGTACTGTACATCAAGAGTACAGGCAAAAGCTGGTGATCCCTCCGTGCAGGGTTGTTTGAGGAAGCTGCAAAGCTTAGTAGCCTGGAACCAGGTTGTAGCACATACCCCCTAAAATTCCCCTTTAACACATCCTGTGTAAACCAGAGTAGCAGTCACTGCATATGGTAGGATCTGAGTTGTACCCAGTCTTTAAAATCTCAGTGGTGCACCTAGGAACTTACCACTGTTTTCAGTTAAAAGAGGCATTTCGAAAGAAGATTTGAAAATAAATAAATAAATAAATAAATTTGCAGGCATGCAAAAGAGGTGGCAGTAGATCAGTAGAGATACTGATGATATGTCCCAGCTCACAAGCAGGACCCACCTGCTCCACTGGGCTTGGTACTATTTACCAGGGAAGTTATAAGCCAAAACTCAGGACACGTAGGCCCTTTGGCAAAAGACAAAGCAGAGTAACACCAGACTCCTGCTTTTAGTATTCACACCTACACTGTCTCTCCAATATTATTCTGGTGCTTAGCAGGATGCTGAGAAATATTTTGCAGATATTTTCTAACTGCAGCATGGTCTTGCTTTGGGCTACAGAAGGGCCGCCATGTTCTAGCCAGTTTGTTTTCTCCAGAGTCCCATGAAACTGAATACCGAACATGGAACAGCTTGCAGGGACACCACAAAGCTCTTACACTCACATTTGTATCAGTAATAGGGAGAAAATGAAGAGACAAAATCAACAATCCAGAGAGAAACAATCTTTGTTCTAAACTCTGCTGTTAGGCAACATGAGCCTAAAAGCTTTTGGCTTCTTTAGCAAAATAAACAAGAAGTCCAAAAAAAAAGAAAAATAGCAATACGCTTAAACATTACAAAGCAATAAACTTAAACATTACACATTATGATAAACACGCAGGTTTTCTATCATCCAACAGGCTGGCACAGAAGAAGACATTTAAGGAGATTTGCAAAGATCAAGAGCTGTGCCAGAAATGTCTGCGCCAAAATGTTACCGTGGGACAGTAAACAATTGTCCTGTGACATTAAATGGAACAGGACACAGAGTAGGATATGGACTTATCCAAAGACTTATTTCCAGGATACTTTCAACACTACTAAAAATGAGACTTTAGCCAAAAGTAATAGGAAGAGTCCAGACTCTGCCTACTGCTAAAATCAGTGCTGAAGTGGTGTGCAAATACTGTCTTGTCATCAACTTACCAGGCAAGCCAACAGGGAACTTGCTTTGGGCAACTGGTCTCACATAGGTGTTGCTGTTATTAAGGCTTTTAGGTATTCAGACAGCTCAAGAGAAATTCTGAGGGCTATGTAATGAGATATATTTTAAAATGATCAGATTTAATCATAGATGTGAAATTTATTCTACAGAAAGCCTAGAAACAGATTTAGTCCTCCTCCACTGAGAATACGTGGCTTCACAGATTCTGTCAGCTGCTACACTGCTGCATCTTTTCTGTGCTCTAGACCTGTGTCCAATGTCTTTCACACAGCAAATATAATAGAAATAAAGTTGATACAGGGTGGATCCACAAGGCATTCTTGAAAAAGCCTGCATGGACTCACATTTCTACGCCTATGCTCTTGCAGTTGACTTGTTTCGATACAGCAAGCTTGATTCCAAAATCCAGGCTCTCTCCTACTCCCAGTCTGTCATACTTGTAATCAGGAAAAATCATGTACATTGCAGTTGAAGAATACATGTATTACTTGTAAGTGAAAAAATACTCAATCCATATTCATCTAGAGGAGTTACTAATATTTCACAGCGTGGTTGAGACCCTACTCAGTAAAAACATTTCTGTTTTCTTTCCTCTCTACTTCATCTTTACATCTTACTTCTTTTCTTTCTCCTCCCTTCCTTTCCTATCCCCTCTCTTGCTTCCTCTCCAACAAATCTGAAGATCTTTTCTGTTATCCTGTCCTTTAAGCTGCACAAGAAGGACACTATCAATCCTGGACTATATTGTATAGATCTTCTATATGTGCTTAGCACACTCAAGAGTGGGGATGTGAGGTAGCAATAGCAAGGGAAGTAAGAAGCTACACGAAACTTCAACTCTCTTGATGTTCTCACAGCTGCAATCCTTCCCATTTCCCTGGAGTTCCATCAGCTGACCCAGCAGGGTCACTTTGCCCTGGTTGTGGCTATTTGATATGGTTTCCCACAAAATCAGTTGAGTTGTTTCCCTCTCTCACATAGAACTGACTTCACCGTTGTTCCCATGGGTCTCTTTCCTTTTTTGAACTGTTAATGTACTGTGCTTCCTAATCATCAGTATTTTTACAAAGAAGTGATAGAACAGAACAGAGGATACCATTTCTGGTCTCCTCTTTCCAGCATACAGCAGTCATTTACCGAGTCCTGCGGACTAATGAATCTTCAGCTTGTTCGCTACTTTCCAACAGATTACCATGTTCTTGCCACCTTGCACTGGGGCTCCTTCTAAATGTGCATGAGAAGATAACAGCAGGTGACCCTCGGTACTGCCCTCTGGGGCATCCTTAACAGCAGCAAAACAAAAAGATTGTGCCAAACAGTTCATCCCTTAAGCAGACATTTCTACCTTCTCCCACAGTCTGTCTCCTGCCCATCGTGGTCAATACATTCCCATGACACAGATCAGCACAGACCTGCCAACAGAGACCAGCACAACTCCATCTGGCCACTTAGAGCAGTCTTTCTGCCAGCATTTGTTTCAAGGGAAGGGAGAAAAGAATGGCTTTCAGCCAGTTTACTTGCCCAACTGCCTCGCAAAATGGAAATTGTGGGCAGAGCCTCAAAGATGGTCAAGTTAGGGCTGCAAGGTAATCTTTCTAGCTGTTTTGCTGTGAGCAACCCAGTGGCAAAGAAGATGTTGTAATAAATTTTTAGTCACTGGGGTATTAACAGACTTTTCCCATGACCCATTCCTAAATCATATTTGTAATGCCTGCCTCATCACGTAGACCAGCCTTTGTTTTAAGTTCCAACATTGCTGGCTGAAACTCTTTCAATATGAGTGCTCTCATTGTCATCCAAATATAAGGATGAATTTCCAAACCTCCTTGTTCACACAACATAAGCAACAATCACGGTGGAACCCCGGCAGCCAGAAGAGCATGGCCTGGTGGTATTTAGTAGGGCCTAGGCTGAACAAAGCTACAACCACACAAGGCATTCTTGACTGTCTGTACTGTGCCCCTAAGCAGGGACGTTGTTGTACATTAATTTGACAGCAAGAAAATAGAGATCGGTCTAAAAAGAAAGCTTTATGTCACGATTTTCATCCTAACAGACAGATTTGGGACAGAGTCCTCATAATACTGATTGTTGAAATTCTCCTTTGTGAAACTGTGACAAATCTTATAGTGCATGGGGTGGATATTTTTTAACAGAGTCAACATACAGATGGATGGGTTTTTAGAGAGACAGAGACAGAAATATATAGATTTCAGCCAAATACAAAGAGGGAGAAACTGGCTGGAAAAAAATAACTGAGAGCAACTCAGCACGGCTTGGTATCGGGAGCTGAACTTGCAGCTTTGACAAGGCTGACTTTAAGGCGACCTTCAGTGGAGCTCCTTAACAGTGTATGCTGGGCAATCGCTGGTAAATCTTTATTAATTTTAATTGGCGGCACCCATTTATAAGAACCATTAAAAAGGATAAATTGAGCCCATCCGGCGTAATGTCTTTTGTTAATTAGTTTGTCAGCACTGTTTTAATATCCCCTAATGACTTCATATTTCAGGCCTGACATTAAAGGAGACGCTGTGAGAAAGGAAATGGTCTTATCACCGTGTACATTTTTTTCTTTTTTTGAACAAAAAGTGTCCTTCCAGGCCTGACCAAGGTTAGGTGTCATTTAATTCAGACAGACAGGTACCACAAGACTTGGAAAGGCCCTATCACCCTATCCAAACTTCACCTTGCTACTTACCAGCATGCTCTGCTGAGATTTTCTCTCTTTAGAGACCTGCACAACAGCAGAAGACATTCAAAATCATGTGTCACTAAATTCCCACCCTCCACAGCTTGTCATGGGCATATCTCCAGTCTCAAAGCACATCCATGTGAGAAAGATAGGGGAGAAGCCTGAGACAGAATCACAGCAATGTCTCCCTTAAGTACAAGCAGGTTAAACCCCACAAAGCTGGTCTTTTGATTCACAAGGACATGCACAGCACCAATGATCCAGTCTATCTTGGGGGACAGTCTTACAGGTGAGAAGCTGAAAGGACCAAGTGCACCAACAAAGAATGCTTCCTGTGGGTTAAATGTTGAACTAGATGATTTACAGCTCTTTTCCAACCTAAACGAGTCCATGTACAAAACTGATTTGCAAAAGAAGATGAAGAATAAACTATTTCTCCAAGTATGATGCTTGGGCTGGAATAAATATAAGAGAATAAATCTGTGATTTTGGTTTCAACAGTTCTGTCCTTCCTCCCTGTCATGGTTTTGACTGGGACAGAGTTGAGTTTCTTTGTAGAGGCTCACACAAAGCTGTGTTTTAGTTTTTTTAACAAAAATAGTGGTGATAACATACTGATGTTTTTAGTTGTTGAAGAGCAGTGTTTGCCAGAGCCAAGAAATTTTCTGCTTCTCATGCTGCCCATCCAGCAAGGAGGCTGGGGGTGCACCAGGAGCTGGGAGGGGACGCAGCCAGGACAGGAGACTGACCAAGGGGATGTCCCACACCGTATGGCACATGCTGAGCATGACAGTAAAGAAGAAAGGAAGTAAAGAAGGAGGAAGGGGGGACGTTTGGAGTGATGGCATTATGCATGATGAGCCCTGCCTTCCTGGATGTGGCTGAACACCTGCTTGTCGATGGGAAGTAGCAAATGAATTCCTTGTTTTGCTTTGCTTGTGCATTCTGCTATTGCATTACATAGTGAGCTGTCTTTATCTCAATCCATGAGTTCTCACACTTTAACCTCTCTGATTCTCTCCCCCACCCCACCTGGAGAGAGTGCATAAGTGGCTGGGTGGCACTTAGCTGCCTGACGGGGCTAAACCACAACACTCCCCTGTGCTCATCTTGTATTTCTTGGAATAGCACACTCAAACTGCAAGCCTGGAAGATGGAAAAGATGGATCCAGTTACAAATGTTGGAAAAACATGGGTTTAGTACTTCTACTAGGCACCATATTTTAGATCTTTATGTCTCAAATAGGTTATGCAGATTTTTTAAAGTTTAATTTTATATTAGTTAATAAAAGTGACTTTTCTTCACTATGGGGATGGTGAAGAACGGGATTAGGTTGCTCAGAGAACCTGTGGATGCCCCATTCCCAGAGGTGTTCAAGGCCAGGTTGGATGGGGCATTGGGCAGCCTGGTCTAGTGGGAGGGGTTTCTGCCCATGGCAGGAGTTTGGAATTGAGTGGTCTATAAAGTGCTTTCCAACCCAAACCATTCCATGCTTCTATGATTCTGTGTTGATTAGGTCAAACTTGTAATCCTTTCTCCTGAGTGTGTGTGCACTTGGTAAGTTTTATTCAAGTAGGAAGTGTATAAAGTAAGGGTCAAGAGGAGGGTTAACAGTAGCCATAACAAAAGGCAATGAAATCTAGTACTGTCCTAAAGTTTCCTTTCTGGGGTTGACCATGTTTTCTTAGTCACCAGTGACTCTCTCCTCACAGTTCTGCCCCATATGAATGTCTCTGAGCTGAGGAACACTGGAACTATTCACCCAGGGAACCATTCCTTACTGTGCAGTCTGCAGCACTGCACTTCTTATCCCTTCTTAGTCTCAACAGTGCTTGATCACACAGACTGGGAGATCCTCAAATAATGTTCTCTGTCTGTGAAAGGCTTTGTCTTGAGGGCTAGATTCTATTAGTTTGTTTTTATTGAGGATTTCAGTTGGTAAGCAATATGAGGAAAATAACATTCCCCACCAGCTAACATCACACCTGATGCTTTGATGTCTGGTGTTAGGTAAGTTCACATGAGGGTGAAGTAAGACAGAAACAGATCATAAAAAAATTAGCTTTTCCTCTGTCTTATATAGCTTTGTAAACCAGGAAGAATTTCAACAATTTTAAGGTGTTTGCATTTACACTGATAATAGTAAAAGAAAGCTAAATGTTTAGCTGACAAAATAGTATTGTCTTTTCTATGAAATTTCAGGGTAACCCATAAATGGCTCTTTATAAGCATCATACTGAGAATTGTAAAGAGGCATGTTCCACTTTGCTAGATCACCTTTCTGCAAAAAAACAAACAGGTAATAACTGTAAAGACTGAATCAGTTATTAGTTTTATTACTGAGCAAAGTCCTTGCCTCAAAGTCAATGGAAATCTTGCAGTAAAAGTCTAAAGAACTAACAATTTTTACTTTTTCCATGAAAATTTAAGGCTAATGATTTCACCACTTTTTTTTTTTTTACTTTTTTTTTTTTTTTGGCAGATGCAGACAGCACTTGAATATTAAAAGCTGCTCTGTGATCTCCCAAAAGCCATTCTACCGTCATTGCAAGACTGTGCCTTATTTCATGTTTCATGCTAATTTAATTTTTTTCAGGGGACTGCTAAAACTATGCCCTATGTGAAGCACACAGTAAAAGCCTGCCTAGGGTAAAATAGATATTCCCAGCAGGATGAACACCTCTTTGAATGAACTGCCTTTGCAGCTAAATAGAAGTCTTATGTTTTTCCTCTAACCAGCCTGTCTCTTGTGCACTGATGTGCTCTGCAGAATTCAGCCTTTCATAATCAAAGCTCTGTGCTACACTGCCGGTATAGTTGGTACTTACTCTCCATTTTGCAGCTCTGACAAATACAAATTTACATAATAGTCTTTCATTTCTATAAAACATCATCCTTCATGATGCATACAGTTTCAGTTTTCACAACAGAGCAAAAACTTCTCTTTCCACTCTCCTAGTATTTTCAGCTTTCATTATACAAAAAATTCTACCTGCATAAGTATAATTTTTGCTACCTAGAGAGTGATGAGAGATTTTCTTCATATGCATTAAATGACCACTGAAACTCAGCCGGGAACTAAAAAAGAAGGAAACATATATTCCTGTTTTCAGTTACATGTAAAAGCCCTGGAATGACATCTACCGCTGCCGAAATGTAGCAAACTTGGGCCTAGGACTTCCAGTCTGTTCCCCTACATGTTGCAGCATTGTTGTCACCAGTTGGTACCTGTCCTCATTTCATATAAAACTTTCTGTCCTCCTGTACCTCACTCTTGCTTCCGGTCTTCAAAATTTAGGTATCTGATAATCAAATTTCCAAGTACTAATAAAATTTTTATATTTTCATAAAATAAAATTAAAAAGTTTCAAAATGCAGAGCTCTTGACCTTAATAAACCCAGTGCCTAGCATATTTCAGGTACTTTAATAAATATTTAATACTTTACAGTAAATTGCTAATAAATCTATTTTTTATCCGAAATGCAGCTTGCAAAACTCAATCCCTCACACAGACAACTTAGCACCTAAGAAACATGGCACCCATTACAATAACCTGACTAGTCAAAAAATTAGCCTATATTGTTAATTTTAGAAGTGTGTATGAACAGAACTACTGGGAGGCTCAATCCAGACCCTGTTCATTCCAGCACAAGTTCCCTGACCTCCATGCTGGTTGTGGCCTCTTTACCTGCCAGGAATCATTCAGGAATTCACATGGATTTATCTGTGTGTCTGGATTACTTAGTATATATGTTGAAAATGTTCATTTCCCTGACAGGGGACAGAGATCACAACCCCTATTTTCAATAACACGTTTTGATTAATAAAGTTATTGTTAGTAGAATTAAGTTGTGACTTATAACAGCAGATAACTAGGCATAACAAGGCATTCCCTTCACACAGCTCACTCCTTTGCACACCATGCACTAACTTGCAGTTTCTGGCTGGAGCAGCAGCTGAGAGGCCAACCCCAGCTGTCACCTCACAAGCAGAGGATTGTACTCTCAGTGGCTTCCAGGCAGGTGCTCGGAGCGTGACAAGGGGTCCCTTGTTCCTGCTGCTGTATATATTTACCTGTGGTCCCTGTCTGCAGATATCAGCTACCACAGCCTCAGATGAGGTATGAGTCACGCTGCCCGCTGTTGATCCTGTTGTTTGCTGGTGGCCTTTGACAGATTTGGCTGACTCTGATGCTAATTTATCAATGCTTGTAGAGTTGATAGCACTGCTAGCCTCTGGACCTTATCAGTTTTTGGGAGGCTTTCAGACATGACCTCTCAGCATATACTTTTCCCCTCTTTCACTTGCTGTCTTCTGGTGCCCGTTTCCACCCCACATCCATTAAATGCTTGCAGAACCCACTTCCTCAGAAGGAGCCTTTACAACACACACACACACAGGAGTTTTTGGCACTTCTGCAGAAAAGCAGAGCTATGAGGCAGGATCACGTGAGCTGTCCTGCCATTTGCAGTAGGTCAAGCAGAGCCAACCAAAAGGCGACCTACCAAAATTAGAGTAAAAGCTACAAATTGAATTGTTCACAGTGCATATGGATCTTTTTTCTTAGGGAAACAATTAACTATAATGGTAAAACAAAGGTAATGTTGCTCAAGTGCTTTTTTATTAACTGTGGTGAATTGTCTCCCAGCATCTGATAGCTCACCCCCTTCCCTTGTCATCAACTTTTATTCAAATAAAGCCATCCACTGAATAATCTGTGTGAATATTCTTGATCTGGAGCCTACGTAAAACTAGTTTCTTACATGTGTTTTGTATAAGAAATAATCTTACTTCTGCTCTTTAGCCAAAAATCCTGTAATTTTGGAATAAAGTTCTTGCTGAGACGGGGGTACTGACTTGCCACTAGATGGCAGAGAGAGTCCCCACCTTTAATCTCACTTCGGTAGCACAAAAAAAAAAAAAAAAAAAAAAAAAAGAACACAGAAGCCCTTTAAAAGCACCGAAAAGGTCTGTCCCTGTCTTCTCCCCACTACATCATGGATGGGCTTCTTACAACAGGTAGATGATAACTGGGCCAGGGCTATGTGAAGTGCCCGTAGCCAGGTTTTACGTGCACAGTTTAACACAGATTGAGCACTGTGTTTGGGGAGAGGTGAGGGAGGAGATGCTCTCAGCCTGAACTGTGAAAAATAAATGGTGATGCCAGAAGACTGGGGCAAAGTGAGTGCAGACATCTGCTTCGCTAGCCACACAGTGAAACCAGTGTCAACAGCATGTGCCTCTTGCTGTCTTTGTCAGCAGCTCAGCTTCCCGGGGAGATGAGCCCTTCCCATGGCCCCGCACTGCACCAGTTCTTTGGTCAGAGGCAAAACTTACTGGGTTAAGTGAGGCTCCCTGCTTTCCTGACCACTTAGGTTGGCCTAGGCACAAACTCGTTTAACATCTGATACAGGATGAGGACGACATTTTCATCCAAATTCATGAATTTACAAATTAATTTCCATGAACCATACAGACACAGACTTTGTACAAATGGCCAAAGATTGAGATAACTCCTGCACCCCAGGCTCTACCCCACATATTTTAACAATGTTGGCATTTAAATTCATTAGCTTGATACTCTGCCAGCTGGCTACCACCTATTTGACTTTAATGGAATTAGAAAGACATTAAGCAACTTCACAGCCTTAAAGGAAGCCGTGACTAGTGACCCTATCTTTTAGCATCTACTGTCCTGTTTATCACTGCCCTTCCCAGCTTTGCACACTCTGTACGGCCATCACAACTGAGCTGAGCTTGTAGCTAGGAAAATTACCTTACACTTAAATACAAAATGTTTTCTGTCCTGCTCAGTTCTGATCCAGGGAAGTAGATTAACTCATTTGGTAGTAAAAGTCTTCTTCCAAGTGAAATTTTCATCTCTGCTTTTCTACCTGAACCAGCCCTGCAAAGCTCCCACCAGTTCCTTGCTAGTATCCCCCCAGAGAGTCTCACCAGGCCTACTCCCACTGCTCTGGCTCTCTTCAATAAGCAGACAATTAACTTCCGGCTTCTCAAACTGTAGCAGAAGATTATGTAAGAGATCTCCTCTGAGAAATGACCTTTTCACCTCTGTTTTGATGCTGGAACAATTTCATGCATGTATTTTATTTTCCAACAAAAACATAAATTCTGGATGGCTGAGAGAGTCACAACTTCCCCCTGAACTTCTCCCTGCTGTAATAGTGCTACATAAACAAAAAGAGAAATGAATGACAGAGAGTCTGCTTGACAAGATCCTTTGGAAGAATAAAGATGGTTAATTAAAACAAAGATGAATGTGATGATGTTTTCTAGACCTGAGAGAAGACTGGCATCTTAGGAATTGTTGGAGGGGTGTCAGATCCTCAGTATAATATTGGCATGTAGAAAGGAGTCAGAAAGGCTTAGAGACAAATAAATGTACATTAAACCAAAAAGAACGATGTTCTTCCTGGTTCTGGCATTTGTTTTCTTGGGCATTACTCATCAAAGGGAGGGAAGTATTTGCTGAGTATGTAGAAGAATTTAGTGGGTCTGAGGTGCTGATTCCTCAAGCCCAGACACTTAGCATGCTCAATCCAGGAAAAGCAAAGAAACGCTCCGTTTCAGTGTACTTAACTCTCAGAATACTTTAACAATCAGCAGCGACATCCTTCAGAAGACAGCCTGCACAATCCCATCAATTGCACCAGGAGAGGCAGTGACAAATCCACTTGGAAAGCATCAAAGTGTGTGGACAGTCCCTGCACATTTTGAAGGAGATAGTTCTTTCAGATCCAGTTGTTGCTCAGTTAGACAGCTCACAGAAACAGCTCTGCATTTCCCCCATGCAGAATATTAGGGTACTAAGCAAAGTACAGAAAGATTCAGGACCTTGCACTGACACAGTTTTTGCTATTTATTCTGCACAGAGATCTCATACAAAACTCTCTGCCCTCGGGGTGATGCAGTAATATGAGTTCACTCACATGAACTCATTCATGATCTGAGCTGGCAAAAAAAAAGGCAGTTCAATTGTTCAAAAACAGTATTAAAAAGTATTAAAAAGATAGGAAAAAAAGTCGCATAGTTGATTTTATGACCATTGTTTGCACAGTTTTCTAGAGATGGCCTAGTTACATGAAATACAAATAGCCAAATATTTTATAAGACAGTAGAATTCCCTTGTTCACTGACAGCTGTGCAGTGACATTGATCAAGTCCCTCTTCATGACAAAATAAACCAGATATCACCCTCATCCATGCAGAAATAGCAAACTGGGAATTGTGGATTTTTTCTGTAAACTGAAAATCAAACTAATTCAGCAGAAGCAGTTTGTTACACTCCATCCAATAAACATACTATAGATCTTAAAAGAAGGAGGATTCACTTTTCTATTCATACATATCATTTATTTACTAAGTCTTTGAAATCCCTCAGAATCTGATGAAGCACGGGTTGGATAAATGGACTGTGAGGTAGACTGCAAACTTGCTGAACTGTCAGACTCAAAAGGTTGTGATCTTTGTCACAAAGTCCAGCTGGAGGCCAATCACTAATGGTGCACACCAGGGGTGATACTGGGGCCAATATTAATTAAGATCTTAATTAATTGTCTAGACAATGGGATAGAGCACACTCTTAGCAATTTTGCAGCTGATACAAAATTGGAAGGAATGGCTGACACACCAGATGGTTGTGTTGCCATCCAGAAGGACCCTGAAAGTCTGAAGAAGTGGGCCAACAGGTGTAGTCAATCCTGCACCTAGAGTGGAATAACCCCATACACCTGTACAGGCTGCAGGCTGACCAGCTGGAAAGCAGCCCTGAAGAAAGGGACATAGGGATTCTGGTTGAACATGAACCAGCAATTAACCCTTGTGGCAAAGAAGGCCAAGGGTCTCCTGTGCTGGATGAGGGACAGTACTGTTGGTGGTTTGAGAGCGGTGATCCCTCCACTTTGCTCAGCACCGGTGAGCTACCTGAGTGATGTGTCCAGTACTGGGCTCCCCAGAACGAAGGACGTAAGCAAACAGGAGCAAGCTCAGTGAATAGCCACAAAGATGATTAAAGGAGTGAAGCTCTCTGTCATAGAAGAGAAGGTGAGAGAGGTAGAGTTGTTTACCCTGGAGAAAAGGCAGCTCAGGGGGTATCTTATTAATGTGTACAAATCCCTGATGACAGAAAGTAAAGAAGATGGAGCTAGATTCTTCCTAGGGGCATCCAGTGACATGTCAAGAAGCAGTGGGAACAAACTGAGATACAGGAAATTACATTTAAGTATAAGAACAAACTTTTTCAGAGTGACTGTCCAAATATTGGAATAGTTTTTCTAGAGAGGTTTTGCAGATAATCCTTGGAGACTATTCGAAAATGTGACTGGACATGGCCTTGAATAACCTGCTTTAGTTTTGAACGGACTTGGGACTATATGATCTCCAGGGGCTCCTCAACATTTCTGTGATTCTGTGAGCCTATTCTGAACTTTAGCTCAAGATTTATTACTCTTAGTAGGCAGCAATCTCCATGGTGTGGATTGAGGAGATGATACATAGGAGGTACTTCCTAGAACACACTATTTCATCATAACTTTATTCAATGGCCGCGTATTGTTCTCTAGATTTGTGTATTCTGGCTGATGCACGTAAGCATTCAGCAGTGTCCGAGATCCAACTTTCTGAGCAATCACAATCGCATACTCCCCAACTAGCAAGTCAGGAAATATCCATGTAATGTTGATATCTAGCATAGTTCATGTCAATTCTGAACTCACTGCACCCTCAAAGGTTATTTGGAATGTTCAGGACATGCTGAAGTGCTTCACAGTAGTGAGACACGATCTTTGTTTCAGACTTCTGCGGCTTCTTGTGGGTTGGATGTATCTCATGCATACCTGGAACCAGAGCTTTTGGTTCCATTTTTTCCAAATGATTTCATATGTGGTTCACACATACCTGAATCATCCTGTAAAATGATTCTGTAGGAGTGTGCAGTTAACAAGGGCAACCAGACCTGATTTAAAAGCACACAACTGTTCAGAAACAAAGCATCAAAGTAAAGGAATTGCAGCTGATGTTTATTTGTGGATCAAGTCCCAACTAGACTGAAGAATGAATATCCATCTTTGAAGCATTCTGAAGGTGTACTCCCCTAGGACAACCCAGTTAGCTACATCCTTCCTTGACCTGCTTAAGTAGCAGTGTATTTGTATTTACGAAAATGTATTTATGAAAAACTGCTGAAAACAGTAGATGTTACCTTCTTCATCCCAATCAAAATTTTCCTGGTGTAGTATTGCTTCATAAAACCAAAATCCTAGAAAGATTTTATTTAAAGATTCACAAATGTGAGATCTCATAGAATTTTAAATAATTTACAGTTGTTACACTGTTATGAAATTTTATTTTTATAGTACTGCTTATAAACATAAAAACATGATTCTGTTTCACCAGTGTGACTCAAGAAATTAGTGTTATGTTGTTGTGAGCCCAGGAATTGAGGGTTTCTCAAAAGTCTTAGTATGCACAAGGAATCAACAACACCCAGCAACATAACTGTGTCACAGGAAAAACAAAGCTAAATGAAAACTGCAAGTGCAAAGCTTCTGGCAGGAGGTTTGCACAGCAGAGGGAGCAGCTGCCCTGAGTCACTTTTTTTCTTTTCATCATACTTTCTTCCCCCCCCCCCCCTTCTCTTGAGGAGGGGGAGTGAGAGAGCAGTTGTGGTGGAGTTTAGCTGCCCAGCAGGGTAAAACCACCACAGGAACAGTGAGAGCTGTGGGAAGCAGCACTATAATTTGCTATAAAAACAGTATCTTCAGAGAGTCCATAGTTTATGATAACATTTAGGGTTATGGTTTTTAGTTCCTAAGATTGTTTGTAGAAAGTGTTTTGAAAGATTCTCTTGAGAATAAGACATGAGAGATAAAAGGTGAACAAAACGTATGATTAAAAAAGAGTAAAGAATCCTTGCTCAGAATGGAACCCAATAAGAGCTACTCAGTCATCTGTGAAAGAAGTAACTACATGATTTATGATTAAAAGCAACACCTGGATTACTTTCAATAAACAAGACCACTTAATCTGCAATAAATTGCCAGAACTCCAGAACAGCAACATATAAGAACCAGATTTATCATAACCACATCATACGAAAGCAACCTCCACTTTTTAGAGACCAAGAAATTGATAGATGTTGTCTGCAGCATCAACTTTCTTTAAAGAGCCACTTTTCAAGACAGAAGGCATCAGTGTCCTCAGCAGAGTGAGAATGCCTCCAAGTGTGGCTGCTACCTTTATCTGCCTTGCAGCTGGCCACGCACTCACAGTGGGTATCCTGGTGCATGCAGCAAGGGTACTGACTACCAAGAAGTAAAACAGGACTCCATACACTCAGCTCTGAGACAGGCAGCAACCACCTATTTGAACAAAAGTACAAATTGGCCATCACTGTAACCCAAATGACCAGAAACATACAACTGGTGAGGCTCTGGCCCTTTGTAACAGCTGGTCTCAGTCCAAGAATAAGCTAGGCATCCATAGGGATGGCTGTGAATTGGCCAGTTTCCATCCACAAACACAGAAAACTGCTGCAGTTCAACCCACAAGTGTTCTTGGAATCTGCTCACTACAGCTTTAGAAGAGGTCAAATAGAAGGTGCTCCAAAAAACTATTTATGCTGCAATCGCTCTGGCTGCTTTACTTGGGCAGCTAACTCTGTATTGTGACAGACAGCTGGGACATACAGACAGTGAGAGTCTGATCTGTATCCACATTTAAGCACTCGTGTTTCATGCAGGCACATGAACTATACAACAGGAATTTAGGGGATATAGCAGCTGCATTACGAGGAGAGATTTCTCTCCTTTATTTGGAGACATGCAGGCTGTGGGGGATATAAGTGAGAATTACAAAATCTTGAAGGTGGTGGAGAAAGAGCAGAACTGTTACTCACCAAACTTTGTAATATTAGAAGTAGGGGCACTCTCTCAAACTATGTGCAAGATAGCTAAAGCAGACAAAGTAAACTTTTCTTTATGAACAGAGCAAGTAATGAATTTGTGGAATGTGCTGTCACACAAGATTGAGCAGAACAATAATATCAGCAGGCTTGATGAAAAGAGCAGACTGTACAAAGAGGATTAATTTATGGGCAACAGCTTCAAAACAGGTATGGAAACAGGCACATGTGTACCTCATTATTACCCTAAATCCAATGACTGTGGATGTTAGGGAAGAATGAGGGGAATGCACAACAGGAAGTGTTCAGGATCATGTCTTAGCCCCAAATACAATTGCCTGCTGTTACTGCCAGAGGTAGATATACTAACCTAGATGTGCCATAGGTTTGGCACAGTAAGACACTTATAACACCTTTATGCTTGAAGCCATGGCTGGGGAAAAGTCATTGACACCACAGGCCTAAGAGCCCTGCCTCTCTGTAGGAAAAGCAGCTAGTATAGCAATCAAAATTACAGCAACCTGTAATTGCTGTCATACCACATAACATACTTGAAAATATGTGTATAAGTTCAAAGATGATAGCACAAATTTTGGAGGTCTGTTGCCCATTGGAGTACAGAAGCTGAATTCAGAATGGTTTCTTTTATATCCCTCTAGCTGCAACTACTGCACTGCTGGAAAAAAAAAAAAAAAAATACTCCTTTGTTTTGTTTTCCTCTATATGCAGTTCCTGTCCATAACACTCCCTGATGCAAATGAACTGTTTTGTTTTTTTTTGTGCCTGTTGTAGTAGGGACTTCTCCACAAAACTTGCATCCAAATAAGCTTGCCTTATAACTTCATAAAAGAGGCACTTAACAATGACCTAGCAATGAAAAGCTTGTCCCTTTCTCACAGTATGAGAACACAGATCTTTAAGAGAAAATTCTGTCATTTGCTAGCATTCCGACACATGCTGACTTCCTCTGAGCACAACAAAGCTCACCTGCTTCCTTCCTTCTCCATTCAGACCCCACAGCTGTGACAGACACGTTACTGAAACACACAGCACCTGCGCCACACATCCTCTTACCTCTCCATTTCTGCAGCCCTGAAGAACTGAAAGGAAACAAAGCTGGGCAGCAGCCGTCTGGATGTATCCAAGGCCCCACCAAAGACTCATGAGACCTGACAAAGTTACTGCTCCTTCTAGGTGTTAAATATCTCTTTTTCCAGAATTCTTCACAGCTACACGTGCATTTATATGCTATGCATCCCCAAAGCCTTCTGGAGTACAGGATTTGCTGTATTACTTTAACTACTGACCCAACTGCAATGGCCAGTGCTCTACAAATAGAAGAAAAATTGACACAACAAACTTAACCAACTTTGTACTGTAATGGATGGGCAGGGGGATTGCTTGTGACTCCCTGGGAAGAAAGGTAAGAGAGAGAGAGACTCCATCTTATCACAGTGGAGCCCGCTCATTTCTCAACTCTAAGGGAAATGTCTGTTTCCATTGTTCCTGAAGACAGTCAGGCCAGTGAGAACACACATTTTTGGTTACCTAGATCTAGAAAATATGTCTATACACTAGCTCATTTCTTGGCATTCCAAATTTAACCTGAAATCATAGTGTTGTATAACACAAGAAGCCAAGCACTGCCAAGCAGCAGTAGAAATTTCATCTAGCTCATGCTTCAATGGGAACCGGACAGCTGGAATTTGTCTGTTAAGTAGTTGGTAGCGGGATTAGTTACATTGGTCTGATAGCCTAGAAACTGAGTCCACAGAAATTAAAACAGGAAAGAACCTATTAAAACTACACATTTTCTCTACCTGGCATGATGTGGGCATAACCCACTGTACCGTTAGACAGAACACATTTGACAAGGTTGCTGAGCTAACAGAGAACAGGGCTGGGTGACAAAAGTCCTGTCCTACACTAGAATCCTTCCCAGTGTAAGATTCTGGAGCAGTATCAACTCTTCTAACACCAAGAGCAATAAACAAGAAAGTTAGGTCCTCAGCAGAAGAAAATAGTTGATCTTTGCCAAGATCAGTTTCTTTTCAAATAATTTTTCCTCACAACTGAGCAATTCATAAGATGACCTTCTTCCAACCCCTAAGTAAAATCATACAGCCATATGATCCTAAAGTCGTTCTGGCTGTGGGAAATGGATAGCTATGTAAAAATATTCCAAAGAAGAAACAAACTGTGAAACAGAAAATAAAAACAGGATGTCATTAGAACACGTTGAGAATAGCCAGGCTTTGGCATCAGACATCAAACTCACTCCTTGGCATCAATCATCAAACTTATGTCTAAACTGATGTATAAATTTCAGTTTTTATAAATTCTACATGAATCATACGTCAATTATTAGGAATAGCTTTATTTTTAATTTTCCCGAGGAAAAAAAAAAAAAAAAAGTTACGCACATTTTCATTACTAAACCACTAGATGTCACTCTTCCCATTTTTTCTCATGTCTACACCATCTGTAACATTTCTATTCCCAAAAAACTGCTAAATAATCACGATAGTGATTAGAAATGATCAAATATGGCACAAAGCCTACACAAACACAGCCTCTTTGTAAGCCTGAAGAAAAAAATCTAGAGGGCAAATACTCATGGGTCTAGGTGTTTTGGAGCTGAGATTCAGCACCACCTCCAGTTGGAGAGGGTGAAAAGTATGATATCCATAGTTATAAACACAGACTTATTAACCATTCAGTGAATTTTGAGTTTCAACACTAACAAAATTAACAACCTGGGCAGAAAGCAACACCTCTTGAGCCTTTGCAGGCTCAATGCTCATACCCCCCGTATATAGGTATTAGGCCCTGCAGTATATTACTTATACAACATTCCCTCAGTAAATTTATCTTTTTAGCCCACAGCCAGAAAGTGGCTTCCCTCTAATACAGCTCAATGTGACAACATCGAGGAACCAGTGCTCTTTGCACTACCCCTTAACTCCCATGTAAACCCCATCCTATTTCAGAAATTTGCAGCCACAAATTCTCTCCTCTGCAGGAATATAGATGTCACTGGGTAGCACAAAGCACATTCAACAGGGTACCTACAAAAGATACAACACATTAGTTAATGTATAAGTATCATTGCCAAGAGAGTAGCAATTTTCAGCAAACCAAGGTAATAATGAAGAGCTGCACTGTACATTTATTTAAGGATAGGACTGGGTTTGTTGTAGTTTGGCTGGGACTCTCTTCAAACTATTTTTATGTTGTTTTCAGGTCCTCCTTTGGCATCCTAATGTGCCAGCTTTCCTCTAAGGAAGGAGATATATACTGCAAAGAAGGAATGAAGAAAAACTGATCCATTGGTAAAATATAAGCAGAGCTATTATTCTGGATGGCTTTCATGTTGGGAAGTGCATTTTCTTTTCCTAAGGGCCTATATATTTCTGGGAACTAAACTGGAGAAAATTGAGTTTGCTCTGAACTCAAGTGAAGTGCAAACTAAGACACCAGAGCAGTCCCTCTGGTCCTTTTCTTATGCTATGACTCAAGAGTTTGCAGAGGTTCTGTTTGAAGAAGGAAATGCTGCGACTCCTACAACACTTTTCAAATACTTTTTAACTCTTTGAATGGGGATCATCAGGAACACACTGCAAGGAGTATCCACTCACATTCCAGTTCCATCACGTTTCCCATGTTTGTCAAGATGGGAGAGAATGTTGCTGACTTACTCTACAGTGAATGTCTAGTACATTGTCCAAATCAGTGCTTCCACTCTGCAGACAGCACCAAGAAATAACTCCATCTTCACATTCTTGTCAGTAAGTTTGGTTTAATAGGGCCGTGAATAAATTAGTAACAGTGTGGAGAAAAAAAAAATAATAATAATAAATAATAATAAAAAAGCACATCAGGAGCCAGGAGATTAACACTGACAAGAAGAATGTACCATTTATTAATAAAGTAAACCTAGTTTTTGAATGAAACATTTTACTAATATTCTTCTAATAAAATCCTCAATGTAGAACAATTCCTTTCAATTCATGACATAATAGTACAAATCAATGTATTGCTGCTCTAACTTCAATAAAGGAAAGATGGAAGTCTGGTCCATCAAAATTTAATTTGCATTTCCAGCAGTAAAAACAAACTAAGCACTTCTTTAGCATAACTAATCCCATTCCAAGTAATTCTCTCCAGTCCCCAAGATTCATCTCGTTATAGGAATTAACCCACTTTCCAAAAAATATTGCAGAGAAGACTTTCCAGAGGGACAGAGTTTTCATTCCCTTGCCACATATGTTGCCTAGAAACAAAAGACTGCTGGTTTGTGGCCTCATCAAATCTCTGCTCTGCCAAAATCTTCCTGTGTGATCTTGGCCAAGTCACTCAGGACAAGTTTACACCTCACAGCAGAGAGTGCAGCCAAGTTCGTTCCCAAATCAGGAATGCACATGGCATGGCACTGCTCTACCAACACGGGCCAGAGCTGGCACTGGTGCATTCAAATATCACTGCGTGGAGGTGGTTCTGAACCAGTCAGCTGGCTTACTCCACCGCGCGAACTGTTGGAGGTCAATGATCACACAGGCAGCTCAGGTGGCTTTTCATCTTCAGTAAAAGCACGTGCTCAGGTTCTCTATCTCTTTTCTCCATTTGCAGAATGGGAAGAATAGTACTCTCGTGTTTTGCAAAGATGCTGTAGGTGTATCATCAAGAAAACAGGTGAAGCATGGAGACAGCACAGTACCAGAGAGGAGGAGAACAGAATGCAACACAGATCTCTGAAGCCCCTGGAGCACTTCAAAGTTTCTTTGGTGCAGTAACTTTATCCTGGGCTTCAGGAAACAAAGAATCTATTACTCCTGAACCACACAGATAAAACTGGGAATGATGAGGATCAAGCTGTGAACAGCAAACTGCTTAGGACCAATTTTACTGAGAAAATAATTAGAATTAATCAAAAAATTCTTGAGAAAACACCCCTGTTCTTGCTAAACACCAGTTTATTGAAATTGGTTGAAGAAAAACAAATTTCTGCTAAGAAAGGTTAGTTGGGTTCAGGGAGGATTTTCTGATCAAACCGAAAGGGAGAGATGCCAGTTCCAGAATGTCCTGACAATCTGTAGGGTCAAAGATAGGAGAGACTGAAGTTCAAATTGCATGCACACTGGGACTTGGCACAGGGAATTGAACCTAAGGTTCCACATAAGCTCCTGAGCTACTGCACCTGTGGCTAGCTTGGGAGAAGTGTCTTTTATGTATATAGTTGAATGCTCGTTTTCACCCATAGAAGAAAGCCTGGCATTGCAGTCCAACGTCACTACACCTACTTGAATGTGAGAAATGTATGCTCAAATCTCTATTCCACATGAAGCACTGGTGGAATTTGAATGTTGTTCCTCCAACAAACCAAATACATAGCCTGAATGTTCATGCATTTGTTATTCTGGTTCTAGTTAAACCTTCCAGAGGTGTCTGTTTTTGGTACCGGTGCAGAACAGGAAAAAGGGTCTTACGGGAGTAGCCCATTTCCTCCCCACCTCTAGAGAAAATATCAGATAGAGAGAAAAGATAATAAGAATTTTATGATAAAAGAACCTTCTAGTTTTTTTTCTAAAAGCTCACCAGAGAAGGTAATGAACTTTAGAATCAGGTATACTTATTTCCAATTTATGCTACCCAGGTGTTCGGATTTTGTTTTTGATGTGTTTGGGGTTTTTTGTTTGTTTGTTTTGGGTGTGTTTGTTTGTTTTTTATGTAGTGTATCTTCAGACTCTAACTTTGCTATGTCTGTTTAGCACTCCTATAGAACAAGAAAGCTCTATTAACTGTCTTGGGACTCCTAAATCTGGAGTTTGCCACTCATCTTCAGAAAACAAAGCCTTTTTCCTTCCCAGCTAGGTAGAACACTTAATACCTGTTATCTATTCAATTTCCTTTCACAGAAATTTGATGTAAAGCCATTTCAATCTATGGTCTTTCTCCGAAGGAAACAGCTGAACTTCAGAAAGCATCTACTCTTACCATTCTTGCACCAGGCCCCCAGGTATCAAGGTGCTTTTTCTGTTCCTTCTCCGGATTAACTAATCTTCAGATGCCACTTCTGCACACAACTCAAAACTCTAGCTTTTGGTCTCACACCCTGCCTCTAAGCTGGGGTGGCACAGAAGCAAGACGTTTGTCCCAACCCTGAAATGCCACAGCCAAGCCCTGTCTAAGTCCCTTTCATCAACAGGGTTATTACTAAGAACAAACGAGAAACTCCAAATAAAACAAACCCATTGTAAAGTTGTGATCACCATGTACAGTCTTTGCCTCGTCCCAGTGAGTCCTATCCTTCCAGCCTTCTTGCATCCTGCTGTCTAGATCCCTACATGCAGGAAGATGTGTGGCTGGTGTATTATTCACCGTGTGATGGATGGGATGAGGGGTGCCATGTGACAACGTGCTGGGTTATGTGACATGGCAAGGTCGGTCAGTTGTGCTATAGCTCAACAGGCCGATGATAAAGGAAGATAAATGCACAAGTTTCACAAGTATTTGCTGACATTTCAGTAGTTGATTGGATTCATGCCTCTTTCCTCTTAGATCTGACCTACATAGGGAAAGTACCCAGTATAACTGCACCTGAACAGGAAAACATGTGCACTCACTGTATTGGCCACCGATGAAGTCATTCTTAGCTGCCCACAAAACAAGGGCTGTTCTGGCACTGTTATGCCAGTCAATTGCCCAGACAGACTAAAGGTTACATTGGCCTTGCAATCAAATAACAGAACCTTTGCTGTTATCTGTAGAGATCTTCCTGAATAGACCTGCAGCAAAAGCAGAATTAGGGGCAAAGGTAGAATTCCTGCTACGAGCAAAGATCTGCTGCAACGTATGTATAATACTTGGCAGTACACTGACCTCACAAGAGTTTCCTGCACACCAGACAATTTCATTGCACTAGATAAAGACAATTTGTATAATCAGGCTCAAGGCTCAAGTACAGTTGTGAGCTGGAGAAACCTAAACACAGATAAAGGAAACAACACACAAACATAAACCACCACTTAAAACATGACTTGCAAATCTCTATCTTTAACTGAAAGTAGCTTCAAAAAAAAAAAAAAAAATCAAACAAAAGAGGTAGTTTGCATAATCTGTAAAAACAGTATTAGTAAGAAAATTTCCATTAAACCACTCTGCTCTGATGTTCCAGCCTGATATACACCATTTCTCTCATTTAAGTGCAGTAACTGGAAGCCATGAGGCTGTTTGTATGAACAAGGGTCAGAGTTTAGCTTACTTTACCACCAAGAGAGCCCTTCAAATCAGCAAAAGCCCTCCCCCTCTTCAGCGAACAATACATTAGGCCATTGATTTTCAGTCAGAGAAGAAAGGGCCATAAAGGCATTTTACCAGGTCACACAGGTCCTTCTCCCTCCTCGCAAAAGCAGGATCAACTCTAACTAAACCATTCCTGACTGAAAGCTGATGAACAGTGCTTGAAACTTTTCAGTGATACGGACTCCATATTTTGCTTAGACCACTCGTTCCAGTTTTCCATTGTCCTTGTGGAAAGTTTTTCTAATTTCTAACCCTCCCATTACATTTTAAACTTACATCCCTTCTTGTTCTGTGTATCATGGAAGTGCAGAACACACCTATTTTCAGTGGCCTTTTCTGTACCTAAAGACTGCAACCTTCCAGCCTTCTCTTCCCATAAATTAAACAGTCAGCTCCCCCCTTTATTCCACATGACAAACTGAGAGTCACATAAATACATTCACAGAAGATTGCATACAAATAATACCATACCTTACGTAATTATTTTGCTTAGAAAATCTGCAACTAAGAAGCTGCAGAGGTTTCCTCCCCACACCTTCATGGAGCACAGCGCTCCGCAAACCCCTCACATCCCTCGCAGCCCACCAAACCCCAGCTGGCCAAACCTCGCTTCCTGCCCTCCGGCTCCTCACTTCCTCTCACAGCTGCCACCAGAGTCAAGCCTGGAAGAAAACCTGAATCAAGTCAAGCCTGAATCTCCAGGAATGCCCCACAGTTTTCCTGTGGGTGCAAGGGGAGCTGTGGTACCTCGGAGCACAGTTCTCGGGGGAAGAAGCCTCACCTAGTATGCTGCAGGCTGCCTGGTGTCATATGGAGGCTTTGGTGACTCAGGCCAGTGGAGAAATCTGCTCAAACAAACTTACAGGTGCCTCTGAAACAAGCATTCTGAACACACACGCAAATAAACAGAATATTTCTTAAAAAAAACACCGAAGGAAATTGAATGTTTTCTGATAACAGCTTTAGAGCCACATCAACTGCAGGAAATAGGTTAAGAGAGATGCTGATTTGTCACAAGAGGCTGTTCACTGAACTCTTGAGGCATGTAGAAAAGGGAACCCACTCTGAAGGTTTAAAAAAGGAACTGAGCAGCACAGAGAAGTTCAAATCACAAAGAGGCCAAGACAGCACAACCCCTGTCCATGTTACAAGCAACACAATGCTACATGAAAGGCTCCAGTTCACGCTAAGAAACTGCATATGCTAATTAAACCATGGAAACAGTGACCTAAAATTGCCACCAAGAACTAGAAATTTCTGGTAGGTGTTTTAATTGCTGTTATGCAAGTTCATGGCGACACTGCTTAAATAACAGCCTGATGCTGTTGAATATTTAAAATAAGAAAATAAATAAGTGACAGCATACACAGAAATGATTGGCAGAAATCATTTCATCATCAAAAGATGAAATATTAATCAAAATGTAAAAGACATTACAAAACAGAAAGCATTATCAGTCACTACTGTCCATGTTTACAGAAACGAATTTTGGAGCCCTTTTAACAAAGATGAAAATCCCAAATTGCCTGTAACAGCAAAGGCAAGATTTTTTTTTGCTCTCTACACTACTTGAAGACATTCATCACATATTTTGTATCTCCTGAACAATCTTATTCAAAGAAGTTCTGACTTGATTTCAAGCCTTTCTCTATCAATGTTTTTTATTCTTTCACTAATAGCAAGTCTTAAACTCCCTGTCGTAGTAAAACTTCACCCTTTCAAACCTTCCTCAGTTGTGATTCACAGAGAGTGCCTGCACAGCCTTACCCTACAGAGGCTAGACAAAAGAAAGCTTTATATAATTATTACTAAAGAAAATTGATCCATCTTCATAGAGTCATGGAATGGTCTGGATGGGACCTTAAAGATCATCCAGTTCCAACCCCCACCTCCCACCAGACCAGGTTGCCCAAAGCCCCATCCAGCCTGGCCTTGAGCACCTCCAGGGATGGGGCATCCACAGCTTCTCAGGGCAATCTGTTCCAGCATCTCACAGTCCTCCAAGTAAAGAATTTCTTCCTAACATCCAATCTAAATCTACCCTTTTTCAGTTTAAAGCCATTACTCCTTGTCCTACCATTCCACTCCCTGACAGAGTCCCTCCCCAGCTTTCCTGTAGGCCCTCTTTAAGTACTGGAAGGCTGCAATGAGGTCTCCCTGGAGCCCTCTCTTCTCCAGGCTGAACAAACCCAACTTCCTCAGCCTCTTTTTATAGGAGAGGTGCTCCAGCCCCTTGATCATCCTCACGGCTCTCCTCTAGACTCATTCTGACAGGGCAATGTCCTTCTGGTGCTGGGGGCCCAGAGCTGAAGGCAGTGCTCTTGGTGGCTTCTCATGACAGCCGAGTAGAGGGGGGAGAATCACCTCTCCCTTCCAGTCCCTGCTTGTCGCAGCCACAGTAATCTGCTGCCAGCAATGAGAGGCAGCATTTGCCATCCATTATACAGCCTGTGCCACAGGTAACAACATTCACAGACAAGGAAATGCCAGCTGCGGAGACAAGGCGGAGACATCTCTGTCTCTGCTGTCACCCCACGCACGGTCAGTCCACGCTGCAGGGACCAGCTCGCTCAGCACAGCTGGGCTCTGTTTGCTCTGTTCTTTCCCAACTAAACAAAACATTGTGCTGTGTTATTACCTTAAAATACTGATCTCCTGCTGTCGCAATGTTATTTAAGTGATGGCCAGAAGGGAGGGACGCTGCCTAATAATTAACTCAGACAAACTGAAACAAAGAATCCCCTGATCAGCCTTATTTTGAGGCTTGCTGGAGATTATCAGCTACATTTCCTCTGAGTGTGCATTTCAAGGCATTAAAGATACATGGATAGTATTTCACTTCTATTATAGCACATCATTTTAATTCTTAGAAAATAATAATTCTTAATGGGCCACAAATGCTAACTAATCTTAAAAATATATATATCTCTGGATGCAAGTCAGGGTTATTAGCGTTTCCCTCTGACAGAGGGAAAAGCTGAAGCACAGAAGGCAATGAGAATGACCAACCATGAATTAGTGACAGAGTTCAAAACTGAAGCCAACATCCTTGCTTCTATGGCAGCTATACTTAAATTTAAGCCAGGGGAGGCAATCCAGCTCCAACAGAAGCATTTAAAAGCTTTTCATTGTCCTTTCCCTCGTGCTGTCACTGCAACTACACCTGCCACTCCACGAAAAAAAACGGTGCTGACCCCCAGTATGGCACTAAGCCGCCATCTCATGCTGGGCACACTTCTGGTCCTGTGTTTGGAGGAGCTAGGGGAGGAAGGGATTGTGGAACGGGCATGGTGAACTGGTTGGACCAAACATGTCTGCTCGGGGGCTGTAGTGGCTGCTGCCACAGGCTCTGCTGCCTCTTAGTATAAGGAGTCAACTTCCACCAGCCTCCACTTGCACACAGGTAAGAGGCAAAGACAACTGTAACACTAGAAATCTTACAGAAATGATTGATCAGCACTGCTCAAAGTCCCCACACAATAGAAAATCCTCACTCAGAGAAGAAGTATGGGTAAAGTATTATGGAAGTCAGTATAGGTTGCGTGAAGCACTACTAGTAGCCTGTTTTGGAGGCTAGGGAAAGGAAGAAAAAGGGGCATGCATTTAGCTTAATTTTCCTGAGAGAAAATTCACTTTTTGGCAATTTGGGCGATGTTGAGTTCAAAACAGATGCTGCATTCAAGTATTGTGCCCTCAGAAATAATCTCATGTGAACATCTGCCCACAGAACATTACAGGAAAAGTGGCATTTCACTCTGAAATCCTCTGGCAGTCTCCATAAAGGTTATTCCCAGTTCTCAGGACTGCAGATCCCACAGCAACCATCCCCAGGATGTGTTTCCTTCATCCCCTACCCTGCTGCCAAACAACAGCCCTTTGTGTGGATTGCTAAAGGCGAACATTTCAGGATGCCCTTTAGCAGGTTCCTCAACAGCTGACACGTTGCTGGGTATGTGCTTCTTTCACTTGGCGTTCAAGTTACAAAACACCTTTATGCTAGAGCTCCCATAAACGCATTAATGACATGTGGGACGTTCATATGACACGGGCGGGGAGGAAACACGGCCAGCAGCCCTGCCCATGCCCATGGGGTCTGTAAGAGGACAGCGTGGTGCTGGCAGCATGCGGGATGCGGAGGGGCTCCCAGCTCTGCATTTTGCTGAGCCCACTCTGAGCTATATTTTGCCATACCGCGGGAGGGCTGCAAGCAGGCTGTGATACCAGACCAAAACACCTGTTTTTTTCTTTTTGCTTGCTCCATCGCCGCCCGTTATCTCCCGGCCCAGCCGGGCCCGGCCTTATCACCCCGGGAGGCAGCAGCAGCAGCAGCAGGAGCCCGGCGGGCCCCGAAAGCCGCCGGGGCTGGGCGGAGCGGGGCTGGGCGGAGCGGGGCCGGTCCCTGCCCGGCCCCTCCGGGGCGCGGCGGCTTTGTTACCCCGCATGCAGCAGCAGCAGCAGCAGCGGCAGCAGCAGCAGCAGCCCCGGCCGGGGGGGCGGCCGCTGTCTCCGCCCGCCCCGCGGAGCGCTCGGGAGGCGGCGCGGCGGGGGCAGCCCCGGCGGCAGGCCCGGCCCCCTCCGCCCCCAGCCCCGTTGCGGCCCGATGCGAGCCCCCTGGGCGTGAGGAGCCGCCCGGCGGCCAGGCTGCCCCGGGGGAGCTGCCGGCCCCGGTTCCCCGGCCGGGCCATGCGGGGCGAGGCCCCCGGGGGCCCGGCGGCGGGCGGCGGGCGCTGAGAGCGGGCGGCGATGCCGATGCCGGGGGGCGGCGGGGCCGCGGCGGCCGCCGCCAGGCGCCCCCCGGGCGGCGAAGCGGCGGCTCCGGCTCCGGCTCCGGCTCCGGCTCCGGCTCGGGAGGAGGAGCAGGAGGAGGAAGGCGAGGAGGATCTGCGCGACGGCGGCGTGCCCTTCTTCGTCAACCGCGGCGGGCTGCCGGTGGACGAGCCCACCTGGGAGCGCATGTGGCGGCATGTGGCCAGGATCCACCCCGAGGGCGAGCGGGTGGCGCAGAGGATCCGCGGTGCCTCCGACCTGCCCAAGGTGAGAGCCCGCGGGGACCCCCCCCACAAGGCGCTGCCCGGCCCGGCCCGGGCCCCGCAGGGTGTACAGAGGAAGCGGAGGCTCGGGGCAGGGCCCCGGGGGGCCGGGTAGGTGATGGGGGGTGAGGGAGTGAGGCTGGAGGCCGAAGAGTTGGGGTGAGAAGCCAGGTGGGGTGCTGAAGCAGAAGAAGCTGGGTTTGGGGACCGTCTGCAGACAGGATTCTTGCACAGAGCTGTGCCGGTGGGAGAAGGGACCCCTGATGCCCAGGAGTTGTAAGAGGAGTTATCTAACACTCAGAGCCTGTTGCTGGTGTAGGGCCAGATGTGGTTTCTGAGTGCATCCCTGGCCTTGCTGCAAAGCGCTCTGTGAAAAGAGGAACCGACGATCGTTTCGCTTAACCTTGTGCCGGACTGAATCATTCGCATGTGAACCAAACCCTTGCCATAGCTGCTGTCTGCTGTTGCACCTCAGCTGGAGAAAAAGCTCCCCTCTCCATTGGCATCCTGTGAACAAAAGGCACTGCAAACACTTGGTGTGTCACTCCATTGACCAGCTAGGGGAGTGTTCCCATCATGCTGTTAGGGGAAATTCGAATACAAAAGGATGAAGGATTTTCTTCTCAGGCTTCCTGTTGCAAGGACTTAATTCCTTGGGATGGAAAATTGAAGTAAGCGAAACCGTGGTGTTATACAGCGCACAGGCAATCAGCACCACTCTCCACGAGGAACTCTGGAGCAGTGTGTGATCTGAGCTCCTTTGTGCCGTGCACCCAGAACAAATCCTGAATCCTGATTATGGTCCCTCTTCTAACCCCACAAGACTTTGCTTTCCCTTTCACATTTCCTTCTTCTCCTTGGACTGTCCTGAGCCTGGGCGAAGGCTGAAAGCATGTTTCTGATCAGTCAGAACATGCAGTTCTTAATTTCCTGACCAAAAGGGCTGGTTTGGTAGGGGAAAGGGAAGAAAGAAGCTCACAAGCAACAGAATGGTGCATGAGGGGAGGGAAGTACTGTGCTCAGTCTCTGCCTTGGGTCTTAATGTGAAGTACTTCTGCTTTTGTTCTCACTTAGCTGTCTTATACAGTCTTAGTGCCAGATGGTTACAGTTAGGGGACATAAGCAGTATGAGCTCCTCTGGAATAACATGACATTAGTCTGTCCATTTGTGTGTGTGTGTGTCTGCTAGCACCCCTGGGAAACAGATCTATAAACTCTCCTCGGTGCTCTGCAATCTGAGATGCCATGCCTGAGCTCACCAAGCGTACAGATGAGAGGATGCTGGGATGCAGGAAACAGCTAGGATGAATGAGCTGATATCCTAGCTCCTTTCCCCCTCTAGGGGTGTATTTTTACCTTTGAGGTTTGCTTATATCACTATGCATCTCTGTGCCACTAAGTTTCTTTGCATGGCTGATGCAACAGATGAGAATTAGAGCAGTGAGTGTACTCTGCAGGGCCAGCTCCTCTGAAAGGGTGAACGCTGTCCATATGCTAGAAGGCAAATATGTCTTTAGGTGTTGGAGTCAGACTGTGGTTTGCCTACTTCCAAATTTTTGCCTTGAAGAGCGGCCAGTATTGGCTGTTGGGGAAAATAACTCTTTAAAAGAGTTGTCCATAAATTAAACTTACTGCCATGAAATGATGACGGCATGAGGCTGTGATCAGACATGGAAGTGTTCACAGATCAGCAGGGGTTGTGTCTTTCACCGAGTTGTTGAGAGCTCAGAAATCTCCTCAGGGGTCCAAGGTATCCTTCTGGTAGGTTTGGGGTACCCACCAAACAAGCTGAGACAGGTTGGCAGGATGCAGTCAATTGGCCGTGCATGCACAGCTTGTGAGTGCCAGCCTCTTGTAGGTTGTTTCCTTTCTAGCTACAAGGTGTGGTATTGCTTTGCTTGGAGCTGCACAACGGAAACAAAAAATGATGTGCACTCATCTCATTAAGAAAGGCAGGATTTTAAGTGTGGTAGTTAGGAGGGCAAAGACAGGAAGTATTGCATCTAATGGGTATAGATGGAGAAGCAAAAAATACAAGTTCTTTAGTCAGGCTAACAACTGGGATTGGTATTGTTCCCATGTGGCTTACAAAGGGGAAATGAGGGAGGAGTTCAGATACATAAAAGCACCATAACAGAAGCTGTTGCTAAACTAGGCTGGCCAAAAACATACCTCTGTGATATGGATAAGGGTGGAGCTTCTTTCCTTTCTCCTATCTGCCTTTTCTCATGTACAGTGTATCCCATTTAGTACAGGAAAATCCCTTGTTCTCTGGATCCCCTTTCTGAAATTAGAGTCCCAGTCTTATGCATACAGCCAGCCTGTCCACGTGCACGAATCCAGGAGTGGGGTGATGCAGCCCCTCCACGCAAGTGATGAGGGACCAAGGACACATTCAAGCAGTCTGCTAAGCCTGGCAGAGGTATGTGCTCTGGGAAGTCTGGGCTCTCTTCCTAGCTCTCTCTCCAGCTTTCAGTGCAACTAAAGGGAAAGCAAAATAGATGTGATTTTCCCTCGTTTCTCTTCCGAATTAATTCTTCTTTGATTTCTGGAGGATTGTGAGGACTGCCTAATATTTATAGCCCTTCTGAGATATGCAGTGGATGGTGCCGGGCAAGAATAATGTGTTAGCGTGTCCAATCCCATCTGTGTGGGTTTGAGGGATGGAGACTTTATTCCTCTCCTCTCTTGCCCCAGTAAAATGCTGTAGACCTGATGCAAAAGAAACTGTAGCCCAGTCTGGGCTGCAGGCCCAGATCTGGGAGAGAGAGAGTGAGCACGCTGTACTTTCATCAGTTTAATTACTTGAGGTGCAGGCGGCTCTTCTGCATTAACTAGTCCCCTGCTGAACTGGTTGCCAGTTCGCTGTGTCAGTGCTACGTGGTCCTCTGAGGAACAGGGGATCTGGGGGGCTGCAGCAGTGAAAGGAGGAGTACCTGGCCAGAGTCATTAGTCTGTGCTGCCAACATGCACTTCATCAGTCTGCTTCCACCCAAAAAGCATGAGAGTCTCCACCATGAAGAAATGAAACAAAGTTAAATAGTCAGGCTGTCCTGCTTGATACCTCTCTCATTGTTTCTGCCTGGAAATGATTTCCTATGACTCAGTGTATCAGCTCACAGCATCCAAACTGACTCAGCTCGCACAGTTCCAGAGACGGCTCCATCCCTGCTCTGCTCTCTGGAGCCTTCCCTGCTCCTGCTGTGGCTGAACAAACCCAGTTTCATATCTGCCCCTGCTCTTGTGCCGTTTTCTGCAAACGCCTCCCCTTGCTCCAGGCAGGGCATGGAAATAAGGCACTGGAAATAACAGGTAAAGTGCTGGGGAAATGGGTACCAGTAGCCAAATGATGCTATTTTCTTTTCCCCAAAAAAAGAAAAGAAGGGTTAAAAACATGGGGGAGAGAAAATAGATAGAGACTGAACACTCAACGTTTACTTGCTGATGGTGTTTGGAGATAGCTTGAAAAAACACTTACAGGTTAGTTTCCAGAGGCAGGGCCAGCCCCTGTGCTGCGCTGGCACAAGCAGCGTGTGGCCATGTGGCAAAGCGGGTCAGGGAACAGCTCGCACTGAAACCTAGCCACGCACGCTGGCTCGGCTTTCAGCTGGTTCACTGGCCACCTCCGCCAACCCAGGGCGGGGGAAGATGCTACGGAAATAAGTGGCCACAGAAATGCATGTGGAAGGTGATGAGTGGCTTAGCAGTGCTGCTGGCTACACGTCTGCAGCTAACAGTTAGTGCAGAGCGGCGTGGAAGGCCCCAGGGGACGAGCTGGCTCTGACTCACTCTTTCTTAGGTGGGGGATAGCCCATCTCTGGGGGAAGTCTGAGCAGGAACTGAAATGCTCAAAAGCCAAGTGCTGGGGAAAGCTGCAGCCTGGTATCAGATGGGTGTGGGAAAGGCAGGAGCTATCCTTCAGAGGGAAGGTGCTGGCTTCTTTCTTCAAGCCCGTCAGTAGCACCAAATTTGTGCCTTTTCCATTATATTTGTTGAACGGATGTGTCGTCAGGGCTGTCTGCCGTCCAAGCTTGCCGGTCCACTGTAGCTGAGCAGACAGGACTGTTCTCCTTCCTTAGACACATTTTCTCAGCTGCCGACAAAGCTGCAGTTATCCCATGTGGAGGAAATGGAGAGGAAAATTGGACTGGGCCCATAAGGCTGAGGCCTCAGAATAGGACAGCAGCCTGAATGGGGAACTTTCGGAAGTCATTCTCTGACTACGTAATTCAAGACAACAGACACTGAAGGTGGGGAGTCATTATGCTGTCAAGCCTGTGTCTTAGTCAGTGCCAACTCACCCGAGGTGCCAGGAGGCAGTACGGGACTTGTAAGCCCTTGCTCACAAGCCTGTTCCGTGCTCCAGTGGCTTTGGGGAAATTCATTCTCAACTTTTGCCTCCCTCTGTCTCCGTCTTGTTTTTGTGTTGTGCCTTCCGGTTTGCACACTCAAACGAGCCCGAGCTCTCTTGGCTGATGGCCTTGCTGTCTGACATTTTGCCTTGTCACTTAATTGATCTAATTCTTCCCTGGTGATGCTGCCGAAGAGCCGGACCCTTTCACGTGGTTTCTCTGACAGCTCAGTGGTGTTGCCAGTTTCTGAATCCATGCCCAGCTATCAGGATGGGAACAGAAAGCTACCTGGTGTGGCCACTTCAGGCAGCAAAAAGGGGCCGGTTTTAGAGGAACACGCTCTGTGTAACTACATGACACTGAGTTCAGTGAGAAGCAGGAGAGGTTTGGAAGCAGTGATTGATGTTCTGCTCCCCGTTTCAGATTCCCATACCGAGTGTGCCTGCGTTCCAGCCGTCCACCCCCATCCCTGAGCGCCTGGAAGCTGTACAGCGCTACATCAGGGAGCTTCAGTATCCTTTACTGTTACCTTACTACATATCAGAGACGCTGAGAGCTGGGTCTCAGAGGGACTGCAGTGTGTCACGTCACTGCTAAGGCATAGGTGAGCTGTGGTGGAGGGAGAACTTCCTCTCGGGTCATCCTACTCGAGCACTTGTCTCTGTAACTGTCTTAAAGGCGAGCTGGCAACCCTGCTTTTGTGTGTCTGTGGCATCCAACCCCTCCGTGTGGGCTGTCACCATGGACTTTTGGGAAATGGAGTGGAAACCTGTATACACTGAGGAGGGAGAGAAAGACAAGAAAGAAATACAGGAGTAAGGAGGGACTATAAATGGGAGAAATGCAGGATAGCAAGGAAGGAATTGTCTTGCTTTGGTGTTGTATTTGTAGCATCCTCACTGCTGTGAGAATAGTAAGTAAATAAAGTTCTTCAGAAAGGTTTTCTTCAAACTCTCCTTTCCAAGCTGTCAAGCCCTTAACGTCTTGCCTCCAGGTACAATCACACTGGGACACAATTCTTTGAGATTAAGAAGAGCAGACCTCTGACTGGGTAAGTGCTGGCAGCCTCTGCCACATTTAATCCTTGCTTTAAAATGTTAGGGCCCTGCTGTACCGACTGGCCAAGGTTAGCTGACAGTCAGTGCTTTCAGTGCTGCAGCTCCATCCTGCTTTAGCTGACTTCATTGTCTGTTGCCTGGGGTATGGCTGGACAGAGCTGCGTCTGGCCTGTCTCAAGGACAAGGGTAGGTTTTGTTGTCGTGAATCAGTAAATCCAGTAAAATAACAGAGTTGTATTTCAAAGATGTACAGATCCTGCCCTGCTTTTAATTGCTGTATAACTACATGAACTTGATGGATTCTGAAGCTAGGTCCTGCCCTAAATGAGCCCTGTAAAAGCCAAGCATCTTTACAGGGCTAACTTCATAGTACTTGTGAGTGCCTTTGCAGTATCCAGGCTTGCAAAACTCCTGCAGTATAAACCGAAAAGTTTATACTTTGAAGAAGGAGGGGAGTTCTGACCGCAGACTTCGGAGAACTGCACATGATAAGCTCCTGGAGATAAGCACCAGATGTTCATTGGTTTTATCAGCCAGCATATTGAGACTCTCCCAAGACTGGCTTCTTACTCTTGGTCTAGTCCATAGGTTTATGTAACCCCAGATGTTCTGTGTTGTAGTCAGTGCAATGTCTCCCCCACAGTACTTGCTGAATGAAGAGCAGGGTTGTTTGACGCCAAAGAAGAGGCCTTCACTGCCCTTGAGCCTTGTGAGGCAAATGTTGTTGGCCCTTGGTCCTTTGAGCTGCTTGTGGTCACATAGGTGTCCACCCAGAACTTAATAAGCTGAGAGCTGCTGTCTCCCTGTGAAAAAGGATGGCCATATAGGCAGCTTTTTTGTTGCAACTCACTGAAGGAGCAACTTGTAAGCAGTGACAGTAAGTGGTGGAGAGTGGGTTTGGATTTCACAGCTTCCTAAGCAAGATATACACCTGTTCCCTGTCCTCGATGGGCCTTTGCCTCTCCTGGAAACCCACCTTGCATATATGCAAAAGAGCCGAACTGGCCGTGTTTGCATAGTGCAAGCCTCCTAACTCTCCTCGTCTTTCCCTTGTCCCATTCCACAGGCTGATGGATCTGGCCAAAGAAATGACCAAAGAGGCCCTGCCAATCAAATGCCTGGAAGCTGTGATCCTGGGAATGTATCCTTTCCTCCTGGAAATGTGCATGCCTGCCCATCCCTGCATTTTCTCCTCTGCTCTCTTATCATGCTTTGAGACTGCTGATAATGTCTCCAAACCCCACATCCGTTTTCCCTCCTGAGGTCTCCCTAAAACCACTGCCAATAAAATCCAAATCCAAGCAATCCCCCGAAATAGCCAAACTAGTTCTTCAGAGTTGTTCTTCCCTCCCTAAGAAGGGTGGTGCTGCTCTGGAAAACTCTGGAAGCAAGTAAAAGAGAAAGAAAGGATCTAAGGAACACGTAAAGGGGGCAAAATACTAGCTAGAGTTAGGTCAGGAGGTCCTTTGTGGATAACATTGTTCCCTTACTGCAGTGTTGCCTGCTGTGTTCTACACTAAGATAAATTAGGGATCCTCCCCAACGTCTAATTATGGTGTATGTCACTTCAGTATTATGTCCAACATGCAGGTTTCTTGCCTGTCAGCTTAGGCAATACCTTTATTAGTTCTTGGCTTGTGCCTTCTTAAAGAATATGTCTTTCCCAGCTACCTTCTAGGCATTACCTGCATCACTTGGGCTGGTCTGTTGGTGCACATTGGCAAAACCAACGGGAGGGGCACAGATGGCGAATGGTTCAGAAGAGTGGTCTGATGAGTACTTTGTCCTGGAGGTTCCTCAGTCTCTATTTGAAATAACAGCTAGTAAAACAGATTAAAACAAACTGATGAATAATGCTATGGTATTGCAGCTAGGTAACTAGGGAATATAGCACACTCAAGGTGTTAGTATTGCAACTTCTGTGTCACAAAATTGCCTGGAAATTAACTCCCCATTGCTGACTGCCTGATTTCCCCATGAAAGTAGGACAGCTTGCAATGAGCTGGACTGTTGATTTGGAGAACAAACCCTGTCGATGTGATGCCTGAATCGGCGGTGAGTGTGCTGAGCAGGCCGGCAGGGTTTGGAGCAGGCAGGAAATCTCTTGCCACACAAACGGTATCGCTGGTTGTTTCCTGAACAGTGGCTGCTGGCAGTTACCTCACCAACAACATGACCACGCTGGACCGTTTCCCCATCAGCTTCAAAACCCACTTCTCAGGGAACTACTTCCGACACATTGTGCTGGGGGTGAACTTTGGGGGCCGCTATGGGGCACTGGGCATCAGCCGACGTGAGGAGCTCATGTACAAAGCACCCGTCTTCCGCACACTAAGCGAACTCATCTTTGACTTCGAGGAGGCGTATCGCCGCTGCTGGCACACGCTCAAAAAGGTGAAGCTGGGCCACTGTGTGTCCCACGACCCGCACAGCGTGGAGCAGATCGAGTGGAAGCACTCCATCCTGGATCTGGACAAACTAAGCCGGGAAGACTTCCGCAAAGACCTTGAGAGGCATGCCCGTGACATGAGGCTGAAGGTGAGCGGCGAGGGTGGAGCAGTAATTTGCTGCAGCATCCGCTGTCTTGCCTGGCCTGTGGCATGCTGGCGGAGCGAGTGGCAGGGGGCAGTGGCAGGTGGTGGAGTAGAGGGTGAATTGGAGGCTCTTCTGCTTTGTTTTCAGGCTGGTTAACTAATGGGCACACATGCAGTACTGCTGTTGTGATACCTTGCACTGTATAGCCTCTTGGAGCCGTAGCTGTGATTGTAGCTTGTTTTCTATTTTCTGGCTTTCTGGCTTCTAAATTTTTGATTCACTTGCCTTGCTTTTTTCTCTTTTATTCCCATATAATTAACAGCTGTTAGGCTTTGTGTTTTCCAGTTACTACTAGTATTTTTTTTTTCTGCTTATGGTACTCTTTTTTCTTTGGTAGATTGGCAAAGGAACAGGGCCACCATCTCCTACCAAGGACAGAAAGAAAGATGTCTCCTCCCCGCAAAGAGGTCAGGCCAGTCCGCATCGGCGCAACAGCCGCGGGGACCGACGGTGAGTGGGGCTGCTGGTCAGGAGACTTACCCAGAGCATCTGCTTTTTGGTGGCTTTCTTTGTTTTGTTTTGTTATTTGATAGACTGCCTTGCTGGGTTTTCTGGTTTGTTTTGATTTGTTTTTTGGGGATCTTTCTGATGACTTACCAGGGCGCTTTATAACAGGGAAGACTTCGCAGACCTGCATTAGCATTTTTCCCCAGTCTGTGTCTTTCTGAGTTTATCACTGCTTGAGTGGCTGTTGTTTCTTTTTTGCTATTGTTTATCTGTGTTTGTGTGTGTGTTTGGTGGTTGTTTTGTTTAAGTGGGGAGGAGAAAGGCTGCTTAAATAAACAGTGATTATAGTACCTGGTTTTTAACCTTGCCTAGGGGTCTGAGTTTAGATATCTCACAGACCCGTGAGATTCCACAAATTAGACTGTTCTCTTGAAACTGGTCTGGGGTATTGGTGTGGACTTACTATTCTCCCTGACCTATGTTTTCTTCCTGTGGAGACTGCTGGGAGAGTTATTGAATGTTACAGAATAATCCTGCCTTCAGTAGTACAGGATAAGTCTGAAGCTTTTCTGCTTGCTTCTCCTGTGCTGGCTTCTCTATGTGCAGGCTCTTCTGACTGGGAGAACAGTTTATTAATAGTTCTTAACCTCTTTGCTTGCAGGCCGTCTGGTGAGAAGAAGCCTACTGATTCCAAAGCCATGCCAGACCTCAACGGGTACCAAATCCGGGTGTGAAGAGAGCTGTGCCTTGTGTGCCTGGCTCCACAGACTTCTTGCTGGCCACAATTGGGACCTGCACCTGCAGCAATTCTGACAAAGGGGATAGGGGAGCAGGAATGGAACAGAGTGCTGGTCTTCCCAGGTACTTCGAGTGGGCCAGTCCCAGAGCTGGATCCCATGGGTCCCATAGGGTTCACCTGCCTGTTTCTGGGAGAGGTGTCCATCTTAATTCACTGAAACGAGTATTTTTTTAAAAAGAAATAAAAAGATCTGTACATTCGTGGGAGTGTGCTGCAGGGAGAATAGGAAGTGAGTGGGATCAGCGGACTTGTTATCAAATTTTTTGGGTTGACAGCACATAGATGAAGCATCTCATCAACAGTACTTCTTCCCTGTCTGCACAGAAGTCTCGAGCCCATGCAAGGCCCACAGGGCTGAGGGAGGAGTGATGCTGGAATGGGATGGCCCCTGCGTCTTGTGCAAAATTTCCTGGTTTTGTCATTCTGCACACTTTGTTTAGCATTGCTCTTGTGAGAAGGCAGAATTTGCTCAGCCTGATGTATTGATCATGCAAGGGCCTCTCATCTGGGGTAATCATATCTTGTATGTTTGATCCTGCTTATTTCAATGCATTTCATTGACTCTGAGGTGGTAGATGGTGGGATGACAATCCTCTCCACCCATTGTGATGCTGAGGAGCTGTTGCAATATGTCCTTCTGTGGTAAAGTGGGTCAGGATATGCCCATGCCGTTGCCATGTGAAAACAGGCACAGAGACATCAATCATCTCAGCAGTGGAGGCAGAGGGAGGCAGGGGATGGTCGGTAGCCTGAACTGTGAGTCACCCCTTCATCGGTCTTCTATTAACTTCTAGTGATTGCTACTGTGAAAGCTCGTGGAAGACATTTCAGTCACCAAGGTGTAAGTTTTAAGAGTGAATAGCTAATAAGGATTTGAAGATCTGAACAGGTTTTACAAGCATTTTTCCTTTCCACAAGGGTCTTTCTCCTCTCTCGCTGATGCTAGTGCTAGAGTTACAGGCACCTGTTGGTGGGAAGCCCTGCTCAAGGAGATTGCCTTCCTACCACTTCAGCTTGGAGCCTCCTGAAAGTTATTCCCCCTCCCAGTCCCAGAGCTGTGCTTGTGTTCTGGCTCTTCCAATTGCGCAGTATTTAACAGCACCACTTACACTAGCCTTCCCCAAAGGGCTGGGCCGGGCTTCTCTGCCTGGTTACAGCCTTGATTCTTCCTACCCTTCTTTTCACAGGAGTGTTGTACTACTGATTAAGCTGTGTAATGCTTGTCAGAAATCTGGAGTGTTGTCAGGCCTCTCTTTTGAGGCCTAGGGCTTGGACACTGGGGTTGCCAGAAATCAGAACAGTATGGCCTCAAAGAGATCTGGACACACAGATCCAGGGGATGCAAAAACTGAGCCTGGGAGTTGGTGTCCTGGAAAGAAACTGTCTTGTTTTATAACAACACTGACAAGGAGCTGAACTTTCTGAAATACCGAGTATTTAATTTTCTTAGAACTGGGCTTATGCTTTCTTGTGGACTTGTCAGAAACATGATGGAGCTTAGCTCCATCAGTACTTTTTGTTGTGGTATAGCTGTGCCATACTCATATAAGCAGTGCTATTTTGGTGGTGGAGAATGGGCTCCTATCCCCACACAAATCATCTCTTCTGTAGAGTTAAAGCAGTATTAATCACTGAAGCACCACCCACAAGCAATTTAAATGAGGCCTTACAAGTTCCTAATTGTAAATCCTTAATTATCATATCCATGGAGCTACATCCATGCCATGCAGTCTGTCCTTTCAAGCTCTCTTAATTATCTTTAGTTTTTGGCGATGCTACATGACTAAGAGGACAATCCAAAGGGAGATCAACAGCAAGTTAGGCTACCTAAGATAAGGTAGTTGCAAAAGAAGCAGCCTATTTCCACAGTGCAGTACAACACCTGTCCCCTCCCTAGCACTCCAGCTACATGCAATAATTTGAAATTAGATGTCAGTAGCAAGCCAAGCAGCCATTTGAATGCATCCTCTGATCAATTTTGTGGCTGTAGATGAACATATTTAGTGTCTAGATACTAACAATGATGTTAGCTGTAACGGTACCGCAGCTAACTTTAAATAATATCGGTGACTTGGAAGCCAAAAACTGCCTTTGTGTACTGTTTGCTATGCAGCAGACTGAAAGTTCAGGTGCCACTGTGAATCATATCAAAAAATGCAAGCAGCAAAGGAGACTGCAAGTCAGGCTTCATTAAAGTGGATGAAATCTAGATGGGGAAAAAACGTAATAGTCACTTACATGAAACTGGGATGCATCCTCACCATGACTTTGGTTAGTTAAATTAGAGCAATTGGAAAACTCTTGAGAATAATCAGTAGCTTCGTACAGAGCACGTTCAATAGCTGGACAGACCTAAGCCTTTTTAGCTGCAGAGGAGAAGCGTGTTGAGGGGTCAGCTGCATGTTAATGATGCTTTTTTAAGAGCAGGGCAAAAGGGATGTTGAACAGTGTTGGATCAGCAGGGCAGAATGGCTTAAAACAAAATGCTTTGTTTGGCCTGGTAATTAAGCACTTTCCTGCAGGATGTAACTGAGGCCAATAGTTTAGAAAACCAAAGGAAGTGGATGTTTAAGGAATGAATGACAGGTAGAGTTCAAGGTTTCTTAATCTACATCCTCAGCAGTCACCACCTGTAGCCAGACAAGAATATCCTCTTTTGAGATGTAGTTGCACAACTGTGTACATTAGGAGGCATTTAATTCTTCTTACGCATCTGGTATTGACTTCTTAAGATGGACACAGGAGCAGACAGCCCTCTGCTAGGGTTACTATTTCAAGCATTCTTCTGTTTCTCTGTGTGGAAGAAGTTCTGCCCCTTACTGTCTCAGTATCCCCAGTTTAACAGATGGTGCAAAGAAATGGAAAATGACCAGTTTTCCCCTCCTTGCTCTTGCTCTACCCCCTATCTCTGTAATGAGATGAATAGCCTCAATGCAAAGCTTAGCTTCCTTGCTAACGAACAAGACAGTATTCCCCTGTGACACAGAATTAGTTCAATCCATTTTTTTGCCCTAAGAAACGTGGGTACAAAGAAAAATGAACCCTGCTTTTGCACTTCAGCTCCCTCATCCAGCTAGCCTGGCTTCTTGTCTGTCTGCCTTTAACCGTGAGAAGAAAGGCTGAAGGCATGTCCTTCTCACTTTGGCAGTCTTGAGAGCTACAGAGAAGGAATGAAAATAAGGAAGCAGGGTGTATCTTGTACTCCGTAGTGCCAGCAGGACAAAAAAGATGGCTCTTGAGGAGTCCTATTAATTATTTAATGTTAAATATTAACATGACTGCTCACATAGCTCTGGCCTGTGAACTTCCACTATTCAGTAGGTCTCATCTGATACCTGTTCTGCAGTACAAGCCCTTCTGAACCCCTTGCAAGGGCATAGTGACCATACACTGAGAATGGATACACACTGCCTATGTTGTATGTGAAGTCTAAGTCAGCTTTGAAAGACTCGACTTCAACAAATGCTGGCCTACTACTAGCAAAACTATTTTAAATGTAACATAAACCTTGAAATAAATAATTTCTCTTTATATTTTATGTAGACAGGTCCCTTGATAGCTGGCCAATTGCAGGTTTTTTTGAATGGATAAAAGCATCAGTGAGCAAAACCAAGAACTTTCTGCTATGGTGTCACACTGGCATCAATATATACTGTGGAGTAGGATCAAGACTCCATCAGCCTGTGACACACTAGCTTTTTTTTTTAATTCTAATGTGATGAGCTAAATGAATCTTTAGGAAGTTAAGGTATGTTAGCAAGTGTTTTAGCTGGGAGTGGAGTGCTTTTATTCAGTTGACTATGACTGTTTCACCTGTGTGCCACTGTATGGGTCAGTACAGAGTATGCTTGGATGCCTACTGGAATAAATGACTCCAGAACTGTGGTTGAAACATAGTTTGTGTTCATACAGTAGCTGTGTTGCTGTTGCCTGTTTAACATGATTTATTTTTTTTAAGTATTTTTTAAGTATTTCAGGTGAAAGCCTTAACCAGGTGCCTGCCCCTTAAGGTGGGCTCACGTGTGGTGTTGTATAGACTGAAACATGACTGTCTTTAAAACTGCAGATTTTAAGAAACCATAATGAACAGAAGAATCCTATGGTTGCCAAAGGGCAAGAGTCTGGATTAGATGGGCTTTACCCTGCTCAAGTGGTTCTGGCTAATTACTTTAGGTGGTTGCTTTAACCACTTGCTCCTTCTAAGTCAAGTGTTTAAAGCAGTCCCAGTGATGAGGTGCCAGATAGGAGCAGGGCATGCCCTGTGTCCCATGTGTACTGTGTGTAAGTAGCTGAAATAACACCGTGTATCCTAGTGGTCTTACACTGTTGTCCTGTCAACATTAAGATCTTCATTATGGAGTTTATAACTTAACCTAAGAAAGCAAGTGCTATTCTAGCTTGGTTTTCACTCTGCCAGAGCAAGGTGGAGATGGTCCCTCTGCAGCCAAGCTGAACTCCTTAGGGAATTTACTATTTTTGTCTGTTTTCTGAGCAGGTGTTTACCTGTATCACAACCACTCTCCTTCAGTGATGCCCTGGCCCTGCCTGCTCAAAAGCAACTCAATTTAGGCCCAGAAGGCTACTGAATCCCCTGTGATCTCTGCAGAGCAGAGTTTCCCTCCAGGTCAGGGTTGAGATGGTGCTAGTGGGACCCGAGCGGTCCCCTTCCATGCACATCAGTATTCTACTCTAGCACTGATAGGGTGCTCCAAACCATTGACATCTTTATCACTGGTACAGCTCAGAACTAACTTAAGAAATGGAAGGTTTCTTTCTTTTAAAATTATATCATGTGTGTCTTTTTGTAATTAATCAGTGTGGTTCTGTGTCTTTATGTAGCCAGCACAGAACCCTTATTTAGAATTAGTTCTTACTGCACTCCCCATAGCCCTCATGTTGATACTTCTTCCTGCTTCCTTTGACACTTAGACAATAAAATTCCCTCTGTACTGCTCTCAGCTTGTGCAGAGAAAACAAGATGTCTGTACTGTCTTTCTTTCTGATTTAAACTTTCCCTTGGTCAGTTGAGAAGGCAAAAGCACAGCCTTGCGTGATGGTATCAGGCAGATTAAGTATAGACATCCTGTACTTTTGCAGCATTATGGAAAAAGGACACGGAAGAACCCTCATTGTCCATCAAGCATGTGACCAGGTAAGCATGTCTGTACACAACACAGCAGTTGCCAGAGAGTAGGAAGCATGTATGTGGCTGTGCAGCAAAGGGTAAAACTCATTTTTTCCTCCTCGGCAGCCATCTGCCAGGCTGTATGGAAAAAAGCCAGTGGATGAAACAATATCAATGTCTGTCTTGAGTTGATACTCCTAAGGGTTAACAAGAGCCTCTCCTTCCACTATCTACTTACTCTTCAGCATATGACCCAGCCTCCTTTCCTGGCCAAAAAAGCAATTCTGCTTAAGCACTGTAGTTTAGTGACCTTCCAGACTAATGACCTCACCAGGACTCCTCAGACAAACGCTGGGTTAATGAAGGACAGTCAGCTGCAAGACTCAGTGTATTCCCCCAGCAAGGGGGATCCAACTTTATTCAGGCTATCATCTTTCAGGCATAGCATACCCCTTCCCTCGAGGGAAGTGAGTAATAGCTGGGACTGGGGCCAGGATGTAGGCAAGCTTACAGCATATGCAACTGTAGAGGAGAGGAATAAACATCCCCTACCCTGTCACTCCAAAGAGTAAGGCACATGCAGTATTCCCTCTTAGCCAAGTTAATTATACAAGCAGCCTCTGTCTTGAGGGAAAGTAATTGCACAGTACCTAGTAGGCGGTATGAAGGGACAAAGAAAGTAACCACATCATAAGACTTTGAGGTCTGTGCTCAGGCCCAGAAGATAATACAGAAACAGAAGGTGGCTTCTTGCTCCATGTTCTCCTGTTACTGATCTTTAAGCATTTAGTAAATGCTTGAAGACTGAAGTGGTGCAATTTCTATAAACCTATTTCAAATGCTTGTTTGAAAATACCCTCTGCCCCATGTCTTACAGATTTCACTAAAAATTAGGTAACTCTTGAAATCTCTGTAGACACATGGGTCAGGTTGCTTGCTAGACAAAGGAGTGAAAGAGGCAGAACTTGGATACAGCTGAGATTAAAATGAGACTTTCTGCTCACTCTTAGGTCAAACTTTCCCCCTGATACTGACAGTTCCTGCAATTCTAGGTTTTTAAGTCAGAGATTACACTACTGGGACCTCACTGAAAAACCTTTGTTGGGGAAAAGATACACAGTAATTTAAAAAAAATAAATAAAAAAAGTCAGCTACTATGCTGAGAAACCCAAGACTGCAAAACTTAAAGATCTCACATGCATAGAAGCATATAGAAATCCATTTGTGAGAAGGTGGGACTATGCCTTAAGAGCACTATCCATGCAGGGACTGCAGGAGTACGGAAAGCAAAGGAACATGACATGCTGTAGCTAGCAGTCCATTAGAGACTTAATTAAAATAGTTGAGTTGGCTTTCCTGATTTATATTTTTATTTTGGCAGAGTGATTTCTACCCTAACTCCAACCTCTTTTTTTTTTTTTTTTTTTTGAGGGCCAGGGAAGGAGAATAGCTTTAGGATAACAACTGCATTTGACTCCCAGTGCAGGAGCAACACCTGAAAGTGCACAGTAACTAAATAAACTTAAGGCTGCTGTAGAAAGCTTTTCATCCACAAAGAGAAAAAGCAATGCGGACTAAAAAAAAAGAAGTAAGTAACATTGCTAAGGCTTGATGTCAAGTCTTTTTTTTTGTGTATAAAAGGAAAGACTGCATGGAACAAATGCATCTTTTGTTGTAGTACATGCCAGCTTCTAGCCCAGTCTTTTACCCATTTGTCACCTCAGCACCTTGAAAGTTGCTCTGTGTGTCTAACCAAAGTTAAGAAGAGTTTTCCAGCTCCACTATACAGCATTCCTATTCCCTCAGAGCACAAGAATGTGCAGGCTCAAACTGAAGTAAATAAATAAAAGGGAAAAGAGCTTCAAGACTACAACGAATTTTCAGTGGAAGCTGGCAGATAACTTACCATAACAGGAGAAGCCAAACTTGTACAACTGACAAAAAGGAAGGAGCTTGAGGCATAACACGCATCTATGTTAGCATTACAGCAGGCAAGTTCGCTGCAGAAACTCAGCATCATGCTTTGAAACATGATGCAGTACCTCCGATGGCAATGATCGGCCAGCTTGTGCGTCTCTATGTGACTGAGACACAAAAAGCACTACAACCAACCCAGGCAGCTACAGTCTGGTAGCGAAGAGGTCACAGACAGCAATTCAATTAACTTGCACCGCGGGAAGCCTACTGAAAGGAGATGGTATCCCACAAAGGCTTGTGCGCTTCTCCTTTATATGAGCCACAAAAAGGCTTCATCTGCATTTGGATGAACCCTAAATGTTTGCACAGTCCTAGCCGTACATTCAGCAAACCTTCATTAGTAAGGTGGTAACAATGGGAGGAAAAATTGCAGTCTAGCAGAGCCCTGACCTGCAGACTGTTTGCTAAGATAATCACTCTCAAAAATCATTAGGGGCCCAACAAGTACCTTGATCTGCTCTTGAAAGAGCATCTCTGAGATGCACAATTTTTCTTGGAGCATCTAGCAGACTCTAGAGAAGAGGAACTACGGTCCTTTGATCTCCTGTGCTTCACAAAGCAGGTGGCACGAAGGGCACTAACAGCAAATCTTGATTTCTTGATTGTTTTTGTTTTTATTTAACAAGAGTTATTCCTATCTAAGTGTTGATTTCAGAGCTCCCATCCCTCCCACTTAACTCTTCAGAGATGAGGGATGGGGAACTCACTATCTTATGGCTTGACACTGTTAAAATGTTGAGTTTATAATACAACTTACCCCTAAAGAATTCACCCATAGCTTCTACATGAAGAAATAAATAAACACCAGTAACTTAGAAAGATAATTGGATCTGGCAGTCATGGGAAAACAGCTGCCAGAAAGACACCTCATAAGGAAAAGGCATAGAGAAAGAAGACCTCAAGCAGCAGCCAAGGTTCATTTATTGACAAAAGGACAGAAATTAGAGCAATTACACTGTTTACCACTCCCCCATCCCACATATTTTGGGGAACTGATTATAAAGGGCATCCTCGTGAAGTGACAAACTTAAGACTCTGAGAAAGCTAAAGAAGTTGGACTTCCATCTAAATGGTGTAATTAATTACAGCCTAGCAGCTGTGGTGCAATTTAAGCTGTTGTCTAGCTAAGATCCTTTGTCAAATCTGTGTTTGCCTCTACAGCTGCATGTCCCTGCAGCTTAGGAGACTGATTATAGGGTAGGTATGCATGCTGCCAGTGGTCTCTGGCATCCCTTTCCCTAAGTACCAATCTCCCTGAGCTCTCTCTACATCACTACTGAGAATATGAGGTAGAACCTACCTCTATAACACCTCTTTCCGATTGTAGATATTCTTGTTCATAACTGTTTACATACCTCTCTGTAATTTATCAGAAAGCCATGTTAATTGCAAATACTCAGACATTTAGGTCAAGAAACAGTGTTAAGAGTCTGGAATCTCTTAATTCTGCTTCCCACCTCCAGTTGCTCATTACCACAGTTTGTTATTATATCACTATGTGATATTCTCAAAGCGTCAGAGCTTTGATTTTGAAAAAAGCATTATTTTCCCCCTACAACTATGTAATAGCTGCCATGTTGGTGGCAGGGACTATTTCCATCCATCCCACCCACAAACTCCCCCTATAGTCTGTAGCCATAGGCACTCACAGGTCTCCCAACTCTGAATTGCTCTAGAGCAGCTATTCTTCTTTCCTGAAACAGGGCAAGTCTGTAGGGTCTACAGCAGAGCTACAGGGACAGTAATCAAAACAACCACAGCAATCAACTGTAATGGTCCTGCATTTCTGCAAGTTTCACCCACAAATGCCCAAGGAAACATACGTGAGCCAAGGCTTTGGGAGCTACAAGATTGAGCTTTCTAATCCTCAGAAAGCAGAAATGGAAGATTTGCAGGCATCGTCCTGGTTTTTTTTAAGCATATGGCTCTATATCCACAGTGTTCAGCAGCTTAACCATTCCAAGTCCATACCATACAATTTCATGTATTGGAAAAAAAAAAAAAAAAAAAGTGTTAGGCTGACCTGTGAAACAGATTTTCCAACAAAATATATCTGGAACCTTAAAGCCTCACAACAGATGCCTTCATGCAAGATACACAGAAGAAAAGTCAAGTCTTTGGTCTAAATGTAATGGAAGAAGCACTTGTAATGCTCAAGCACAGCTCCCTGTGCCTCAACCACATCGTAAAACTGGCAGGGTGCTTGGGCAACCAGCTCATCTGACAGCGTACAGTGCATGTGGGGCAGAGGGGCAGCAGGCCTGTCACACACACACACACACACACACACACCCCTCCCACCCTTCATTACCTGACCATCAGAGCAGGCCAGCAGCTACAACCAAAGCAGAAGGTTAACATTTCAAGTGGCAGCACTATGTGTCACAGTGTTTTTTGTTTTGCTTTTGATGGGTTGTTTTTAAACCTTCAGGGTCTTCCCAGTTTCCCTTTCCAATGTTACCAGCTGGTGGGAGTTATCTGCTACCAGGCTGCTTTCTGGCAACCTGCAAACAGCCTGGCAGAAAAATAAAGTTCCTAGTTGCACAGATTTCCCTTTCCTCCCCTCCTTTCACAAATAAAACCAGTAACAAAATCCAAGTTAAAATACCTACACAAATTAGTGCAACTCTCAAAATAAACCATCCACAGAAACACACAGCTCTGCATCCCTCCCCAGGCACAAGCACACCGGTGTTAGATGAGAGCCATTACCTGTGAAACTTGGGGCAAATAAAGCTGCAAACATACTCACCCCAGATTTCTGTTCACTTATACAGATTCCTACACATTATCCCAGCTGGTACAGCCAAAGCCATCCACACGTCACCAAGCAAATGCCACACCATGTGGCAGGGGCAAGGATATGCAGTTTGTATGCAGTCATATGGGGACAGAACACAGCCCCCACCCCTTGTTCCTGTGACTTACAGAAATCAGCTGTAAAGGATCAGCAGCATTTGGGTTTTTTTTGGAAGAAGGGGAAGGGTTCTTGAATGCAACCCATTTTGCAAGATAACCACTGAGGCTAAATAGACCACCTCTGGGATCCGAGGATGCAATAGGAGACAACAGCTAGAGCTACTTCTTCCCTCTCCTCACCCATCATTACTGTCTTGTGTAGCTAATTCATGTTCTCCTCTTTCATATCCTAGCCAGAAGCACCCTGTTGAGCAAGTCTTCAAAGAGTTTAGCTACCAGGAGCACAAGCTGCTACAGTTACTTTGTTGTTGTTTTTTTTTTTTTTTTCTTAAATTAGAAACATTTTATTTTTCAATAAAGAAAGTAACATTTAAAATATGAAACTCCCCAGTGTGACACAAAAAGAGGAAATGGTATTTAAAGTCTTTTTGTACACTCTCTCAAAAATCTGACTGAGGCAGGACAGGATTTCCCAGCCCCATTTGTGAACAGAATGTTAGAAATGTTTCTGTCAATATTGCTCCCATCTCTTACAGCAAAACTGAGCACCAGAAGTCATGCTGAACTAAGGAATCTGCCCCAGGAACAGGTACAGTTCTGTTGTATTTGTGCTGTCCAGGATACTGATGAGAAAACTACACTAACAGGACATCAAAGGTACACCGGGATCCGAGTGACTGCCTCCAAGGACACAGCCTTCCCTCCCTCCCAACGTCTGTCAAGAGACAGGAGTCAGTCCTATGGGTTCTAACTAAACGTGGCTAGCTCAGAAAGCTGGGAGCCTGGCCCAGCAGGATGCCATAGGTTGGTTTTCTGTCCCAAAAAGCCAAACAGAATAGGAAGGACACAGAAAAAGAAGGGCAAGCGAGAATCTCTTCAGCTCTTCCATTCGATGGCTGTTTCCTCTTTACACGTTCCATTTTCACCTCCCTTTTGGGAGCTGTAGACTCCTGGGGTCGTTACATCTTACAGGACAGTTTTCTTCATCTGACATTCACTGGGATGAGCTTCTCCCCACAAGTTTCCTAGGAACCACTCCAAGACTGCCAGAAAGGAAGGGAGCCTTTCCCAAGGCCTCTAGGCTCTTGCTGTGGATCTAGAGCTCCTGTGGGTGGCTCTGTAGAACCCCTGCCTCCATTCCAAGCAATCCCCTTCCCTGGACCACTAGACACAGTAGGGAGCTTCTTGATGAAAGGGCTCAACTATACATTTTTTTTCTGACGGCAGTGCAGCCCTTATAATTATTAAGTAAAAGCAATTTCTAAGCAGTTAGCAGAACCACTGCTCCCAAAGGACCATGCTCCATAACCTATCACCCAGAAATTAAAAGAAATATTGTTTTGGTGTGCAAAAAAATATTGGTGTATACATGTCCTGCTGCTTTGTAGCAATGAACTGAACAGAAGTGGACAGCATTGCCTATTTCCCCAGTCCCTGAAGATCTTGTCACAGGACAAATAAACATGGGAGTGAGGTTGGTTCCTGCAGCACTAACACATCTGTTAAATGAAGCTGTGGAACACGGATCCCTTTTAGAGATGACAATGCCTGAACATAACCAGAAGCCCACTGGAAGCAGAGTTCAGGTTTGCAGAGACCCACAAAATACCAACACAGGAAGGGCTCCAACTCTTTCATCCCTGGTTTTTATGAGGGTGTAACGGGAGAAAAGGATTCTGAGGGCATGACAAAAATAAGAGTTTTCTTGCAAGCAGGTTGTGCATCCAGAGCCTCAAACCGCTGCGTTCAAAACAGCTTTTCTTTAGGGAAAGGGGACCATCACTAACCCTCTCTGAGGCTGGAGATCTCCAAGCCAAAGCTAGCCAGCAGGCAGAGATGATCAGATGAACAAAAAGGATTTGGTAAGCCATTTGCCATCAACAAGACATCTTCAGAGAGAAGGGAAAGGCGGCCAAGTAGCTTCAGGACTCCATCCCGGTACAGCCTGCGACCTGACAAAGTGGAAAGAAACATCAGCTGAAGGCTGGTGCTGAACATTAGCTCCACAGACTCTCAGAGGGATGCTTGTCAATGGTTTCCGATCCTTTTCCTGATAAAGGAAGACATTCTGCACAAACACTGCATGCACCTTTGGGTCTAGATGTGAAAGCAGTGAGCAACCTGTAATACTGCAATTCAATGGTTTCATTACTGCAATTCAATGGTTTCATATGCTTATCAAGAATATGTTAAATTCAGCAGGCAGTTGCTTACAGTGGAATGAAAGGTGCTTCCTATAAATCCTAGAGATAGCTTCAAATTTTCCCCTTCACTCCTCACTTCCTCCTCAAAGTTGACTCTGACATAATGCAAACCATGTCAGAGGCAGTTCCTGGATGCATTTACATGTAGTCTTTCATTAGACTAACTGTTGTGTCAGGTAGTAGAGAGGTACTGTCACCGTAAGAAGAGTCACCTCCTTCTAAGGACAGTGCGTGGTCACAATCAGACTTAAAGTCCGAGCCTTGAACTTAGGACTCAGCACTGCCTGTTACCAGGAGCACAAGTAGATAGATAGACAAAGGAAGCAGAATGCATTCTGTTCTGGCTTCCTTAGAAGTCTACACGAACCTCCTCTGAGCAGCCTCAGTTTTTCCACACCAAATACTGTCTTCTTAGATACCTGAACAGATATTGCTTCCCCTTTGTGCATCACTTCAAAGTCACACCCTGTAGATCTACCCCAGACCAATGAACTGTTCTGCCCAGCACAGAGCTGCACTGTTATACCTCACAGCCCTCTCCCAATGCCGCAGGTATAACCCCTGCATTGCCGCACTCACCCCCTCTGCTCCCATTTTCCACAGGCTCTGCCGAGTAGAAGATATAATCAACGGTGGCACCAAGTCCCATGGGCATGGTTGTGACCTCTGAGCGTCCCCTCTGTGGCAGGTAGTGGCTGTAGACAGAGGTCAGGTTGAGGCCATGCTGGATAACACCTGAAGACCTGCACATGAACAGCCAGAATTTACCGAGAAAGGAAAGAGGACAATGCAGCGTTCAGTGTTACAGTCACAGCTGAAGTTGGATGTTCCTTTGCTGATGCAACCCTCCAAACCATCTGTGTGTTTGAGAACACATACAGAGAGACAGCCTTCCTGAATTATTCACTCCCCTTGCACTGAAGACAGAGCAGACTACGAACTTACCTTGTCTCCAATACCCTGTCCTGTCTATGCCCTTCATTCTTGGCCTCACCGACCCAATGCTGACAGGACAGCGCCCAGTTACTGGGACAACCCTGGGGGGAGGTGGATCTGGCTGTTCCAGATAGCCCTCCTTACTCTCTTCCACCCGCACATTTATTTCAGTCTTTACTTTAGTCAGATTTTCAGCATTGAGGAAAATGAGACAGGGTTTGAAGAGCAGGACCACTGAAGGTGCACTCAATTACCTTGGGATGAGTGGCTGGAGATCGGGGTCATTCACTACAGCAGCGTGCTTGGGCCAGTATGCAGGGCGGTCTGCAAGAGAGCAGAGAGATTCCAGACAAACCTACATAAATACTGGAAGAGGCTGCTCATCCCAAGTCTGAGAAGTTTCTCCTGAGACCAAACAAATTCTTTTGCCCAAGAAGAGCAATAGCTTCTAGTCAAAGGCACCATACAGGAAAATATTCAAAGGAAATCCCAGTCTAAGACTAACAGGAACATCCTGAGAGCAGATTGCTGCAAACAACTGAAAAGTCATATTCTGTCCTACGAAGGTAAGGACATGTCCCTAAAGCATTTAATACTATCAAAGCCCAGGGTAGTTTAATCTCAAGTTCATTTGCCTTAGCCTACAGCTTACACAAAGGGCAACTAAGAAAGACTGAACAGAAATGGAGAGCAGAAACAGCTATGCCACAAAGCCCAGGGATGCAACAGTGCCTACTGGGTACCAGCATCCAGAGACATTTATGTTGCAGCCATTGTGATGTGATGGTCTTCAGGTTTGTTCTACTGCAACAAAAACCTTGAGGTGGTGAAAAAAATGCCTTTGTCAGAAACAGCCTCCTAAAGAGCCTGAATCTCCGTGCATTTCAAGGAACACAACATTGCAAGACTCACTATACGAGGACAGCAATACTGTCCTCTGAGTTCTCGTGGAATCCATTAATAATCACACAGCCACAAAATGCTACCCTTCCATCTTCGCCTTTTCTCACCAGGCATCACCTCCAATTCCATTTTTCATCAAAATCCAGCTAGGAGAGTCATGAGCTGAAAAATATCGCATTAATACCTGGTTTAGCATCTGTCACACCTTCCAAGAGGACTAGTTGTGGTGGTCGTTCACAGGCAATATCACAAAAATGGAACTGGAGCAGGAAGTCCCGGCTGTACTTACGTCTGCCTGCAGACAGAAATATAATTGAAGGGAATAAAGTGTCTGCAGCAAAGCCACATCTACAGGGGACATCTACATACTACTGAGACCTCTTTAGTTTGAGATTTTTGAGCCCAAGCACCTTTATGCCATGAGAATCACTTAATCTAAACACACATCACAGCAGGTATATTGGTGTAGAAGAACAGAGCATTTAGCTAACGCATCCATCATGATTAGACAAATTAAGGATGTCCTTTCTGAAACTCTAGGTCCTAAGCTCAAAGGACTTTTAGACAGATTGGCTAGCTTGCAACTTGAGAAAACTCAAGTCTGCCTAAAAAGAAAGCACGGTTCTGCAGATCAGGATGAATGCAAGTTTCATAGTCAAGCTTCCAACAAAAGCTGTTTAGCATGGGGTCATTTTTTTTTGAATCCTCGATAGAAACAGTCAGGAACACATTGATTTAAAGCGGGCTCTTGGTGATTTCTTAATAATAGTGTGTAAACACTGCCCAAAACTGCTCATACAAACACATGCAGCTAAAAGCTGTGGCTGCTGAAGATCACTTCCAATTGCACAAAAGCTAAAATGTGGGACTATAAAAGAGGTATGCAGGGCAACCGTTACTTGTAAGGGACCATTCAGCTGTTGACGAGGGAAAGATGCCAGAAATTGGGCTGCTGTGATAGACTCCAGAAAAATTAAATTTAATTCACATATCACAGAAAAGGATAGAAGAGAATCATTGCTGACTGCCTCATGCAACGCATGCCTCAGCTATGCAGAGAGTCAGCAATGCCCACAGACTCCCCAGCCTCAGCAAACTCATGTTCTCAGTTCACACCGGAGCTCACCCTGTTTCTTTGGCTGGCACCGAGTAACATATTGGCAGTTGTCTGTTACACCCAGTGAACACGGCCACAGAGGGGCCACCAGTTTCCGAGAATGCAACTGCTGGGAAAAGTCTTCCTGACCGGACACCTGCAAGGAGGCAAGGAACAGGAGGGGAAATGTCAGTAATATGTAACAGAACTTTTGCAAGTTGCAAGCTGTAGACAATACATGTATACACACTCACCAGGAGCAAAACAGGAGAATGCCCTCATGGAAAGATGTAAAATAAGCCATTTAGAATGTAGTGCAGACATTATAAACCTTCAGCTCTGCAGGATGGATACAGTTAACTAAAATTCTCATGACTGAATATATTTTGCAGACATCCATTACTGAGCTGAAGATTTAGCTCAAAATCCAGTATCACATTTGAATGCGGATACACATTAACAAATTCCCACAGGAGGAGTCTAGCATAGGTCCATTTCATGAGCAAAACTGTTTTCATATCAAACATCTACATAAAATTTCAGTATGTCTCGGTGGAGTTGTACTTGCCTACACTTCTAGTCACCTAGGCACAAACATCCCATAGCAAGGGAGAACCAGGACCTGAAATTAAGTGTCTGTTATCGCTGGTTTGCCTCTAGAGAAACCAAAAAAGGTGAGTTGGAAACAGCACATGCGTTTGTCTGCTTCTTTCCTCAGCAGCACTTGAGGCATTGAGGATGAGTCCTGAGTAACTAAATTTAATATCGAGACTATTTTCTCACGAGGGAAAGAAATACAGCCATGCATTTCTTCAGCAGCACACAGCAAGAAGCTACACAATCCGAGCTCTGGCTGGCACCTACCTTCCAGGCTGGCATCCCATGATAGGAAAGCTGACCATTCCGGATGAATTTGTAAAGTGGAGAATCAGGCACAGAGTTCAGGTCTCCACACAAGATGACAGGATAGTAGCTGCCTTCGGGAGTTTTTGCAATCTTGTCGATCTCTGCTAGGAGCAAGGCCATCTGGGCAAGTTTGATATCTCCCCGCCGGGGATTGAACAGCACGTGAGTGTTGGCCACGCACAGAGGACTGACTGCCTTCAGATCCAGGCCCTCTGGGAGCAGAGGCTGTAGCAGCAACACCAAGCCCACGTTATCCCGATTGAGGACGTCCAGGCCAGGACGGAAATACTCTATGGGGCTGACGCTGATCAGCTGGAACCTGCTGTCCTTAAAGCACACTGCACAGCCATCGGTCTTTCTCCCAGTTCTCCGTTTATAGAAGCAATCAAAGCCTGGAAAGAAACCATCACGCATTAAAAGCTGATCTGGCCACTACCTTAGGCTCTCCATCACTGGAGAGTTCAGCAAGTCTATGCAGTAGAAGAAGCTCCCACTACAATTTTGGGAGAATGCAATTCAATCTGGGAGACCCATCCAGAAGGATGATTTCTCCAATCCCTACGCAATCCTATCTTGCTAATTTTCACACTGTTTTCTACAACAGAATTTGGCTTAACTACAAAAATCATCCATCACTGGCCAATAAAGCAACCCTACTCGTGAAAACCTGGTTGCTTAGTTACATAACATTTTACATTCCAGGTCAGCATTCCTTAAGGCCTCAGTTCCCACTAGCTATAAGCAATGTTGGGGCACATAACAGGATTCATTACTTGGGAGGCATGGACTCCAACCTCTGCTCCTTTGGGTACAACATTTTGTACAATACAATTGCTCCTTTTGTAATGCCCTGGGCACAGCATTATACCCAATTCTGTCCCAGTAATCGCAGTTTATTATTCACAATCGTGAGTTTTTTCTCTCTTTGTCTGTCTAGGACCCTCTCAATTTTGTTACTCTGATCTGTCAAATAGGAGAAAGATCAGTTAGAAAAGAAAGGGTGAAACTCTAGGCAGACAGCCCAGAAGCAGGGCCAGCAGCTGCTCAGAGAAAAAGGAAGAAGAGTTCTATGAAGACTGAGTGCTTTGAAGACGTTAAGCAGGAAGAACTGCTTGGCCAGTCCCGTGAGTTGGAGGTACAGACACACAAACAGAGGACGTACCCATCTTCTTGAACGTTGGCTCCAGCTGCTCCCAGTAATGGTTCTCTTGCACCTCCTGGAGACACAGAACCTGGAAGGAAGGCAGAGACCTCACTCGCTCCACCAGCATTTGCCAGTTACCTTGTTTTGGGGAAGGAAGGAAGTGCAAAAGTGCACTCACATACTAACCCTGCAAACAAAAAGGCCATCACTGCACCTCTGTCCTGTACTTCCCAGCCAGAGAATGACAACTTTCTGGGTCACATTAGCTTACCACTCAGTTATCCAGTGATGAGGTGAAAGATCCTTCATCACACCAATAGAGAAAGTCACGAAATCCTCTCCTATGCTGCCCTGCAAGCCTGGTCCTTCTCTCCCAAAAATGCATTACCTCTTCTTCCACTTCTGCTGTTTACTAAGTTAACCCCTGCTTTCAAAGTATTACTAGTTGCTACAGAAACACAGTCCAAACAAAACAGGCACCCAAAAAATATGTACTTGAAGCCTCAATTAATCTCAGAGGAATCAGCACTGAGTTACCAAGTAGCATCTTCCCAGGACTTCCCCCACCACTATTAAACAAACAAACAAACAAGCTGTTAGATCAAACAAGAAGTTAAAATTCTGGTGATACCAATGTGGAAGGGGCTCAGTCATACTCACATCAGGATCCCAGTGCTGGATCTCCTGTAAAATGTTCGGAAGGCGGTAGTCCCAGTTCAGGATGTCCGGATGACAGTGTATGTAAAGATCATGGCCCTGTTCCACCAGGTCCTGGGCCAGGATGTTGTAAGACATGACTCGAAATTCAAAGAGAGGAGGGTTTTTTGAAGCCTGCTCTAGCTCACAAGGCTGGACAGAAAGATCCTCCCAGTCTCTCCATAAAATTTCTATATGCAAGAGACAAAAAAGACAAATTACAGCCATGTTGGGTACCCTCCTGATACTTTTGTTTCCCTGAGACCCAGAATATAGTCAATCACATTCTCTAGGCTTGAGCAAACCCTCACCCACTTTGGGTTTTGGGTGCTTTGTTTGGATTCATTTGTGTATACGTCAATGAGGAAGGGTTAACAGAAGACCAGACTGAGCATACTGAAAAATTCTACCAACTTTTGGGTTCTTTCTGTATTTTTCAGGCACAGGTCCTGGGAAATTAACATATCAATATCCAGACAATCTAGAAGCACTGAGATTACTAGCTGAAAGCAGCCCTGCCTCAGCAAAAACTTACTTTGTAGCTTTCAGTAGCAGATCTTGTCAATTCTATACAAACTGATACAATCATTGTGGTACAGCCAGGAAGCCCAGACCCATTCACCTCACCCAGACACTACAACCTAACCAGGTTCCCAACAAATTCCCAACTAAACATTAGATTCAGAGCTGTTGCCACTGACCGTGGTAGGGTACCTCCTCCAGGAGGGGACAAAATTGTACAGTATCCTGAACAGGCCAGGCAGGGGGCTCTGTTGGCACCATCTCTGCACCACCTGCTAAGCTCCATGCCAGCACGGCCGGGTCTTCGTGCTGCCCTCCCACACCGATAGGGGCACAGCCAACCATCTGGTGATCCGTCTGTGGCACCACAGCTGCCCACGGAGCGCTGCCTACTACAGCCACTGTCTTCTCCGCTGGTAATTTTTCCAGTTTAGTCACTGCATGGTCTTGTGGTTCTGAAGAAGCCAAGGCACATAGCTCCGTGAGCTGCTGACCGGCACGCCACGTGACTTCTGGAGCCGAATTCAGGTCGCTAAGGCTACTCATCAATAGCTCTGAACCTTCTAACCAGTCACTAGTGAGTGTAGCTGATACTTTCCCCACTGCTGGAGCACTCTCACTGGCTGGCAGATTCCCTGCTCCTTCTTCCAGCCACTGCTGGAGTAGGGCTTCCTGCTCTTCCTGGACCGAATTTCCTCTGGTTGCAGCAAAGATGCCTTCTATCTGGGTGGACGTGCTCTTCGCCAGAAGCACATTCTTTCGACAGGTAAAGAAAGCATCTGCCATTAAGAAAATAAATTAACATAATACAGATGAAAGGCCTTTCTCACCTTTTTTTATTTTTCCCCAGTGCATTTGCTGTAGCTCAGTGCACTACAACCATTCCGCGTGACAACCCAAACAAGTGACTTCCCTGAAGAAAAGTAGATACAGCCTAAATAACTTACCCTGCCTCTTAATGCTAGGCCACAGTCCAATTCTAGTTATATTAGTCAAAGTCACTGAAATTGTACAGCACAACAATGGCTTTACCAATGCCACAGAGCGCAGTTCTAACTCAGGCAGTGCCACAGCCAGCCGGGTTAAAAGGTGCTGTGGAAATTGTACCTGCTCTCAACAACACATGAAGGTGCAGTCTGTAGAAGTTAGCTGATGGGGTACGTGGGTTACGAAGCTGAGCGCTTGTAGATGACCACTTGGAGCAAGTGTCTTTCCAGGGATTCAGTGAAAACGGTAAGGTAAGAGGCCTTGAAGTAGTTATTTAAAATATGAATGTGCTAAAATACTGTTCTGTAATGAATAGGTGAAAAATAAAGAAGCAGAGGGACAGATGTGAACAACTGAAGGCCTTATCAGAGAGAATATACGCACAGAAGGAATCCTGATAAGGATTTAAAAACACCTGATGATTGATATACGATTTAAAAAAAAAATCCCTGCTGTTCATGTGACACTTCTGGATATGCTGATATCAGCGGTGCACAACAGAAAGAGCCGGGGGCTCCTTTCACCTGTATGGCCATCGCAGATGCCGCACTGCTCTCTTGCTACGAATTACACACAAACACTGCTCCCTGCTGCAGACCAGCAACTCCCTTCTCCTCCACATGGCTTTTTTGCTGAGGTTCCCTGCGACAGCCGCCCGGAGCAGTCACACCCGGGGGCCAGCAGCACCTCCGTGCTGCCAGGCCAGGCCCCGCGGGGCGGCTGAGGGCCGGGAAGGCTCCCGAGGAGGCCGCCCCCAGCTCCCCCACACCCGCCCCGCGCCCCAGGGGCAGGCCCCGACACCGCGGGGCGGCTGCGGGGAGCCCCCGGGGCCTCCACGACGCCGCCCCCCGCCCGCCCGGGGCCGCGTTACCTCGCAGGGCCCGGAGGAGCCGCGCGGCCGGCAGCAGCACGTAGCACAGCACCGTGCCGATCATAGCGCCCGCCCGCCCGCCGGGCCCCGCTGAGGCGACGCCACGGCTCGGCCCCGCCTCAGCCCCGGTCTCGCCTCAGCCCCGGCCTCACGGCTCGGCCCCGGCACTCACCGTGCCCGCCCCGGCCCCTCAGCACAACGCCCCGGGACGCGCTGCGGCCTGGCCCGGGCCGGGGGTGGCGGCGTTGGGGCCGGGAGGCGGCGGCCGCCTCACCCCGCAGGCCCGGGGGCGGGTTTCTAAGCGAAAGGTTTCGCCCTCACAGGCTTTCAAAGCTGAGCCTGCCACACGTTGAAACGGGGCAGGTTCAGGGGAAAGGAGAGGTCCCACCTCAAGTGCACCTCTCTCATGTTTTGCTTCCTTCCGCATTTTGCTCTGCGCAACGTCCAAAGGCAAACGGATAAACTGAGCGCCCTTTCAGCTCTTCGCACCAAACACACATATTTACTATTTTATACTAATATACAAAATGGTAAAAGCTAACTCAGCTGAACTACAATTACCTTTAAAAATCACACTTGTTACCTGCTAGGGAGCATTTCAATCCTATACCCTTAATGCTTATACCTCACACTTATTAGAAGCTGATTTCTGCTTCATGTTAATCCTTCTAATATTTTCAGACAAAACCTTTGTGCTGCCTCTGGTGTTTCCCCTTCTTCTTGGGAAAGTCACACAGCACACCTCTGGAGGGTGATCTCACCAGATATCTTCTTCCAAACTCTCTCATCAATGGGCTCTTGCAAGAAATTCAACAAAACACCCATCACCCCTGCCTGCTGTGCCGACCAGTGCTGCCAAACCATGCCCTTGACGGTCACCTGCTGTTGTCTCTCCCGTTATCCTCAAACACTTTCTGTCTCTAACACTGTTTGTGTATTCTGATCAGTACAAAGGGCACCCCCAGCTAGGACCTGAGCTGATGTAATTAAGTACATAAATAATAATCCAGCCAATGTCATTCTAAAATCTGCAGATACACAACCCCACAGATCGTTGTTAGCAAGAAGCACACTGACTACTGCAATGTGGTGCTCTGCTCTGGGGGGTATTTTCAAAGCAAAAAGGCAATAGTGTCTTTTTCAAATAGGCAAAACAATATTTCCAATACCTGCATCCAGAGTTTTACATGGATCACCATGCAGTGGCATCAGAGCACTTTCTTATTTCTGCTTCTTTGAGTTAGGACCAAATGGACCAAATGTGTCATTGAGGGGGAAATTGAGGCACAGAAGCAGTGACCTGTCCCAAAATCCACAGATGTCTCTGGCAAAGCACAGCAATGGACTGTGGTCTCCCATATCCTGCTGTGGGAAGCAAACCTCTGGAAACCATCATTGGTGTCTGCCTAGAGCAGACAATGTTCGCCAGAGGAAAGATATGCGGCAGCAAGGGCAAGTGACCAGAGCATTTAAAACAAGGCTGTTCTGGGAGAGGAAAGATCAAAGAAAGCATCTGAAGGTCCAGCCCAGCCCACATCAGCCTAATTGGACTGGAATGGGAGAAGAACACTGGCCAGAACCACAGACAAGCATCTCGACAGCCACTGTTGTTTGGCCTATGCTAGAGAAAAATATTTACAAACTTTGGCAATAAAATCAAAGCTGACAGCGGTCGTTTGCTTTGGGGTCAAACCTTCCACTGATTTATGCAGCATGTTTTGTTCTATATATAAAATAACCCTATCATGGCCTCTAATGACTGGACTAGTTGGGAGGTTTATGTAGAACCTAGGGAAACAAAGACACTAAAAATACCCCATCTCTAGGGAAACGGAATAAATGTATCAACCAGTTCTGCTCAACCTTTATCAGAAAGCCTCTTGTGTTACAATTTTGGTTCTAGCCAAAATGGAAAGGTTACAGAGACCTCAGTGTAAGTTATGCAAAATAGTAAGTGTTGAGCAAATTTAGCACCAACATCAGCTGGTGGGATGAATGAATACATGATTCGAGGCTCCGTTAAGTACTGACATGTTTACAAGCCACACTGTTACAGAATATATGGGGAACTTGTCAGCAGAGAAGCCTGAATCCATTCAAGACGAAGAGGCTGATACACTCGTTTTACCCTAAGCTCCTTTAAGACTGCACGTGCTCCAGCCTGATGTTCTCATGTGAAGCTGTACAAACCGCAGTGCTAACCCAGGGGGAGGGAGAGCTCTCACCAGAAGCCTGGCACCACTCTCGATATGCCTGGGGGTCTCACAGCCAAAACCTCATCCGCTCTCTTCTCCGTTACCGGGTGTTGATGCGATCCGAGCCCAAGCAGCGCTGGTTCCCGAGGCACCCAGAACCTGCAGACAGGATACGGAGGTGAGGTCACAGAAGAGCTGAGGGCACCGGGGTTCTCTTAACACCCAGCCAGCTCCTGCCACCACAAAACATCCTCGTGAGCAGTATAAATCAAAACGTCAACCTTACAACTAGCACTATTGCTCTTGGAGGCTTGTCAGTTGTAGCCGAGCAGCCGTGCTTTGTGTGCACACCTTAGAGGGAATGGTAGGGTCTAGGAGGTGGCTGCAAACCCCTCACTGACAGAAGAGAAAAGGCAAATAAACCCTCAGCTCACTGGTGCTGGCAAGGCAACGTACCCATGGAGAATGAGTCTGAGAAGGACACAGGTGTGGTGCTTACTTACCTGCTAAGTCACTTCAGAAATAGTTTGAAGTAGGCAAAGGTGGATCAGCAGGATCCGAGGGGGGGAAGGCAGCAGGGAGGCACCACCACAGAGAAATGGAGTGAGTAGGGACCGAAGGTACCAATGCCCAAACATTACAGCTGCCATCTGGGAGCTGGCTGCTAACAATCAGGCTGGCACCTTGCTTGGAGAACAAAATGCACCCTAAGCAAGATGGCCACTACCAGCTTCCCAGCATTTATGCCAGCTGCCCTTCGTTTCCCTTAATTTCCACAGATGTCAGAGCTCAGCACCACGTGAGGTGAGATCCTATTTCAACCCTCCCTTGCCTAGAAGGATGGGCAGACTTTTGAAGGTGGCAAGATAGTTCTGTGAATGCGCTAGCTGGAGTTAAGGTCTATGTCTGTAGTATTTTGCCTGATTTTCTAGCTTAGCGTGACTATTCCTGTACTGCTCCCTCATCAAATTTTATACTTGACCGACTTTGTCACAATGTGAGGGGAACTGGCTTTTTGCCCTGATAACTTTCAAGGTACAGTTGATTTATTGAAGTAAAGCAAAGAAATACTGAAAAGCAGTTGAGATCTTCTTAGTATGCACCAAGAGTTACCACTTATGCTAGTGCTAAGCATTTTCCTTATTAATAAATACAAACTCTTCATAGAAATACCAGTAATTGCCTTAATAATTCTTTTGTCTTCTTTAATTGCATAAGTAATTATATTTCTCAAATCTCAAAGCAAAACTTCTCAGTATCAGTACCTGTGGGAATGCTCATCCATTGTATACGCTGGTCTGAGTGTTCACTAATACTACGGGACTTTTTTAAAACAGATATTACACATCTGCTTCCAGTAATTACTGTGCTGCCAATGCTACCAGCAAGTTCTTCTCAAAGCTCAAAGCCTTTTTTGTGTTGTCACTTAGTCGTTACAAGTTAATTTCTTATTTTCCTTCATAATACAATTACTTTAAAATAATCAAATCTATGAGACAACTCTCTTTGGTTCTTGTTTTCTTGTATTTAAATAGAGCATAAAACAATTTTTCAAGTGTTATGTAGTCATTTTCCCTGATGATTGCTGTAATAGATGAGATCCTTTCTCAGGATGTCTTCCACTGTTTCAGAATAGCATTTGACTAAATATCTGTTCTTCTTTTTCCATAAAGATAATCTGTTTTGTTTTGTGTTTTTTGTTTGTTTGTTTGTTTTTTGATCCAGCAATAATAATTTACTATATGTGTGGGATTAGGCCCTTTTAGATAGCTTTTCTGCAAACCAGGCTTCTGTTCTTGGCTATAAACTCCTGAAGTTTTTACTCTGTAAATGGAGTCTGACATAATTAGTGACCTGCTATCAAGCCCAAGTGATTATATTAAAGTTAATATTTATTCTGTTGGGTTTTTTTGGACAGTATTAATTTCAAAAATATTATTAGGAAATATCTGGTCAATTAACAATTGGCTGCTGTTTTTCCTTACATATGGCATTTAATAATTCTGGGTAAAATGCTGGCTGAATCTGACTGATAGAAGCCATGAAGAGATTGGTATAACTATTAATCCTGCCATATTCCATAGGCAAAATGTTGTCAAAATTTCTGGTTGTTTTGCTTTGTGTCTTTTGGTGGTGGTGGCGGCCTAAACTATTCACACTAGGGGAAAAAAAATCTATATTTTCCCACAAGTATCTAACATTTGTTTATAATTTATCTAGAAATCTTCTGATATCCACATTGGCATGACCTAAAATAGGAGATAAAAAGTTGATAACCTTGGCTAGATGACCAAACCAGGACACAAGCCTCATTACTCATTCTTCAATAGCTGACAACTTTTAGAAGATTGGCTCCTAAATACTTTGCTTAAAACTTGCTTTTGTACAAAATCACATGCATCTTGTAGCAGTTTCTTCATAGATTCCTTCAACACTTTATACTCCTAGTTTAGTGTCTAGCCATATAGTTTGGCGCAGCACTTAATGAATGTAAAAAGTTGCTTCAATCTAAGCATTTACATTCGTATCATCTTGTCTGCATGCTGCAAAATGCTATGCTCCATTTTTCGTTGCTCCTGCTGAGTTATTATTCTGATGTATTTGTCTGCCTGATGTTCAACAAAGAGCTTTACTATCACAGCATCAGCTGCCACTGGGATTTATCATATATTTGTACAACACAAGAGGGAACGGAATAAAATAACGTGCCCAGAGAATAGGCATTGGTAGCCCAGCATACCAGAAGGGTTTTGCAGGTATCTGGATGCATCCCGTATCAGCCTTGCATCAAACCACGGAGTGACCTCCCCTCCTAGCTCCTGGTTCGTCACTGGTCAAAGCTGTGCCTGAAGAAGGCTGACCAGAAAGATGTGCCTGCAGCCCCAACGCCTCAGAAAAGGAGAGGGTGATAATGAATCTCCAGCCCTGCCTCTTTTCTCTGCGTTGATTCTAACAATGATGATTGAGAGTCAATGCTTTTTGAGTATCTGCCTGAATAACCCCTTGCCGGTATAACTATCTGAATCAGTGTTAATTCCTACAGCTCCACAGGGATCAGGGGACCACTTCTGGATCTACCTTGCAAGGCTCAAACCATGCAGTGCAGGGTTGGCTGGACACAGGACAGCCCCATTATCAGATGATAAAGTCTGGGTGGGTTTTGCATAGCATACAAACAGGCTGTCTGCCCCTCACATTAGGAAGTTTGTGGATGTCCAGCATCGTAGGGTCTTTGAGGAAAGAGGATCTGTGGTTACTATCATAGTATTCCAAATCTGTGTGAGTTCTTTACATGGGATTTAGACCTATTTTTACCTTTTCTTTTGCATTTCTCATGCTAAAGTAAACCCCTTTCCTTGAACAAAGAAAGTCTGGCAGAAGGAAAAGGCCTTAATGAAGGAGCTGCAGGGCTGGTTGAAATGCTGTGATGTGGGTGCCAGCTGGCCAGTTTTTTCCCTCAAGCAGGTCTGAGTGAACAGCCAAACTGCGAGCTCCATGTCATACATCAATCCTAAATGACACCCAGAAGGGCACAAACCAACAGGTCAACAGCCTGGAGCTCTAAAGCGAAGTAAGGAGTAAGGGAAGAAGGTGGTAAAGGCAGTGACAGGGAATCAAGTAAAGATTAAGAGTAGGGGAAGAAAGAAAAAGTGTAATTATTCACCAGGAATGATTTTGGCAAAACCATTCCTGATTCTGGTATGCATTTATTCCTCGTAAAGAGGAATTTTCCGAATTCTCCTTCTCTCTCAGTGTAAAATAAATTATGACCTGTACCACTTCCAGTGGGTCTGGTTACACTCAATCCCAATGTACAATAGCATTCAAACACTTTTGCCCTGCTTGAAGAGTACAACAAAGCATTCCCAGCCTGATAGCACAGGCAGCCAAGTGTCCTGCCAGTGCCTGGGGAAGCGTGAGGCAGTTCAGGAGAGCTGAAAGGAGCTGGCAGGGCTTTGGCTTGTAGATTTGTGGGAAAGTGGGATGGAGAGGGGAAATTTGCTGTTGTCTGACAGACTCCAAATCTGCGGAAGGGGAGGAAGGCAGCTCAATGGGGAGTGAAGACGTGAGCCCGTCCCCACGCCAGAGCCAGCACCATGTGGGTACGCAGTAGGGGGAGCGGTGGGCACAAAGCCATGCTGGGGCAGGAGCTCGTTTGCAGCTTGTTGAAGAGGGGTGCAGACTTCAGTGGGAGCTGTGGGAAGTTCTGTCACGTGCTGGGAGTCACAAATGTGCTGGCACTGACAAAATGAATCCGCTTGGTTTCGCAGCAGATCAGAATGAGGAGATATCAGACACCAGTGAGACTCCAGAGCCTCTGTCACCGCCCGAAGCCCCAGCAGAGAAGGCCACACAAGGCTCTGACATTGACCTAGAAGTTAAAGGTGAATATTTTCCGTTCATCTGCCCTCACTAGCTTTTCCCCTCACAGTCAGTGCTGCACCTACCAACAGGTATGTATCAGAAGTGGAGGCCACAGACACAAATGACCTGACATCCACTCCTTATCTGGCCATTGAGAAAGGCAGGGAGGATGAATTTCCCTCTAGGAGCTCTCCCTTTGACACCAAGCATTTCCTTCAACTCCTGCATATAGGCCTGTTCCTTTGTGCCTTCCTCCCTCCTCTAGTCCTTAATAACCAGCATTACCAGACCAGCTAGCTGAAGCCAGGGCTGGGCCTCAGGCCCTGTTTGTGTGCTCCTGATGAAATGCTGAATGCCAGCTGTGGTCTGCATGCCACAGATTTGCCACGATTGTCCTAGACTGTGCTGGTTGCTCTTATCTGCTGCCCAGTGAAGTCAGTCCTCTGGCTAAACAAGTCTTGCACTCATTTTTGTCACAGTAGGACTTGCCTATAATTTAGGATGAGTGCTTGCTGATTTGTTATAAATGGAAGGAAATTTAAAAAAATAAAATAAGAATGCAAGGAAAAAAACTTCTGTGAGAGGCCTCAGTTTGAACTGGAAAAATGGTTTTGACGAGAAGAGAATTTGTCTTGAGGTCAGACCATTGGAAGCATATAACAACATGGAGAAATATGAGCTCTAAGTATGGGGTTTGATGAAGGAATTCCAAATGACAGGTTTTTATGGAAAGGCAGCCGCCAGCTGCATTGATATGTCTCACTGCAGCTGTGTCAACAACACCCAGTGGCCAAGTTGCGAATGCTGGGATTCTTTCTGCTGTTCGTAAGCCAAGATGTTCTGAGCTGCCCTAGCTCTGCTGGCAATATCAGCTGTATGCTTCAATTAAAATTTAAAAGAAAAAAAAAATGATGAAAATGTTTTTGCCTGATGTCAGAAATTCTCAATTACACCAAGAAAGGTTTAGTCATATTGCAGACTGATGAGAAGCTACAGATGCCAAATGGAGAAGCAAGGAGAATACATTAACTCACGGAGGTGTGGGATGAAGGGATGGGGAGAACCAGAGGGAAGATAACTTTCAAAGAGTGAAACCCTTCTGTTGTTGCATAGTGTTACTTAATTTGGCTCCACCATGTAAAACTTTACCTAGGGCCTGAAGCAATGAGTCTGGCACAGCTTGTTGATAGTTCAGTTTGAGTCATGAATCAAGACCCAAAAAATAAGGTTCTCGTGAAGGCCGAGAGTAAGAGTTCAGTTGAGGTGGCTGCTTAGTTCTCTGCAGACCACTGGCAGGCTATCCCCATCTCCCACGTTGTCGTGGATGCTGAGGTAAGAACATCTCTGCTCCTCATCTCAACTTTCCAGCATCAGGAAGTGTTACAGATATTGGGGCAAGTCCTGTGCTTAGCACAGAAATGCCAAGAAACCTGTGTGAGAGTGATTGCTTTGGGGAATTATTCCCTCATACTTGTCAACTGTTCCTTGTGCAAGGGACCCTCTGAACCCAGAGGGAGTCAAGTGCTTGGGAGAAACCTCACAATATGGAGGGCAAGCACTGAATGCACCACTCATCAATATATATTTTTTCTCTGTAGATCCTGGGAGAGCCTTTGCAGGTGTTACGGGTGCAGAGCTGTATCTGGAAGCATGCAGGCTGATGGAGGTGGTGCCTGTCTCGCACTTCACTCAGAACTTGGCCAAGCCTTATATAAACCTGAACCATCATGGTCTAGGACCCAAAGGTGTCAAAGCCATTGCTATTGCTCTGGTGGTGAGTAGCTAGTAAGATTGGGACCACTGCTGCCAATGACAATAGGCATTTTAGGCCTCTCTCAGCCTTGGAAGCCACCACTGAATAAACAGTGTGGGAGAAAAAGTCCTACCTTCCACAAGGGAACCCCGAGCCTCCATTATATTTCTAATCACCTGCACAGGAAAGCTTTGTGTGGCAACTGCCGGCCTTTGCTGGAGTTACCCCAAGTTTTGCTCAATGGACAGGCCCAGGATGCCTGTCTGGGCAATTTGAGCTTGGATCTGAACCTGGCTCTCCATGGTGGCAAAAAGCAATGGAAAGTCCTATCTACTCAAGGCCTCAACAAAAAAGGGTCCCTCTTTTGTATGCCATCTTCCACTGCTCTAGCTATGCCATGTCTCCTGACCACTGTCCTCCTCAGGACCTGCAACACCTTGAGGAGTTTGGAGGAAATGTCCAGTGTCTGTTGAACTAAGGAAACTACCCACTTCAGTCACTTTTAATGTGTCTTTCATGTGTCTCTGTTTACCTTTGTGTCTTCCCAGTCCAATGCAACTGTCACCCACCTAGAGCTGGAAGACAACGGCATTCTGGCAGAAGGAGCCATATACATGGCAGAGATGCTACGAGAGAATTGCTCCCTTCAGGAACTGGTACCCAACCTGACGTAGTGTTTAGCCAATTGTATTGCTCACCAAGTTCAATCATCTGAGGAATTTCATGAAAGAAAACCAATTCATCCCATTCCAAGTTTGAACCAAATAACGGTTGCTTCCATGCAAAAAGATTCACATTCTGAAAGTCATATTTTATGCTCATGGAGTTTTAAAATGTGCAAGTTTCTAAAAAGCAGAAGCGTGCACGTGATGAGCCTGGTGAGGCTCCCAGAGCCTGGGAGCCTGGAACTGTTCTTTTCATTAGCAGATGTGACAATAATTACCAGAACTAGGTCTTTCTAGGTCATACTTAGCCAATGGAAAATATGTTTCGGTCAGGAACTTTTATTCTCCAGCATGATATGGGGAAAGTTTTGTAAATAGATTAAGGGAGTAATGCAAAACTTTCAGATATAAATCCTTAGGAATGTTCCTTCACTCTGAATCTGGGGTATGCAAAATGCATTTTACTAGGCCATGGGATGTGTTACATTGGAAAAAAAGATCCTTGGCCAAATGCCTCTTGGTTCACTGAAGACAATGATCCATGTGAAACTGATGGCTCTAGGACTTTGTTCCTGCTAGCAATGAACAGGGATCAAACATACCTGTAACTTTTATTAATTACTGCCTGGCTGGCACTTCTTTTTTTTGCTGATCTTGCATTATTCCCTTAATATCTTGGGCATTAAGGACACAATAAGGCTAATTCATTCTCTGGGCTTATCCTCCTTATCCTTCCTTGTTTCCTCCCAGAACATCTCCAATAACCACCTAGGCACAGAAGGAGCTGAAGCCATTGCCAGTTTGCTTTTGGACAACGCATCCTACCTCTATGCTCTTCAGCTCTCAGGTGGGCTGCATGCACCCAGTGGTAGCAGTGGAAGTGAAATACTGTGTGTTTCATTTCAGTCTCTCATCCCAAGAACATTAGTCAGACTCTCAGTTATGGCTCTGACAGGAACCCAGAGTGACAGTGTGGAAATCTAGATTTTTGTGATGTGATCAAAATAAATATTTGGCCAGCTAAACCTCCAGCACCTCTGAAAAACAGTCCTGTGTGAGAAATTTAGACAATTGCTGTGTCTCTCTTACATCTTGGGATAATTTTCCTCTGTGGTTTGGAGTAATGACTAACTTATCAAAGCCTGACATGGGCCATGATTAACTGGATGCTCCACCTCCTGTAGACCCCAACACAGTGCCAAGGGAAATATCAGCACATTTTTAACACACATTTTCCTCCCCAGGAAACAACTTCGGAGAGGAGGCTGCATCATGCCTTGCTGAGGCATTGATGGTGAGTTACCTGCAATCCAAGGTCATTTGCAGCCCTGGCTGTGTAGCAGACTCCTTGTCCTGAAGCTGCTGTTCACTTGGCATGATTTCACATGGCAATGCCCGTATGATTTCCTGGCATAATTCTGCTAAGTGCCTCTTGCTTAATTCAGAAATGAGGGAGGCTGGGAGGACAGAGAGAAGGATAGACTGAATTAACATTTCCTCAGGACAGCTGCGTGAGTCTGGCTGAGAAACAAACCTTCAGGGTTGTGTAACAACAACAGAAGAACATCTGGGTGATACCAAATTTTTGAGACACATAAGTAGCCCAGCTTCACAGCATTTTGCAATTCTTCAGCAAAAAGAAGCTTGACTTCTCTTCTTAGTTCCCGTCTCAAAGTTCCATTGGCACCACCAGAAGCTGCCATGAAGCTTTGGACTAATAATAGGAAGTGCTCTTGGTTGGGATGCAGTGGTGAGAGTGAAATAGGGGGCAGGAACAGCTGCAGGATGTGCTGCAGACCAGACATGAGCTGTGTAAGGGAAGTTTGCACAACACAAAGCCCCATTGCTTTTGCTGTCTTGGAAAGATACTCGCTGTGATGTTATATGCCTGGCAAAGCTCTGTCTCGGGGTACACAGTGCTGTCATCTCCATGCTGATGAACCCCCATGTGCTGGAGATGTCAATGTGTTTGATATCCTTCTGTTTCACCCTCATGTGGGGGCCTCAGCGCGGCAGCTGCCTGCAGCTGGCTGGAAGATCTCATTCTCCCTGCACATTTGTCTCTTTTCAGGGCAATTACCAAGTGAAGAAGCTGGATCTCAGCCACAATGAGTTCTCTGAGAAGGGAGGACAGCTCCTGGGACAGATGCTCGGTAACTTAATCCATTAGTCCCCCAGAGGCAGGATTGCCAGCACACTTACTGGGAGACACGATGGGGTCAGCACTGTGAACACGTATTTCCTTCTCCAGCAAAATGTCCCATGCCATGATCTGGTGGGTAGTGCAAAATACTGGACTTAGGGCTTCCTGGCTGGTCCCCCTACTCACCCTCATCAGCACAGGTGACTAGCAACTACATTTGACTTCTATATCAGAAGATATTTTATTTTTTTATAGCCCAAACCCTAATAGCTTGAGTCATTGTACAGCAAGCAGCAAGGGAAACAGATTAGAAAGAAATAAAATAAAGTTGCCTTATTTAGCTGGTCAAAGTAAGTTCCAGAGCGTGTAGTAGCCCTGGAGAGGGAATGAAAAATAACAGTAAAAGTCTTTCAGGAATCTCAGGTGCTGTTAGTGCACTGGGAAAGCCTTGCAGGAATATCTGATGGTATTTCTTCCCTCGGTGTTCCCAACACACCTGCTATTGTAACAGCCACAAGCCTGTGACCAGAGCATCCTGTGTGCCTTATGCATTCCAGTAATACAAAGCCTTCAGATTAATCAGCACTTTCCTTCTCCCACTGATATGAACCTGCTTCTAACTGCAGTCAGTGTCTTTAAAAGATGAATCTGCGGTGAGGGACACAAGGCACTGTGCTCCTGCCCTGGACAAGCCTGCAGGGAACTGAAGCATCAGTGCTAAACCTCGTGACCCTCCCAGCCCAGAAAAACGCATCTCCAAACCAGAAGGCCTTACGGCCCTTCTTTCATTCCCTCCAGCCAGCTCACTTGAGGCAGGAGCTGCGAAGATTATTGCAGAATCTGTTACTTTTCTGTGTTCCTTTTTCTTTTAAGGGAATATTTTTAAGCCAGCTAAATTCACCATCTGCCTCCGTCCATCCTCCCATCCATGGAAAATCTGGATGAGAAATTCTGTCTGAGAATGAGAAGCGTTGGCAGCAAGTCCTACCCCTCCCAGTGTCACAGCAGGCCCGAATGAATTTGCACATACCCTGCTCTAAGTGGAATTTACACTGCGAGGTGTGCTCTGCATGTGAATTGGCACCGGCACATATACAGCTGGGCACAGCTACTATAGGAAGCTGAATTCCTCTCCTCTGCTAATCAAACACAGGCAGAGCAAGTCTTGGTATTTTAGATGTGGCAAAGAGAATCCAGACGTTCTTCACAGTGGGAAACACAGACAGTGTCTACTGGTGGAAGAAATCCTTCCACTCTCTTCCTCCCTCCCTACTTCATAATTCATTCTGTGATTAAGTCGGAAAAGGCTGTCTTCCCTCTCTGCTTGTGACCAGCAGCCACTCTCTGTTCTGTGGATGCAGTGGAAGGGAAGACTCTGTAGGTACAGGATCCTCTTACAGCAATTAATGAAGGCCAAGGCTGAATCCCCTGCAAACTTCCTCTTAGCCCCTAACTATGGGTCAGCATTTGTGTCTAGACCACTCTTCAGGAGCTAACACCTCCATTTCTCTCTCTTAGCCAACAACACGGCACTGGAGATTCTGGACCTGAGCTGGAACCACCTGAAGAGGAAGGGGACTGTGGCACTTGGCACAGGTCTCAGGGTAGGAACACTCCTGTTTTGTGACACCCTGGTTGAGACACTGACTGGGAACGCACATCCCTGAGGTCTGAGCAGGGTTCAGTAGCTCTAGTAAGGCTCATCCTACTGACAGCAGGAGTCAGTGCCAGGAGAAGAACTAAAGCAGTGAGTAGGACGGGTGACTCCCATGGATGGAGAAACCGTGGTGACATTGCAGAGCTGCTGGGTTCACTGGGGCTGGGCTGGGTGTGACTTCAGAGATGCTTCTGTCTCATCCAGGCAAGAAAGGGTAGAGTGGTACACATGGTGGGCATGCAGCAGCTGAGATCTTTCTTCTCTTCCTGGAGGGCAATGGTGCACTGAAAATCCTCAACCTCTCTTGGAACAGCATTGGGAATGAGGGAGCACAGGCCCTGGGAGAAGCTCTCAAAGTCAATAGCACGCTGGTTCACCTGGACATCAGCAACAACCAGATCAACAACGAGGGAGCCAAGAAGCTCTGCAGGGGCCTTGAAGTCAATGGAAAACTCGAAGTCCTGAAGGTAAAACAAAGCCCAGGCAGGGCTCTTTCATATATTTCTTCATATATAACTTCCACTGCCTCACCAGAGCAACGCCACAGCACTACCTTGAGGTACTGGTAGTATTATCCCCAAGGAGTATTATCAAGTCCTGGAAGAAGCCAAAATTGCCTCCTAGTAAGCCAGGGATCAATAATCCTGAAAGGGGGCAAAGCTGAATGAACAGCCAAACTAGCTTCAGAGGTTAAGCTTGAAAGCTAGTATGTCTTCTCAATCCAAAATCATTCTGTAGGAATTCAGCTCAGAAAAGTCAGCTTGCTTATGAGCTGGATTCTCAGCCAAATTTAACATCACCATCCTTGCAAATTCCCCATTCAGATGAACTTTAATAGCAAGCACATCTTCAAATGCAGTCCATTGCCTCAGCCTCTCCCCATCACATGGCTGAGCACAACCCACATCAATACGCCCCTGCAACAGATGTAAGGGACCTGACATGGCAATCTTCACACGTGGAGGCAGATGGAGGCTGAGAAGGCAACTCCACTGGGAGGCTGCAGTGCAGAGTTTTGGGTGACAGAGACGAGGTCATGAAATAAAGAATAAACCCATCACAAGGGACCAGTTATTCTACAGACCTACTGAAGGACAGGAAGAAAGAGTCACTGCTAAGGGTACAGCATGCCTCCTGCATGAAATCCTCACTCTTACTATGCCTGTCTACATCTCTTCTCCCACAGATGGCCAATAATCCCCTGACCGTGGAGGGTGCCACTGCGCTAGTGACATCTGTCAGAAAGAACCCCAATTCCATGATGGAGGAGATCAACATCTCAGTAAGAGCTTATGTGCTGGAAAGCCTCAAAGTCCATACACTATACATTTTTAGGAACTACATGAATCCCAGAGCTGCCCCCTTCCAAACCTGTTCTGAGACTTGCTGCCTGCTTCATTTATGCACAGCCATTGATAAAAACGGCAGCCCTTCTGGGAACCACATGGAAATTATAGGACTCTAGCCTAGCTCTGAAGAGATGTACCTCTAGTATCACCATGTTTCACTCCCATTTTGCAGTAGCAGAGCAAGAGCAAGAAATGAATTCACAGTGGAGGATGAATTCTGTCTCCCTCCAGGGTAACCTGAGATGGTAGATACCATAAAGTGCTTTGATATTCTGTCACGATGTAGAGGAGCAGAAAGATGCACTGAAAGCAAAGTGATTTTATTATAAATAAATAAATAAATAGAAGCTAATGTGGAATGAAAAAAAAATCAGAGAGGCCAAATCTTAGTATGCATTTCCCTCTGGAGCTGGATGGTGGTGTGACATATTGTCGGAACCTCATGTGCTGCTTCCAAAATGACAGACACAGAAAGAGTGAAGAGTGGGTATTCCTCTAGGGCAGACATTTTTTTCTGCATAAATTAACATCAAAGAGAATTATTTGCCAAGTCTGCAAGGAGTCAGGCCTCATTTTACGTAAGAAAACTAAAACAGGCTGTGTGTGGATAAAAGACTTCATTATAGTATCCATGGTTCTGTTCGTTCAGTTACTAATAATCTAAACAATTCATCAACTTGGAAAGAGTAAGATATTTTGGTTAAATTCTGAGCAATCAAATTATTGAAATGCATTTATTTAAATGGAGCCACCCGAGAAATTTTGAGGCAAGGAGTTAATTAACATAAAGAGTCTTCAATACAACAGAAATCTCACGACGTATTTCTGCTTGTCAGGGTTAAATGATGCTCTCTTCTCCTTACCCCTCAAAAAGTCTAAACTACCTGGCATTTCTTAAGATAAATAGTTGATGGCATAAATTGATGATGACATTACAGGATCCCAATCAAATGTTTGTAGGTAAATGCCTCATCTCTCTGGCAGACTTCCTTCCAGCTGTGATGCAGGAAGTCTTGCATTTCATTTCAGAATATCTGCAAATACACATCTCCAAAGATCTGCTGCTGTCTTAAACCTTTAAGAATTTAGCAAAGGTTGTAATCTCTAACAGGAAACACAAGGGAAGACATAAACAAAAGCCTTTTCTGCCCCTTTTCCCAGTGATAAAAGTTTATCTTGACTTTCAAAGAATGAATAATTAGTGTGTCTGTAAGAAGAGTTTCAAATAAGGATCGTATCTAGAAACTTCTGCATGGGTTTGACAGCGTTAGCAAAGGTGAAGCGATAGAAAGGCATGTTTTTAATGATGTAGTTTATTGTTTCTGACAACATTTCTAAGCACAACTGTTCCCCACATTCCTTCCATAATCTACTCTTTATAGAGCTTCAGCTTGCAGTTACTGGCTATCAAATATTTTAAGGGAGGCATGAATCAAAGCAGCTAACATACCCATCTTCCCCACCATAGTACAAAAGAAAATGCCATTACCTAGCAGCTGCCTGTGTGTTGTTTTTTCCAAGCTGTTGGCTGACTGTGTCAAAGATGCAGAAATCCACCGCCTGGCTCCCTCCAGGTGACCCCAGCAAGGTTTGTCAGGCCAGGCACATTGTTATGTGCAGCTTCTGAGCTCACACTGGTGGTCTGCTGGCTTTCTGCTGGGGATTTGGCCAGGCTGGTAAGCCTTGGAGAAAGCTGGCTGCAGGCAGAGCGTGTGCTGGGCTCCCAGGACTGAGATGCCCTGTTACCCTGCACTCTGCAGGGAGCTCATCAATGAGCCACTCTGCACCCATAAAAGAGTTGATTCTGAATGAAAGCCAGTAAGCTCAGCCAGACCCAGACTAGTTCAAGACTGTCCTCAAGCAGTTGCAATCAAGACCTCATTGCAATGTAGAAATCTTCAGCTAAAAAGACGCTGTAAGAATTCATTGGGATACATTATAAACATACTTCAGGGGAAAATACTATGCTTGATGCCATGGGAACTTCCTACAGTATCAGAAAAGAGAAGCTTTCATGACTTTCCTGATACTGAACTGCCCTGAAATTTCCCACAATTAAGTATGTAACTAGCATAATATATGAACAATTATATTTTCCTACCATCACAGACATGAACAAAATCTAAGCTATGTTTTCAAAATATCAGTCAAGATGAGAGTAAATTTGTTGTAACTTAAAGAATTTGGAAGAATAAATTATAGTGGCAACAATATTTTACTGCTAGCTTGCTTTCCAACTTCACAAAACCCTACAACAGGACACTGTGCTGCTGCCCATTCTGTAAGTACTAAAACAGAAAACTGAGTCTGAGGTCTTATAGGGGTATCAGGAGTGAACAAGAATCACCCAACATAAGAGGTCTTCAGTGCAGACATTTACCTAATGTACATCTACCTTGCATCAAATTAATTTCTACAAAAGTTAACAGATCCTTTTCTAACTCAAACATGAGAAAAGAGAAGGAAGAAGAACAGTTATTTAGGGTTGGGCTTCTGTGGGATTCCTCAAAGTGAAGAGTAGAGATGGGAAATGGCAGCACCCTTAGGAGAGAATGCTTACTGTTGACTGTAGATGGATTTGTTAATGAAAGCAAATCTTTGTCATTCTCTGGGCATGCACGCTGACTGCAATCTCCTTCCTCCTATGAACCAGAACGTGTTGGTGAATGAAAATTTTATCAAGTTGCTGGATTTTGTATGTCAAATACGTCCTGAACTAGATGTCATCTATGGTGAAGTTGAAGGCCGTATCTCCAAGATCCCCAAGCAGCACCCAAGTCCTATGAAACTGATTCAGGTGAGCTACTGAACTTTGTCCACAGCTCCCCTGTGCACAGTACACAAGCCCCAAGCACCTGGAGGGAGGGAGGTTGGAGGGGGTAAGCTTTCTTCCATGTGGGAAATTCAGTCAAATTCCTTCAGAAAAGTATACTCATAATCACTATTGCATGTTCATTTATCTTATTCCACGCAGATTGACTAAGCAAATCCTTTGATTTTCAGAAGATGAATGCCTTGTGATCTGAGGGAACTGGTCTAAAAAAAAAAAGTGTTTTTTGATTTGCATAGTTGCGATTTAGTAATAATCATCCCATACCTTTGTATGACATCATTCATTCACATAGTTCCCTTTAAAATGCGCATCCAAATTATTTCTTCTACAGCTGAGAATACAAAGAGGAGCTGTACAGTTTGACAGGTTTCAAAAAGCAATGGCAGAGATGAAAATATAAGCAAACCCTAACTGCTATAATCACTGAACAGCATTGTCTGCCATTTCTGTCTGAGTAGATGTTTGCTAGCTGCGGAAAACAAACTGATGGATTTTGGGTTTGACCCAAAGGAGCGTGCATCCTGCTCACCCAGCCCACCACAATAGACCCTTTCCTGGTAGTTGTGATTTAGCATCCGAATGAATGCGCTTCGTAAAAAATAGACTATGGTTATATAAACAAAACCTGCTCTAAACAGAAATGGCTTGGCTTTTTAAGGCCTGTAATTTTTACGAATAGCAGCAGATGGTGCTGTCCTCCTTGCTGGAAGGCACTGGAGCACCGCTGAGTTAGTAACGCTTCTGCATTACCAGCTTCATTGTGCTTTTCTAGCTGCTGTTCAGATTTTTAGCTAATTGGGTGAGACGTTGCTGTAGACATGGCTTCAGCTGAAATTAAGTAAAAGTTTGGGCTGTTAGTTCACATCAAACAGTGCCTCTGTCATTCACGGCTAGCGACACACTAGCATGCTTTGCAGTTTTTAATAGTTACGGCACCCAGACGTGTTCTCCTTTGGGCAGACAGGAATTAGAGAAGAGCACGAGTGATCAGGGGAGGACTGGCTGTAGGTTGGACAGCCTAGCCAAGTGGTGCTGGTGGGATGAGGACCAAATAAGCATGCACAGCTTGGATATAGGTTTACTACTGTGACCTGTTTTGAGGGAGAGGGTATAACTGAGAAGAATGGGATTAGCCTGAGTAAATGTATTTTCTTCTGATGGTGCCTGCATAAGGAGTTAAGGACTCATTTATCTCAGGGATGGGCTGAGTAAAGGCAGGGTGACAGGCGGAGGAATAAGAGGAGAGCTTGTGGCACCTATCAGCAGCTGTCTCAGCTCATGGTTGTGCCTGTGTTTTCTCTCTGCTTCTCTTAGAAATACTTGAATGAGCACAACCTACGACTCTGGGACTTTTTTCAGAAAATTGACGAGGACGGAAACATGAAGATCCCTGTGACAGCCTTCCGGAGAGCCATGATTCAGGTGTGCCCCAGAAAGCATGGCCAGGAGGCTCTCCTGACAGGGTACTGCTCTGGGAAAACCCCTCTGCGGCACCACAGCCACCAGTCAGCCCTGCTGGTGATGTTCCAACTAGAAGGCTAAATTCACAAATTTACCCACTGCAAAGTTGAGCCCTCAGCAAGACCCAACAGAAATGCTGTGACATCCAGTAAATACTGCAGAGGGCATCAGTGATTATGGATCACCTCTAGAATATCACAAAAGCCTTGTAACAACAGAGCTCAGATGTTTGTATAGGATATACCTACAGGATCTTGAAAGATAATTATGTCTTACTGCTATGGGAAAGTGAATAAGAGACATTTAAATCCCTGCCCCTGCACACTGAGTAAACAAGTTTCTTCCTGCCAAAACCACTATGGTGCTTGGATCAGTAGTACTGGTCAGCTTTCCATGATGTTATTTTACATCCTTACCAAAAAAAAAAAAAAAAGCTATTTTTATCCTCCCCAGCATCACTCTGGATTTTTACATCCCATTTTTTTCTATGAATCAGGCTATCTCCTCGCCTATTAAAAGACGACCAGGTCCCAGTCTGACATGGAGGATTTTTCTGCTTTAACGTACCCAGGTTTGCTAGCATTTCTCTTCTTCTCTTAGCAATCAAGCATTCCACTGGATCGAGTCCAAATTAGGGAATTAGTGCGCCAACTGGACCGGAATCAGACAGGGATTGTGGACTACAGGTGAGTGAGTGACTCCACTTGCTGTCCTGTCCTGTGTTTCCTTTCTGCTTTGGCACAATACCAAGTAAACACATCCTCACTCACTTTAGGAGGTGAAGGGACATGTGTTTTTGGCCTGTCCTGCAACGTGACCAGACATCACTTACCTAAGTGGAAGGCAGATCACACAACACCTTGTATGCTTAGAAGCCCCACTGGGTCAAGCTAGAAGTCAGTATTACTTTTCTGTTCTATAAACTTGCTGTGCAAGCGCACGGATCTCAGAGCTGAATGGCATTTTCATTCACGCTCATAAGCCTGTGTGAGAAGCATCAGTTCAACACTGTTCTCCCCCTGAAGCTACAGTACGATTTGCAAAGACAGCATATCTGTGCCTTCAGACCTTTTCCTCCATCCTCGGGGACTCCTATTTTTTCCTTCTCTCTGATCCTTCTTCTTAGGAGACCTAGTTTTCCCTGGAAACCCACCTTCAAACTACAGAACTTTTCAATCTCTTGAAAGTGCATCTTTCTTAGTGCCTGTAGCAATCATGTCCAAGTTCTGAGAGTCTGAGCAGTCAGCAGCAAACTCCTTGGAGGTTGTCAGTCGCTGCAGGCTAAGCCATTTGTCATTGGACCACAAATTTCCCCTTAGATTTGCAGTCAGCTCTGACATGTGACTCATCATCTGAAAGCCCTGTTAACCGTGGCCAAATATTCCCATCCCTCACTACATACTGATGGGTTTAAATGTGTGCTGCAGTCTAGTGTTAAGGCTAGAAGCAATGGGTCAGCTTTGCAAATCTTTTCACCTCTTAGCCTCCTAACGTCTTCAAAGAGCAGCTGAGAAGCGAATGACTTTGTTAGATCCAGTCTTTATTCCTTTGCGTCTGTTGGTGCTGTGCTAGAAGCATCTGTTCTCAGGCACTACATGGGCCTTAGCCTGGTTAATCTTGAATCAGAGGTTACATGGGGTTCCCAGTTACTTTAGGCACAAACTACAGAACTGTGGCTGAGCAGTAAGCAAACCAGGAACTGTTGAAACCCAGTGGACGACAAAGACTGCATTCGATGCCATTAATGCTGCTGAGCTGATATGTAGGGGAAAAAAAAAATACAGATTTCTACTCCTTATGTGCATTTTAGCACTGTAGCATGTGTGTTAATGGTAATCACTTTGTAGATGAGTCAGAAGAGTTGTGACCTTTGTTGTCCTTACTGTGCCCACCTCAGACTGGTTCCTCAGGGTCCTATCAGCAGCTTAAAGAATCTGACAGGCAAGATTCACTTTACTAGATCAATATTTTTTCATCTTTTTCTTTTGAATCAGTCACCTAAAAGAGCAGAAGCCAGCACAGAACCCTGTGGAAGGGAAAATGAAGGAAGAAGAGAAGGAAGATAAGTAAAAATGAAGCAAGGAGGTGTCACCCAGTGAAAGGTAGTAGGAGAAACACTGACTCTAAAACACTGAAAGCTAAGAGTGGCCCTGGGCTTGGGGAGGTCTGATGCTGGAGAGCTCTGATAGTGTAAGTCATTGACTGTGGAAATAAACTTGGTGTTCCACTGCACAGCAGGTCTGGTCCTTTTGTTTGGGAGCAGAACAGACTGGCTGGTTACCAAATCATTCTGCATGCTGACAAAGCTGAACTTATTTTCAGAAACAGCGCGCAAAAGCTGGAATGGGGAAACCAAGAAAATTCATATATTGTTATTATCCCATTTAGAAGGAAAGCACATGGACAAAGACTGGAGCAAGTGCCCTGCAGACGGCCCCTACCAGACTTAGCTGCTTTGATGCAGAGACCTTTGCAAGAAGAACTAAATTAATGTGAAACTACAGCTAATGCTGCTTTAAAAAGTTATGGGTAATAGGAATTTTATTAAATAGCTCCATGGGAAAAGATATGCTAGAAGGGTGGGATCCATAACTGATTTTAAATGGCTCAGATACTGAACTGCTTTTTTTTAAATCAACATAAAAAGCTAACAAAGAAAGATTTCACCAACCCTTAAGAAGTAATGAAAGCCTTGCATATACTAATATTTACAAATAAATGATAAAAAATATCATCAGAGAATCATGGAATGGCTCGGGTTGGAAGGGACCTTAAAGATCATCTAACTCCAACCCCCTGCCATAGACAGGGATGCCACCCACCAGATCAGGTTGGCCAGTATATACATGTGCAGATGAGCAGATCCACAGGAAGTACATTTTGCCATGTGAGCAACTTCCAACATAGACTATACCACAAAAAAAATAGGAGAATTGAGACATGTTGGCCAGCAAGAGGAGAGGAAACAGAAGAACTCCTTTCACTACCCATTCATTACACCCTTTTCACTCTCCATCCATTCACTAGATGACCTTTAAGGTCCCTTCCAGCCATCCTATGATTCATTCTATGAATTCTCAACTGGAAAAAAAATCTTCCATTAGAGTTCAGGTGGCTCCAGTGTCTCCCGAGAAGCCAGCCTGACTGCTGACATGAGGGTGCTGCTATGGCTGCTCAGTAGTCATCTTCAATACACGACAGACTCCTAGCCTTTATCTCATTACCCCAGCCAGTCTGTGTCCTCTGCTGTCTGTGACAATCCCCCAGCTACTCACAAGTCTATGGACACTTATTGTACACACACGTCTTTCTTCCAAGCAGAAGAATGCCACCCGTTCAATCATTCCTCAGAGGACAGACTCTGATGGTCCTTGTTTCCCTTCTCTGAACCGTTCCCAGATGGAATACATGGGAATAAGAAATGCAAAAAGCATTCAGGACATTGGGGAGTTTGCACAGACATAACACGGCGGGGTTTGTTGTTGTTCTCTTTTCCTTTCCTAATCATTCCTAGCATGCTGTTAGCTTTCCTCAGCCGTTACTGAGCACTGAGGCGTGCTTCCACAGCACCACACACCAGACCTGCAGCATCTTCCTCCTGAATACCGCGGCCCACCGTGGAGCCCACCCTTTCCTACGTGACAAGCAGGGAGAGGGGCGGCGTGCCTGCCATTTTACAATCAAGAGCACTTTCTTCTTCCTAAGGCAGAGCTGCTGAGACACCGCTCCTGCTGCAGGGCTCTGCGACTGCCGGCGCCGGCCACCAGATGTCCCCTCAGCACCAGCGCTGGGGCGGGGAGCGCGGCCCGGGGCCTCCCCGCCCTGCAGGCGCCAGGCCCCGAGACCCAGCGGCCGGAGGCCATTTTCAGCCCCTCTTCTGGAAACGGCTCCCTGCCTTCTTTCCTAAAGTAATGCTAAATTTCACGCCCTGGTGTCTCTCGGGGCACACCTTTGGGTGTGCACGGGGAGGTGTCCCCGCTGCAGGGCAGTTTGGGTCCCTCTCGGCCCCGCTGCGGCTGCTGCAGGTGCCCACAGGCCCAGGTGCGCTTGCCCAGCATTTCTGGAGGGGCTGCTCTTTAAAACTCACGGGTCATTTCTCAGCCCTTCTCCAGCAGCACCAAACTTGTTGACCAAGTGGTCACCATTCACTGCCAGTGTAAAATATCTATGTGGCTCGTTTCCCCGCAACCCCCAAAACTCCCATTTTGAGTCTCTTTTTCAGCCTCAGAGGCGTACATTACAAACACCAAAATGTGCAGGCTGAGAACTAAGGCTGGAGGCTATCAGATGTTTGGGGCCAGCTAACGATTTGTATCTGTGCAAAAAATAGTGGTTTTCTGTTTTTGTTTTTCATGACTGGCAACCATTGTTACCTCACAGAGATGATGATTTAGGAAAACCCAGATTTTCTTCCAAAATGAACCTCTTGGCTTATCAGCACGCAGATGCTCTATGAGTCAGTTAAGCTGGATCAGAGGTGAGAAGTTTCTCACCATTTCTAGACTTGTGTGGAAAAAAAAAAGACTAAGATTGGCTTTCTGGGTACTGACAGCAGAGAGTGAGGGCTGTGCTCCACTGTCCAGAGAGCACCGTGTTTGTTCTGCAGCTCAAGGGTGCACTTCTGAGCAGGGAGTAGCACGTATATACTAGGAAATATCTTCATCTTTTATTCCTGCAGCATCTTGGGTTTGTCTTGCATATGTTACACATGAATCTTTATCTCATGCACAGTGCTGTTGTGTATTAGTCATGCATTACTATTCTGCTTAGGTTTGCACAGAACTGGCTGCCCAACTAAACTGATTTGTCCAATTATCACCCTTGAGATTCTAGATTAGATACAGCCATCAAAAACACAGTCTTCTGTAAGAAAACAACATAATCAAATATAGATGGGTACTGGCCGGCGGCAGGTGTGACTTTTATTTATTCGAGTGTCCACTTAAACTCCAGATTCAACAATGATGTGGCAGCTAGGTTGTACCTTTACACCACGGAAAACCTCCAGGGAGACTGGATGGTTTCTTTCACAGAAAGAGAGAAAGAGAAAGCTGATGAATTTGTGCCCAAATTTCTAGCTCCAAAAGGGTTTAGATAAGTTAAAATTATCTACTTCACCAAATGCACGAAATCTAAAGAAAATGAATCTCTCTGGAGGATTTAGGTGAAACCTTATGTCCTTTTGTGTGGCTCGATGCAACTAAAATAGCAAAAAACTGTAAGTGCCAGTGAAAATTTTAATTCTCCAAACTCACATGCAAGCAAGCAGAGCAGGGGAGGGATGTGGTTGCAGTGTTGCAGAGTCTCTCTGAACACTCTCGGATCAATAAAGCTTTTTTAAGCTTGGTGGCAGCATTTGTCCCCGTGCTGGCATTTCAGGGATGAACTGAGGTAGGTGCTGAGCAGGGATGGTCTGGGAGTGGAACATGAATTGCTCGGTTGATCCCACACCTGTGAAATGGTGCAGAAGGAAATGTTTTGGCTGCCATAAATTAAGGCAGCTCTGAGACTCATCTAACATACTTCAGGAATTCAGCCTGCCAGCACAAAATTGGGCAGTGTGGAAAGCTGGCAGAACAAAATCTCTGCATATTCCATGGGCTGAGAGAGTGACACAGCTGAGTAACATTTTCAGATCTCTTTGATATTAGAAAGCAAATAACTACCATTAAGTAACATGTTTTGAAAACACAGCATGCACACCACAGTATTTAATGTGCTAGCTAGTTTAGATGAATCTCTGGATCTCACAGGGAAAATCATATTTCTGTTACGGATTTCACACAGCAGAATGAGGCCCAATTCGGATTGATTTCCTACCGCCACTGCAACAACTATGACAACACAGCATCGCATTAAAAAAAAAAAAAAAAAAAAAAAACCACTGCTAATCAGAATCTCTGGAAATCTCTGAGTAACTACAAAATCTAATGCTACATGCAGTTATCTCAGCTTGTTCATGTTTAAGATCTTTGATCTGTCTAGCTGAGCTGGCCGAAAGGGTTTTGGCTTTTCTTTCAAAGAAGAAATCTCACAAGCTGCAGAAGTGTGTACACTGATACCAGTCTTCATCTTTAAGCTTGCATCAATAGTTCTTTGTTCCAAAGGCCTCCCATCCATCTAACGAGTATATCAAAAGATGTTCTGCATTTATCAGTGGAGATAAGCCTTGTGCAGAGGGGTGTCCTGCAGCTGTGCACAACATCCAGCATCACGGGACTGGAAGCATGCAGTGCACACTGCAGTGGACCGTGTGACTGAGATGCTTAAGCTCCCCGTCTACTCACTGAGTAAATCCCCAACTGAACATATCACAGCAACTTTACAGAATCTGAAGAGATGATGGAGCTGGTTACATCAGGTACATATGTGCCGAGAAATAGAAACAGGGTGCTGGGATCAGCTGTTTAACATCTTTGTCAGTGACACAGACAGTGGGATTGAGTGCACCCTCAGCAAGCTTGCCGATGACCCCAAGCTGTGCGGTGCAGTCGACATGGTGGAGGGAAGGGATGCCATCCAGACAGACCTGGACAGGCTTGAGGTGGGCCTGTGCGAACCTCATGAGGTTCAACAAGGTCCTGCATCTGAGTTGGGGCAATCCCAAGCACAAATACAGGCTGGGCAGAGAATGGATTGAGAGCAGCCCTGAGGAAAAGGACCTGGGGGTGTTGGTTGATGAGAAGCTGGAGCACCTCTCCTATGCGGGCAGGCTGAGAGAGCTGGAGTTGTTCAGCCTGGAGAGGCAAAAGCTTTGGGGGGACCTCATTGTGGCCTTCCAGTCTCTAAAGGTGGCCTCCAGGAAAGCTGGGGAGGGACTTTTTGTCAGGGGGTGGAGTGACAGGACAGGGAGAGGCGGTTTTGAACTGCTGGGGCACCTCGCCGCCTCTTCCCCCGCTTCCACCGAGCAGAGGGCGCTGCGCCCTCAGCAGTGGCCGCCCAGCACATTCCCGGGACGGAGCCCAACCGCTGGAAGGAAAAAAGTCCCGCACGCACACACACACACACACACACACACCCTGAGACAAAAAAATAATAAAAATAAAAAGACGAAAACAAACTGCGCGCTGAGGAAAGCTGCCCTGAACCCCTTGGAAATGCCGCCAGGCAGCAGGCCGCTGAGGGCGCCTCAGCCCCAGGGGCGGCGGCCAGGCACGGCGCAGGCCTCGAAGGCCGCTGTCGCGACAGGGCCCCGATCCCGACTGGGCCCCTGTCCCGACAGGGCCCCCTCCCCGCCGTCCCCGGCCCCCGCAGCGCGGTGGAGAAGCCACGGGGCGAGCGGCTCTCTGGGGGGGTGGAGACAGACACAGGCGGAGTCAGATCGCAAATTCTTGAACCTTTAACATCCTTTCTGTAATTTGAAACATACTTGTTCCCATTCCAGAACCCTTTTTTTTTTTTTTTTTTAAATTCCTTCCCTGAGGCTGTGGAAATACGTTCAGAAAAAAAAAAAAAAAAAAAAAAAAAAAAAGAAGAGAGAGAGAGAGGGAGGGAGGGAGGGAGGGTGAGGGAGAGAAAGAAAAGAAAGGGAGAAAAAAAAAAAAAAAAAATCAAGCCCACTACTTATCGGAGGCTCCAAAACAAAACAGAAACGTGAGAGCTGAGCCCTCCCCAGCACAACTGCTGGCGGGCTCAGGTTTCGGTGGCAGGGTGGCTGCAGCAGCTGGCCCTGCTGAAACCAGGCCACCAAACCCCAAACCCCGGCTGCTCAGCAAATGGCAGCCACCTCCCGCTGCAGCAGATCCCGGATCTGGGAGGAGAAGGAGCCACCAACTGGTGCCTGCTCACCTTCAGGGGGTGGTCGGCTCCCCTGGCTTCCCTACCCAGGGCAGCCCCTTCCAGCCACCCCCCCGGTTTGCCCAGGGGAGAGGGCTCAGCACCCCTCTGCTGTGCTCCAAGCCCCCCAGCACTGCGGCAGGGAGACGGTTCCCATGTTTAGGGTGGGGTGTGCGCATATGGGAGAGGAAAGCTGGGCTGACGCAGGCTGTGAAAGGCTTTGGATGTCACTAATCTCCCCGAATGGCACGGAGGAGCAGCGTGCGGCGCTCTTCTTGCATCAGCCAGCCCGTGGGACCCACTCCTTGCCCCCTGGGTAAACCATAGCAGGTGATCATGCTGGTGCAGCAGGGCTTTGTGTTTGCTTTGTGTAAGGAAGCAACGATTACCAGGGACACCAAACACCACCCCAGGTCAGAAGTGTCCTGAAGCTCCTGCTGGCACGCCAGCAGTAGCAGTGCAGCTGCCGTGGCAGTGCTGGGCCGGGCAGTGCTGGAGCAGGGCCGCTAGGTGGGCAGCAGCAGCGCCTACCCTGCTCCCATCCCACAGCAGGACCTGCACCTTTCTTTCAAACCAGAAAAACAAAGCAGAGGGGAGAAGCTTTCATGTTTCTTTGCCATTATCATAGGTCTCGACTGCGTTAATGCGGTATCGTGTTGTTTACATGTGTATGTATATGGATGGGTGTGAGCAACCCTTAAAGAAGGCGTGAGGTTTTCCAGGAGAGAGTCAAGCGGGCACATGTGCATCACCGGAGGCAGCTGGAGGGCTGCCGAGCCGGGACTCACCTCTGTGCGTGGGGGAGAAGTCATCCAGAGGGAAGGGCAGGGACTCGGCGCAGGACACAGCCCCAACCTGCTGTACTCCTCCCTGTCACAGCCACGGCTCTGCACAGCCCAGGCGTTTCTGTTTCCTCAGGTGTGCACCTGGAGGAGAAGGACCAGGACTCTGTGAATGGGGCAGATACTTTTATATTTTTGGAAGGGACGGAGACCCACTTCAGGGTCTCCCCATAGCCAAATTGGGCCTTTTAGCCACATGCCCCTTGTAAGACGGCTGTAGGTTATGCACAGAACTCGTCTCCTTAACCCAGCTCCTTGCAGTACAAGTCACTGATACTCTGCAGATTGGCAGGAGCCACCACAAAGCCCATGTGTGCTTAAATATTTCACGTCACACAGCACATGTTATTCTGGCTGCCTGCAACACTGCAGCATTTGGACTCCCTCCCTCTGAGGAGATAAAGCATCTTGATAGCTTAGCTGTGTTTATCCAGACACCCTCAAGACAGCCTTTGTCTCTGAAGCTGGAGAGTTGGAACTCACTGCATCATCCCGTTTTTTGAATGTTTTCCCCAGATAGGAGCCATCCTGCTCAGGGCACCCCCATAGTCTGTGCCTATCCTTTGCCCTCAGCCTGGATTGCTGCTATTTTAGCCAATATGATCTAACATGGTGTCTTCTTTATCACATCTCTATCACTTTTTGGAATATAAGCCCTTGATACGAATACAAAGGCTCAGACTTTTTCCTAGACATCTTGGATATAAAGGGGTTATAAGTGCTCTGTTCTCAGGCACCTGTTGGTAATTGCCCCCTTCTCTTTACTGTCATGCAAACCTAGTTGGAGTTGCTGTTAATATGAAACAAAACTTCAGGTAAACATGTATTATGCTAAGTTAATTACTTCATGGTGACATTCTAGAGATACAACACGTGACTCACTGAACTAGATGACAAACCAAGGAACAAGTTCTTTTTCCTCATCAAGTTTGTAAGAGCAGGTTTCTCCTGCCCTTTTTGCAGTGAACCCTGTCTCACAGGTGGCACACGGGCCAAATGAAATCTGTCCCTATAAGGATTGCTCTCTCCTGCTAGTTTTCACTCTATCCCAGACCCACAGGGTTAATTCACGTCCAAATAGCTGAAACAAAACTGTCCAGTCCCCCCAGCTGAAAGATTTTGGAGGACGCCACTTGGACTTAGTGGGGTCATTGTTAATGGACAAACTCTGTAGGCAAGACTCCCCGAGCCAAATAGCGTGTGAAGAGGGGATGGCGAAATATCAGCACTTGTCAGCTCCCCAGAAAAGAAAATGTCCCAGCCCGTGCCCTTCCTCCCCTGCTGCTTCCCTGTGCTCGTCACAACTCCTGGGCACCATCTGTGGACCTCTGCAGGGCTCATGATCTAAAGCACGCAGCATGCCAAAGGTATGTGGGCCAGAGCCAGCCTGCAGCTTGTCGCCTTCGCAATGACAGGCATCTCTAAAGGGATATTAAGTGCTTCACAAAGGTAGCTGAAAATTCCCCTTACATAGGGAAATCTCTGTAAGATGCTAAGCTAAGAGAGGTATCCTACCCGTCTGGCCATGCTGCAGGGACAGGTGGCATTTGGGCCACAGGCCAAGGGCTCCTTAGCTGTTCAGACCAGGGACCTTCATGTCTTCAAGAGTGAAGGAAAGAGAAACTTTTACCCATCTTTACCCCTATATCAGGCCCTAGTATCAGTGAATATGGCTGGGAATATCAGCAGGCAGACAGAAACCTCCTGTTTTATAAGTACCAGTTGCCCGTTCCCTACTGGGCTGGTTATTCATTGCTGGGGTGAGTTTGAGGATGGGACAAAAACAGCAAGAGAAAACAGCCCACAGATGGGGCAGCAAAGAAGAAAGGACTAACAGGACTTGGAAGAAGAGAGCTGGGGCTGTCTCTGGTGACAGAAGTTTGTAGAGGCTGAGGGGAGACACGTTATAACAGGCTGAATGGAGTCATAGCAGTGCTGGGAGATGGAGAGGTGCTAACGTGCAAGCATATGCTCTCCGGTGACTTCACCCTCCGTGAAAAGCAGTACGAGCTGCTTCACATGAGGTGAGCACAGAGGACTGCTTTAGTAGCCTCATCTTCTCTGCTAACCTCTAGCAACTGGATCCTGCTGAAGAGACAAGAGCACATAGTCAGACCTGAAATGAGGATGAGACTCCTGAACTCAGTATGACTTCTAACTGCTTGTCCCAAACACAGCCTGTGACTCTGTTCCAGACTCTGGAAAGCCCCAGAATGAAGATTCAGCTGTACAGGAGGTACCCGTCTGTATCCCTGCACAAAATGGAAGCAGGGTGGTCCCTGGCTGATGTCAGTGTGCAGAGAGGCAGGGATTTCTGAACAGCAGCCTCCCTCTTGACACTGATTAACAAGGGAACATTTTGTCTAGCAAGTCTGTTTCTCCCTCTCATTTTTTTCCTTGCCTTCGGAAAATGGTGCAAATAAAGCTGAGCTGCCTCGGAGCTTGTGAATGTCTGTGCTATACTGTACAGCACTCCCAGGAGAGGAGTTAAAAAGGGTAAAGGACTAGTTTGTGTCCTTGCAAGGACTTGTGTCCATGCCAGAAAAGGGTGTGATGCAGAGTCCTGCTCCAGGTCCATTCCCCAGCCTGTTCCCATAAGCTGTGACTTTTGCTAATTCCAGTCCTGGGGCTAGAAGAAAGTAAGACCGACGGTTCAGTTCACTCTGACAGGCCTGAGCCCTGCTTAAAAATACGAGGAAACCTCCTGAGTCAGCAGCTCACTTGCTCCTACTCTTGGAATAGCTGAGATTCCCGGACACAGTAACTTGACTCTGCTCCTGGCGCAGGGCAGCCACTAGCTGAAAGGCAAAATAAAATCCCCTCCTGGCCCATTAACGAGGCCTATTCTGGGTTCAGGAGAAACCAGTCTGACTGATGAACTCCCCTGGCTCAGGGGCTCTGGCTGGGGCTGGGAGAGTTCTTCTTGCCTTATTCAGCAGACAGGAGGATGTTAATGGAGAGCATATGGGAGGGGAGGGAGCACTGTGGATATTGCTGGAGGACAGCCAGGCTGAATCAAAGCCCCAGGCAGCCTATTCTCCATCCGGGCAATGCTAAAACAGGCCACGGAGAGACAAGAAGTCCAGCTGTGATATGGGGGAGTTGGGAAAAAAGCTCTCTGCCTTCCCCAGCCTTTTTACTCCCACTCCAAAGGGGACAATGGTGCGGCATTGTCGCAGTCCCGTAGGCACGGTATTCACAGTGGAAGCCTTTCTGGGGAAGAGCATGCCTCAGCCAGGCACCCCATCCTGAGAGTCCTGTTATAGATTTTAAGGAAGCAAGAACTGCCTCTGTGTTTGCAGAGTGCCACCTAATTTATGGCGCTATAGAAGTGATGAATTGCAGCAGTGCTACGGGCTGGGGATGGAAAAGCCCCGTTAACTCCTCCAGCCCATCTCCCAGAGCTGATGCAGGACTGTTGCCTCTCACGCATTTCCTCAGTTTCTGCCTGGGCGTGTTTTGAACAAGCAAGCAACCAAGGTTCCCACTTTTTCCACTTCTTAATTCTGCTTTAAAAATAAAGCCTGATGTGATGGTAATGTAGTACAGGCTATTCAGCTGCTTGGGGATGTCAAGCGGGATGGAACAGAGTGCACCAAAGGCAGCCCCACACCTGCCTTACCTTAAAGACAAAACGGAGGACGAGCCAGCGAGGCCTTGATCGCAGCTTGAACTAAGAAGCCTCGCATGAAGTAGGAGGGCAGTTCAAATCAGCTCCTGTAAAATTAGGCGTGTCCCTTTTGGCTCCCGCCGATCTGTTCGCGCAGCCCTGACTGAGGCAGATTTGGGGCATCCATGATGCTTGGCCTTGCATCATTCACCAGAGCTTAATTAACGAAGGAGCCTGGCTTGTTTAGCCTAGCAAAGGGGGATGTAATTGCTATCTATAAATAAATACTTCAGGGGGTGAACACATGGGGAGGAGGAAAGAGCTATTTAAAGATAAAGGACAATGCTGGCATAAGAACAAATGGGTGTAAACTAGCCATGCATACATTTAGGCTGAGGATTGTCAGGTTTCTAGCACTCAGAGCACTGAAGCTCTGTGAAGGCCTCCCAGTGGGTTTAGGGAGGCCAAAAACCATGCTGACTTTAAGAGTCGGACACATTTACTGCAATGATTGTAGGATATGGCTGCCTGGGCGAGCAAGGAGCTGGACCAGAAGCCCAGGGGAATGCCCTGAGGTTCTGCAGGCTGCTCCAAGTGCAGGAGTTTTGGCTAACCAAAGCCAGCAAGGTGGGGAAGAACAGGAAGACTAATAAACCTGGGAAATTTAAACCAAATCTTCATTGTATTTGGGGCAGATTATCAATCCAGGTCAAGCTGGAGCCTGAAACTAACCCCTCTCCAATGGCTGTGCTGGCTGGCTTCACTTAGGGAGGGTTGTGGGGGCAGGAGGAGAATATCAACAACAGCCTGGAAGAGTCTGTGACCAGTTTGTGTGAAGCTGTACACAAGGGAAAAGAAGAAAAGAATTGATGATTGGTTTCGCTGCAAGCAGGTTGAGGCTGGGAAGCCCACAGGTCTCTTCTGCCATCCTCAGAGGCAAAAAGATTTCATGAGCCAGGAAAAGCAGCCATGGGAATGTCTTGTCGTGTTCTCCGGTGGAATAACAGCTCGGCCTGACCTCAGGCTGAGACCTGTATGTGGTGCCCTGCACACAGGAACCCTTCCCTGTAAAGCCAGTGTCACACAGGCAGTGGGTGTCTTTCCCTGTGGCTGTCCTGCAAAACAGCCAGAATGGGAGACCTTGACCCTTGACTAAGGCATGCCAGAGAGGCAGACGTCCAAATCCTATCCGCCTTATCCAACTGGAAGCTGTAACAATAAATCACAGGCTCCGGTTCGCACCAGCAGCATAAACAAGGTAATGGACCTTATACCAGAGAAAGATGTGTTGTAATATAGCGCTTTGTTTCATCCTGTTCCTGCTGGGAGAAGAGGGATGAGGGACAGCCTGCAGAGACGAGACAGCTATACAAGTGGCACAAATCTCCCTTGTACTGGGGGAGTTTTCCTGTGGGAATCTCCTGCCTGTTTGAGTTCTCTCTATGCTCCATAAGCACTGCAAAGCAAATTTAGCAGAGACCAGAGAATCTATCTCAAAATGCCTTAGGGGGGACAGAGAATAGGGTATAAATGGAACCACAGTGATGTCTCTTCTAATTCTCGTAATCTGTCACCCAGCTACGACAGTGATAGGTGCTTTAGAAATCCACAGACAGACTGAATATGATTTGATCACATTAGTAATGGCCCGTGCATCAAGAGATTCAGAGGTTTTATTCAAAAAAGCCTTAAAATAAAGGTGGTTGTAGTTCCAAATCTCTTTTGTCTGGGAAGAGGATATCTCCTAAGGCTGGCTTTACTCCTGACATTTCTCATTCTTTGCTTTCCCTCACATATCAGAAATACAACACGAAACGCCTTGTCTTGCTGTTTGCATAATACTGCAGTCAGCCTCAGCAGGAATCCGAGACAAAGAGGGTGGGAAGTGATGAGCTGAGTCAGGTCTGAAATACGGCTCCTTGCACTGGAAGGACATAGACATGGCTTCGATTTAAGCCACCGGTTCAGGTCTTCGTGACACACCGTGGCTCTTGCCATCAGCTGCAGGGTTTCCATCCAGCTGCTGGCTATTTTCAGGTAGCAGCCTAGGAAGCTGAGAGCTGCATGAATGAAAGCCACAATGCCCTGGCTGGGGAGCAGCGCACATGGGAAGCCTGTCCTGCTGCTACTTGCATTTTCCTGGCTGCGTGAAGCGTAGGCATTTTTCATCCTCCAGGTCTCAACTTCTTGGCCTGGTAAGCTTCATCACGTGAATCAACTTTAAAAAACAGGAGAGAAGATGAGGGGAAAAAATATTTTCCTTTGAGGGGGGCTTTTTTCTTTCTTCCTTTCTTCCTTTCTTCCTTTCTTCCTTTCTTCCTTTCTTTCAGATACAAACCAACAGGTTTTTTCCTTCGACCTCCCAAAACCAACGAGAATTTATGGGTCATTTTCACATTTTTAACTGACATTCTAATTTTCTTCACAAAAGCACTTCAAACATTGAGAACCTCAATAAATCTTGAAAGCACATGGCTAAAAGTGTTCACACAGGCTGTAAAATTGTAACTCTGGATTTGTACAATTCATGCTTATGGTCAGTCATGTCAAGCTTTAAAGAATCTACCACTTCAGCCATCTCAAAAAGGCAGTAAATCTACATTATGTATTGAAAGTGCTTAGGGAGTCTGGGTATTTGTACCAATGAAATGCCAAAATATTTTACTGACATGCTCCATTTTTTATATTCTTCTACTAGCAGTTACTTTTTTATACATATATATATATTTTTTTTAATGCTGACAGTTAAATTTTGGCAACTTTTAGTTTTCAGCTGGCTAAGCCTCTTCCAGTCAAAACAAGAGGCTGCCCAGTTTCACAGACATGGCACCCCGGGCAGAAGAGCGTGGCAAACTCAGATCTGTGCATGCCCAATATATTTCAGGATGCATCTTCTGAAGCTCTGCAAATGTCACACGCAATTTCTGGCTATTTCCACAGGAATGATTCACTGGGGGGCTGCTGCTGAAAAGTCTGCGCTAGTCTCTGGTGTCCCCACGCAGGGCTCGAGGTTGTGGCCCTGTGGAAGTGAAAGGGGTGACTCAGAAGGGAATATTTCTTCTGTGCCAGAAGCACTTTACAGCATCCTAGGGGGGTGTGCAGCCAGGAGAGTAAACTGAAGCCTCTGAGGGATGTCCGCCGTATCGTGCAGTTAAGAGGCATCTAAATCAGCCTTAGTACCCAAAGCAATATAGCTGCATTCATGTAGTTCTCTCACTGGACTACTTACCCTCGCTTTTAAACACACGCACCCGGCATTGGTACATTTCTTTCTGACCCAAATCGGCTCTCCTGTCTAATTTGAACATCTCTGGATGATACTGCTCGGTGCTACCCAGGCATCACCAGCGGCTCTCTCCGCTGGAAGGGTGCCAGCAGCACGTTTTGTGTCTGGATGGCAATCACTTAGAAGAGGCTAAATTCCTTCTGGATTTACAAAGAAGTTACACAAAGCGGGTGCATAAAAGATTTAAATGCAATCAGCTAAGTCAGACCAAACTCGCTCAGCATAAAGGAAGAGTGGGAGCATTGTCAGTGAACCCAGCTCCAGTCTCAGGCACTTGACACCCCCACACCAGGCAAAGGATCCCAATGAGGTTATAAACGGCTCGTGGTGCTTTCATCCTGACTGTTGGGGCCCTGATCCCTCACCTGGGAATCCCTCCACCCTGCCCGTGGCCCAGGACCCCATTTCAGCCCCCGGGGCCATCAGTCCCTGCCCCAGCAATGCTGTAGGATGCTGGTCTCCAGCTCCCACAGCCTTGCCCTCAACTCGTCACCGTCCCTGTCCCCATGGAGGTGCCCAGTGCCTGGGGCTGGGGCTGCTGTAGCTGACCCCAGCTGCCCTGCTCCTGGCGTGGGTGGTGGGATGGGCTCTGGCTCTTTCTTCCCCTCTTGCTCACTTCAGTCCAAGTTGCCGAAATGAATCATCACCTCAAACAGTAGGTCACAACTGCAGTGCTTTCACCAAGCGAAGTTGGTCCGTGGCCAAGACTGCTAACCAGAGGCTGGGCTGGGCTGCATGGGGGCTTCAGATTTGCCCTGTAGATGCTCCCATCCCAAGCTGAGCTGAGGAAGATGATTTTAGCTTTGCCAGCCACATCTAGGGGGACGTGCTGCTCACCTAATGTTACATATCAAAGCAGTGACACAGACAGAAGACAACCAACCATATTCAAGGCCTCCAGTATCACAGAAATGGCTTAACAGCAGCACCATGTGCTAGTGACCCTGAGAAGTCTGCTCCAGGAGCAGGAGGAGTCTGCTGCAGGTCTCTTAAGTGCTGCAGTAACATCAATAGCAACAGACTCGCTGTATAGAGGCAGCCTTTTGTGCTTCTCGTGGCACTTCTGAGTACCATTAAAAATAAATCCCCAGTGTAACAACTGTACAGAATGCAGGGGGCTTGTAAGGGATCTGTTTTTACTTTCTGGCCACAGCCATACAATCTGGGTCAGTATGGATGGCACATAGAGCCATGTGGAAGGTTTCATTCCTTCCAGCTGCTCCTCATTACCATTTGCTTTCAGTAATTTCAAGGAATACTGCAGCTACCCTGTCCAAGTCTCTGTCAGGCTTTCTTCCAGACAGAGGGATTCAGGTGGCTTTAGTTGTTCCTTTTTTTTTTTTTTTTCCCAAAGAAATTTGAGTTCTTTTTAACAGTGTAATAGGGGCACTGTGTCCCCAGGAGGGACTAATTCTCATTTCCTGGCCCAGTGCTTGAAGTAGGTAAGTTACCAAAACACTTCTGCAATCTGTAGCTACCGGTGCACACTGGAGATGGCATTTTTTAGGAGCAGGCTAAGCGATGACCCTCTGTTTACAAAGGAAGTGTGGTGAAGTCAGGACCGGTCCGCCCCCCGGGAAGCACGGCGGGGCTCCCCCCAGCAGTCCCACTAACACAGCAGGAGTGGTGCCATGGGCTGCTGCAGCAACCAGCCGCAGGCATCCCAAAAAAGTGAGAGAGGCACCGGTGGTGTGGGATGCCCAGGAAGGCCAGGTGCCATCTCCTCCTGCCGACCGCTCGGGCCGCCGGCTGGGAGCGGTGCCCGGCCAGCCGACGTGCTCCAAGTCCAGCTCAGGACGCTGCGTTTGCCAAGCGAGAAGGAACAAAAATGTGTTGAGCAAAAGATTTAATTTCCCAGTGTCTACAGGGAAATCAACAGACAATGGGAAGCAACATAAAAAACATATACATGAAAGACTGTTATTTAAAACCAGTTGACATAGTCATTTTCAATGGAATCTGGCCGGCTCTAGCCAGTATTTAATTCAAAAATTCCTCAGGAATGAAGGTCTTTTGCAGGCCAGCTTTATTTGGCTGGGGTTGGGCTTTGCTTTTTCCCACATCCCGCCTGCTGAAGTTAGAGGTTGATGGCATGCAGCCTGATCCCTCTGCCTCTTCCTGTGACGGATGCCTGCAGCCAGTATCACCTCCTTTGTAAACTGTCGGCTGAAATGGCTGCGTGCAACAGCTGGAACGGGACGGAGCAGGAACAGCATCATCTGCTCTGCTTTCCGAGAACAGAGCCAACAATTACCTGACAGAAGATGCTGGGAGGAATGAAAGAAGCTAAAGAAAGCAAGTAGAGCCCAGAATGTGTTATGTACAGCCCCATGGCAGAAGCAGCTCTCCTACACAGTATCTCATAAGCCCGAAGTGCTGCAACGAGAGGCTTTAGTGCTTAATGAGCAACAGCAGCAAGGCACTTGCTGCTAGCTCTAGACACTGAAAAATAAAACTGTGACATACATAAAGAACCTCTTCAAAGCACTGACCAGAAAGGGTGAGGTGATCACTCTGTACCCTCTCAGATGTGCAGCTGAGCTAGGGGCACGTAAAAACTCTGGCTTTACAAATGAGGGACAGAAAAATTCGTCGTTTTAATGTTCACCAAGGCATATAGCAGGCAGAGAACATAGGCTGATGAGGTTTAGGTACTCCCATTGTGAAGCCCTTCGTGTGGCAGTAGTAGGGCAGCCCACGGGTAAATAGCACACCCCACAGCACTGCGCCTCTCTCCTGTCTCCTGGCCCTCAGCCTGCTGGCTCCATCAGGCGGGGGGGGGGGGGGGGAGCAGAGGGATACTGCAGCTCCAGATGTGCTCTGCCTCTTCTTTGCGACTGTTCACCAGAAAAACAAGAAGCCCACGTCGCCATGGAGACCGTATCTCCAGCTCCGATGGGCCCAGCGGGCAGCAGCAGCCTCTGGCCGCCGCCGTGCCGAGGCCTGGGCTTGTGCCGGCTCCTCGCTGCCTCACGGGCGCTGAACCACGGCGCTCAGCAGGGCCAGGACATGCCGGGTCAGCCAAGGAACGAGGCAGTGATGGACACAAGGGTCTGGGTTTAGGATTTGGGTCCCCGAAATGTATGGGAAAGGCAGACCGAGGTGAATTTGGAGGCACACAAAAGCCGCGCCAAACACCAAGAGTCTGGGTGAAGGAAGCTGGTGGCCGCTACTGAGGTGAAACTATCTTCAGAGGTTTTAATGGTGGTGTTTACAGGGCTAACACTAGGAATAGTGGAGAAACTAAGCCAGACCTTGATGCAGAAGGTTTTTTTTTCCAGGAAAGCAGCAGAAATGCCATCTTTTGAATCATTTAGAACTTCTCACTTACTTTGTAAAGGAAACGATCCGCTGCCGGTCCCCAGGAGACATATGAAATGAGACCAATTAGGGCTTCTCCAGCTCCAAATACTAGGACTGTGCAAAGACATACTTTATCCTTATTATCTTTGAAAGTGAAAATGAATAGGGTGTATCCCAGCTGAATAAAAATCAGGGCTTGCATTATGTAAAAAGCTACAGAAGATGATCTACTCCGTCCTTAAAATTTCGGAAAACATGAGCACAGGGTTACCAGATGGAGGGGGAATATCTGTCCGTGAAGTCCAGCCCTGACAGTGCCCACCTGGTGAAGCCTCAGAGGCCAGGAGGATCCCAGGTAACCCACCTGACAGGGCACACTGCAGGGATTTTCTTGAACCAGGGGAGTGACCCTAAAACATCAAACTCCTACCTGTTTTAATTGTGCTCTGTGTTCACCATATCATCACTGCTTTCCCATTAAATATCGTTAGTGATGAGAGGTCATCCAAACCATTTCACAGCTCAGACTTAATTATCAGATCCAGTTTCAATCCTGGTATAAAATGGTACATCCTAGTCAGAACCCCAGAAATCACCAGAATTGTAACATTACAGCGAGCAGCAGGACAGGGGTTCACAAAGTGCACACAGTAACCCCACAAATAAAGGTTAGGCTGTGGGGTTTCCAGAAGAGCCATGTGCTGGGTTATCCAACGGAGCAGATGTAGATGCACAACCTTCTAGATGTGCTCACCACAGCCCTGGGAAAGGTCTGGATGGTTGCCCGCTCTCCTCTACATTTTTTTTTCCCCAAAGCAGTTTTGCTTCATTACTGCTCAAGAAACGGAGAAGGGCTGTTGACAGGAAGAAGCCCTATTAGCAGAGACACCCTCCTGGAGGTGGTGAGGAGCAGACATTAGGCTGCTGTCTAACTCATGCGCCAGTCCAGCTGGCCGGGGCTTATTCCTCGTGACATCTGCTTGCAGAGGTACTGCCATCCACATTAGATTCCGTCAAAAGCCATTTTGCCACCAAGCTGCATCGCTTCCTGGGACGTGTGTCACTGCGGGGGGACAGACCACCATGCCCCATCCAACGTCCTGGAGAGATGACATCCACCCCAACAAGAGAGACGGGGGAGCTACAGAGCCTTTGTTGAGAAGCATGAGAGGTCTCCCCCACCTCAGAGATAAGCTGCATTTGGCTGGTTAAAGTGAAAAAAAAAAACCTCGTAATTTGCTCTAACTGGATTAGAAATGGAGCCACTGGTGACATTTGCTGTGAAGCTGTCTAACTGCAGGCAGTGTCCCCATCAGAGCTCAGACTCAGGGCTGGCTGAGGGGTGGCACCTGCTCAGAGGATGGCAAGGTGAGGAGATGCTGCAGGATGGGTGCTGAGCGTTCAGCAGGTGGTGGGCCATGAGCCCACGAGCCGGGGCACGTGGCATAGCTAGGAGACTCATCGTGTTTTAAAAATGGAAACTCCCTTCCTGGTCCTGAAAGAACGCGTGGCCCTGCTGGAGAACCGTGGTGTTAATTTATACTCCAAATTGAGCAATTTCACTTTGCTTCCTGAATTTTCCGTATCACACATGGCTGGATGCAGCATCCTGCTACCCCAAAGGCTGCGCAGCGTTGCTATGCTCTGGTAAATAACTTCCTCCTTCCTTGCCAGAAATAGCTCCATTTCAATAGCAAGTGAAGAGATACCAGTATTTATAGCTTCTGGAGCTTCACCTTGGGATCGCTGGGATAGATAAGCATGAATCTATGGCTTGATTTTGCTGTCTGGAGAAGAAGCAGTTAATAGGGAGTAGCATCCAGTACGGCCAGTTTAGCCACTCCACTATTACCTAGCAGGAAAAGGAGATTTCTGCCCAACCACTGTCTCCTCTGCCCTTTCTGCAGGTCTTTGCACTCAGACAGCCCGTGAGACAGAATTTTGGAGCCTGAAGAAGACAGAGCACTTTAGCAGTGTTGTAAGCTGTGTTTTAGACCCTATGACTGAGCGCTGAGTTGTTTCAGCCCTTCAGCTGGCTGCTGATGTCCCCCTTCACCTGGAGTCAGCCTCTGGACCATCAGGGAGGTGAGCAGAACAGCCAGAGCTGCTGGCAGGGTGTCTGGGGAGGTGGATGCACGCGGCAAGGAGGTGAGGGTGCTCGCTCGCCCTAGGGCTGCTGTAGCTCCGAGGTGGTACGGGAGCTTGGCCCCTCTCCAGCTCCAGCCTTCCCGAATTGCATCACGGGTTGAAAGCAGCAGGACCGAAGAAAGCGCAGCCCTGCTCAGCCGCACATGGCAATAAAGCAACGTCTACAGTAATGAGGGGAATCGAGGGAAAGGAGGTGAAAGGAAGGAGGGAGATAGGAAAAGAGGGAGGGAAGGCGCGGATGGCAGGGGATCCTTTCCAGCCCTGCTTACAAGGTGCTGGATAATTCATGGCTCTTGTTTACACTGCTCCAGACCACATCACAGACATTCCTGGCTAATGGCTTCCATCTGGAGCAGCCATGTGCTGCCCAGCCTCCCCCTGGCTGCGCTGGGGTCCCTGCCAGCAGAGGAGTGTCTCCCTCCAGACCTTCCCACCCTCCCGCCTCGCCTGCTGCTGTCACTGGCAGGACTGGTGCACGCGCCGCCTCGAGGCTCCCGGACCCAAGAGAAGGGGCTGGGGTGGACCTCGGGGAGTGAAAAGCCCCATTAATGTGGGGTGCACGGGGAACACGATGAATGGACACCCAGCCCTTCTGCACGAGCCCAGCCGGAGGCCAGCAGGGATTCCTAGCTCTGGTGCAGCATCAGCCCTGGGCAGCTTCCCAACAGGACCACGAAAGTGTCTCCACATCACGCGTCCCAGCACTCTGGGTTTGGGAGGGTTTATTAGCTTGGGGCCGTGCCAATGTGAGCTTTCTTTCAACAGTGCTGGGGCTAGGAGAGCCTCACAGCGCTCACAGCACGGGGGGAAGACACCTGCTTGGCCTGGCCAGGTCGCTGCTAAGCTGGGCTTAACGGGCCCTGCCGGATCCAGCAGGATTTGTGCAAAAACTCTCGGGTGTCTTTGCACCATGGAAGTGGACTAGCCAGGGACAGTAGCAAGGAGGGGCTGCTGCAGAGCTGGATAAACTGCATCCAGCCCGCAGCTGGCCCAGAGGTCAGCAAACGAGGCCTGAAACCTGAATCGAGGCTGTCGTGACGGCGCAAAAAATTCAACGAAGCTGGATTCAGACCCAGGCTTCTGAGCCAGTTACAGCTAATTTATTTCTCTGAGTGTCCCGCTAGGTGTTGGAGGTGTGGTCGTGGGTTGCAGGGAGAGACACCGGGAGATCAGCCCCTGGCTCCGCTCTCTTTGTTCCTGCCTCTCCCTCTCTCAGCAAAGCCACACATCCCCGGCGCCTGTCGCGTCTGATCTGCTCCGAGCTCCAACGAGAGGCAGGCGAGGAGCTGAGACGGGAACGAAACAGATTCCCGGGCCGTGACGAGGAGCTGAGATTCCTCACTGCGCCCCGTGCGGGTTGCCCTGTCATAAATCATCGTTTGTCAAACCCAATAAGCGTCCTGAACACAAAAAATGACGCTATCTCCTGGGAGCCCCGAGTGCCTGAAATTCTGCACAGATGTGGAGAAACCAAAATATGAGGGAAGGGGGGGGAGGACGGGGAGGGAGGAGGAAGGGGGACAGGTTTTGCATGGCAGGAAGGGGATTTTTCCCCGTGCTCTGCTCCCTCCCTGTCCCTGCACACACAGCCGTGCTGTGCGCTGCAGCTTAGGGCTGGCTCTGGCTGTGCACGTACAGGTTGTGCTGCACTGTGTCAGTGCCTAACACGCTGGGTATAAATAGGGATACATGCAAATACCCACAACAGCCATTTTGTCTTCCCCTCGCACCACACTGCCTATCTCCAAAATGTAAGATACGAGCCTCCAAAGCTGCTCGAGATGGAGCAGCACACAGAGGATTGAGCCCAGCGTGCAGAGCGGGCACCCCAAGGACACAGCTTGTGCCACGCCGTCACGTTTGCAGCGCTCTGTGCCCCAGGCTCTGCTGGGGTGGGCAGGGATGACACAGGATGGCCTCCTGAGGATGCACAGCCGGGTGCTGGGGCTTCAGCAGGCTCGGGCTGGGGATGGCACAGTGCTCTGGGACCAGCAGGGTCCCACACAGGCTGAGCCTTTCCTTCTGCCAGCTGTGCAGCCACTCACACCCCTGTTAATGAATCACACAGGCCACTGCAGACACCTCTGTAGCCACCTAGCACTGTTTGTCCCCTCCGTGCTATGTATGCTACAGAGCAGCCATTTTAGAAAGAGTGAGAAGCTTCCCAAAGCCTCTTACAGCGGCTGGTTTGAATCCCTCTGCTTGCCAAACCAGGCGGATACCCGGGTGCCACAAAGCTAATTGCTAAAGCTGCAGAGGGGCGGTATGAAAATGCATTAAAATTCCAAATCGGTATTTAAAAGATCTTCAGTAGATAAATATGCCTTGACTTTGAAGGTCAGAGTATTGATCCGTGTGGAGGCTAGAAGCACGTACTTTGAGCTGCACTTGTGATCTCCCCTTTGCTGTTATCATCGGTATTGGCATTATTGTTGCAGTAGCGACACCTCAAGGACCTATTCAGGAGCCAGCTGCCATTATGCGGAATTCAAATGAAGAGACGTGTGCCGAACACCACTTAATGTGCAACACAAGCACCCCGAAATGTGACAAAACAGGCACAGCAAATCCCTGTGAGGTGGGCTGCGCGTTGCTGCTTGGCAGAAATGCAGGAGCCCTGCCGGTAACCTCGCTCCCGGGTTTCTGCCAGACGGGTTTCTGCAGGGGCAGCGTGAATTCCTGGGAAGCGGGTGGTTGTTCGGGCAGCTACCTATGGATCGCGTTTCTCTAGCAGCCCTGGTTAACCTGGATTCACCCAGGGAAAGCGAGCTGGGGTGTGCCTCCGTGTTCTGCAAATGCACTCCACAAATCCAGCTCGGCTAGCGTGCCCGGAGAAAACCGGGGAGAGGCACACGGTGCTGCTACACAGGTCGCTTACTGCAGACATGGAAGTGATTACCAGAAAGCAGGGTGGGGGCAAGTAATCTTAAAGAAATAAATCAGCCCTCTCCCCTGCCGTAATTCCTTGGCGATAGCTTTCCAGTGGGATAAAGCTGTCGGATTTTTACTCCGCAGGGAGATACCAGACTCTAACACTGCATTGATTCAGGTCTGATTCTTGCCTCACTGCAGTCTTAGGCCAGGTAAATCCTGCTTGGTGAGAGGAATAAATATTCTTCTTCAGACTGCTCTCCCAAGGAATGAAAGCTGAGGCGATTCTGCTACCTACACACCCTTCCCTTGACACCTTCTGAACCCTGCGACGAGTTGCAGTCCAATTTGCAGCATTCACGAGCAATGAAATCTCGGGCAAAATCTCAGGTAATGCATTTCATGAAATGAACTGCACACTGGCAGCTCGCAGTATCTGCCGTTCCCCACCCAAATGGGGTGTTACGGAGGTGTGCAGGTAACAGGGCTACTGCCCAGTTTGGGGAGAAGTCTCTGGGAAACCAAGCACCACTTGCTTATGGAAGATCCTTCGTCAGTGGCACCTTCCTGAAAATTACTGCAGGGAGGTGAAGGAGAAGCTGTATGGAAATGTTTTGAGCACACGGCTCCGCCGTTAATGACCACACCAGCGATATAATGCACATAGCCGTGTATCTGCTCATACCTTACATTTCTGCTAACCCTCTGGGGTACCGGCAGCAGAAGTTCACAAAAACAAAGCAAAGGTCATGATGCTGACAGGGTATCTTGATTGCTAGACAACTCCCCAACCCCCCCGTGATAAATGAAGGCCCTTATTCCCGCTTAACCCATAACCTTTGGAGCAGACCCTGAAGGTCGCCCATTTCAAGGTTCCCAACCTGGGGCTGGGGGCAGGTAAGAGGGCTGCATTTAGAGGTCCCTCTCCTTCCTGCCTGACGTACGAAGACGTTCAGGTGGCCTCAGCAGTGCATCCACACCCCCCGGCACAGGCACGCCGAAGACTTGCAGAAGCGCGGGGCGGCGGAGCAAAAGCTGAGGGTTTCCATGCGACACTTGCCCAGGCGCGTTCCCTCCCGGTGGCGCCCCCTCCCCCTTGTGCTTTGCGCATTAGGGAAGAATTTTATTCCCTAGTATGCTCGGAGGAAAGGCGGCATTTTGCCAGATTTCAAAATGGCCTCATTTATCACCTAAATCCCCTATGAAAGCTAGGGAATACGGTTTGTAAAACAGCCCAGATTAATGAGGCTGCATCTACATCTTAATAGCTTTTGTGTGTGCACAGTACTCGTACATGCAGTGGGGTGCAGTGGGTATTTCTGAGCTTCATGGGCTCCACTCACTCCTCTTACCCGGTGTATCTGCATGCGCTCGTGTTTCTCTCTCGTTCTGTTTCCTGTGCTCAGCACATAAAACCTCCTTCTGTGTCTGTAACCGTTTATGCCACACACAAGTGAAATCCTCCCTGTGAGTATCTCTGGTTTTGCAAATGCATCCTGTGTTCAGCATCTCTGTGTGCCAGAGTTTTGGTATGGGAGTTAAAGCCACCGCTTCAGTGATGGCTCCTTAGGCAACGGAGGCCCATATTTCATCCCCGTGCTGGGGGAATTTCATTTTGCTGCTATATATAAGAATTCTGGTGAAGTAATTAACAGGAGCCTCCAGAGGCCTGGTTATGAAAACAAGGCTCCACGTGCCTGCTTCAGAGGAGCCTTGTACTCCTTGCAAACTCCTCCAGGCAAGGAAGATATTGCAGCTGCAAAGGGAAACAACCCAGGGCAGGGAATGGCGAGCACCGAGGTCGGGTTCTCAGTCCTTGAAAACAGCTTTAGCAGAAAGCTGGAACACGCAGCAAATTAGGGAACCAGGTTCCAGATGGGATCGCGAAAGAAAAGGGCATCAGCTCCATCTACAGTGATTAATTTTTAAATCACACGCCAAAAAAACCCTCGGAAAGCATTTGACCTATATCAGCCTGGTGGCCCTGATCATCTCTTATGTGGGACACAGGGAAGACCTGGAAATTCCCCTCGCAGAGTTTCCCCTCTGGTTCTTTCTCTGCAGCTTTTCCCTGGATTTCTTTTTCCCTTTCCGTACCGATTTCTCCTTCCATCCCTCTGACGAGGAGCTGCTGCTGCTGCTCCTTCCCTCCCCTCTCCCTCCCCCTTGTCTGCTGTCAGCCATTTCACTTGGCTTTTTCTGCTCTTGCATTCACCAGAGCTGAATTCAGTGACAGCCCCTTGGCAATTTCCCTTTGCTGGTGACTCAGGTAATTGGATCTGGTGCCTTGGGGAGCTGCCAGGCATGATGTCACAGCTCTGCAGAAAAAAATACCCTATGTAATTGCTTGATACACTAGCTAATGTCTCATCCCGGCGGAGGGAGGAACTCGGAGTCTGGGGGTTGCCAAGATTTCTGAGACTCGGGGCTCTGTGGTTGAGGTGAATAAAGAATTATCTTCATTTCTTGCTTACACAGGCTCTTGCTCGTTTACTACGTGCTCATTAACTGCCCCCTGAGCAGGGAGTCCGAGGGTTCATAACAAATACCGCAGTCCCTTTATGAAAAGGGAAGGATTGCGAGCCCTTCATTAAACAAAAGAAAATGGGAGTGAAATATCAATGCAGCACAAGAAGGAACAGCTCTACATACGGTGGTGTAACCCTGCATCGGGGACTACTCTGCCCTTTTTTGACATTTCCCTGTAGCATCTGAATGCGCTCGGATACTTCACTTCTTCCAAGCCAGCAGGAAGACCTCGCTCTTATCCTAGTTGCAAGGAGCGGATCTGGAGGACAGGCAAGGGATCAGAAAGGGTCAGAGTCAGTCTCAGGGTAGACATCAGAGTGCGTCTGAAATCCATTAAGTGAAGCAGCAAGATGAGAATGAGCTAATGGATGATTCTTGCTAATACACTAATAAAATGGAACTTCAGATTTCTGGCTCGTCCCTGCACTGCCCCATCTTGCTTGGAAAAGAAACTCTCTGGAGTTTAGTATTCAGATGAAATTGACTGTTCCAAGTTCTGCTTTTCAGATGTTTTATGTTGATCTTCCTCCTTTTGTAGACTGAAGGAGTCCAGCCAGGAAGGATCTGGCAGGGTGAGATGTTTGGGCCTCAGCTCTCTTCCCACAGTTCATCTGCAAAGCAAAGGGCTGAACCCATCGCTAGAGGTACCGATTGCTTGGCCAAGAGGAGGGGATGGGACTACGAGAATCCAGAGAGGAAACCTTCGATTGTCTTCATTGCATGAAACATTTTCCCCGAGCAAAACTGGGACCTGGTGCGACAAAGTACTTGCAAATGCTTCAAAAGACCCCACACGAAAATGGAAGCTCGGTGTCAGATCTGACATGTTCTGGAACTCCAAGGCAAAGAGATGGGTTTGCTGCAACAGCGCTTTTGTCCTCTCCACCGCTGCAGCTGAAGTGATGTTGAGTAACCTGGAAAACTCAGCAAATGCTCAGGAATAATCAATCATTTTTAGGTAGGTCACATGTTCCGGCTAGAAGAGATCAGTCCCGACTTTCCACCGTGCTCTGTCCAACTCAGCAGATGATAATAACCACACCACTGAGCTGGTTCTCACACAAGCACAAATATCACATTTCTGAGCTCTCTGTTGAAGCTGTTTGTTTAGGCAGGTCACCAAAAGCTGGGTTAGCTCTCCTGCTGTATTCTCTAACACCCTTGTGTTTCTAATCCTGTCTGCCCAGGCCATCCCCTGGCCCCCTGTGGCCTCAGCGAGGGGATGAAGTTTCCAGCTTTCCTGCTTTAGTCCAACCCTCGCAGAGTGCCTGTTTTAGTTTTCCCTTTAGATATTAGACCCGTGCAGTATATGGGCTGCTCTAAGTGGCTTGGAAACGATTCTGACAGAGCCTGCAATAAGGGCCAGGGGGGGCAGTTCCTGTTTTTTCAGACTTACCTCCTCAGTCTGCCTCCCAGCATCACTCTGGTGTAAGGGAATCTGAACAGTATCACAGCTGCAGAAAGCTCCCAGGATGATGGTACAAGAAAGTGTTAGAGGTCTTGCTAGGGAGAAGAGGCCAGCTATGTCAAGCCTCTCCTTAGGGCCTCAGATAACCACAGTATCTTGTCCCAGTGACTCCGAGCCCCCCGCTACCTACCAGGTTTGTGAGGTAAGAGCCTTTTCAACAGCTGGGGGACCAGCCTTAGAATGACCTTGAAACACAGGGGAAAAAGGCAAATAATCCACTCATTCTCATTGCAGTTACTATTTTCATGACTTCTGCTCTTGGGGAAACAAGGCATAAACAGAGAAGTGATGTGCTCAGGTTTTGGGGAATATCTCTGCCCCTCATGTCTGCACAAGGAGCTCACGCCATCTCTGTCAACCTTTCCAGGACTGATATACAGCTTTCCCTGGCTGTGCATGCAAACCCAATACACTGACATGTATGATTTATGACGCAGTACACGAATCCATTGTTTTATCCTCTCAGATTTCTTACTCGGCTCTCCTGAGATGCTCAGGTTAGTCATTCATATTTTAAAAGATCTCTTGCTTCTGATTTCTCTTCTTTAAATCTCCAGTCAACCAACAGAAGCTGTGTGTGGATATAAGGACTTGGAAGCTAAAGTGACCCGCAAACAATCCATATATTTACTGGTGTAAAAAACACTGCTGTGTCATGACAGGGCTGCAGCACAGCAGAGAAATTTGGATGCCCTGCTGTGGAGTACTGAGAAGAGCGGAGCACTCAGGGGAATACAAGCTAGTCCCAAAGGAAGGAGCAGATCCAAAGGCAGCCTTGCCAACTGCCCTCAAAATCATCTTAGGAGTCTCCAGTCTGCCAGTCTGAAGGCAGGGTCAGCATACAGGTGGGGGCACAGAGATCAAACCACCAGATAGCCAGAAAAACAACCTGGCTACATACTTAGCCCGAGGGCGAAGAACAATTGCAGCAGCGACTGCCTCGGCAAGCCCAGAGATCAAAGAACAAAGCGTTATTAATTACTGCCATTATAATCATTAGCAAAGTACCCAGTAGTCCTGGTCATGGACCAGTACCCCAGCATCTTAGCCAGTGTGCAAACACAGATGAAAAGAATGGGCCCTGCCCAGGGAATGCGGAGCTTAAATATTAAACACGAGATGGCAACAATGGGAATGGAGGGAACAAAGAAGCAAGAGTGTCACAGGCAAAGGAATCCAGAGCAATTGCTGTGTATCACCAGGGCAGCTACTGAATTGTCTGCCAGCAGCCAGGGTTGCCTAAATATCTTAATTGAGGTGGTTCGTACCAGTGCTACATATCCGCAGGCTGTCTCTTGAAGCACATCAGCCAAAGACACATTAAGTTATTCAGGGAGATGTCTCCACCTGGAAAAAGGGCTAGTTAATGTCTGGACAGCGCAGGCACCCTGCTAGCCCCCGTTGTTCCCATGTTCTGAAAGTCACCTGGCACTACTTGCTCTCCAAGGAGCGACTGAAGACTGACCAAACTAGCAATTAGACATTTGAAATTAAAATAATTCAGTTGGAAGGGGCCTCCAAAGATCATCTCCTCCAGCTGCCCGACCACTTCAGGGCTGGCCAGAAGTTAAAGCAAATTACCAAGGGCATTCTCCAAATGCCTCGTGAACAGGTGTGGGGCATCAACCAGCCCTAGGCAGCCTGTCCCAGTGTTTGAACACCTTTGTGGTAAATATTTTTTTCCCGATGTCCAGTCTGAAGCTCCTCTGGCAGGGCTTGGTGCTGTTCTGTTTGGTTTGTCAGTGGCCAGGAAGAACTACGCATCCTCCGATGGCCCCAGAAGTGGTGTGAGGCTGTATCACCAGCAGAGAGGATGATGCCTCAAACACAGTGAGACTCACCCCAAGCCACATGGCCAGCAGTGGCACTGCAACTTGAAAGCAAAAACAACATGACCCAATGACGCTGGGTCTTCTGGCACTGGGCATTGCTCCCCTGCTCTCATGTGATTCCCTTCTAACCACATCCATGCAGAAGTCCTGCTTAAAGCTGCCTTTTAATCCTTCTGATCTCTCAATATTTTTATCTTGTAATGGCAAATGTATATTTTGCTCACTTTTCCAGTGCCCTAACAACCTCCTCAGACAGTGATTTGTTCCCTCTTTAAGAAGAGGTTCCAGCCACTTCTTGGAAATCTCTTTATTTTATATATCTCTATACCAGGTCATTGGAGAAAGTCTATTCCTCAGTATCTGAACACCTCATAATCTTTAAAGTACTTATGATGACAATACCCTATGAAGTAGGCAAATTTTACACTCCCCATTCTACAGCCAGGAGGTGGAAACACGGAGGGACTGCCCATAATGTTCCTCAGCTAAGCGTTCACGCTCCGAAAGTTAAGGCTTGAAGTAATGAGACATTTTTAAACACTGACATTGCTGTCGGTTTTCTCAGTTGGATTTCTGAAATTGTTCGGGGGTCAATTTTTTTCCCCGGCTTTTATCTGCTGTCATGAGGATCTAAGTGTGCTCACTTAATGAATCCCGAAAGTCTCATGACTCCAGGGTCAATGGCTTGAAGACCTGCACAAAAAGAGACTACACTGTGCCTTCCAACATGACCACGAGGAGATATCCCAACAGCAGCGAGGAGTGCTCCTGTCTTGGTAGCTCCCTCCACAGTAGCCCAAAAGGAACCAGATTTATTTAATAAGAGCAATGCTGATTTGTATGATACTTTTTTTTTTTTAATTTATTTTTTTAATCAAATGCTGATGTTCTCTCCCTAAATACAATCTCTATTTGTCACTGCTGGAAGCAGAATAACTAAGTTAGCTGGACCACTGGTCTGACCCAGTAGGACATTGCCTATACTCTTATATAGTTTGGGAAATGAGTAAAATCCCTTATATTTATTAAATCCATTGCTACTGGATTTGTTTAACAGAGGCAACTTCAAATACAGATGAAAGGATATGTCTTTTTGGCCATAACACAGGTACTACATGGTGTGTAATGAATCCAGACCACAGGTCTGCAGCCCGTCTCCGTCTGAATGGTCCCAAATGACGGGCCATATAATTTCCTTCTCTTAGTCAAAGGCTGCAGGCTCTGTCCCTAAGTGATTAACTGTCGAGCCTGGACACCAAACTACCTCAGCAGTGGTATGTAGATCTGTGTATCTGAGTCAGTTTATGGGATAAAAATCAAAGCTGGATGCCCAGATAAAGAGGTATTTAGAGCCCACATGGTCATATGAGTAGAAATGATTGTGCATCTCTGGGAACAGGACTATTAAAAGAAGGAATGAGGAACTTTCTGAGGCTGGCAAGCACCTCGACTGACTGACATCAAAAGATGAACTAAACTGCTCACCTAAAGCACTTCAGATTCAAAGAAACAGAATGGCATCCCAAAGGACATTTAATCCTAAGGTGTTTCACCCCACCTATCTCAGAAAGAAGCTTAGAAACAGGCAAAGCTGGAAAAGGGGAAAGCTGATGCCAGGTGAGATGTATGCCACTCTGCGTTTTTAATTTTGATTTCTGTTTAATAATCTTGAAAATACCACAAAAAGTCCAGCACACAGGAGAAAATAAGGCTGTGTGGGCAAATATTGACAAGGCTAGGTGGCATGCTGTGTGGCTGCTCAGCCTCACGTTAGTTCTGGGCAAACTGGGAATCAGTCAATGAAGTATGAAAAGATGGTGGCACGATTGATACTAAACATGACAACATGGAATGCCTCATCTAAGAACATTGTTTTTGATGAGCTTACAGATATGGCTGATAAAGTAACTGGTACTGATATTATATACTTCTGTTTCTGTAAGTTGAATGACTTTCTGGCATAAGATTAAAAAATATATAATAGCACTACACAAATCAATGTTGCCCTTACTAAACAAATTCAATTCCCACTCAACTGATATATCATTTAAAAAAGTAACTGCAAATAAGGCATCATCATCTTATGTAAGTCATTCTACTGAGCACCTAAGAAATCTGTTTTGGGCATAAAACTACTCAATATCTATCAGTTAACTAAAAGAAAAACAGAATCAATGTGTGTGACAGAAGAATTGGCAGAGAAGTAAATAACAACGGGATACGGTAACTCCATTTGGACAGCTTGGTAAGCTCTGAATGGGTGTCTGGCTACAGTCATGTGCAAAGTCATACAGCTTGCACAAGAACTTCCAAAATGGGACAGCCTCCAGAAATGCAGGGACCTGGAAAAATATTTAGAGATTACGAGAGGTAACCAAATACACACATTTCAGGAAGGATGTTGATCAGCTGGAAAGATTTCTGAAGCATAACACAGGAATAACGTGAGAGCTGTAAAACACATCCCTCCAGGACAGATTGGGACGGTTAATGTATTTATTTGGGGTAACTTGATTGCAGTCTCTAAGGGGGCATATAGGAAAGTTTTGATGGTACTTGACTGTCATTTGTAAGAAAAAGGCATAACAATATTTGGTGGTTTGAATCAGGCACTAGGCAGGTTTAGATAAAAACACAAAGAGAGTTTACCAGTGACATCAATTTTCTTGTCTAGGATGCAGGAGATTTTGTGCCATCCTTTAACTCAAAAGAACTTAAAAATATGCTTTCCCTCAACCCTGGATTATCTGTTGCATGACTGATCCGGGAACACCTGGTGAGGATCAATGGTTTGTGTTACACACAGCACAAAATGTCCTCTGCAACCTTCATTTTCTTCAGCTGGCCAGCAGTGGGACATTAGTTAGTGCTACAGGACTTGGGGAGATGGGTGGGAGCCGAGTGTCCTCATGCCGCCAATTCACTAAACTAGAAGTAATGGTCAGAAAACAGACTGATTTCCCTCTCCCTTCTCGGGCTTCACCACACAACCTCTGCCCAGCCTGATGAAGCACTGCCTATCTTGAACCACGACTCCAACCCAGCTGCCATGGATGTGATGGGCGTGCACAGCAGAGCAACACCCAGCCCATTCCCTCACCTGTGCTGGCTGGTCGGAGCTGGCAGCTATGTGCATCAGGAAAGTCACTCAGACCAACTCCATGTTCAGAAGAGAGAAAAAAATAATTGAGAATGTTTCTGAGTCTTTCAACAAGAGTTTTTGGGGTAAGCAAATAATGACCCATATCTCAGGGCTGAGCATTACCCTTTCATAGCCATGCCGCACGCCAATAATAAAATTGGAATACTTGAAAGTACCTCTGTATGTTGGTGTGTGTCTACTTGCTTTTAAGGGTGTTAGCATTTCTTTCCTTGTGTCCAGGGGAAAATATTTGCATATATTGTGTATCTCTCTTTCCTCTCTGAATACCCAATGAGCACAGGACATGAAGAGTGTGCGTGTGTGTGTATGCAGGGATTTCTCCTCCTTTTATATTTTATAGAAGCTGACTGTGACAGCTGTGACTGCTGATTTGAAATGACCCCAAGTCAGACACCGAGCTGCCCTTTGAAATAAATTCATCATTGCATTATTCTGATTCTGGGCTTTGATATGGGTTTGCTTTTTTTTAAAAGTTGTTATTGCTGTTATCACAGAATCACACAGAATCACAGAATTTCTAGGTTGGAAGAGACCTCAAGGTCATCGAGTCCAACCTCCAACCTAACGCTAACAGCCCTCCACTAAACCATATCCCTAAGCTCTACATCTAAACGTCTTTTGAAGACTTCCAGGGATGGTGACTCCACCACTTCCCTGGGCAGCCTGTTCCAGTGCCTCACAACCCTTTCAGTGAAGAAGTTCTTCCTAACATCTAACCTAAAACTCCCCTGGCTCAACTTAAGCCCATTCCCCCTCGTCCTGTCACCAGGCACATGGGAGAACAGGCCAACCCCCACCTCGCTACAGCCTCCCTTGAGGTACCTAAAAAGAGCGATAAGGTCACCCCTGAGCCTCCTCTTCTCCAGGCTGAACAAGCCCAGCTCCCTCAGCCGCTCCTCGTAGGACTTGTTCTCCAGGCCCCTCACCAGCTTCGTCGCCCTTCTCTGCACCCGCTCAAGCACCTCGATGTCCTTGTAGCGAGGGGCCCAAAACTGAACACAGTACTCGAGGTGCGGCCTCACCAGAGCTGAGTACAGGGGGACGATCACCTCCCTCGCCCTGCTGGTCACGCTGTTCCTGATACAAGCCAGGATGCCGTTGGCCTTCTTGGCCACCTGAGCACACTGCTGGCTCATATTCAGCCGACTATCCACCATCACTCCCAGGTCCTTCTCTGCCTGGCAGCTCTCCAACCATTCCTCTCCCAGCCTGTAGCTCTGCTTGGGGTTATTGCGCCCCAGGTGCAGGACCCGGCACTTGGCCTTGTTGAACTTCATGCAGTTGACCTCAGCCCATCGGTGCAGCCTATCCAGATCCTCCTGCAGAGCTTTCCTACCCTCAAGCAGATCGACACACGCACCTAACTTGGTGTCATCTGCGAACTTACTGAGGGTGCACTCGATGCCCTCGTCCAGATCATCGATGAAGATATTAAAGAGGACCGGCCCCAGCACCGAGCCCTGGGGGACGCCACTAGTGACTGGCCTCCAACTGGACTTGGCTCCATTCACCACGACTCTTTGGGCCCGGCTATCCAGCCAGTTTCTAACCCAGCGAAGCGTTATGTCGCAAGCTCCAGCGCACACACTTCAGTTTAGTCTCCACTGTCGGTGTGACACATGCCACTCAAAATGATAAGTTCGTGGCTACACGTTTTGCCAACAAGAACTGGAACACACACCAAGGCGAGAATCAATCTTTCATCCCTAAGACTGGCTGCAGCAGAAAACCTGATAGCTGCTGCTTCAGGAGTGCTTAATCCTTTTTCCCCTGAAAACTTTCTTGACCCATCTTCCCTTCAGCTGCACAGACTCCTGCCTTATCTTTGTGTCTGCTGATACACACAAAGGTCAGATTAAAAATCTGGTGCCATAGGCAACAATATATTTCCTCCTCCAGAAATGTTATATTTGCATATCGCTTCCTATATACATGTATAATGTATTAAATGTTTTCTTGATCATCTTTCTTCCCACAGTGTTGGAAAGGCAAAGCTTGATGCACAAATCTCAGCACAGCAGCTGCACACAAGTGGGCAGCTCAGGAATTTGGAAGCCCGAGCAGGCTCTGTCCTGACCCCATCCACATGAAAGCAGGAGAAAGTCACCTCTGGTCAGTGGAGGAGAAGGGCTACATCATCTTGAGAAACAACAGCCCCAGCTTAACCTATTCATGTACACCTCCACTAAGATTGTAAGAAATGTTATATAGGGCTACTGGAAAGAAAACAGCCTTACAAAAGTCCTGTTTAATAAGAACATCAAGCAGAAAAATCTCATCTTGGTCAAATAGTTAAGTAAATAGAAGGTAAAGATTGTAGGGCTGGAAGGACTCTAAGAAATTGCTCTTGTTCTAAGGCAGTATATCTTACCATGTGCTCAGAGAGCTCTGTCTAATCTATGCTGAAATGAAAAAAAACACTAAAGAAAAGGATGCTGCTTGCCTCTACTGACTCAGTTTTTGGCCATTTCTCTGTTAATCAGAACCTTCCAAATTCCCGTCTTTGAATAGGACCAGCACAGACCTGCATGGAGGCTCCTTTTGAAATGCTAGCCACCCATCCGACAGCAAACTACTGACTGAGAACTCCTCCTTAAAAATGCATTTTCCACAAATTATGCTCCTATTTCATAATGATTTAATTTACATTGCTTTCCTGCCATATGCCTAGACGAAGGTCAGATGAGACATTGTTGAAATCCTACAGAAACCCAGACATAAACACCTATTATTTTGCCATTCACTGCTAGGCAGTTACATTGTCATAAAAGGATTTAAATTGCTTTGACATTATTTGTTCTTAACAAATGAACTCAGGCTGTCCTAGATTACCTTGATACCCTCTAGGTGCCTGTGAATTGATTATTTGATAATTTATTCTGGTATTCTTTCAGATACTCAAGCTATCTGACTTGCTTACAATGTCAAAGGCAGCTTTTGCCCCTTTTTAAGCTGGGTGCTTCCCTGCCCTCTATTAATTCTCTTTAACCTCTTCACGCGTGTGTATACCGAGCAGGTGATTAAGCACTTTGCTCAGCAGTGATGCTGCGATCAACCAGTGTCTCATACTCACTGTGAGGCATCCCTTGTCAATCCATTCCTGACGTAGAGGCCTTTTGTGCATTACTGAATGCTGTGAATTGCCATGCCTTCCAAAACAGCTTTTGCTCATTTATTTCAGAACAATAGTTAAGATTTAGTTTCTTATTTCACTTCTGCAGAGCATGCAGCTTGCAGACGCGATTTCACTGCTTCAAAGCGCTCTCCAAGTGTAGAGCAATACAGCCTGTGAAACTGGATCTTGCTAACACGAAAATTCACCAAAGCAGTTTTCAGTCAAATCCCTGACGAGGAATGGGGGCACACCACGATTTTGCAAATTTTCATCAGACCTCACGTACGGAACAGGGGAAGAAGTTTGAGGTGGATTCTAACACGGTATAGCAAACATAAAAACAGGTGGTCCTACCACAGGTTAAATAAAACCCACTAATAGTTTATGCAAAGAAAATTTAGAGAATTATTTTGTCCACTGGTAAGTCTAAAGTGGTGCAAACGGCACTGCCTGGCTGGCACTGTGTTGGAAGAAAGCTGGGCAAGAAGGCTGAGCAGTCACTGAGCTATTGTTTAATGGCCGGCACTGCAAAATGCTGGTTGCAATGTATGCTTTATTTAGGTTTTTATGTCTTAATATTAATCGACAGTGTTTTCTAGTATCATGAACCAACTAATGATTAACTACCCTTTTAAAAACCTTTATGACACTGACACTAAAGCAGTGCCACGACACTTCCAGGAATTACAGTCCTATTACAATCCTATTAAGCCCCTTGGACAAAAGGTTTGTGGGGCTTCAAAAGGTTGTGCAAGGGAGCGGAGATATTGCTCTCCTTGCTCCTAGGCTCACAGTGGCCCTGGGATCTGCCTGGGATCTGCAGATAGCGGTACTGTTCCCGCTGGTACCCTGGGAGCTGTGGCATGCCCTTGGAGTGAGAACACCACCGCAGTGCACCGGAGAAAACCTCCTTTTAAAGTTGCCAGATGGAAACACGAGAAAGGCTAAAGATGACATGACATGAAAGTCTCGTGATTTGGGGTGTGATGCCACATGGATCACTGCTGCCATCGAGTCAAATGCTCTTTTGAATGCCATTAGAAAACAGCTGTGAACCCTGCAGCACAGGGCTTTATTTTGCTCATGTATCGGGTGGGAAGCCTGCACAGAGCTAGACGGGCTGGAGCTGTCTAAGCAGGGACATTGCCTATATAAGCATCTCTGGCTGTACTGCACTGCTGTTCCTTTTTCCATGTGCTCATAAACTCTCCCAGCAGAGTATCTGAGAGCAGAGCAATGCATCGCAGCCTGATTTTATTTCCCATGTCTCAGGAAAGGTAATTTTTTTCTTCATAACAACTGATTTAATTGTCATTTTCAAGCTGTTTCTTTCCTCACTCCCTCTCTCTCACTGCTTTAGCTCTTTTCACTCGTGCTTTCTTTTTATCTTTTTTTTTTTTTTTTCTTTGCACCTTCTTGCTTTTTCTTTGCTGTTTTCAGATCTGTCTTCAGAAAAGCCAGAGAAAGGAGATTTGGATCTTCAAGCAGAGTGATCTGTGAAGCCATGACCCTGCAGTGGAGAACACCTTGTCTTTCATTATCCCAGGGTTCAGAGGAACAGTGCTATCAACATGCAAAGAAAGAGGCTTTTCTAAGACATTCTTGGACACTTTCACAGAAGGCCTTGAAAATAAATGTCAAGACCTAGAATTGATGTAGAAAGTACTGGGGGGAAGGCTGAAGCCTTTTGGGCCTCTTCAGATGACTTCTTTGAAGGCTGAGGAAGCAGCAATCCTTGACCATTTCATGTGAACAACCATTTTTACCAACAGAAAGGATCCACTTCAAAGGCTCTTGAAGTATCGCTGGTGTCTGAGCTCAGAAAGTTCCACTGAGGCGAGTTGTAGCAAACACCGCAGCCAGCTCCAGAAGGATGAACACAGAAGTCCTCTCCCTGTCTGCGGGTTTGGAGGAGGCCGTGTGTCTGTGCTGCCAGCACCTCCATCCAACAACCACGCCTGAGATCGCAGTGATGGGGAGGTGCAGGAGAAGCAATTCTTTGTGGGCCACGCTGCCACCTTGTTTGTGTACGGGAGGTTTGACAGCAAGCAGTAGCTTGGAAGGTCTGGTCCCTCCAGAGGTGGTATCGGCCGGACTGGCTGAACAACAGCACTGCGCAGAGCTGAGCAAAGTTTGACCTCTTCAAAGGCACTGCTAACATCTCTGGCCAGCTGCAGCCACTACTAGGCTTCCCTTACCAGCCATAGCACACGTGGGCCTGACTTACAGGTGGTGACTGGTGCTTCACAACACGTCTTAGTGGTTCTGTGATACCAAAATGCCTTAAATTGGAGAGTGGGGGGATGCTGCACTGCATCTTCAGTTCAGGGTGTACTTTCTTCACAGGGTGTACTTTCTTCACAGGGTGTACTTTCTTCACAATGCTGAACTTTCACAAGAAATACCCAGTGAATTTCCCCATAGTATGAAGAACAACTCACTCTAGGGCATAAAAACACTCTTGATTAACCAAAAAGCATGATTCGGATGTTGTAACTCAGTATTTTTAAGGACAGCATGCCTGTAGCTGAAAGTAGTGGATGGGATCATCCATCACCATACACGGCTTTCAGCATCCATGCAGGCACACTGTCAGAGCACTATAATGCCTTACAGCAAGCCAACTGCAGCTTCCAAGTCTGCATATGCAAGTAATTAGGAAACTTCATGTGTGCAGTGCTTTTTTCCCTCTGTTTTCTACAGTACCTAAAACACTATAAATTAAAGTTAGAAAAATTTTACTTGATCCCACTTAAATCTGTCCCTTTACAGCCAGTACAGTGGCTTCTTGCAGCGAAGACTCCAAGCACTTTTCCAGTAGCACGTTCGTTGTGTCCTTCTAGCTTTGCTTACACGTGGTGTAATGGAGAATAATCCCATCCACTCTGGGCAATTTAAAATTTACTTATTTCTCCATTGGTGCACATGGGCATTCTTATCAGCTTTCTCAAAACATTTAACACGTGTTTATCCATATCTGTATTTGACTATACCTACATTTGTCTACATGAATGGACTTCATATGCTGAAAGAATGTTTCTGTGCTCACTTGGACAGGATTGGATTTAAATGTGCTACTGACCTTACGCTGCTTATGACTTTGGGGAAATGCTCTCTTGCTGGAAAAGGTCTTACTGAGTTGAAAACTGTCTTTTTGAGGATGTCAGAGAATCCCTCCTTCCTGACCTGAATCTGCCCTAAAATTCCATGAGGTTGCTTGTTTGTGAAGACCACCTTCTGCCACGCTAGCCAAAACCACTTCACTGCCTCCTGGACCTCCCCCCTCTATCTCTGCCCATTGCTTGTCTCTTCTCTTAGACTTAGACCACAAGCACTTTGGTGCAGAAACCCTTTTTCAGTACCACAGTATTCTGTGATCTTAGTCCCTGGTTAGGACTCTGAGGTGCTACTAGGAAACAAGTCACGGTGCTACTCAAGCCCTCTAAAACCTCATTTGGCAATTTGTAACCCCGAGCTTTGCATCCCAACAGACACCAAAGAAAGAGGAGTAAGGACACTGGACTCTGGACTTCCTGATTTCATTGTTACATTCTGGTATGACTAGTTATTCCTTTGGAATCAGAGATGTGTTTAATGTAGGAGAGAGAAGAAGACAGGTCCCATACCCTAAGGCTCTAACAACCTAGATCTGAGCAGGGAGATCTGAAAGCCTGAGTACATCTAGTTTGTTAAGTGTCAAACACGGAGCAGGAAACAAGGGTAACTGCAGCATCTGTGGGAGGAGAGTACCTAAGGCAGATAAAAGGCAGGAGAATAAAAAGATTTAATAGATAAAAATTGGGCGAAGGAAAACACAGGATGCACACGAAGCAGCAGTCCCTCCCTCTGCAGTCTGGCAGGCTGCAGAACAGTCTCAGACGTGACGGGGCCTAATTAGAAATGTCCTTAATTTCAGGTAGTCCTGGGCCTCAGAAATGGAAATTGCTCGAGACTGCTGTTTGAGCACATTTATTTACTGTTTGAAGGGCACGATCCAAGACTGGCCCTGCGAGGAATGCAACAGCTAGAGTTTAGGCATGCTCCGACTTCCTAATGTCTCTCAGATCGTGAAAAAAATGGGATGAAATGTTCAAGCACAACCAGAAAACCTTGTACACAACCACTGGCGGGGCTTGCTGTAAGGAATGCATCCACGAGTGGGTGACAGGAGCAGCTTCCCAGCAGCGAGGCGGCTTTAGTGTTGCAAACACAGAGACGCAGAGAGCAGCTCCTGCTGGAGCTCGTCCCGTGGGACCGGGCACTTTGGCCGCCCCGTGCACGGCACAGCCGACCAGCCTGGCTGCTCGCGGCCAGCAGGCTGTGTTCTTGGTCTGAGCTGGACCAGCCGCTGTTCCCCGCTCCTTTGACGTGTGCGTGTGAGTGTGTGTGTGTGTGTGTGTGTGTTACATGACTATAGAAGGAGCAATCAGTCAGCTCCCAGGAATCTTAGCAACAGCCGCGTCCCCAGAAAAGGCTTGCAGCAGCTGGAGCGCTGATGACTCAGCAGCATGGGCTCTCTGGCCTCTCGCTGATCCCTGGCAAGGACGGCAGCCCCGAGCCCTGGCTCCCTTGTTTGGGTCAGTGCTTTCTCGCTGGCACCAGCAGATGAATTCCTGGATCCTGCTGCTGGCCTTGGCGTTAGAAAGCAACCAAAAATGAGCCGAGAGCCGCAGCCAAAAAAAAAAAAAAAAAAAGTTTTTGTTCTCTTTTTTTTTCTTTAACAACAAATTTAAAAAGAAAAGAAAGAGCCCCACAGAATACCCGCTAGTAAGTTATAACGGAGGCAAATGGCAGAGCTCAGCTGCGTAGGGGAAGATGGCTGCAAGCCAGGAGAGCTGTGTCCCTGCCGCCCCTCACCGAGGGGTGGGCTTGGGGCTGGGCTACAGGCTGCCCCGAGCATCACTCGAAGGCTAGTTTTTTTTATGTAACGAGAGTTTGGGAATGCGAGGTTGAGTAACTGCGCTGACATTTCACCTAGTTTCAGCCACTGGTGCGACGAATCCGTTTAGCCTCGAGTTGTTTGTGCCTCCGAGGAAAATAGGTTTGCGCGGCGCAGCCTCCCCACGCTCCCGTCCTACCTCCCCGGGGCAGACATGGAGGGAGATGGGGATTAAAAAGAGTTGTGGGTCGGGAACATGGCGTGTCTGTGAGCAGCAGGAGGAAAACATGGCGAGGGGACGGCGAGGGGACAGTGAGGGGACACTGAGGGGACACTGAGGGGCTGGCGAGGGGCTGTGGGCCGTGTTGCCGGCGGCATGAGGCCCCTGCCTGAGTTCTGGGGGGAGAGGGTGGGCGAGAAGGGGCGGCGGGAGCCAGGGCTGCATGTCTGGGTTTTTTTGGCAAAGGGCTGCCGGGAAGCTTGCTGGTCGGCTGCCAGGCTCCGGCGAGCTCTGCTGGTCCCTCCCTTTCACGAGCACTAAAAATTCGCCCTGAAACAAAAACATGCATGTGTGTGTAACAATCTGCCTTCTCAGCAGCACCGCCACCACCCCGGCATCGCTGGCCTCATTACTCGGAGCAGGAAATGAGTAAAACATAAATGGCTTGGAAGGAGCCAGGAGGGGCCGCTTCGCTCCCCCGCTCCCTGGCAATGGCCGCCTCTCGTTACAGTTTAATCTTGGAAATGCCAGACAGCTGTTGGGGTTGCTAGGAGACTGGCACACATTATGCAGATGTCGGGGACCTCAAATGTCTGCCGGAAATTACAGCTCATGTTGTGCGAGAGGAGACGTGCGTTTCCCTGTCTGGGGAGCCCAGCGGGAGCCCTGTCCCCCTCCCCTCTACGCTCCCCACCCCAGAGCTGGGGCTGGCAGCCCGGGGCTTGACAAAACCCAGCGAGGACACCGGCTCCAGAGGGGGAACACAGATCACAGGTGCAGGAAAATACCTCAGGAAGGGGAAGGAGGCCAGCGGGAGGGGGGCCATGAGCGGGCCCGGACGCAGCACGGCTCCCTGCGCAGGCCCCCACAGCTGTCCGGGCAAGGCCCTCTCCTTGCAGCGAATTGCCCCGAGTGTTTTTAAAATAAATGTCCCGTGGCACGTTTATTGCCCCAGCTGGGGGGCGAGGGAGGGTCCCGACGAGTGCCTGTGGGGGCTTGGCGCTGTTGCAGCAGCCTGCTGGTGGTGGTGGTGCTGCAAAGAAAGTGTGGCCGGGGCCTCCTGCTGCCTAAAAATCCCCGCTCTTCCGAGCAGGGAGCCTGAGCAAAATGCTGGGAACGTGGGAAAGCGATCCGGGTGCCCAGCAAAACGGGTTAGAGGAGGGTGTTTTAAGTGTAGGAGAGCGTACGAGCGTTCAGATGCCCTGGGGAATGTCTGCCTGAATATCCCAGCAGCACCTGAACCGCCCCGCGCAGCGAGGAGCGCCGTGCCACATGGTGCGATTCCAGCATTACTCACCCCCAGGACGCAGCCGCTTCCCCACCCTGTTACATATGACCAGGAAATTATAGCCTGCGCGGCTCGGAGCCTGGCTGAACGGCTGCCATATCATATGATACACAACAGTGGTGTGACTGATGAAACAACAGAGCAATGTGTTTTCACTGAAACTCTGATGCCTCACAGAATAGATGGGCTTGGCTGGGTCAGACTGTCATTTGGTGTCTTGAATGCATGCTCCCTCTTGCACTTCTTGCCATTAATTAAAAATTCTGGGTAAAAATGAAATCTTAATCTTCCTTTATGCTTGTTTCTCACTGCCCTGCTTTTTCGTACAGCAGGCTCCACAGCCAGCCTCTGTGTGGCTCAGACATTGCAGCTCCTCAGTCTTTCTTACTCCATCCATCCCACCTGTGCCAAGGTTTAAATTTTTCTTCACACTCAGCAGTCGCAAGATCTTTCTCCTACAGCTATCCTATGCATGGCCTCTGCAGCTCTCCTCTCTAGTATTATAACATTCACTTCCCAGGTCTGCTGCACACTTCTCCTCCCTGCCAGGACACAGCGCATGCAGCCACAAAGGTCATCGCTGCAGCACACCGTATCATCTCATTCCTCTCTTGAATTTATCCACTGCTTGCTTCTTAACTTTGAGCTTAAGGAACTTGTTATATCGAAGGTCACCTGCGCAAGACTGCTCATCCATCTTTTCCAGTGTGTTTCTGCCTGTCTCCTCTGCTAACAAGATAAGTCCTTGCCTGCCCTGTCAGTCTCCTCACCTTCTTTCCTGCCACCTCCCCGCTACACACCTCCTTTTGCTCCACTTTCTGCAGCAACATCTCTACCTGGGTCAGCTCTCTGCAGCTAACGTAGTCCAATTTCCTACAGGTTTGTGCTTCATCAAATCTAAGCAACACGGAAAGCCTTCCCTCTGGGTATTTTTAAGAGCTGTAGCCCATGCAAATTCTCTGAAGTCTGAGAATATACGAGCTCCTCCTACTGCAACCTTCTCCTGAGCTGAAGAAAAGGGTTTTCTTTTCATTTGGCTTCATATTTTAACAATTATTTCTGAGACAGCTTGAATTTGCTTGAAGTTGAAAATTACACACGTATCAGACAGACATATGTTATCATACACACATGCTCCCCCATACACAAGGATCTTGTAATCACATAAGACTTCTTTCTTTGCAAAAGCAGACATAAATTGTAACTGCAAAGCCCTGTGCTTCTGCTCATTACACCCCTTGTGCTCTGTGTTAATTGTTTTTCTTCCACCGTTCCTCCATGTTTGCCTTTTTAGACCTTCTACTCCTAAGGGCAGGGACCGGTCTCTCTTCTGTGCCTGGAAAGTGTTAAGTGCCTTACGGGCATTACAACAATTTAATTAGTTAATAAGTACTAACAATTTGCATTAGTATCATGCTTCCTGCATGTCACATCAGAACACTGCTCCAGCCAGTCAAACATTTTCTCAAAACAATCTCTTTCAAACACCCTTTCTCTTGGTGCCCTGAATTAATTGTCACTGCAGCGAGGCCAGGGCCTGGTGTCCGGTAGTGGTCAGCCCCACCATCCCAGTCTCATTTCACACAATCTGTCTAAGATTTTCTCCTTCTAAATGCATCCTTAGTTTACCCTCTACAGTATCTGAGCTCCTGCTGTACTGGCTAATGCAGCTCAGTAACACTTGTGACAAAGTGAGACTCATCAAGGGATGAGGGCTCTGCAATACTCCCAGCATCGCACTATTCTGGGACAGGCAAAATAGTAGGATGAAGCAAGAACCCGCACTGACCCCAGTCCTCATGGGCCTCACAGCAGGAAGCTTTCCTGCAGTGGTTACACTTGCTACTACCTTTATCTTTCTTACAGAATCTGTTTCTTCTTCAAAATATAATAGTTTCTTCAATAACAGTGTGCAGTAGCAAATTCCACAGTTTATCCATTTATCCTGCAGCTTGCTGCTTCAAGGAGAGAATCTGTAGCGGATAACATCGAGTGATCTTTCACATCCTGTATCAATCATATTGAATTGCAAGGAAAACTAGGAGCCTCCTGGAAGGGTTTGATAGCTTTGCTGTGGAAAGAATCAGGAATGTGAGAATTGGGTGAGGAATTTCAATTAAAAGGAAGCCAGGAAGACCTTTGAGACAAGGTGGACACCTGCATTATATTTTAAGAGATATCTTTTATTTATGTATCTTATACCCCATATCCCTGCACAAGCCCTTTATATTTTAGCAGTGAATCCTACACTGAGAAGCTGCAGATGGATGATTTGGTACAACAAATGAACCATTCACGAGGGAAGAGATGGGCTTCTCCTTAAACATTGTTCATATATCTACTGCTTGGTCTTGGAAGCACGCCCGTCATCCTGCTGAGGAACAGGAAGGCAATTTCAGACAATGGAAGCAGCACGAGGAAAGAGATGGGACATGGATGCATCGGCACGTGGGAGGGCTGCAGGGAAAATGGAAAGCTCGCCATAGCTGGGTGAAGCCAGGAACCACTCAGGATATGCAGCTGGAGGCTGTGGTGAACACACCACAAAGGCCTTCTATGGGAGGTGGCACTGGGCCTGCCCCACTGCTCCTGTCACAGCAGCTGGCCCCTGTTGGGCACCGTGACCCCAACAGAAGTTATGAGGGACTGAAGACCCTAAAGAAAGTCCAGTCCACTGTACATGCTGCCCCAGGGGCTGTGTGAAATGAACAGCCGGGAAATGATGCCAGGGCTGCCGTCAGTTCTGTATCACTGCTCTAGGGCAATATATAAGAAGAATGTGGGTCTTACTGCAGGCACACTTAGACCATAGGCAGCAGACCTGTCTTTTGGGGCGACGGGCCCTGCTGGAGCACGGCCTGGTCGGTGCCTGAGCTAGCCGTTGTTTACAGGCTCCGGCTCCTCACAAGCAAATCAACCAAATGAACCAAGCGGGCGATAAAGCAGAGCAGAGAGCTGCTTTGTCCTCCTCAGAGCCATAAAAACCCAGCTCTTTTACAACTGCTGAGTGCTTTGCCAATATCATGCCAAGGTGAGAGCGGCGGGGGGAAGGCGGAGATATCGAACAGGGAAATCAACGGGCCAGGTACACAGCGCTGCCGCCGCCGCCGCAGCCGGGTTGTCATGGCGACCGGGGTGAGGAAGAGGAGGAGGAGGAGGAGGGCTGCGGGCGGATCGATAGGCCTGCGCTGCCTCATCTGGCTCCCATCCACGTGCAGCTACGGAGGGGGAGAAAATCAAAGAGCCGCACGCGGGGCAGACAGGGCCGCGGATTCGATGCCTGGCAGCGGCCCGATCGATACCTTGTTGGAATTGACTCCCAGCCTGCCAGCCGAGACAGAGGGGTGTTCGTTAGCTACTGAGCCACAGCTCCGCTTTATCGGCCGGTGTGTTCATTTAGTTGATTTGTTTGTTTGCTCAAGATCCCCTCCTCAGTCGGTTTTCTCGCTGGACCTGTCAAAGGCGAGCACAGCTGCAGCAGAGCCAGCGCTGCCCTCCAGTTTCTCAGTCACTGTCCCTCTCCCGTCCTTCCTTTGGTCCCGTTGGTTTGCTAATTGCACACTGGCAGAGATTTCGACAGGGGAAGCTGGAAACAAGGACATATTTTCTTAAGGGATTTCTAGAGCTTCCTTTTCTGCCTGGGTCTGGGAGCACTTCAGTACAGCTCCTCCAGGGATGGTCTACCCGAGCTCTACCAGTAGCCCCCAAAGAAATCAAATTGTTCTATTTCTGCACTTTGCAGACCAGGTAAGGTACAGGCAGAGATGCACAACTGTCTTTCTTGTAGGTCTGCCATTGTCCAGAGGACTTAGCTGCTGAGGGTGACCAGATGATGCTATTAAAGACCGAAAAAAAACGACCCACCAACATCAGAGGGAGGTGTAGCAGAGGAAAGGGAGGAAAATCAGGGCATGCTGAGAGGAAAAAATAACACAAATAAAAATATTTTTTCAAAAACACATGCCAAAAAAAAAACAGGAGGATGCAGAAAAAGAGAAAAGCGTGTACTCGTGAAGCACTGAGATAGCAGAGGCTGATTCTCTCCTTCTACCTAGACCTGGGCACAGAGCCCTGGCGCAAAGCCCCCGCCTGACCTTCAGGCAGGCAGTGCTGCATTTATAAACAAGCCCGTACAATAAACCAAGCTCACCCTCATGCTGATTAAGCTTCTGCAGGCATTTCCCAACAAAACAGAGTGGAATTTGGGTGGTAAAAACAGGACTTGTGTTTTCTATCTTCTATCAAAACAAGCAGCCCAAGACTCCCCGTCACCTCCCCGGGGCGCCAGGAACCTAATTGACTTTAGCAGGAACAAAGCGCTGCCCCTCTGTGTGGCGCGACGCCCGTCGGCACAGCGCGGTCCATCTCCACTCCGAGATGCTCTGGGTGGCAGGGACCATCTGTTTGTTCTGCGCTCGTCTATTGTCCAGCTTGCTGGAGTCCTGGTCTACAATGAGCATTTAGGCACTATGGTAATAATAAGGGTAGTAGCAAACACTGCTGGATAATTGGTACTGCTTTGTGGAGCAATGAGCCCCTTAGGGTACTGCTAAGAAGAGGCACACCAGAAGTATCACTTCCTTCAGTTCTCTAGATTTTTCTTGGAGCTATCCCATCCAAATGCTCTGCAAATGCAATTTTATTTAGCTTCTGAATTAAAAATGAAAACTCATTTGCTTGGAATTCGGCATCTCTTAAGCTAGCTGGCAGCAGTCCAGCTCTCAGGGCTTGTGCTTTTCGGGTCTGATCCAAATCCCAGAGAAGTCACTGAAAATCTCTCCACCGATTTTAGTGAGTCAAACTACTGCGTGAGGAGTAAACTGCCATCTCTCGATGCTTTTATTTTTATTATTGTTATTTCCTTTTCATGCTTTGAAGCACTAGCAGGTGTATCTCACGGAAGCTGAATGTAAATCACAGCGGGAGGAGGGGGGCTGCGTGCATACAACTGCTCCCCATTGCATAACCTGCAAGATGTAGGCTACATCAGGCGATGCTAACAGCGTGGGGACTGCAGCTCTTTTCATTCCCCAGTACGTCTGCCGCTGGAAATATTTACAAAGCACCCAGAGATGCCTCTGTGCCCTGTAGAATATTTTCCTTCAGTTCCTCGGTGAGTGGGAAGATAAGAGCTTCCTAACCTCTGGGCATAATTTATGGCAGAAATAAATAGCAAGGATGATAGAACAGCTCTAAAGTAAATTATTGAAAACGTTCACCTCCAGAGAGAGCAGGCAGGTGGGTGAGCCAGAATCAAGTCAGACGAAAAGCCTTAGAGGAATAGCAGTACCTTCTAGTCATAAAGGAACAAAAAGTGTTTGCTGCACCTGCAGACTGTTTCCTCTCAAGAAGGAAGCCGGAAGATCGGACAAAATATTAAACAAGCAATGAAACAGCCTGTCGTCAAATTTGTGCTCAGGCAAAATAAATAAAAGGACATATATTATTCTACGTTGCTATCAAGCTAAATGCCTGGGCTACCTGCCAGCAAGAACCGGTTGCTGAAGCTCTCTGCACAACATGGCTGAGCAAAGAAAGGGGGAAGACATGGGAAGGGCGGGATGGGTCTCTTACGCGTCGGTACAATCCCAGAGAGTCAGCTCGGCGAGTCTGGCTGGCTAGAGAGCAAAGTCAGGGGCCTGCCCACTGAAACATAGTCTGCATTCTGGCAAGAATGAGGTAATCCAAAAGTGCTGGGAGCATATAGCAAGGGGAATGATGCAATGCACAAACAGCCCACGTCTTTCTTGAAAGGGGCCTTGAAGGTCTCTCTTGGGCTACGTGGGAGCTGGAGGAGGGCATCTCCCCTGCCTCTGCCCTGGTGCACTTTCACAGCTGTATGCACAGGCCTCGAAAACAGGGTCCCTTTAAATGTCTGGTTGCCTACCAAAATGCCACTTTCTAGGAATTTGCCCAGAAGCGTTCCTGGCAGGGAACTGACGCCTTCGGAAAGCAAGAGCAGTAGGGTTAACTCTATCTCTATCAATAGTAAAGCACAAGATTTTGATAACACAAGGGCTCCTGAATCCTAAAAAGCAAGAAAAACAACTGCAGTCCTACACTAGGAGTGCTTCACTTCTGCAGTGCATACCGTAATGCTTACCTAAGGCCTCAAAACAGGGGTCATGAAGCAAATCTGGGAGTGTTTAACCCAGTTGTCTGACTGGCAATCTGTGGGCTGGGACCACACTTTGACAATTTCCTTTGAACACCATCTTTGCAACACAGGAGCTGGGAAAGGTGATTCAGGAAGCCCTTGCAGGCCATTTGTTAGTGCTTTTCTCTAGCCACAGGCTCTGCAATTGCTTTTGTGTCCAGCGAGGAGGTGGGAGGACAGACTGGAAGCTTGCTTCTGCCTGTCATCGCAGCATCCACAGGGCACGCCAACGCTGTACCCACATTAGGTCCTTTAGCACTGGAAAAACTGGATACCTTAATAACCTGAGAAACTGTTCTAGGGAAAACACAGAGAACAAAGAGTGCAGAGGAAGATCTGCTTCTGCAAGAGCAGCCAGTGGGCAGGCGAGACTGATTCTGGGCTTTGCAAGGACCTGCTAGGATTCATACAAATCAGGACAACGCTTGGGAGGGTTGCTGCCACTCCCAAAATCAAAACCAAATCTAGGAATTGTGACAGTGGCTTAGTTCAGCCCCAGGGCTGACCTGTGAGTACTCAGCACGCCCAGCAGAAGGCCTGTTCCAGTGCCAGAACAAGCAGCCACCTCATCCTGGGAGTCCTCCTTTACAACAAAACGCACACACAGCCTCCAGTCACCGGCTTGACCTTAGAGCACCTTCAACCTGAGAGCCCAGGCCAATGCCTATCAGCAATACAATTTAAATCCTAAACTCTGGTGCTGCAATGATGCATTGTTTTATGATTAATGAATGCCATTAAACCAGAAAGCCTCTCCATCCAGCAGTGAAAACTCAGGAGAAATACCAGAGGCAGCCACAGTCAAGGGGGCTGAACCAAGAAGAGAAATAAATGCTTGTGGTTTAAGAAATCTGACTTTCAGTCTCCTTTCAAGATTGCTCCATCCTAAATCGTTAATCCACATTGATCTGCTTTCAGAAAGCTCGCAGGGCTGCCTTGTGCCTGTGCAGCTCCCCAAACAGGAGAAGCTGAGCAAGCTTAAGCAGGGACAGGGCACCACTGGGGTCTCTGGGCCCCACCACTGGTGCTAACCTGCCTCCTGTTCCTGGCAGGAAAGCAAAGCCTGGACATTTTGCTGACACTGCCTCGGGTTCATTTAGATACAACTGATCAAACAGCCAGGTGAATATAAGGAAGAGGAAGGTAGCACGCAGCCAGCAGTAGCTCCAGCTTAGCCACATATTAGTGTACTTGCTCTGCCGTCGATGTAATCCCACGCATGCAGGGATTTGTGCTGAGCTAAGCAGAGTTAGCTGCTTGTAATCAAAGTGCACTTCAGTTAGCTCACCTGCAGTGAATGCTGGTGATTATTTGGGGCTTTACAGCACAGATAACCTCATCAGTGGTCACAGATGGTTGAGTCGAGACTATACTTGAATATAGACAAGAACTGCTGTATGGGCTTTGGGGGCATAGCAGAGCAGAAAGTGAAAAATGTGCTGATTAAACAATTAGGCTTCCAGTCACTTGTGAATTTGGACCCTTTTTTTTTCCAGGTTAGTGACAAGGATGATTTCTCATGCTGTGTGAGAGGCCAACTGCTCACACTAGCAACGTGGCAGGCAGAAGAGCCTGGGGAGAAGACAAAGAAAAGCAGCTCAAAGCAGGAGGAGGCTGGGGAAAAGCAGGAGCCAGGCAGCAGAAGCCTGTGGGGAGGGTACACCCCTAAGCAGTGAGGACTGCAGCTGCCTCAATGCCCGCGGTGCCACAGGGATGGCTTTAAAGCAGCTCCAGTTCCCATAGCAGCAGCACCTGGCAGAGCTGAGGGTCGGGATGCAGCTCCTGCGGAGGGGAGGAGAGGAGCCAAGCTGGCTGCCTGCCCCAGCCCCTCCAGCGGCAGCACAAAGCCCCTGTCCCAGGGCAGCTGTGCAGCCCCCCGCCTGGGCTCCCTCCTTAAGCAGGAAGGCAGAGATCCCTTCACCTGAGCTCCCCATGAGAGATGGATCAGCTGAAAAGCAGCTCCTGCTCTGCAGCAATGCCCCAGTGTATTTTTGGATGCCCAGGAGAAGAAGAGAGAGGCTGAGCTAAACCTCAGTGCCTGGCAGGACAGGTGAAAGGGCCAGCAAGCATCCTCAGCAGAAGGGTGCAGAGGGATATCTCTGACATATCACCGAGCAAATGCTTTTCCTTCCCCTTGTGCCTGCTTTCTGGCTCATCTCTTTACCTACTACAGCTTCTCTGCTGCTGATTTTTGTTCTCACCCTCCTTTCTGTGCTCCAGCAACATCTTCTGCTTTGTAGGCACGATGCCAGTGCAGGCTGATGTTTACCAGCTCCTGTAGGGTTCACTTTCTCACTTGCACGATTCACACCTTCTCCCAGAGAGAAAGAAGTGAGAGGCTGCCATTAGCAGGATTGAATGTCAGACACCTGAGAAAGCTGACACCGAAGAAGTGATGGAGGCAGTTCCTAGCAAACAGGTGGCTACATCATCAAACCTCGTACACTTGATGCTAACCGGCCCCAGCCTGGCAGCCTCGGTGGAAAGGCCAGGGGCCAAATGGGTCACAGAGAGTGAAGTCTCTGATGTCCCGAGGGGTTCTTCTACGGCTGGGCTAAAGCGTGCTGCAGTGGCTGAGGGCATGCTCTCACCTGTGCCTGCTTCTACTCCTTCTCTGCCGTCCTCTTATCGGGGCTGAGAATCTCACATCTTGCAGCAGAATTTGTTTGACATTGAATGCAAGGAAAAAAAAAAATACAGGGAAATCGTTAGGCTCCAAGAAATAAACATTTTCAGGAACAATTTCATCTTACTGACTGTGGAAATGTGTGACAGATCTGAGCTCAGGCAAATCAAGCGGACCACTATCCATATTTCATTCCGATATTGTGAGGGAAAGCAGCAGCAGCCAGAGAAATGGAAAGATCGACAGTTAATTGGAAATGTTACATCTGCTGTTTATGCAAAAGGCATAAATATTTATATCCTGAAGGCTGACTTTTGGGTTCGCTCCTCAGCAGGAAGAGATTTACATTTTGAATAAAGACTTTTTTCTTTCTCCTTCTCAGTAAACGTGAGCAGTTTATTATTCCTTTAAACAGGAATCTTTAGCCCAGCTCTGCAGTCCCCTTAGTTCCATGCAGCTTCCCTGGGCTTCGACAGAAATTACAGGTGTGTGCAGCCTGCAGCACCAGCCTCCCGGCTTTTAGGCAGAAAGAGAGGGGTGAGGCTGAGACAAAAGGGCAGGAACGGCGATCTCAAAATGAGAAGGCAGAAGATAGGGTGGCAATTCAAAGGCACCTGAGATGCTGAACTGTTTTTCTACGTCTGCTTTTAGTAAGAAAATAATGAAGGTCTGTGCCCTGAAAGCATAGAAAAATTGGACAACGTTAGCTGTTGATACAGAGGAAAGAAATCCTAGGAAAATGTAAATGCATTGATATTAAATGCATTGCTATATTGGAGGAAGCAGCCCTCACAGCAGTGAGATGAGCGAACGCGCTAACAAAGCCATTTGCGCATGCAATGATCCTCGAAAAGTCAGGGAAATGTGCAGAAATATGGCAAAATTACAAACAGTGACACAAAGTATGTTATTCTGCAAAGCATTGTGTACTTTATCTGGCCTCCAGCCCTCCTGCTTTCTGTGACTCTCCCTGCCCTGTACTTGGTGAGCCAGGCTTCACGCCCCCCCCTGCGCCGCCCCATGCCGCCGTGCCCTCGTCTCCCACGGTCTGCCACCCTGCTCCCATTTCTCCTCTCATCTCTGCCTGCTTCTGTCCTCGTCCTCTGCTTCAGGCTTTGCCTGTTCCCTGCCTGCCCTCTCACTGCTTTGCGTTTCACCACACACACTAGGCTCCAGCATCCACCCTCTGCCCCACCATTTCCCAATTTGAGGTTTCCGCTACCACTCCACCTATTCCCCACAGCTTCTGCCTCCATCTGCTCTTTCCCCCCCCCCCCCCCCACTCCCAACCTCAAACTTCATGTTTGACTTATTGCATTCTCAAGAGACCCCCAAATCTTTCCATCTCTGTGCAGATGCTGAAGCTGTTTGCCTCCCTCCCTTCTGCAGCATCGCTTCCTTCTCTATTTCAGTTGTTCTCTCTGCTTATCCCTAACATTAAAGCTAAGAAAAGAGTTACGGTAAGCACTAACAAAACACCTGATGAGATGCAGGGTGCTGTGGGTTCCTCTCCTGGGCACACATCAAACAGACGGGCCCTGCCTGCAGACCAGGGCGCAGGCAGCAGTTGCTGGAGCTCCAGCCCTGGACATCTCCACCAGCGCCTCTTGCCCCCTGCTTGATAATAAAAACTGCACCTCTCGCAGGGCCTGAGGAGGCTCCGAAGCTGTGATCTCATTATTTGCAAGCAGTTGTAGGGGAACGGGTGCGTGGAGCCTGCTGCGGACCAGAGGGCTACCTGACTCGAGTACTGATTTGTGCCTTCCTGGCGCAGAGTTATCAGCGCAGAGCGTCCCCGCGGGGCCAGCGGACCAGGCCAAAGGTATCGTGGAGTTTACTTTCCAGCCATCACTGGATTACTTCCAACTCCTTCTCCTTTGTCTCTCCAAAGAAATGCAAGGAAGGAAAGCGGAAGGACCGTGAGAGGCTGTTTGTATGCTCCCCCTGCTTTGCCCCTTGTTTCTGAAGCCCTAGAATTTCAAAGCAAGATTTGATTTCAGTTTAAGGGAATTTTTGTGCGTGTGTGTTCAAATGGTTTGTCCTCTGGGACTATTTTTTCCTGGCTCCCATCGTTTCTGTTGCCAAGGCAACTACAGCTGGCTCAGATGTGCTGCTGCCATGGCAACTGTCTGGTCCTCCTTTCAAAGGATGCAGCCAGACAGGAATGATATTTGCATCCCCAATGCTGCACGGAACAAATCTCTTTCACCACTCCTGGGGAAGACATAAGACAACTGTATAAAATCAGCTCAAAATCCAATCTAAATCCTCTCGGAGAGGGTTTTAGACAGCTGGTGATGTGAGAGAGCTGCAAAGAAATTGGGCTTGGGGGTGGACTGGCACTTGCCTGTCATTTTCAGAGGCTGTTCTGGGCAAAGCAGTACGCTTGGAAATACCCCTTAGAAATCACCCATGTGGCAAGAACACGAGATCTGCCAGGAACAGCTAATTCATGTAAAAACTAACACATTTTCTGTAAGATCTTCGGGGAAATTGTGATCTGTTAGGAAATGCGCAGTAAGATACACCTACATGTAGGTATTTCAGCCCGGAGAACAGCTCAGAGCTTGCATGCCGCGTGGCCGTGTGCTGGGCTATGGGCAGCACAAGTTGCAAGCATCCCTCTTAGACAAACCCTGCTGCAGACTCACAGGAGGATCGATATTCCCTGTCACTGTTTGATTTTCCACGCTGTCTGCCTCCCAGCACCCTGTCCACACACGTACGCACCCAGCTGAGGAGGAGGAAGAGGGGGAGGAAAAGGTGGGTGAAGAGGAAGAGGAGGAGGAGGAGGTGCAGTGCCAGGCCCTGGCACAACAAAACAGCTCAGCCACAAGCCTCAAGAAGCCCTGACTCAGCCCGCGTGTCATGCAGCGTGGTACCAGAGGGGTATTCCTTCCCAGTGGCACCGCGCAGTCGTGCGATTTGTTTTGTGGGCTGTCTACTGCCTTTATTCTTGAATCTAGCTCCCTCGTGTCATCTACGTGTGCCAGGCTGCGCTTTGTTCTTTGTCTTCGTGTTTGTTTCTCTCTCTTTGGTCTTGTTGCTACTGCTGGGCCGGGTGGGAAAGGCAGACACAGAGAGGCTGCTGTGCGAGGCTCAGCTAGCCCCATCCTCGGCAGTTGTCTCCAGCAGCTTCCCCAAGGACTACGGCGTTCACAACAGATACCAAAAGACAACAACTGTGCAGTGGAGTACTGTGGAGAAAATGAGAGCATTTCCTTGGGGAAACAAGGAGTTGTCCCCTGTATTTCATATCACCAGCCGCCAGCCCTGCCCTGTCCTGGTTTTCATCACTGTGCTGGGCTGGATGTGATCTGCTAGAGGGGTGCAGCAGAGCCCGGCTGTTTTGCCCTGCAGACGTGCGCCATCCCTGCTGCCTTCCTGTAAAACAGTCGCTACCTGAACCACTGCATGGCTCCGAGGTGAGGCACCTTTGGTATCTCTCCCATCAGCAAAGACCAATTAAAAGCAGTGCTGTTAGTGGAGAGGAGTAGGAAGGAGCAGGAATAATTAAGAGCAAAGATCACCGCAGGCTCCAGGCAGCTACTGCTAATTATTTATCTGCTGCGTGTAGGCCGAGCCTCTCCTATGTCACAGGGCACGGACAGCACACCTTATTTTTGAACCATTTTGCCCTATAGCACTCCATTCACTTCCACTGCTGTCTCCAGGACTTATTTGGTCCCATTAGCAGAGGGAACATTGTAGACCGGCATGAATAAATCTATTCTACCACCTCGTGCCAGAGGAAGATCATTATCCTCACTGCGGAGCAGAGGCAGGGGAAGGATGGGGAACCTGCCTACATGCAAGTTGGCCACACAAACGCAGGCGCTGGATTTAGGAAACCTTCTGCTCAGCCATCACGTCCCTCCGCAGAAACCCTGGTGTCTCGTCACTGCATCTTGTGCCCAGAGCTTTCAGGCAGTGAAACACCTCTGCCATCCAGCTGCAGCCTCAGTGTGTAACCAACAGATCCTGAGAAATTTCTGGATAAGGTACCAGGTTCTGTGTGGCTTTCCCTCAGATATTTCGGGGATATTCAACAAAACTAACCTTTCACTTCAGAATGATGGAATCAATATGCTTTGCCATCCGTTATGTTGGAAGGAGGACCATAATACAGCTCTGCTTCAATTACAGAAGATGGAATCAATACATTTCACCTCCATTTATGTGGTTAAGGTCTAAGTCAGCATGGCCCACCTTTTATTTATGGGGGCGGCCTCAATACAGTTCGCTTTCATTTAAAGGGGAGGAACTAATATGTCTTGCTTTCACTTATGGGGGGTGAGAAGGAGGGAATCGATAGAGCCACCATCATTTATTGGGAGGAATCTACAGATCTCACCTTGATTTACTGGGGAGATCAATACCTCAACCTTCATTAAAACGGGTGCTGTGTTGGACTGAATAAGGCTCACCTTCAGGGAGAGCAGACTGACTGGACCTGGCTCGCCCCGTACGTGGTGATTCAGCGACAGCCTTCGTGTGTACGAGGCTTGGGCACCGTGTGGCTCACCAGCTGCTTGGTGTCAGGCCTGGAAAGTCAGGGGCAGTTTCGATACAATTCGGCTCTATTAAAGCACGTGGGAGCCTGGACTCGGTGTAATATATCTTCCTTTCCAGGAGACGGTCTCAAGATAGTTCTTCATTTATGCAGAGGTAGATTGGGTGATGTTCTTCATTTGCAAAAGCCGGATTCCCTGTTCCTCATCTTCTTTTATAGGTAGCTAATGTGAACTGTAAATTAATTTTCAGAGTAGAGAAATGGCCGTGATGTATTCCAGGCCCACCTTAGGGCAGTCTAACTCAATGTCAGGGAGGGAAGTGCTTCTCTACAGCTCCTCGGAGCGCAGTGAAGCAGAGGAATTGAGGAGATAGGTATGAAGCAGGGGGAAGATGGCAAGAGGCTCCTAAGTGATTTTTACACAAAGGCTGCTGCTGGCGTGATTTGTCTGTGCAGCACCGCACGGTCTCTGTGCAAGCAGCTGATCTCACTGCATTTTACAGCTGCTAATTCAGGCCTAAATCTTGCTGTCTTTCTCTCCAGCAGACACTAAGCACCATTTTTTCCTACCAGCCTCCCTCCAAAGAGCTCAAAGCCCAGCTAAAAAGAGTGTGACCTGATCTCCCGTCACCTGCTAACCACCCACCTCCCCAGGCCTGCCGGGAGAGCTGCGCAGACCGCGGCAGGGAGCCTTTATTTTGGCTCCTGATTTGTTTGCAGCTCAGATTATCAGTGACCAGAAGTAACTGCTACTCGATGCAGCCAGGGGGGATGCATGATACGCGTTAGGGGGCACCGGTATGTTTCCTGGGGGAGAAATGTCAGAACAACTTAGGGAAAAACCTCAGCCCTACTGCCCACCTGGCTGGGTTTCTCAGCGGGGAGCCCGTGGACTGAAAGGACCCCAGCGACGGAGCTGCCCTGTCACTTCCCATCAGGTGCGGCAGCTGCACGGCACACAGCACCTGCAGCTCCTGTTTCAAGGTGAAAAGACAAAAAGCAAACGGAGGAGGCTTTAATAACACGGCTGGAACACACCGCGTTGAAAATACGGCCGTCCCTGCTGCCCCCTCCTTCTCCCTGCACACCCAGGGGAAATGGGTGAGGGTGAGGTGAGGAACCCAAAGCAGCCAGGTTCCGGCTCAGCCCCGCTGCTTCTTTTGGCTGACGAAAGCCTGCAGCAGATTTCTGGGAGGCAGAAGGTGGAGCGTGCATTTTCCATCCCCGAAGCTGCAGGCACATTTCTTTTCATCGCTGCAGCGTGTCTGCATCGCTACTGCTCCACGCTGGCTGCTTGCAGCGCGGTGCTTAGCGCTGTGCGTGTCTCTGTGTCAAGTGGGGCTTTTCACAGGCTTCCTTCTACATCCTACTGGGTCAGCCAGACAGGCTGAATACGAGAATGCCTATTTGCACGCCGAGTATTTCTATGACAAATAGGTTAATTCCACAAAGAGTTTCGTTCTGTTCCAAGCCCTGTCATGTCTCTTAATTCTTGTCCTCAAATACCCTGCCTCTTCCCTCTTTTTTTTTTTTTTTTTAATTCTAATTTTAACATTAGGCTTTCTGAATCTCCCTTTCTTTATTCCCCAGTGCCCAGTGTCCTTTCTCTCTCTCCCCAGATGCCTTCTTTACAATGCCCTTCCTTAGACCTCCAGGTAAGCTTCTGTCTTTTGTCCAAGAATCTGACCATCCTCCAAGCTCAGTCACCTCCACAACCCACGTAATGCCGTATTATACCTCTTGCTAGTCTAATAGAGCAATAAATTAGAGGCAGAGTCATTCAGTAGGTCAGCCTTTTTCCTTAAAGCTTTCTGGGAAACCTCCAGCAGCTATGGGGGACTGCGTGAGTTGTGCTGCTACCAATTTCTTGAGGCCCACAGCACTGGCAGCATCTCCCATCGCCGCGTAGATGAACTCACGGGCTGGGATTTGGACAAGCACCAAGCAGAGGGAGGAGATCCGGCAGGCTACCTCGGAAATTATTGCAAATTCCACCCAGAAGTGGTCTGCAGCATGGGAAGGAATAAGAATGCCCTCCTTAGGGCAGAAGTGTGCCTTAATTACAGAATGCAAGGGACCACACGGTACGATGATGGGCTTCTTAGAATAATCAGCACTCATACCCAGCTCTTACATGCCGCTTTTTGTTAGGTTTCAAAACGCTTCACCAGTGGCACAGAAATGACGATGCTTGGCCAAAACCAGCCAGTGGCAGGACCACAAATGGAAAGCAGCTGTCCCCAGCGTCCCGGGAGAGCGCGCTAGTTTCTGGCCACGCTTCCTCCCATAAAAGGCAGAAAAAAAAACAGTCCTGCTCCTCGCACCGACTGCACCGCGTAAAGGAGCAGGAGGGCAGCTACGAACCATCGCAGGGGTCCCCCTCATTAAATATAGAGAGAGAGATTTATCTGTTTGCCCTACTTTTGGCAACCCTTCTCCCAGGCAGAGCTTCTCGGGGTACAATCTCCCCGTGTGGTCCGGGATCCTGCGTCAGCCCCCGCCAGCAGCCCGGGCAGGGGGAGAGGAGCCCAACCTGCGCGGGGAACAAAGCCAACTGCCCATCGCTGCCGGCTTCAAGGCACGCCAGCTCCTCTCCTTTGTCTCCCCTTTGTGAGCAGAGGAGCGAATTCGGTGCGGTGATTGAAAGGTGCTATTTCGTGATCTGCGATGGATTTTCACACCTTTTCAACGTGGGGTGACCACGCAGGCTTTTTGCACTCCTGCCGTATCTATTTGATTGTGCTTTCAGAAGCTGTAAACAGGGACACAATAACAGTCTTCCGTCTGCACGGAGGCTTGCTCTGCATTATTCATACATTTCCTTCCCGTTTCACACACTTATGTCAGTCCTCATTCAGGCAAAATTCATGTTAAATGATTCACGCGCTCTTTCTCTCTCTGTGTCTTTCTCTTTTTCTCTGCCTTTGAAATAGGAACGAGAGAAAAATGCAAAAAAGGAACCTGTGATTAGGCTCCTCTCTCTCCTTTGCCTTTCCCCTCCTCAGTCAGCCCCCAGTTCTCAACAAGATCTCTATCTGCTCTCTTGACTTCAGTGTCTGATGCAGAGGAAAATGAAGCAGAGGAGATGTCAGTGTTAAAAAGTCCCATCGGTACCATCCAGCTATGCGCTGATTAATCCTAATTTCTGAAATTAAAGAAAGGAACGCCCATCTACGTATCCTCTTTGCCCCTGACAGAGATCTGTACCTATCTCCTTTTTGCCTTGCCTTGCCTTCTCTTCCCTTCCCTCAGGACTTTTGCCCCGAGAAGCCTCCCCACATATCCTAGGAGCATCCTAGAGATCTCAGTGGCAATTGCTCCGGGGCTTTTCACTTGCTGGGTGCTGTGAAGTTCTGCCTTGCCACTTTCATTACTTGGTATTCATATGGGATTAATAGAAGGACGAGCAAGAAGGCATGGCTTGCGGCATTTGTTATACAGGGATGAATCCTGGCTTTGTGGTTCATCTTTTTTTTGCCTTGCATGATGCAGCTGAACGCCTTAACCCACAGTTGCCTGCCTGTGACTCTCCAGCACTGCATCGAGAGAAGACCGAGGTGCTGGTGACGGGTTGAAGGGAGCGACCTGGGAGATGGCAGGCCTGACAGAAGGCTCCCCGATGGCTGGGACCTGTTCTCACTGCCACATCAGCTCGCACCACAGGGAAGCTGTCAAAGCCCAGGATGGCTTTAGATTACCACTGCATGACGGTGTCCAGGAATGCATTTTTCTCTCTTAACGTGGCTGAAAGGTTGCAGCCATCCCTCTCAGAGCAGCAAGCCCTGCTGTCATCCGTGCCGTGTGCCGTGCCCTGCTCGCCCCAAAGCTCTGCACCAGGGGCCGTGCTCTGAGTGCGGCAGGAAGCCGAAAGCAGCGCAGAATGCAGATGACTGCCAGTGAAAGAGACTTCCTCACTGGGAGCTGCCAGTGCCAGCCAAACTGCTGGGTGGCCGCTGCTTTTCTTGGGGAATGCAAAATGCTCCTTTGGTTCCACAGAGCCCTGGGTGAGGCTTGTGTGACCGAGAGACACCCACCGCACACCGAGACCCTGCAGCGGCACTGCCACCGCGCCTCCTGCCCGAGGGAGGGGACAGGGAGCCCCTGGCAGGGCATCCCCAGAAAACGAGCCCTAGTGCAGGGATTAGCTTTTCTCCTCTGGTTCTGAATTAACGTTTGTATTTTACTTTTCATCTGTTACCTTTCTCTGGAATCGGCTCCTGTCGGATGCTTACGGGGAAGGTGGGCAGACGGGTTGAGTATGAGAACGCTTTTTGTAATGCAGCTTTCAATTGCAGAATTTTCCTTTGTAATGTTGTAATGTTGCTAAAGAATTACCCTTTGCCAGGATTTTCACTGTTATCCAGAAATGGAACAAGCGTGGCCTTTTGCATTGAGAAAACCAGGGAATAAAACAAGCAAAAAAGCCTGACATCAGTATTTCTTCTGATTTTGAGAGCAAATGTTCTTTCATCTTTCTCACATTTGTCCTGGTTGGACCCTCTGAAGCAATCTGAGCACTTCCCCGTGGTGCTCGTGGCTCAGACACCTGTAGGCACATTGCGGTGCCTTTCCCCATTAGCCAATTTTTCTAGCAGCACCAGCCAAAGGAAGCTGTCTGCTGCGGAGGAAGCTGTGTAATTGTGAAACTGTGCAGCAAGACGGGCCAGGAGGAATGGGAATCATTTTATCCCGTCCTGACTCTGCCCCTCTCTGTGCAACTTCATTTTCAGAGCGGTGATTACCCTGACAGCTGGGTAACCTCACTGGGCTTGCCCTTGCTGAACTGTGGCAATTAGAGCAACGTCACTGCCCGTGACGCACGTTTCCAAGTGGCTTCTTGGCTTGGTTCAGGTGTGGGATCCACTTCCCCGGGATCGCACCAGCTTCATGCCTCCGAGCTCCAGCACAGGGCAGGGCAGCTTCCCGGCCCTCCTTCTGTTCCTTTTTGCAGAGGGGGGTTGCTGACATCCTCCCCGCTTCGCCTTCTTTCCCCCTCTCCCTCTTTTTTGCACCCGAAAGCCCTCGAGGGACCCAAATCCATCTTCCACACTCAGCAGCAGCGCTGGGGAAGGGAAGGGAGGGGGAGGGCGGGCTGCAGCCTGATTTCCAGGGGGACTGCACTGCTCATCAAAGGGCCTGTATCCAGGCAACCCGCTTCCCCTGCCTGAGACGGGCACCCGCAGCTGGGGCTTCGGAAAGCTGAGAAGGAGCTACTGTAAAGAGCAGCTCCAGGGAGGAGGTGGGGACGGCGCGGAGAGGCAGCCGTGTTATTTCGGGCAGGTTATTTCTGCCCTGGCACCAGCACGGCATCCAGGCTGCCACAGAAACCAACAGAGCCACCCAAATGCTCCTCTCCGGGTCCCCCCGAGAGAGGGGAGGCGCCAGCAGGTTCCTCACCCCACGGAAAGGCGATGGGGAAGGGCTCCCCGTGCCTCGCACAGCAGCAGGTCGGTTCCCCAGCTGGGGAAGGAGGAGGACGGCGAGGCACAACCCCTGCTCCTGGGGCACGGTGAGGATATGCTCTGTATGGCTCCAAAAGCTCAAACCCAGCACGTGAAAGTGCCAAACCCACAAACACACAGGGTGCCACATGCCGCCACGTGCAGGCAGAGATGGCACGGGCCATCTTAGATCCTAAGCTCCTGTTTTGGCCATATCCCTAGGATTTGGTCCCAGTTTAAGACCTCAGCTGGTGCTCTCCCAAGCAGGAGCCAGCCCAGGTCGTGCGCAGCTCCCGGGGAAAGCCTCCCCACGCTGGCTGCCTTGATGCTCTTTCTGCAGCTGAGAGCTGCTCCTACCCCGTCCCAGGCATTTCCTGACCTCTCAAGCGCCTCTCTCCTCGGAGTACCTCCGCCGCCTGCCCTCTGACTTTTTTTCAGCGCTTTCTAACCTGTGGCTGAGCCGCTCACTGAGTGCCATTTGCTAGGCGGAGAGAAATAAGCTCCGGGGGGCTTGGAAAGAGCATTAAGGAGCTAAAAATAACCGTGGGTCAACTCTGAACCAGCCGGAGGCACTTCTCCTGCCCCGGCCCCAGCTGGTGCGCAGCCGGAGAGGACGCTCAGCCAGATGAATCCTCTCTGGCCTCTGCAGCCGCTCCTCTCCCTGCCCTCGGGGCATCGCTGCTGCCAGGACCGGGATTGCCACACTGCTATAGAAAGAGGAAAACAAAACAAATGAAAAGGAATCTGCCCCAGAATAACCCCTCCGCCTCCTGGCACCGCATCCGCCCGCCGCAGAAAGTTTTGTGAATCAGAGAGGTTAGGCAGGAAAAGGCCTATTAGTTCCCATGGCTGGCCAAGCAGGGGGATGGGAGGAGGAGAGGTTAGTGCCCGATTATCCCCTCCAGCACATTTCGGTCAAGTATCTTCAGCTGGGGAACCCTTCTGGGGCCCCATGGACAGACCCAACTACCCAGCTCGGGGCTCGGGCAGCCCCTCGGGGCTCCATCTGCGTCCGAGTCCACGCAGGGCTGAAGCGAGGAGGATCACAGCACCATGACATCACTCCCGATGTTTGATAAGATCTAACTTCAGAAAGGAAGAGAAAGGCTCGATGTGCTTTGACCGCCCTAACCGCTCACTTGGGCGAGTAAGAGTTTCAGCAGCTCGCGTGGGGCAGCACAAAGCAGGGGCAGCTGCTCCGAACGTGCCTGGGAAACGACGTAACATCACTCACTCCAGCACCTCTTACAAACAGCATTTTAAAAACCTGCTTTTAAGTATAAATATTGCAGGGGCCAGCACTCCAAAATGAAGATGTGGGGAATGCGTGTGCAGCAACACAACCCTTCACTCGCATTCCTTAGCCTAAGCTCATGGACAAGGGCTTTAGCACCATTAGGAGGCTGGATGTTTTTTCAGATGCTCGTCCTGCTGGAGACAAGCAGTGACGCACACCTCGCCAATGGATCTCACAGCTGTAAGCTGACAGCTGAGAAATGTCGGTATGCAGAAATAATTATTCTCATCCAGATTCCGTAGGAGAGTGCTTCTGTGACTGCGTGTGCTTTTCCCAGCTTCATCAGCGTCCCTATAATCCTTCTGCTGTCACTCAGCCGCTTCCCCATCCCTGCTGCCCCCTCTTCTTGCCTGTCCCTGCCATCCAGCTCCGGCTCCTCCCGTGCTCTGCAAGGCTGCAGCCAGGAACCCAGGTGGGGAGGATCGAAGCGAAAGCGATGAGAGGCACGATCGGCGATGCTGCTACACGCTGTGATTCATTTCAAGCTTTGGGGAGCTTTAGCTCTGTAGCTATTTATATGATGAAGAGAAAATAGATTAGTAGATAGCAGCTCTGCAGTGGGCAGTGAGAAGGGGGTGAGATCCTCACAATTTTTGTGTATTCCCATCCCCTCGGCAGTAAAATGAGAAGGAATAAAAGTGCCTAGAGAATCGATTCCTTTCTGTGCGCTGGCTGCCTGCTGAGCTCTGCGCCATCATGCAGGAAAACATCTGCACGGGGAGTTGGTACAAACCGAGGAGGTTGCCCAGCCCTCAAAGGCGGCCTTGCTGATGCCTGTGCATGCCCACTAATATGATCTGCAAGATGCTCTTACGAGATGCTTGCTGAATTTGCCTTCTCTTGTGTACAAGGGGTGTCTTCTAGCCCTCACAAAGTACTGTTTGACATGGCCGGGAAGCGCAGAGCTGGAGCCAAGTCTGTGAGCAAAACCCTACTCAGCAGCAACGGGACTTTAAAATCCCAGCACCTGAGCCTGGAAGGCTGCCATTCTCCCCTAATCCCAGAGCACAAACCACGCCAGCCTTTTCCCACTGCAAACCACATCAAGAGCCCACCCTTTCCTTTTTTCTCCAAGGCGACCTGAGCCGTATCAATGAGCAGCCCGGGTTCCAGCAGGGAAGTGTGACTCATGCTTCCTTTGTCACGGCCACAAAAGCCACGACAGGACACGTTTCCCCTGATGGCAGGGGACAGGAGAGGATGACCCTGAAGGTCATCCTATATGAGCCTTCCTTCCAGCCCTGTGTTCCTTGTCCAGAGAGGAGCACTGTTTCCAGTGCTGAGGGACAGGATCAAGAGACTTGAATTTGTCCCTGAGTTGCCACTGAGTGCGTACAGCTGAATTTATTTGGTCCGTTACCTGGAAGATGCAGACAGTAAATGCATTAAACACAGAGAAACTGTAGGATTCGACGACGGCTAATTGTGTATCTGAGGAACAAAGCATACATTTCTAATTAACTGAAAGGATCGTTCTTTATCACCACCAGCCTTTGTGAAGTACTTTGCTCTGGAAGAAGCATATGATGCGCAGTTAGCAGTGCACGTTACTCAATTATTAATTCACCCTATTATTCTATATGCCAGCATATTTGTAACGTGCCAGTTGCTTTGGTTTCTACGTGAGGAATGCACAGTATTGAACCCTAATTAATGAAATCAAATACTTTCCACTACACACTTCTAATTAGAAATGCTACAGATGATTTCCAAAACGATATTGTTAACAAAACAACATATGGCTCGCCTTGTTCGCGAGCTTTTCAATGCTGCAGTTGGTGATATAGTTTGGGATCCCCAAGACAAAAGATGTTACATAAATACCAATTCCGAAGTATTTCAACAGTTTCCCTTGCCAACAAAAGCCCCAAGGCTTGCTGCATACTGAGCATAGTTGTTTATTTATTACTTTTACTATTTTTATTGTCACTGCTCCTAAAAAGTCAAATAATACGACATATTGATTATGATTAAAGATTATTTGATGCATTTCCATTAAAATAGGAAATGAATCCCAATGACCGCCTTCCCGTTTGGGCAGCAAATTTCGACTTTCTTTTATTTCCCGTCCAGTTTCAGCTGGATATAACCCGATTCCTCCCTTCCTTAGAGGATGGTGCAAGTGCTGCCCTGTGCTGTTCAACATTTGTCCTACTCAGCTCTAAGAACGACCGGATTTCAGCAACGGGAGAAGCGATTTCTGTGTTTTCTTCATAAACACTTGGCATATTCCAAATTAAAATGCTCGCCCAAATATTTACTTTTCAAACAGTTGCACGGAGTGATCCTTATCCCTTCTCTTTCCATTTCTTCCTAGCCCAGATCCCGCAGTCAAACTGGGGCTGGGGGGAGGCTGTACAAGCCAGAAGTGGCTTTAAGCTTCTTTACCATTCAGTGGCTCTGGGGCTCGGGTCACTTTGGTCACTGGGCATCGTGCCAGGGTCACAGCCCAGCCAGCACAGGGCACAGCGAGGAGATGGGACCTGCAGATGTGAGCCTGCACAGGCCAGGGGAAGAGAAATCATCCAGCAAACTAAGCCTGGGATGCATGCTCGTGGGATGAAAGGGCAGCAGTTGTAAGAAAGGAAGATTTCTGGAGGCAGTTTTTAACTGCTGGTTAGAGAATCAGTCGTGATTTCAACAGCCACATCTACCAGACTGGACTGAACCACCTCCAGCACAGAAAAAGCCTCAGGGAGGAGATGAAAAGTGTAATTAATTAATGCTTGTTAAAATGCTTTGAGACCCTCAGATGGAACACACTAGAGAAGTAGAAAGACTTAATTATTTTTACCAGTGATATTAGGGGGGTTAACTGCTTCTCGCTGAGATGCTACAGTCCTCGTATTCTTTTTGAGCTGGATCTGCTCTGCGAATGGCATCCCAGAGCAGAAAACAGCTGGACAAAAATGGTGAAATGGAAATCTCAAGGATTTGGTTTGTGGAAACATATTTCTCAGGGACACGTCTGTTTGACGCAGTCAGACAACCTCGTGTCAGACCTGACATTAAAGAGGAGCTGGGCTATGGCCTGAGCTCACCTTAACGCAGGCAGAGCTGTGCCTCTGGCTCCTGGCAAGGCAGCTCTTTTTCCCCTTATTTCTCTTTACATGATTTTGCAACAGGAAATGTAGCTATTAGCTAAATGGCAGCAAAATATTCGGACTGACATTATCTGAGCTATCCCCCCGACGAAGCACAAGGGGATATTGGCTAGCTTGGCAGGACAGGAAAACAGACTCCAGATCCTTTCACCTCCGTGTCACCAGGTCCAGTCCAGTCTGGATTGATCGTTAGAAAAATGCCATTTGACAGCTTTTTGGCACTCTGGACAAAATGAACCGGGCAAGGGAAGGATGGAAAATTCTCAGCCTGAGTCCCACTGGGACAAGTATCAACACTAGGAATGGCACCGCTTGCCAGCTCCGAAAAGAGGCCATCGCAATCCTCAGACACAGTACTTCCAGGAGGGCAGGAGGAATAATGTCAGGGCTATGTTAAAGCAGCTTGCCCTGTCCTGCATGTACCTTTTAGACTCCAAAATTAACTCAGTGCCTTCCACCAGAAAACTATTCACTTTGAAGAGCAGAGGAGAGAGAGTGGGCACCAGCCAGACAGGGCGAGTGTTATTTGTAGGCCATTTCCTGAAAGCAGGAGCATGCCTCGGGACAGAAACGTGAATTACAGCTAGTAAAAATCTGCCATAACTCAGCATTACTAAAATTGTTCTGTACCCTGGCACTGTACCCATCCCTAGCCTGTTCCCTACATGAAGCATAGCTCATTTGGAATAAAACACAGCCAGACAGAGGCAGCACAACTCCCAAAGTTATAGGATCTTAGATACCCTTGTCCTCCTTATGACACCTGAGCACTGCCTGGTCTTTGATGTATTTTTCCTTATGATGTCCTGATGAGGCAGCCCTTCGGCTGTTCTTTCAAACGCCGCAGTAACTCTGGATCTTGCTGCAGTTACACATGTACCTCCCGTGAAGATGTCTGGATGTTTTAAACAACAAATTTTGGCAGCGCTGAGAAGATCCGCGTGGTTCTGGTACTCCGGAGCTGGGGAGAAAAAGCAGAGCGGTCGAAACTGTGTTCCCCCAGAGCTCGGTGGCTGGGTTGGCTGGGGGCTCTGGCAGCACAGCCACGAGGCCCATGGGAAGCAGAGCATCTGGGAGAATCACGGTTACCATCGGGTATCCATCGGGTATGTCATTTCTTCTTCTGTTTCTGGTGGGAACGCGGGCACTGCTTAGAGCAAGGAGAAGCAGCACTGTGGGACTGCTCACCCCGAGACCTGGATGCTTCTCCCCCAGAAACGGCACTGGCTCTGGCAGCTAGATCCAAAGCACGATGCTGAGAAGAGGTAAGCAGGTTTCCCACGAAGCAGCGCCCCAGAATGCAAATAGTGGCATGTCCTAGAAACACCCAGCCCCTCTCCTCCTGCTCCATCCTGCCACCAGACAAGGCCATCCCTGAGATCTGTTGTTGAAAGAGCAGAGGTAAGAGTTGCACAATGGTATAACGAAAGCTGAGGGCCTGAATTGGCAGTGGATCTGCCTTGAGCTGTCATGAAGCGATAAGCCACTTCTTGACATTCACCGGGAAGGTTAAACGAGAGAGAACTCAGCCCATCTTTGCCCATGGTTCCTCGTGCCATCCCTATCTGACAAATCACATGTGTAAACAGGGTTAGACAGCCCTGATTTATTTTTTTACAAGCTGCAAGGCCACAGCAACAAGGCCTCTGTGGCGTTTCTTGGTCCTGCAGAACTCCGAGCCCACGCAATTCACCGTCCTTCCCGCGTGCCTGCAGCGCTTCGAGCCCTGCACGAAGTGGATTTGCTTCCTGTGGGCTGGCGGGGCGGCGAAAGGCACAGGCGGTGGTTTTGAAGCTCAGACTCGGCACACAGGCATGTAAAGGGACACGGCTCTGCCCGGCTCTGCATACAAAGGCCTACAAACGGCGCATTACAGCTCCTGGAAAGAAACCCAACAAACTCAGAAAATAAAACACGCCGAGAGACTTTCACCTCCAGTTCCCATCCCTAAAAGCTGAAGCAGGTCCCTCCAGGTGCTGCTGGGCTCTCAGCAGCAGGGCTCGCAGCCCCGGGATTCCAGCTTTTGAGAGAGCCTCAGTGCAGACAACAGGCCTCCCGGCACCCAGAAAGATGCTCACCAAGCCCTGCTAGCTCAAAGCTGGGCCTTTGGGAGCTGGGAGCACAGCTGGACTTTGCCTAAGCCGCAGTGACCAGCCCGCTGGGAATGGGGATGGTGGTACGGCAGAGCTGGGCCTTCCAGGGAGAGGGATAAGCAGCGGATGAAGGGGAGGTTAAAAAAGCAGATGGACTTGACCTCTCCTCCGGGGCCTTCTGCGTACTTTTAACTCACACCCTGTCTGAGAGCACCAGTGACCTGGCATGGGAGATAGGAGAGGCAAGAGGAGATTCACAGGATTTTAACAACAAAGTGTGTTTGTAGTTCCAGGGGAGCTGGATCCAGGAAATGTCATTGTTCACAGCGTGGGCCGTGACCCCTGCAGCCTGCTTTGGAGGCAGTGACCTCTGCCAAGCGGTGACAGAATTCAGCTCTTAGGTTCGGCTTAATCCTGACCTGCAGCTCCACCTTTTAGCCCCTGGCTTCCCGAATCCCTTTGACAAGGCACTGAACTCCTGACCTGCGGAATCCCTTTTTATTCCAGCCCTGATCCCCCTCTTACTCCATCTATCGTTTCATCACTGAGCTCCGCCAAATCCGCTCGCTCTGGACCCGTGACACCCTTCTTATCGAACACCGAACGTGGGCATTAGCCACCCCATTCTCCCCAGCAAGCTCCTCGAGCCGAGCGTTGCCGACATTCCTTGGTTTTGCCGGCCAAGCTGGTCAGTGCAACTACGCCCTCCCCAATCGAGAGCACCGCTGCCGCTGCCATGCAGGGCCCACCCTTCCTCCAGCTGTGAGGATGCACCTCCCTCCTCGCAGGCGTGATTCAGAACGGCTCCAGCCTGCAAAGATGCTGAAACAGGAAGCCAAATGACTGCTGCGCGACCTTGGGAATGCAAATTCCATGTGTTTGCGAAGTCAAAGCAAGCCATTTCCTTCCCCAGGCCCTCCTCCCTCGGCGGGCGTGCAAGCCACAGCTAATGGGAAAACACAGAGGCGCACACAAAGCTTTGTCGATGCTAATTGCCAGGAGCTGAGGCCCAGTCATCCTGTTGACTAATTTGTCAGCCGCTGCTGACTCAGCAATCTGGGGGGACAGCTTCTCCCAAACACTGGAGTGCATTGCAAGTAAATGCCTCTCATTGTTCTTTCCTTCCCCTCGCTCTGCTGTCTGTATTTGTGGATAATTCCTGCCCCGGGCTTGACCTTGGCTTCGGCGGGGACTGGAGGGCTCTGCTGGCCGTGGTGGGCCTCTCATTAAACCTGAAACCCGCGTGGAAGGAACGGGCTTGGCGGTGCTGGGAGGGAGAGGGGGGAGCGCATGAAGTGGGCTGGAAGCAGCCTCTGCACAAGCAGGCCAGGGCCGAGAGGAGAGGGCTGACCCGAGCTGTGCGCGTTATGTGGAAGAAAGGCAAGTGAGCTCAAAAAGCAGGCTCTGCCTGGAGCAACCGGCCCTAAAGCTGCCCGAAATACGCTTAGAGAGCGCTTGGTGTGCGTGATGCTCGCTGGCACAACGGCACAGCCAGGGATCCTGTCGGAGCCAGTTAAATAATTCATTATCCATAATATTGTGAAGTTTGGCAATATTTTCCCTGAATAAATATTCGCAAATGCATTCCCATTATTTAGCCAGCCTTGGCGCTGTTCCATCCCGTTTGACGTGCAGCTCCACCAGACGTTGCTCCCAGGTAGGGAAATCAGCTGCCTCCTGTGAGACACGTGGAGCCCGGGAAGTTTCAGCCAAGTTCCCAATCAACAGGTGGCACTTATGAAATTGTCTCTCTGTAAAAAGAGCTTTGCTATGCAATGCCTTTCTAACCACTCTGGAACTCGTAAAGGTGTTTATGGAGAGACCCAGGCACGTACCGAGGCAGTTACAGGATGTGCAGTTTCTGTTTGTGCGCTTTCTTTGAATTCATTGTTTTGTAGCTTTGCAGAAGGAGAGATTTTGCGCTTTTTTCAGTTCGATCTGTATGTCCTGCTGGCTGTAAACAGGCTATTTGGAACAAACAGCTCCTTTTGGAGAGTGTCCTGCGAGTCACTAACATGCGTGGGTCCACTGAAGGTAGCAGGCGTATTTCTTTCAGGGTCACTGGCTGGAGAAAGCCCTAGAAAACAAACCGTCCAGGCTTCTCCTGCTGACATAAAGCCTTTCAAATCAGATATGAAATAAAACTCTGCAGGATAATCTTGTGCTTTCTTCTAAACACTCTCGGTTCAGCCCGCTCTGCTCCTCGCTTGCCGGAGTCTCGGTAGTTGTCTGGCTGTTACAGAACCTGCTTTGGTTCCAGGCCTTAGACGTTTACCTTCTCCATCTCTTTCTGTCCATCTCACTTTTGTTCCAAATCTCTCTTCTCCTGGGAATTGCTCGTCTCTGCTAGAGAGTCTGCATCCTTTCATATGGCTCATAAAGAGCTCGTGGAGTCCTGAGAGGTTCAGCAGTCCATAATGAATAACTCAAAACCTAATCATTCAGCCTCTTAAAAATACGGAGAGGCTCTAATTTCTATTGAGGACAAATCATACAACTGCGGCCCTTCGAAGCCAATCCCATTCTGAAATAGGATGTTCCAACAAATCACGGGAAGACTTTTTCAGAGATAAAAACCCTTCTCATTTTCCAGACATCTCCTTTATTAAATGTCTCATCCAGCTCGTTGCAATCTCTCTGTATTAGGCATGATACCAAACACTAAAAAATATCAGATAGAGAGGAAGATGAGAGTGACGATGCTGGAATATGAATTGTCACAGAAAATTACTTTATAGTGTTAAATTGGACTCGTGGCCACAGTCCCATAAAAGTGGATATTTATCACGGAGAGAGGCAGACCCTTAATCTTGGCTGTGTCCTGTGTACGTGTTAAGCCCAAGGACAGAGGTGGCCTCAAAGCACCTTTGGTGTCACCAGTGGCACTGGGTTCTGTGATGTAAATTAGAGCTCCCCAGTGATCCTCGCTAATGGGGCTAGATTATTTCTGGAGATGTTGTGCATCAGTCCCACACGGGGATATGGAACCAAGGCCCTTTACCTGTTTTCCTCTTCCTGGCAGATTAATGGGCATACGCAGCCTGGCAGCAGACATACACAGCATTTCTCTCTGTCCTGTGAGATCCTCCAGCAGTCAGCCTAGGGCTTAGACTCGGGCCCCGTATATTCATTGCCACAGGATTGCGACCTGCACCTGCTCGACCAGCTTCGGAGAATGAAAGCAGTAAGCTCCTTAGAGTAAATGGAGGGTTTGAGCAGGCCAGGCCCAGACCATGGGACAGAACAGAGCAGAAGAGCACAGCTCAGTTGGAAGGGACCTCCAAAATCATCTCCTCCAGCTGCCTGACCGCTTCAGGGCTGGCCAGAAGTTCAAGCAGATTCCTGAGGGCATTCTCCAAATGCCCTTGAACACTGACAGGCATGGGGCATCCACCACCTCTAGGCAGCCTGTCGCAGTGTTTGGCCACTCTCCTGGTAAGAAAACATTTCCTGATGCCCAGTCTGCACCCTCTGGCTCAGCTGGGTGCTGTGCCCACGCATCCTGCCGTTGGCGACCAGGGAGAAGAAATCAGAGCCTCCCTCTCTGCTTCCCCTCCTCAGGATGTGGTTTTATTCCCACTGCAAAGCGCCTTCCAGTTCCGTACAGAAGCGTTAGCTTTTGTGTCCCGAGACCTGAGGACGTTTCTCTTAATGCAGGGAGAAGTCACAGAAAAGGAAAGCCCTGCTTCTGTTATTTTAATGTGGATACTTTCATTTTACCTGTGAAACAAAACAGCTTCTTCAGCTGTCAGCTTCTCATGTGGAAATTAGGACTGCTATCAAGAAGCCGGAGCCCAACAGAAAGAGATGAGGACATGACCCCGAAATTCTGCAATCTCTCTCTCCTTTTCCCTTTCTTTTTTTTTTTTTTTTTCTCTTTTGCTCTCCTTAGTCCAATATTCTTGTACTTTCTCTTTTGTGGGAATCAAGAATTTTAGTGATACACATTTTAGCACCAAAGACATCTCCTGTAAAAGCTAGCTCCTCCGGATCCAGGGCTCTGTACCTCCCACTTAGCTTCTATTTCGGTTACTGCTGACATATCCTTCAGTCTCTGCACGGGATTAAGCCCACGGGTTACCAGACAGACCTGTCCGCTCGGCATCAACCTGCACCACTGGCTTCCCACCCCTTCTCTTGCACTTGTGTGAGCTGCAGGATTCCCCCGATCCTTCTTCTATATGTGACAGCATATCCCCAAAGAGTTGAGTGCCTTGTGCCCTTCCCCTGGCTGAGGAATGAGATCCCAGCTGTGCATAAGGAAACTTTCTGTCCTTCAGAAAAGGAACGTGGATTTAGGAGGTAAGAAAGCAGCTTCCCATCAAAGAAAACAAGTGATTTCACTGGAAACTGCAAGGGCACAGGCTTTCGTGGTCCCCTTCTCCTCATCTTACCCACTCTCGGTACCTTGGCTTGACCAGACAGTCCCTCAGCCTCTCTTGCCACTTCCCAAAGGGGCCCTGGTGAATCACCGGAGAGCAGCACAAGCCACTTCTCCTCTGGGTGACCGTTCCTGTGGCTGTGCAGCCCTGGGGAAGGCCGAGGGCCAGCGTGGAGCTCCCATGGGGCCCCCTCTGTTCTGCGCCACAGCCCAGCGGTGTTTCGGAGGAACTCCTCCAGGAACAGTACCTGGGCAGGAAAACATTCAAACATGGGCTGTGTTGGTGCCTACAGCTCTTTCCTCCAGATTTTGCATGACTTCTTCCTGCAGATTTTGCCTTCCCCTCTTCTTGCCTTCCCATCCGGCTGGCTCCCTGTAAATTCGGATGACTTCTGGCTGCCTCGGGCCTGCCGGCGGGGTCGGGAGCAGCACCTCCATCCCACGGAGATCCTCGTGGGGACCTTCTTGCTGGAGGACAGGAGCTGCCCGTTTCCAGCGCTGCTCTTTTTCCCCCAGGCCACCGCTCTGTCTCGGGTCAGTGCCCTTTCAGCAGGGACAGGGGCAGAGCTTCCTCGCACGGGTTATTTTTGCAGCACGGTTGCTGCATGCTGGGCTCCCTAAACCGGCTGTGATCCAGGACGAGGTGATTCCTCCTCTGCCCACCCGGCACCTCCTCCACGAGCTGGGCCAGGCGCCGTGCCGCAGCTTTGCTTGTGCTCGGGGAATTACACGCTAAGATGGTTCCTCCTCCCCCTCCCCCCTATCTCCAGCCACAAAACCCGAGCAAACGCTTGCGAGCTAATCCTGTGCAGAGACTTTATTCAAGAAACACCACTGGTGCTGCTGGCTTGTTTGTTTGGGGTTGCTTTTTTTTTTTTTTTTTGCATTTGCTATCTTTGGAAAGCTAATCTGCTGGAGTTCACCCAGCGATTTCAGTCACCTCCAAATAACACTTACCAATAATCTTAATAAATCCGTCTGCTAAGCAGCAGCACTCCTGCCCAGCGCTGAAGCACACTGGACACCTCAGCAGCCCTGCTCCTGCTGCCACCCTTGTTTTATCTTTGCCATAAATGACAACTTGCACTTGCTCAAGACGGTCACGATGCTCCCCAAAGGGCTCCTGCGGGCGGCGTGACCCCCTGCACCGCAAGGGGAAGGCGGTCAGGAGGATGTGACTTGCAGCTTCCCCTCTGCCTCTGCCCCTCTCCCAGCCCGGCTGCTGGGCACTTTTCACGAGGCCGCTTGTATATGGGGTAAGGGAGCCACGTTAGGTCCATGTGTGGCCATAAGCACCGGGAACCCGCTTGGTTTCTTTTGAAAAAGGGAAGCTCCTCACCCAAATAATGCTCCTAGCCAGAGCAGCGGAACCTGGGACACATTCTCCACATTTCTGGTGCCTTGTCAGGTGTTCACTGCAAGAGACGGGGCAGACTCTGCTCTCATCTATTTCATCGCCTTTTTGCATGAAGTCAGGACAAGAACGGATTCATTAAGCACCAAGAACAGATCATTAGCGTGATGCATGCCCCAGACCACACACCTAGGTTCACACTTCCTAGGTCCAGCAGCCTGGCTTAGTGTCCACGGAAGCTTTGCAGGGCTCTTGTCCTTACCACTGTGTTTCCCCAGGTGCTTTATGGCTCTGAGGAGCCGGGTGCTGATCTCCCCGCACACACTTCCTCCCCTCTGCTCCTGAAGATCCTCAGGCAGGCAGGCGAGTTCCTACCAAATGAGCCTTCGCACAGAGCCTCCTTCAGTAAAGTCCCCATTTCCTCCAAAACAACCCGGTGAGAGGCACTTCAGTGTTATTAACCCCTGGTGCTGCTGCTGGGGAAATTAAAGAACAGCGTGGAGCGACTGGTTTAAGGCAGAGATACCAGGGGCAAATCAGGTACCAAGGTGGAACAGGACCGCAGGTTTCCTGCGTGTAGATCCTCCGTCTGCACAGACAGACCCCTTTTTGAAGCTCTTCTGGTTAATGACTTAATTACAGCCTGTGATACGCTCTGAGATACCCGGGTGGCAGACATTATGCACGTTACCACTTCAGCTTGCCTGCTTGCCTCCCGGGAAGTGGCCGCCACGGGAGGCAGCTTCCTTTTTGTGCCAGGGTGACACACACAGGGGCCTCGCCGCGGGCTGGCTCCGCTTCTCCCCGCTGCTTTTCGGTGTCCCCTGCCTCACAGGGGCTGAGCGGCTGCGTGGCGGAGCAGGCAGAGTCATCTTAGCACACAGATGAGAATAAAATGGAAAAAGAAAAGAAAATTTGGGGAAGGATGCCGGGGTCTCGGCCTTGATTATATTAATTGGGAAATGAGGGGGCTCCAAAGCAGCAGCTTGGCAGCAGAGGTCCGCACCGCCGATGCTGGAACTGGCACAGCAAGGGCTGGGCAGAGCGAATCCTGTTTCTAATACAAGCTCATCCTTACTTACTGCCATCTCTTCAGAGTCAAGGCAAGGTTAAGCCAAACACTAAGAGAATTAAGAGGTTTGCAGTTTTTATCCTACATTAACCATTTGGCCTCACCTCTCCAGGCGCCCGATTAGGATTTTCCTGGCTGAACCCTCCTCCGAGACCCTCGGCAGCCGCTGGGGAGCTACAGATTTTGGGGGGCTTCTTTTTGTTCTGCTTCCCTGTGTTGTGCTCTCCAAGATTTTGAGCACTACAGGCAGGGGCCCAATGAAGGGGGGAGACACGAAACCAAACAGCTCACAGCTCAACATCTGCAGTGTCGAGGTCCGCTGTGAGCTCAGAGAAATAAGAAAGGGATGGGAAGAGGGCAGGGGAAGCTGTCTGTGAAAAGGAGCCTGAATCCATGTACGGGCAGAAGAGATCACGTTTGAAACATTTTTATTTGAGCAAGAATTTACAGTCTGATGGGGGAAGAGGTAGGGAAAATACTGGGAGAGAAGACAGGGGAAGACTGGAGACAAAAGGGAGGAAGAAGGAGAAGTATTCTCATTTTCTTCTTCATTTATATTTCTAAATTGTGGAGCCCTTTTTCGAGCAAGACATAAATGAAATGTCTGCTACCCTCACGTTGCCTTTCCCCACGGTGTATAGTAAAGGAAAATCCATCTGGGCACAGAAAGAAATGCAACCCGTGCACTTAAAAGGGAAAAAGACTGAGCAATGTGGGCCCGGGCTGACAGATAAATATGGAGACACAGATCCGTGTGGGTGGACAGTCACAGGCAGCACACACAGGGGTGAAAAAAACCCTCCAGGACACACACATGTGCGTGCTGCGGGCCCCCTGCCAGCACCGTGAATAAGGGCAGCAGCCAAATCCTCCTCCGAGGGTGCTCCTGCTACCAGCCCATCCTCCCGGCACCGTCCCCAGCCCCGCTGTGGGAACTTCTCCCACGGCGCTGAAACCTCAGCAAGTTTTGTGCAGCTAAAAGGCTGAAATCACCCCCTCGGCCTCATGTGCACGCTCTGTTCCAGCTCCCCTTCCCCCAGCCTCGCTGCTCGGGCCCTGATGACGGCCGGCCGGCGGTGCACAAAGGCTTTTGGCTCTGCCCACACGTCCCTCGGTGACTGCGCTGACACAGGGCCCGCGTGCCGGGTGGCAAAAGCTGCAGCCGGGTTCCCGTCGGTCTATTTGTGGTGCCGGGCGTCTATTTGATTTAACTCCACGTGTTTTAAGCCGAAAGGGTCAGGAAATGGGAGCAGGACTGGCCTTGCCGTGGCCGATGGGAGCACTGGGGATGGAGGCAGCGTGAGGCTGAGAGCACGGCTCCGTTTCGCCGTGTCTGGCCCCGGAGCTGGGGCGGAAAGCTGCGAGCAGTAACCCCTCCCTGCCTCGGCTGCAGGCGAGCCCGTCCCCACAATGTCCCCTTTGTCACCCCTCCCGCAGCCCCGGCCAACGCAGCCTTCAAAGAAAATCGCTTGGGGCCTGCCCAGGCTCTGATATTTCCTTTCCAAAAGGAATAAATCCTAGCGGCTCTGGCGGGAGAAGGTTAACCACGGGGGGAGCGTGCCACCTCCGCCGTGGAAAAACACAAGCCCCCGAAGAAAGCCTTGGCATTTCTCATGCAAATCCACAGCTGGGAGTGCGCAAGGACACGGACCTCCTGCTACAGACGCTCAAACCAGAGTAAATGTAAGGCACTGCCTGAAGCCTGACATTTAAACACCCTTGTCTCAAGGCAGCTGGGGAGCCTTGAGGAACGGAGGGCTCCAAGCCCGGCCTGCCCGGCGCGCCCGCCTCCGGCTGCTGCCAGGGGAGCAGGGGGCAGAGCACCAGGCAGCCTTCACCTGCCATCCCCTACAAACCTGGAAAGGTCAGGGCAGGTGGAAATGTCGCTGTGCTTCCACGCATCGCTCCGTGGCTTTCGGGCTCGGTGACGGTTTGTCTGCACGAGCCAGAGCGGGGGAACAGCGACCGGGAGGACCGGAGCGGGCAGCACCCATTCAGCAGCTCTTGGGAATCTTTAAAAGCCTCTTTGGCGTGTACATCAGCCCTCTCCTTCGCCATTCTTCTCCGTGGTGGCATGGAAACAAGCCACACACACAAAAAAAAAAAAAAGGATTCTGCAGGAAAACAATTTGAAGCTGTATTTGCACTTTTCCCCAGTCAGCAATCCCCTAATGGTCTGGGGTCATTTTCTCTCGCCTATTCCTTTTTACTCTGGCATCTTATAAAAGGCCCTAAAAAAATACTTGTTCACTGTTCAAATAACAGAGAGGGACTAACTCGCCTTGCCCCAGTAATGCCAGAGAATCCCACAAAGAGCACTGACCTCTCCTTCACTCCCCCCTGTTTCACTCGGGGATTACAGCGGCCTCAATGCAGGCTTGTCCATGCATGGGCTGTGATTCCCAACCACTGCAAGACCTTTTATGAATGTAATTTCAGCCTTATCCACATTTCCTGACTTTCCTGCATTCCCATCTGACCCTTGCTGTAACAGTAACTAGCTCGCTGGTTAACCCTTTGGGGCAGGAACTCGGCATTTCCTCTCTCTGTAGGGGACCCCAAGGCAATGCTGTGTTATAAAGGAATTGTTAATTTGGTGGTGTGTTTATGTGTGTGCATTGAACTGCAGAGGGGAGGATGAAGAGGAAGACAATGATGGTTTGAAATACAGCATCTTTAGGATTTTTATAAGAAATCCTAAAGAAGAAGGAAGAAATATGAGATTTATAAGAAAGATTTCCCTTTATAAGAAATCCTGAAAACAGGAGAGCAGCACCAAACGCTGCTCAGGTGCGGTACAGCCCCTGGGCTCCTTCAGTTCTGCCGGGGTCCACCTCAGCCCTCAGGTGAGAATCGGAGGAACACAAAAGCAAACTGGGAGCCAATTCCTGCTGTTTTCCTAAGCTGCAGCAAATGCAAATTGAGCTCATCCTGAACTCTGGTCCCGTCCGTTTAATTTGTTGGAGAGTGGCATTTATACGGCTGTATCTAATGAATGAATCCGGGGCGTTGTGTACCACCCGTAATGCTGATGGTGGGTAGCCTCAGGTGCTGGAGCAGAGGACAGGCCATTAGGAGGTGTTAGGAGTGCCTTGGCTGCAAAACAGGGGCACAGGAAGCAGGTCAGGCTTACATTCAGTGTATGGCTTGATGGGTCTCCATTATGTGGCAAATCCCTGTAAACCTTAAGCATCCCCTGTCAGCTACGAAATTAAAAAAGGCTCTGTGGTGGCTGGGAAATCAAAAGCCTTCCTCTGTAAGCTCCTGTCTTATTAACAACAAGTAATTTGACAAATACTGCTCCACGAACCTTAGTTTTGGAGTCCCGAGCAGGCCAGCCGGACTCTGTTCCTTCCTTTATCCGCTGACAGCAGAGGATTTTAACCCATTCCCTGGAGCTCAGGGCAGAGGGCAGGGAGCCCACAGCCCCACTGAGCCAGCAGCCGCTACACCAGCACCCTGCTGTGTGTGCCATATCCCAGCTCTGGGGGTACGAGGGGAAACCCACCGCTCCCACGGGGTGCGTGTGCACGTGCCTGGGGCTTATGCGAACCTTTGGGTAGTCTGCCTTCATTTATATGGCTGGGGGTTTGTTTGTGTGCAAATCTACGAGCCTGAGAGCGAGGAACAGCGCGGTTTGGAATCAGCAGACGGGTTTTTTTGCTAGGAAAGGGTTAAGCGGAGTGCCCTTGCTGAGCTCCATGTCTCCCTGCATTCCAGGGTAAATGGTGTTTTGCAGAGCCCGGTTACCTATGGCAACAGCAGAGAGGAATATTGCAGGCGAATCTTCTGAATCACAGGATTTACAGCCCATATGTTTATTCTGCAGTGAAACACTTCCAGCTCCCGCTTCTGATGTGAGCTGGGAACCGCGAGAGGGCTTTGCAGAGCCATTTAAAAGGCAAGGCGAGCTGGAAGCAAGGCGTTTTTAATCAAAGGCCCGGCTCAAAACAGAAAAACACTGCAGGATCAGAGGAGCCTTCGGATTGAGCCATCCTAGGGCAAAGCATACCTGTGTCCCCACGCTGTCCCCATTCCACACCAGGTCCCCAGCCCGTGGCCATGTTGCCCAGGGCCTGCAGCCACCCGGGGCCTGCAGCCTCTCTCCTCGTGGCCTGTCCATATGGTTGCTGCGAGGATTTTTGTCCTGAAACACTCAAACCATATTTTTTTAGTGGTCACGGCTAGAGCAGGGTGCTCTAAGCACGCGGTGCGCTCACGGCGTCGGGTGAAAGCCCAGGCAGTGTATCCGCGTGGCCGTGCGCAATGCTGAACTGCCGAGGGCTGAGAAAATAAGCAGTTCCAGGCCTGGCTAAACGGTGTGGGGAGATCAGCTGGGAATTCAGGAAGCTAACGGCACAAGCCAAGGAGCTGTGGTTGAATGCTTGAGCGAGGATTCATTTCACCTAACTCTAACCCTCTGAAAGTCAGGAATCTGGCCTCGGCTCCCTCTGTAGTCAGCAGAGATAAATCCAGTTGCTCAAAGACAATTTATCACACCTAAAAGAGCGACCTGCCCGGCTGAGTGCCTGCATGCAGGTGCATCTCGCTGTCCTGAGGCCAGAAACGTGATCCTGCTACGGGCTGAGGACAGTTCGCTGTAAACACAGCAAGACAAACACGTAGGGCCGAATTCACATGGAAATGTCCAACTACATCCGTCTTTCTGCATCCTGAATGCTCCCATATGCTGCTACTTTACTGAGAAATCCGCAGTGTTGCTCCGTATTAATCTAGCTATCTCACAGCTCGGGAGGAGAACAGCAGCTGAACGCGATGCTGAACATTTTGCAGGAGTCTGCTGCTTGGTTTTGAAAGTACAAAGGCAGGTCACTGCAAACTGTACTTGCTGTAACCCAGGAGGAATTTGCCTTGCTGATAAATATTTAACAGTCACAAAGGAGGAATCTGTGACGCCTTGTATGGGCACCCTTTCAATGGCTTCGGAGCAGCGCACGCCATTTTTCAGGGCTCCAAATGTGCACTTTTTTGGAAAGGGAAAGCAAAAATAAGATAGAAAACAGTTGAATCACAGGGCTTCTGTGTGAACCACCAGAACTCAGAAATGGCACAGCTGGTTAACTCAGATTTTTGTTCCATCTGGCTAAAAAGAAAACATTTACTTTTTCTTATTATTTCCCCTTCCCTCAATTTAGAAAAGAAAACAGAATCTGCGTTTATTGATCCGGTGAAATTTATCTGGGAAATCGCTTTGAAGCCCCGGACTAAGATAAACAGTAATTCATAATATATGTAGCAAATGATCAGGCAAATCGCAGAAAAGGAGCGAGAGGAGGAGAGTGGGAGGCAGAATTCATCCTTTAGACGCAAAATGAATGGGTCTTTAAAATAGGAGCACTGGCGGGGTATCAGTCTGCCTATCTATAGATTGCTTTTTTAATGCAGCCATCGCTATTGTATACAAGCATCAAATAAAAAATTAAAACTTCAATTCAGCTCGTCCATCCAGCAGTCCCAGGTCCGGCTTTTTTGTCTGTTTGCTCCGAGGTTGTGTTCGAGCCTTTGTTGCAGGAGGGAGACTTCCGAGCGGCAGCGGGCTCTGCATTGTGCAGGGAAAACAGTCAGGCTTCAGATGATTTTGGTCAGATGGAAGGGGGGGGGAGGGAATGCCTTTCTTTTTCCCTGCAAATAAATCATGGATTTTGCCTTGCTTCTGGCTGAGGTTGTACGGTTTTAGGAAGAGAAGCAGCTATTGTGCTAGCGGGAGGAATTTTGTGTGGTTGAAGGAGGGAGAATAAAAGCCATCTTTCCTCCAAACGCGTGCGCGCGCGTGTGTTAGTTTCTCATTCTCCACCATTTCCTGAAAACAGGGCTTGGGGAAAAAGCACACAGACACATAACATTTTTCCATTAGCAGAGCAAGCGGGGGAAGGTAATGGGCTGGGGGGAGGGGGCGGTAATCAGAGATCTGCTTAGTCTTCATAGAAAGAAAAATGCTTGGGCGCCTGCTTTGCCATAAATTGCATCTGGTGGTTGGAGCTCCAGCAAGTTATTAAAGCGACTGCATTAAAGTCATAATTCAGCAGGTCAGCAGCACGCTCCACAGCCCCTCCTCCACCATCCCTCCCAGCCCCATTTTGTGCAGGGGCTGGGCCCCGGCGGCCCCAAGCAGCCCCCGCTGCGGCTCTCGCTGCCTTTTTCCCTTCGCGGGGGAGTCGGGGAAGAAAAGACAGAGGATGCACGATACCAGGGCGCTTGGCTTCGCACAGGCACAGCGAGACGGTGCTGCCCACCTTGGCCTGGCAATAGGGCCAGGAGAAACCCCACTTCCCCAACGCAGCATTCCTCAGGCAGCGCGCGAAGGCGCCGCCGCAGCTCCCCGGCTCCAGGCCCCCTGGTGCTGTTGAAATCCCCCTCCTGGCTTTTCCGGGAGAAGCGGGTGTAAAAGACGAGATGTCAGCGTCCCTGGGGGGCTGCAGGCAGGGGGCTGGCTGCTGCAGGACAGAGGGGCAGGGGTGAGGCTGCATCCCGCAGGCAGCGAGATGGAGGCCGGGGCAGCCAGCTCGGCTCAGGAGCTCAGCGGCGAGGTCGGGAGCTGGCGTGGAAGAGGCAGCGTGTGGCTGGTGTTTTGTGCTGGGGGGCTTGAGCAGTGCCCTGCCTTGCTGCTGCGAGGAAAGTGCCCTTCGGATGAAAGCTTCGATTTCAGTTTCCTTTATAAATACACAAAAAAACAGGCACATGCAGCATCAGCGCTAAAAGGTGCAGGGGACCCCCGCAGCTTTTCCAGTGATGACCTTGTGCATGTGCGGTTAAAAGGAGATTTGTAGAATTAAAAAAGCAAAGCAGAACCAAACCAAAAATGAGACAGAAAGCATCCCACGGTCCTCTAAAAGCCCTGGCTTGTGAGAAATCAAGATGATTACTGTAAGTGAATCACCTCGCCAAGATCCTTCTAAACATCCTCAGATGCGGAAGGCCACCACAGTCAGGTTTTGTCACCTTGTGAGCCTTTCCTCATGTTTCCAAGAGGCAGGAGTGCCCTGAGCTTACCCTCACACCCTCGGTGTCCTCACCACATCAGGAGGCGCTGGGCTCTGTTGGCATTGGCCTAGCTGTGGGGAGCAGCAGGAGAGGCCTCGCGGGCCACAGGGCGCCTTCCTTTCTTCCCATGTTACATATTTTCGTCATGAATGTAAGGAGGAACACCGAAGCTGGAGCTGCTGAGGTGACAAGAAGGTGCATGAGGTCACCCAGCGATGCCAGCTCAGGAAGAATTGCAGGTTTTCTGTGCTCGCCTGTGGACGTGGGCCCAGGGAGCAGCAGGAAGAGGGAGAAAGCACGCACACCGCTGTTGTAGCAGCAAGGACTTCTTGCTTAAAGCAGACGTGCAAACGTGTATTTCTTCCTGCAGATTACACGAGGTGCTCAGCCTTTTCCTTCTGGTTTCCAGCAGCAGTACAGGTGTGTGCTGTGTCCCCCTAGGGCTGAGCAGGACACGGGTGGGTGTCCTCCGCCAGCGGGGCGCTGCCCGGCTCCCTCGGTGCGCAGCCGCGCTCGCAGTCACGACTAGGGAGGGCGAGGAGAACATGCCACTGCCTTCTGGGTCAGGACTTTGTATTCCCACTGAGATGTTATTATAGGCTTGGGATCCTCAGAGAATTAAATCTGCTGCTCGTCTCCAGAATAGATAATGGCAGGGCACGCTTCCCACATCGCTGCCTCCTGCCAATGCGGCTCAGTCCTGACCTGGCTACCATTCATGGCTGGACAGAGGAGAGTTCATTCTCCGTATCCCATTCATAGCTGCCGGCCTTTGCAAACGAGGAGGAATTTAAAATCTGATTTGATTATTTTTTTTCAGAAGAGAAACCAACCAACAGACCAAGCAGGAACTGAGCTGCGATCCACTCGCGTAACTTCAAATGGGTTTCCTCCCTGCGACATGGATGGCAGCGGCTTTCTGAGCGCTGCTGACCCAAGGAAAGCTGAGAATGAGTAACACAAAATTAAAATGTGGCATATCCTGTACCCACACGGGGCTGCTCCGTGCTGTGTGAGTTATGCAGGGCCACTTTGGAAAGGAAATACTTCTGCTGTTGCAGCCTTCTTCTCGAGCATTGCTAAGAGCAGAGTGTTTTTGGAGCTGCGGTGACCTAAGCATGCAAGGAAAGTGAGCTTGTGCAGGGCGAGCGTGTACGTACATCTGAAAGCTCATCTGTATTGTGCAAGAATTAAAAGTCGAAAGCAGATCCTGCCTCTGCCTGCAAACCTCCCTCCCCAGAACTTGCCCCCGCTTCACATGCGCGCTTCCCAGGACGCAGCAGCTCAGGCAAATGCTCGGCATTGCAGCTGTAATTGCTGTATTTATTATTCCGGATACCACAGCAATGAGGCAGACATTCCTGTGCGAGGTCTACGACTTTCCCCCAAATGCGAGGACATCAGTCAAGCTCACAGCCCAGGGAGGAAGCAGGAGCCCGCGGTACTTCCACTGTCACTTGCAGCAACAAGGGGGCAGCAGGGAGCCTCGATGAGCCCTCGGACTCGGGCAGGAGCTGGCGGGGTTCAGCCACTTCTTTGCAGCCTCCCCTAGGCAGTGATGGAGGAAAGCCCATTCCTTGAGGAGTCTGGTACAGCCAAAGGCCGGGAGGACACACGGAGACTGCAGTGCCTCTCCAGCAGCCAGACAGTGTCCTACCGGGTCCCTGCGGTCTGCCTCGCGCTCGTCCCCAAATAATCTGAGGATACGGATCTCCTCTCCTCAGCCAGCACTGCTGTTGTTGCACTTGACTCGGAAGGGGCAAGCTACCTTCTGTAGGATTTAAATGGTCAGGAAAGCATCCACGACTTCTACACAGAGGAATTGACTTTGCAGTTATACCGGTTCGCACAACTCAAGCGGGGTTTTGGGTAGACACCAGCCTGCGGGTGCACCTGCACCGTGGGCAGAAGAACCCCAAATTCCACTTCATTTCCTGTGGGATTTGCTGCAGACAGTGCCCTGAGCCAGCTCCCATCCCTCTCGCTTTGGGTGCTGGCTGCCCACCTCCTCCTGGCCACACTCAGTAGGCACCCGTCCCTCACCTGCCCCGAAAGGCCACTTGGAGAACCACCCCGTGCCACGGCCCTGCAGGTTTGGGAGTGCTGGGTGTGCATTGCTGCAGGAATGCTCCTTGGAGGGGCACTGCCAGCCTTAGTGCTTGGGAAGCACACTAAGGCAGCGCAGCACGTGTTTAGCCCTGCTGTTTGGCCAGAAATGTAGAGCAATATTTGAGAAGAAATCCGAGGGCAGCTTCACTGGTCAGGCCTCTGTTTGACCAGAGCTCCAGCCGCTGTCCTTCCCCACAGCGGGGCTCCTCAGTCAATCACAGCCGCGTCCCTCCAGCGCCGGGAGCACAAGGAACCATTTTTTCTCCCTTTCTAGCGTGGAAGCACCACAGGAAAGTCACGGCGCGGCACTGAGTCAGGGCTCTGCGGCACAGTGCATTGCTGAGGCTGCCTGGTATTCTAGGCACATCCTTACGGCAATAAACTCCTCAGCATCATCTCCCAGCCATGAGAGAATCTGGAGCAGCTAAAAATACCGTGCCTGCTTCTCAAAAGCCTGCGCACGGCAGCCTGCTGCTTGTGACCTCCGCACCCTCCTCTCCGGCACGGGCACGGAGGGCGCTGGGGCTCAGCCTCAGCCCTCGAGGCAAAGGGGAGAGGCAGCACGATGGGTGCGTGGCGATGGGCACCGCACACAAACGTAGGAACAAACACGGCTGCCTGGGGGGATGGAGAATTTCTCCTCGCCTGGCACGTGAGAAATGCCAGGTGGGGGCCGTGCTGCTCGGGGGGCGATTATTCCTCATTTTGCCGCACGTAGTGAAACACCCCAAAGATTCTGGCATTAGCGGGCACTATAAATCTGGAGGACACCACAGCTGTGACCGGATTATTTATAGCTCTGCTTTTACATTACCAAGTCCAAAGCATCGCACAAAGAGGAAGGTAATGAAATCTCCACCTCTCCAGCCGTCACTCTCTAATCTGAAGCGGCATTTCCAGGAGCCATTTTCACTCGACCAGGGAGTCTAGGAACAAACACGTTCTCACCCTCCCACTCCCTGTCAGACAGCCCCACAGCTGGCACGCACGTACACACTCACACATGCATTCTGGCTCTCCGTTTCTCCCTGCGAGATACAAAAAGTCTCCTGCATTTGCAGTTTATCGCACGCAAACATACGCATCTCTTCCCTTTCAGTGCCGCAAACACACGGCTGCAAACACATTCTGGGTTAAATTCTATTTTCACTTATGGTATGCAAATGGCAAAGCTGAATACTTCCATTAAGATAACAGATTTACAACTGTGTAACTGAGATCAGAATATGGTGCTGACTCCCTCATACATAAATTTCCATAGCTGCTCCTGAATTTGTCTTTTTCCTCAGCCGCCTCGCCGTGCATTAATCATTCAACATTTAAATCAGCCATCCACTTGCTTCTTTTTGCTTTGTCAATGAAAATTGTTCAGCATTAATTATAAAACTCATTCTCTGCTGAGGTTTTCTTGGCTTTTTTTCATTAGTGGGTGGAAGTGTCGATTTACAGTCATCTTGTTCTGTCTTCAAAAATACCCCGCGTACCATCTATACTGCAGAGCACGTTCCCCGGCTGCGAGAGCCTGCGAATGTGTGCGCGAGCTTGCGAACGTGTGAGCTCGCCGATGTATATGCAGGATTGGCATGCATGTGCATACATGTGCGTATGGAGAAAAGATATGGAGACTGCAATTAGAAAGGCTGAATGTTTCGCAGGGTTTGTCGGGCGGCTCGGCTTTCAGCCCCTTGCTGAACCTACCGATTTTCAGCCCGGCATTACGGATGATTTCAGGTTACAAAGCAAAGAGTTTATGGCAACTGTAAATGTGTTCTAAATTGTGCGTCTGTGGTGACAGCAATACAATACTGATCTAGTTTTACACAGTGGTAAAACCTCTCCAGATTAGCTTTCATTTTTTATAATTGAAAGGATTGGACATCCCCGGTCCGGCACGCTGTGCAATCCTGCAGCACGACACCACTGCGAGTACCGCAGTGCACATGGTAAGATAATAAACCAGGGTGCTGCGGCCAACAGCAAATCACAAGGCAATAAAACACAAAGGCTGAAGGATTTGGTTTATATGGGAAGTATTTCAGTGCACGGACCGAATACAGTAAGGGAGAGGCTGACTGAAAATACAGACTCATTAGCCAGAGAGTGACTAAGCGTGTCTTTGCAGGTATGATTTTCACAATGGTGAATTTTTACTCAATTATTACAAGGCATAAACTACACCAGCGCGTAAATGCTTTCTGATCTTTTCATTACACGGGGATGCTGCAACCTATATTTAACCCAAGGGGAGGGATGTGCTCCAGAAAGAATTCGCTCTTTGGCAATCCTTTCTCTTATCGGTCGCGCAGAAATGTCAGACCCCTCCAGTTGTCCACCAGGGATTACAAAAAGAGAAAAAAAAGGCAACCAGGAGCAAACCGTGCCCTCTGCACAAATGCAGGGTGGAACAATGTAAGGTCTGAGGCAAAGAACTGCGGTGACCTCCGCAGCGACAACGCCAAGAGGCTGGGATTCTGGCGCCAGCTTGGCCATGGTGTGGTTACGGCGTCCTCCCCTTCATGGGGTTTTTGCTTTGGGACGAGCGATGGTGCTGCTCACCACGTACGTGTTAGGCAGACTCTCTCCCCGGCCCCAGATCTGAATTCTCTGGGCCGACAGCCGCTGAAGCACGCTGCCTGTTCTGCATGCTCTGCGCTGCGAGATGGGCTTGTAGTTTCAGTTCATTTTCCCAGAAGTGCCGCCCACCACACCAGCCTCCATTGCAGCAGGCAGTAATTGCCCAAATTGCAGAAAACACCCTGGGTAAAAGGCTGGGCGAAGAGACCAGGAGTGGAATCAATCCCGAGCGCTGAACTGGGGAGGAACGGGAAGCTGCAGAGAGTAGGAAGTTAATACTACCCAAGCTATACACATTCTGAGAAAAACAAGAAACCTTCAATCTCCACAACCATCAGGCAGTGTTTTTCACTCCTACTGAAAAATTGGAAAATGGGAAGTGTCTTTTTACTCGATGATGAAATAAAAATAAGAAGAAATAACAGTATTGAGTCAAATAACAGAGCATCCCTCCAATATAGCAGAAGTTGTGCTTTAGCTAAACACCCAGATAGCGAGGTGGGAATAGAGCCCAGGGTTTTGGTTTATTTATTTTGTACAGAGCTCTGCATGTGCTGCTCTGATGAGGGTAGCACACAAACAAAGAGGCAAGACGCGGTGTTAGTCAAGTCGTATTATCTCTCTCGGTGATAGAACAGTAGGAAAAAGAAGGTGAGCTTGAGTCTCATTTACATCAAAACTGTTTTGTTCTCCTGGGAGAGAAAAAAAAAAAAAAAAAGCAGCTCAAAGTCAAATCTGCATCAGGGAGCAGTGCTCTAGGGCAGGTAACCTGGTAAAGCGCTGCAGATGCAGGCAGGGCTCACACAGCAAAGCGTCTGCAGTAGCAGGGCGGGCTCCAGGGTGTGGAGAGAAGGAGCTGAGGCTGTGGCATGCTCCCCACGCCGAGCAGGGGCTCCATCCACGCGCGGCAGCGGTGCCATGCAGCCCCCTCTCCTGTCCCCTCCCCTCCTCCAGCTGCAGCTCTGTCCTCCTATGGAAAGTACCATTCACTGCAGCTCGCCTCCCTGGCTGAAGGGAAAGAACCTGTTCCAAGACAAGCACAGGTTTGCCATTCCAAACACATCCGTGCTAGGGCTCCTTACTAGCGAGGCGACACTGCTCAGGGGTGATCTGACACCGTACCCGTGTCCCCAGAGCCGTGACAGACCCGGCCTTGGGTGGACACAAAGGGATTTTGTGCCAAATCCTGCCTTCCACCCAGTTCACTTACTGCACAGGTCTTGCCAGCACAGAGGGAGGGCAGCAGGGGCGTCCATCACACCTATGTAACCCCCTTGTGCTTCATGCCTACAGGAGAATTTGGTACTGTGTGTCCAGATCTGCCTCCAAATCGCTGCTAATTTTGCTCCCTGCTTATTTTAGTGGGATTTGTCACCCGTGCGTATGCAAATAAAGCTTGCAGAGGAGTTCTGAGTAACAGGGAGAAAACAGCCTCGCGTTGTTTATTAGGCTGCAGCTGACACCGCAGAGAAAAATGCTGTTGGGAGATTTCAGCTCACTTCCCCCCGGACGCTTCCTGCCCTTCCACACGGTTACAAAACCGCCGGTGACAGCGCAGCGCCGCTCAGCCCCGCGCCGGGAACTCCCAGGGACCCAGAAGCAAGCCGGCCCTTCAGCCCGAGCTGTTCCTTCTCCAGTCATCCCCCAGGTCTTCCTCCCCTGGAGGTGAAGCACATGACGCGGCAGAACAAACGGGGCTTTCACATCCCTTGCCCACCGCCTCCTTCTGCTGAGGTTAGATAACTTCATTCACAAGACCCGTCAGCCCCCTTCCTCCCCTAGCCAGGAAATCATCTGAAGGAATTTTTAATGCGCTCGGATTTTAGTGAGGTATTTTTACGCTCCTCATCTTAGGTTTCATTGTCTGCTGAACCACCTTCGACTTCGAAACCTACATTTCTCTCCGAGTGATTCTGTCTTTTTCCACTTGGCGAGTGTCACATTTTCCTGCGATTTTCTGCTGGCTTTTAAAGCACCAGGATCCCTCTCACGGACAGATCTCCCTGGGCATTCACACCACTGCTAATTTCTCGGGACAAGTGCACAGCCCCAGGGTTCCTGCCCCTGCGAAAGCACCCACAGAAGCTCATCTGCATTTCATCTGACCTCCAAAACCAGCGATAAATTTTGCTTTTTCCTTGAGTGAAAATGAGGAGTGATTCAAACCACACACAGAGTCGAGTTTTCAGCCGCTCTACACATTAGGCATATACTAAATTTGAATAAAATCATTTGCACATGTGCAACCTACATTTATGCATGCAAATCAGGCAATTAGGTACAAAATTACCCGATTTGCATACATAATGCGAGAACCGAGCAAGTAATATGTAACAAAAACATATTCTATTAATATTATTTTCTTCTGTTCTGAAATTATCAGCAACTGGAATAGGATTTACCAAGTTTTCCACGGCCCCAAATGACGAGCCCAGTTGATGAACATCCCTAGGTCTGCTGATGACGAGCTAATTATATCAAATGATACCGGGTTTGTGCCACGTTTGGTAACCAATCCTGAATTTTACAATGAAATGTACGATTCCACCTTTTTTATGGTTAGAGTTCATCTTAAAATCCATTTGCACAACTAGATGTTGAGCGTATGCGTGTTGAAGCAGCACAGCACGGATGCCCCCCAAATTTGCTTTTGCATTCAAACACTCGCTGAGGTTTTTGTTGCTGCTGTCTGTGCACCCCAGCTGCTTTGCCGTGCATCCAAACACGCACTTTGCTCGTAAAGCCAGCTGCACACGTCGGCAAAGAAGCCGGTGGAAACCCAGCCTGTGGAGTCTGGAGGATATCTCCCGCAGGAGCCTAGCCGTAAGTAGACACGTCACACCTCAGAGAGAATGAAACCAGAAGCTCTCCCTCGGCACGCCAGCACCGGAGGGGGCCTGGCTTCCTGGAAGGTGAGTGCACACCCTGGGAGGGCTCCGGTGCCACCCCTGACCCTGCCCTCCCCATCACTGCCTCCGCTGCTCTGCACGGGCACTGGCGCACTGCCTTTGCTCGGCCTCCCTTGGCTGTGCCCTGTCTTGCTCAGCAGGCAGGCTCCTCAGGCACAGACCTGTCCGATTTGTCTGCAAAGCCTTGTGCACGCTGAGGCGCTTTAGCTGTGTTATAAATAAACAGTCACTGCACTTCTGCTGGGGCGCAGAGACGTTTTGCATGCCTCCAACTGTTCTCACGGGCTCATCTCCAAACCCCTGGAAACGCTTCGTTAGCATTTTTAAGATGGGGTCACCCAGAAATGGTTCATCACCATTTTTAAGATGGGGTCAGCCACGCTCTTCCAGAGGAGGGCAGACCTTTGGCTGCTGTCACGGCGTTACACAGCTCCGTACCACGGCTCAACAAGGAGCTTCCATTCATTACACATCCTGAGGTCGTTGAGCTTCCAGCAAGTTACCCAGTGACAGCCAGGTCTTCTCCCACATATTTTGGTATATTTAATTTCAACTAGGCAAAATGTGAGCAAGTGCTTGTGCCCTAAATTTCACCTGCTAGTACCTGGCTCCTTCACCTATCACCACCCAGTGTGCCAAGTCCTACTATTTTGATTTTTTTTTCCTGCTCAAACAGTGCTTTCCAACTTTTCAACATCCCTTTTTGTTCTTTCTCCCTTAATATTTAAATTGCAAGCACCTGGGAGAAGACCACATCTTTGTCTTCTAGAAGCTCTGTTGCACATCTTTGGCTGATGAGGAAATAACAATTATGACCACTGAGGTATTTGCAAGCTCAACATTTAAGGGCCGTCACCTAGTGACAGCGTTGCCTTTGATTATCTGCTGCCTCTCACTTCAGGAGCTCTCATTATTTCTTCCTCAAGGATGGACTGGTTACGAGGGACTCTTCAGCACACGACCTGCTGCCAGCTATCTCACGGACGGTACTCGCGGTGCTTCGCTGCTCTGTAAAGTTCTGCTGCAACCATCTGACTCTTATTTATCTGTCCGGGTTTATAAATGCCCCCCTTCACAACAGTTTCTGAGCGTCTCCCTGGCATTTAAAAGCAGAAACCTGCCTCTCTCCCTCTCGTTTCATCCCCGCCTGCTGAAGGACAGAGCTCGCTGAGTTTTCCTTTCTTGCCTTTGCCTCTGGCACTTCTTCTCCCCCGGTTTCAGGCTGACTCCGGAACACCTTGACGCATGTCCCCGCCGAGGCACCTTCCCATTTCTTGCTCTTTCCTGCCAGAAGCCACCCCCCCTCCCACACTCAGCAATTTCACTTTTATTAAGGAAATAAATACCACGGCCAGTCACACCGCCTTGGTACGCTCAAGAATTCCTTAGAGGTACTGGAGCACCACGCAGGCCAAGGATATAAGGACGTCTGTAGGTGACGTATGTTTCAAACTATGAAGGTGAAAAATGACAGTGGCTCCTCTGTAACACGTACACAGGTAACGTGTACTCCACTCTGATCCCAACATCTATCGTGCTTCCAAATAAACAGTGAGATTTAGGGAGGACTCGGGGCCTTGCAGAAGTCTCTTCGCACATACCTCGTTTACCCTCACAAATTCCCAAACAGGAAAAAGGTGCTTTGGTAGGAGATGCTGTGCTTACGCCATATACCAGTCTGCCTTGAGGTATTTGTAAACGAAGTGGTAAGAGTGACCTGCCTCTTTAAGGACCTCTTTAAGGGGATGTGGAGCAAGGCAGCGAGGTGAGATTATCGGTCCCAGCAGGGAAGGAGGCAGGGGAATTACAGGAAGGACTTAGCAGTGGCAGCAACTGAAATAGGTGAGCTTGTACGGTTTGTCTTGCTGGAGCAAACAGGCCCCTCTGGCTTCTCCCCCTCTAGCCTGGTGCTCAAAGGAGGACAAACTGCTGTCTGAACGGATTTGGGATGCTGAGACAGAATAATCCTTGGGGAAAGTAAACCAGAAGCCTGTGAAGCATGAAGCACGTTGACAGGCAAATGGACTAAGAGAAAACTGGAGCTACATAAAAGATAGCGGCAAAGCCAATGGTTAGATACATCTCCATGGATTCTTCTGCTGTGAGGAGGAAAGACAGACATGCTGTCTGTCTGATGCTGAAAAAAAAACAGCAGCAGGCAGGCCCTCCTCCTGCAGAGTCAACAAAAGCAACAGGAACTGCAGCTCGCACCTCAGCAGGAGAGATTCCTGCAGCGCTTGCTGACCCGCGGGCTGGGGAGTGCTGCTGGGCTGTACAGGGTACTTTGGGCAGGCTCAGCCCCACGCTGACAGAGCTGAAAATCACCCTCCAACATCCATCTGCATCTCTGGGTGCCGAGTGCTGCTGGGTTAACATTGAGGAGCTGCAGAGCAGCTCCCCAGCGAGAGGGGCGACGCGGCACGGAGTGCCGAGCTCCTTGGCTCTTCTCCTGCCCACGCTGAGCCTGGCTCCAGAGGCACAGTCACTGCATCTGGGCCGAGCTGCACGGCGGGGAGCGTGCTCGTTTACAGCAAGCACACAGCCCGGGAACATCACCAGCCATGTGTTCAGAGGCGAGAAGCGTAGCCTCGGAGTGACGTCTGCAGGGTCTGCTACGGCGCTGGGACTGATTGCCATTCCGGGCACTCTTCTGCAAGCGAAGTGATGGAGGAAACAGAGGTGGAGGGAATGAATTCATGTGACAGACTGGAGCATTCTGCTACAAAAAAGCAAGGAAGACTTGCAGCTTGCCAACAAGCTTTAGAAGAATATTTCAGTCCTGCAGCAGCTTACAGAAGGTCCTCCTGAGAGCAGGGAAATTCTAGTAATACGCGGCTGGCACGCAACCGTGTGCACATGAAGGGATTGCTCGCCGGGGCGAATCTCTGCCACGTGCCACTTGAGCCACAGGTGGAGGTCTCTGTGCAACACGAACAGGCTTTCTGGACCAGGCAGCCAGAGAAAGTCTCGAGTGGAGACCGAGGGGTAAAAGCTTGAATTGAGACCAAATGGTTTCAAATTGTACGGGAACTCCACCGTTGCTCAAACGAAAGATCAGGAGAAGTCTGGTGGCCACATCACCGGGCTTCCTTAGGGAACAACAGCCAGAAAGGCTTAAGAAGCTTAGCAGAAATAGCTACCCAGGCCCAGCCATCCTTAAGCGTGAAGGAAAGCTGGTGGCTCAGCCTGCAGACCTGACAGTCTCGAAAAGAACATCACGGAGAAGCCCGTGTGGTCATGAGATGGGTCCCACCCAACTGCAGAACTCACCTGGACCAGACCCTGAGGGTAACTGCGTGTGTGCTGCTGGCGACTGATCCTTAAATGCTTGCAGCAAATAATATGGTGCTGGAAAGCACCAAAATTCGGTGATCCTGCAAAGAGCTCACCTGAGGAGGAAAACAATGCACAGGTGACACCGTAGTTCCCACAGCGCCGGACCGAGCTGCGCACAAAGGGCTTGCTTTGCTGGAGGAACAGCCTGGCTCTGCTCCTGTTGTTTGGGTCTAGGCTGAAGAACTCTTACTGCCTTGAAGCATTTCTCATCTGTTCGGGGCTGGAGGAAAGACCTGACAGCTATACAAGTGTATTTACAGGCTGTGTGCCAAAAGATTTTTTCCCCCTTAAAATATTAGAAAATAAATACTTAATTTCATGTAACTCCTTATTTGCAACAGCAGGAAGGAAACGTGCTTTGTGCTTTTTTTTTTTTTAAAGCAACTTTAATCTGGTGTTGTTGCTTTCAACAAAGGTGCTACATGCTATCTACTGTGATTGTTACCCAGTGCCATAAAGTTGTGCTGTAATTAATTGCCCCGGCGCTGTGATCGTGGCACAAATTCTAGATTATAAAGCAGAGGGATGGGAGAAGCACGGAATAAAGACTACAGAGCAGAAACTGCCCTGCTTATTACTTGAGTCCTGAATGTTATTAGCCCAATTTGTTTAAGTAGTGTTTATTTGTAGGCAGTGTGGAGGATCCAGCCAGGCTGCACCTGCCTCCCCAGGCATGCTCAGACACAGGCTGGGATTGCACATCTTCAAGGGAGAGCAGGGTGGGGTTCCTTCAAATGACAGAGCCTGCTGCGAGGAGGAAGTTTCAAGCTGGAACTTGCAAAATATGCACAGCGCACTGCTGTACAAATCAAACCATCGGCACAAGGAAGACCGAGGCGGAGAGCTGCAGCTAACCATGCAAAAAGCCAGAAGGAGCTGCTCTTTGTCCTCTGCACGGGCACTGCAGTTCTCAGGGAACGCTGGCGTCTCTTCTAGCGTGAGGAACAGGCAGGTACACAAGAGCACGAGCATTTCCGTGCCATTTCCTGGCACTTAACTGTCACACGAGGCACCAGGCACCCTGTGGAGGATGCTGAGTAATGGATCTACCTTAGGCTGCAGGTCCTGGTTCGGGCACTGTGAGGAGATGGCCGTGGATCAGGGAGTGCTGCTGTCCCTGGCGGTTCTCCCTTGCTGCCTCCCCTCCAGCACAAGTGATGCAATGAGCACAGCTGAGCGAGCACAGCCACCAGCGGGAGAAGAGCTGACTGCAAAGGGGGGAGGAGGGGAGGGCAACCACTCGCAGCCACAATAAATGCTTGCCAAAATTGAGTATGGACACTTACCAAGGTACAGCTCTTGAAAGGCTGCTTCCTTTTGATAAGATACAGGGAATAATCTTGCACCGAAGGAGGTGGGAGAAAAGAGATGCACCAACTGGCCTCTCTTATCACTGCAGTCTGAGTTCTTCATGGAGGGATTATCTTTACATGTAGCACAGAGTCAGGCATATCAACAACGCTGAGCGAGTAATAAGAAATGCTCAGAAATTTACTCCTGCAGGAAGGTGAGAGCTTTCACTTGTTTTAATCCTGTGTGTTTTGTACTTTCTTATTTTGCCTTTTACAGGAATAAGCAGCAGACACTGGGAAAGAGAGTTCTAGGCACAAGCATATCAAGCTAGATCAAACGAGCCTGCCCCATCTTACTCAGTGGCCTGTATTTTCCAGCAGCAGACCAGATATTCAGGCTTCTCACTCCCTCCCTAGTTCTGCCCCCAGCTCTGACACGAATCAGCCCTACAGAAGCACCTTGTCCTTACCCCAGCTGCGTGCCAGCCTGGACATGTTCACATGAAAACCTGGGCTGCGCTCTGATCTTTTCCCTCGCTGCGTGCAGCGAAGAGGAAGATTGCCTCAGATAGCTCTGGAACACAGCGATTCAAAGCAGCCCCCGTCCTGCCTTTGATTTGAGCGCGCCGTGCTTTCCATCATCGCCAAAGGGGAGCTCCTACCTCTGACACACAGCTCTGCACTCTCCTTCACCCCGGCCCTCGCGGGGTTGCATCAGCAGGACTGGCTGCAGCCTCGGAGCTGTCTGGGGGAAGGACGCAGGCTGCGGGCACGTGGCGTGGCGCTGGGAGCTGCTCCCGGACACCCGTGTCGCACAGGCGCCTTGGGGTTCAGCTGTGCACAGTTGTTAGTGCCAGGCCCTGTTATCCCAGGGGAAAGGAGAGCAGCAGCTGGGGCAGGAACCAAAGGCCGGTATCACCCTCGCTCTGACAGGTGACTCGGATGAAATGCTGCAGCTTGCCCGGCTGGGAGAGGGACAAACACAGAGTGATGTGGAGAGTGGCGTCGCCTCTCCTTGCTGCAGCCCTGTTACAGCTAGCAGAGCCCTGTCCGGCTCTCAGCACCGAGCACTTACTCACAGAAGGGCAAAACATCATTGTGGCTTCGACGTGGGCTTGGGGCTGGCCCCGGGGCGAAGCCCCCACCTCGTGCCACTCATCGGTGGCCGGCGGCCGGGAGGCAGAAGCAGGCGGCTGCGGCCGGCCCTCGGAGCGAGCGGAGGCTTGCAGCAGCAGCATGGCTGCTTTCTCTGCACATTCCTCTGGTGACGCCGCTCGTTACCCAGCATGCAGATAACCCTGAGTCAAGGCTCTGGTATGAGCGGCGCTGCCAGGAGCTGCGTGCTCGGCATACAGGGCTGCGGTTGAAGCCGAGGTGAAGCAGCCGGCTGCGCCCTGCCTGCCTCCCCTGCTCGGCCGCCCCGTCACCCATGGGCAGCGCAGGAGCTTTCCAGGCCCTCCCTCCGCCCCACCGCTCACCCAGGGATCGTGCCCATTGAGAAGCTCTCAGCCTAGGAGTAATCCCGACGAATTCAGCCGCTGCTAATAAATCCCACCCCTCCGCCCCTCCCAACCTGCCTCCATGCAAATCCATTTGTAGGTTACTTGAACAATGGCAGCGCTGTGAGCAGCCCTCCCCTCTGGCAGCCCGCAGCGAGGGAGGGGAGGAGGATGATGACAGTGGGGAATTCTGCTCGGCTCCTTGAAGCTGCACAGACATGTTCCGTGTCCCCGTTCCCAGCCCCAGCGCCCAGGCAGCCGGGCGGGGAGCGCACGGCACGGCACGGCTCGGGCCCAGCACTGCCAGCCTCAGCCCTCACTCCCAGGACACCCAACAAAGCAACAGGCCTTTAGGTTGGCAAAAATAATAAAAAAGAATGGGTTCCCTCCCGTAAAGCCAGCTTAGAGGCAGAGTTTGCCCCGCTATGCCCAATGTGTGCCCCGAGAGCAGCGGCAGCTCCCTAGGATCGGTTTTGTGGTTTGGGGAAGGGGGAAACCACAGCCTTCTTGCCGTAGGGCCGCCCGGTGTGGGAAGGGGTTGTTTTCCTGAAAGTAAGCTGTTCTCCGTGGCCAGCAGCAGCTCACAGCTCTGGGATTTCTTTGCAAAGGGTCATAAAAGCAGCAGCACAGCGCATATGGCCGGGCGGGCTCCAGGGGGAAGGGCTGCGAGCGGATGCCAAATCAGCTGAAACCTAAGAAGCTTGACCTTCCTCACCTCCAGCCCTGCTCCCACCTCCTCCAAACAGCCCTACAAGGGCGCATCGGGCAGGCCGGCCGCCTGTCAGCGGGGGAATGCGGCCATCAGCAGGCAGGGCCATGTGCGCGGGGCGTGCGCACGCAGCGGCACCGCCACCAGCACAGGGCCCGCAGCGCCCGGGCGGGCACGGCAGGAGCAGCGGGGCTGTGCCACGCCGAAGCCACCCAGCCCCAGCAGCCCGGCCAGTTTAACCAGTTGGGGGGCCGTACTGGGCGGCCAGACCGGTGCAAGCATCCTCCCCGGCCCCGTTTGCTCGTCTGGCTGCTGCTCCTTCTCCCTCGCCGGTTCCCCGCGTGGCTGGAAGGAGCTGGGGATGGTGGCAAAGCCGAAACGGGCCCTGCTCTGTCGGCACACAGCGCCTTCCCTATCAGCCCATCAGCGGAGGCAGTGCCGTTCCCAGGCTGTGTTACGGGTTTTAAGGCAGGGAGCAAAAGAACAAAAGCTCAGGACACGCTTTCGAGAGGCTAGGAAAATAAACCCAGCAGTTTCACGCGGTGCCTGTTTCTGCACGGGGAGGGTGTAGCCGTGCCCTCGGCGTCTTCCCGGGGAGGATTGAAAGGGCAGCGATGTAGGTACAGAGCTGTGTTTTTGGTAGAAAATGCATGCTGTAATGGATTCTGGTGGCTGAACGCCAAGGGGGAAGCTGTTCTGCTTCAAGAATAGCCTTACAAGAGTCAGCATTACAGTGACAGTTCAGTACTCTGCTGCAAATCTACAGGATGTGTCACTTTGGCAGAGAAAGAGGCTGCTAACGCACAACACAAACCACCCGACTATGAATGGAGAATGGCCGCATACCACAAAACAAAAAAAAAAAAAAAAAGAAAGAAAGAGAGAAAGAAAGAAAAGAAAATGGCAAGAACGGGAGGAGAGGGAAGCTGCAAAGCGACTACTGCATAGTAAGCTGGGAACCTGAGAGCTCGGAGGAGACAAAGCCCTTTCCCTTGAGGGGAAGAAAAACTCAGCTCGCAAGACACGTAAGGCAGCAAAGCCAGCCCTTTTTCCAGTGACTACTGCAGCTTCGCAAAGCTCTGCTGGCAGGCAGCCGATGCGAAGAGATTGCAGTTTCAAAACAATGTTAGCCCTGACTAGTTTGGAGCTCAAATGTTGAAGGAGGAGGGGGGGAGGGAAGAGGAAGAGCGTGCTTATGTGCACAACATTGCTAAGCAAATAGGAAAGATAACAGGATTTGTAGGGAAGGAGGCTCCTGATGGAACTGTGTAGTATTTCCCCCAAATGGACATAACATCTCCTCGCTGCACAAACACTTCCATCTCCAACTGGCGCAGAGCTGCCAACGCTTAAAAAACAAACATCCAGTGACACACATGTTCTAGCCCGTTTCTTAGAAAATAAGGCTGCGAGGCTATTAAAAGAAACATCAAGAATAATCTCACTGGAAAAAAAAAAAAGGAAAAAAAAAAAACTTTGGGAAAATAAACCATTTAAAGACTTCCCCTTTACAAGAAGCAGTGAGAGCACAACAAATGGCCACCTGGACAAATAAATTCACGTTTATTCAGGCAAACGCTGGGCTTTACCTTAAATAACTGGCAACGCTGGGGGAGGGGAGCGCTGCCGTGAAATGCAGGCACCAGCCGAATGGCTGCACGTGAGCCTGGCGGCTCTCCCCTTTCCCCCGCCTCGAAACACGGTTCCAGCCTGTTTGTCAGCTGGGGACGTCTGCGGAAAGTGAAAAACCTATGGAGTGGGTTCAAAGAGACGCTGGCTAATATGCCCAGACTGGCTGCCTAATGAGCCAGAGTAAAAGAAAAGGTCACATGGCTCCAAAAACCTCCCTACAACAAATGCCCCGTAGCTATGGTTAACTTTAATTAACTGCAGAATTACAATTCTCTTCAAGCTTATTTGCCACCTTTGTCCACTGCCCCTTACCTTTCCTTTGCCTGCTAAAAATCAAACCGAGGGGGCTCCTAAGTGGCCTGACGCTTCAGAAATCCCGCCTGAGAAAAGCTTCTCCAGACTGCTCTTCAATTAAAGAAAGCCACCAAGCTGGGCTCTGCCTACCTCTCACTCCTGATGACCGATTTCCACACTACCAGAGTGGCTCTGTTTGTACAGATCGGGGTATTCACGCTCCTGTGACAGGATTTCATGTTGAACAGCCAGTAGTTTTTCCCTCTTGATAGCAGTTGCAATTCACACATGAATATTGCTTCTCTCCTTGTTAGGTTTAAAGTCAAATCTCTTGCATGTCTACGATTTTTTTTTTTCTCTGCCAGTCCTTAACCCACAACGTAAATCCCCCTATCTCTTGGTTTGGTCATAAACTGCTGGTTGGTAACTGCGTGCCTAAAAATAATTTAAAGCAGGATCAGTACAAATCCATACTCTAACTAAGGTTTAGGTTGGATGCAATAATTAGCTCAAAACAGTCTTGCTCTGCATTATTCACCTACATTCACTACATAAGAACAGGATGTTCTGAGATTTTTAAGCACCAGCATATCACTAGGGGGGGGAAATGGCATGTATATACAAAGGTATGGGCTGAAATAACAAATTTTGTGATGCAGAAGAATTAATCTGAGAACATAACCCCCCAAACACAGGAGTATGCAGCTACACGAGAAAGCCAAGACCCAGATGCACACTAAGCATACAGTTCTCAAGGCTTCTGCCATTGCAGTTAGCCTTCCCAGCAGGAATACAAATGAAGAAAGAGCAACTGGATACCAAACGCCATCCAGACTTTTGAAAAGTACCTCTTTGTGCATATATATATATATATAGTTTTTGGAGGGTGGAAGAATCCTTACTGTTCAGTAAAACTCAGAGCTGATCCCTCTGACACTCTTACAGCTGGAAATCCCTGCGTTCTGCTGGTCAAACTGCAAAGCAGTGCTGCTGGGATTGCTCCGAGGTTGTTGTTGTTTTTTGTTTTTAAAAAATCTCTCCTCCATTTGAGTCATTGGAAAGGACAAAGTTCACATTAGGTTTGTTTGCCTTTTCTAGCTAGTGTGAGGCCCGCGTATTTACTTTGCCTGTTGATCACCTCACAGGTATTGCGCTGCTCCCCAGTCCCCACAAAACGCCAGTGTCACATCAAACAGTTAATTACACCAGGAATCACAAACGAGCCTCGCCAGAGGGAAAGCATTTCAATTCGGCGCTTTACAGGAAGCTTTCTCACCTGAAAACACAGCACACAACAGCTCAGATCACCAACCCAGTCCCCCAGAGCAAAAGCCAGTGCCCAGGCGGGGCAGCTCCCCACTGCCCCTTTTTGCGCCCTGCTCGGCTACAGCCCTGCCTCGCCAAGCCTCCGGCCAGCGTCGAGCTTCGACAGCCACTTGTAAAAATCAGCTAAAAGTATTAACCACGTGATGCTGGGCTTTTTTGTTTTGCCTCTTTTTTTTTTTGGAGGGGGGGAAAGAGGGCTTCGTTTCAAATCTCGAGCCTTACCGAAGGGCACAGGCAATGGACGCAGGCTGCATTGCAAAGGCTGCTTGCAGCTGGAGAGCTGGGGGTGGGGGGGAGAGAAGGGAGGAGGAAATGAGATGCAGAAACAGTAAATAGAAAATGCTTAGTCAGCAACTGTTACTGCAACATTAAAGGTGAAATGCAAATAGGCACCGTGCCAAGATTTAGATAAGTTTGATAACACCATCAACATCATCGGCTCACTACACGTATGCGAAAGTGTGCGTACCAGTGCCACAATTATCACAAGGAACCAAAGGCTCTCGAGATAATGGAGACTTTTAAAAAGGCAGCACGGCACGCTCACGCTGCCGGAGCTCCGGGAAAAAGAAAGCTTGCTACTCGAGAAGTATTAATATCAATTGAATTTATTACAATTTACTAAGCTCCAAGGCACATTACAGTGTTCTGTTAACTACAGAAATGTATAAAGGACAAACAGAGCATGTTTCTCATGTACAGCATTTTGCTCTACTGTTCAAAAGCATCCGTGCATCAATAAAAGCAAAAACAAAAAACACATGAAGATTAAAAACGTTCAGATCAATAGAAACAAACTGAAACATTTTCCTTACAAACTTGCAACAAAAAACACCCTCCCCCCAGAGCCACCCCACCGTTTTGCAAACAAAAAACGAAAACAAAAAAAATAAAGTGAGAGACTAACACTCAGGGCTTGTAAAACATAAGCTGTCACCATTTTTTGTAGCAATTTTTTTAGGCATCAACACTGGCCTTGGCAAAAAAAAAAATTTTTTTTTTTTTGTATTTTTTTTTTGTGTTTTTCTTCTTCTTTCAGAGAAGTGCATACATTTACAAAAATACACACCAGCAGCAGGTAATCGCTAAGGGCTATTAACTTTGTACCTAGCCAACACACTGCCAAAGAAATGAGAACAGGTATTATGTAGTAACCAAACAATATTATATTCTGTTTAACAAAAACCAGCTCTATCCTTCAAATGAAGAAGAGTACATACCTTTGTTTCAAAATATAGAAACATACGACGAAAATAATGTCTATACATAAGACTAACTTTTGCAGTTTGTTATATTCACAATTCTACATCTTCAGGAGTCTGAAGGGATTGGATTTCCTATTCAAGGGTCTCTCTCCTTTTTCACTTTAACGTCCCCAGCTAAAATGGTAGCGATCTCGCCCTGCATGAAGGCCCAAGGCACATTGGAACCTACCAGGGGGCATTTCTCTCCGCTGGGGCAGTAGACCTCGCCCGTCGCCCCTTGGGCCTTGATGCTCTCTCTGGAACAAGGGAAGCAGAACTTGTGGCTGGGCACAGAGGGGCACTGAACAAAGTGGGTGTCCTCCAAGCGTTCGTGGCAAATGGTGCAGCACAGGGGCCCGCTGTTGGCCATGGGGGAGTCCGGAATGTTTTGGGGGTGCACTTGGTCCATGGCGGGGTGGGCGCTGGGGGGAGGAGGGGCCACTTGCAGGTTCATGTCCCCGTTGCGGGAGGCCAGGCGGCGCTGGCCCGGCACGGAGGCCGGCGACACGGGGCTGCTGCTGTTCCTGCGGGTGGACGTGGTGGAGTGCACCGAGCTGCCGTCCTTGGGCGAGTGGGCATTGCCCAGCGTGTCGGCCACCGACATGAGCGCGGCCATGGGGGACTGTCCGTTCTGGGGGGCGGACTCGGGCGGCGTGGTCCGGTTGGAGTGGGGCCCGAGGGGCGGCGGCGGGGGCGGCGGGGGGCCCCCGCCGTGCACCGCCCCGAAGCCCCCGGCCGACATGGTGAGCTTGAGCGCTTCGCTCTGGCTGGCCATCCACTGCTGCCGCTGCTGCTCGTCGCTCAGCTTCAGGGCCCCCTCGGCCGAGTCCGAGGGCTCAGGAGACGCCTTCCTCTTGCGCATGGCCCCGCCGCCACCGCCGCCGCCGCCGCCAGGGCCCCTGGAGGCGGCGGCTGTGCCCTGAGCCCCGCCGGCCCCAGTCCCCGGTCGCGGGAGGCTCACCAGGGCCGTGGGCAGCATGGGGCAGCTGGCGTCCAGGTAGGGCTGCGGCAGCATGTCTGCGCCCACCAGCTCCTTGAAGAAGCGCACCGACTCGGGCAGCAGGTCCCCCAGCAGCCGCCAGTCTCCAGAGCCGTGCTTCTTCTCGTACTCCAGGTACTTGAAGCCCGAGGAGAGGCCGCGGCCGAAGTCCTTCATGCAGTCCTGGTACATCTGCTTGGCCACGCCAGAAGCACTGGAGAAGACGGTGCCGGAGCCGCTGGGGTACTCGATGAAGAGCTTCAGCTCATAGTCCATGCCCGGCTTGGAGACGGCGTCGAAGGCGAAGACGCGGCCGAGCAGGGCGTGATCCTTCTTGAAGCGCACCTCGTAGGGGGTGCAGCCGGCCAGCGTCAGCAGCGTGTCCCGCACGATCTTGGGCTTGCTGGCCCACTCCTCAGCCCGGTTCCTCAGGCTCTCGCTCAGCTCGGCCAGCGCCTCGGCGTTGCGCTGCTTCTCCTTCAGCTCCCGCTCTTGGTCGCTGCTGGACACCGAGCCCGGCCGCTTGCCGCAGGCCTCCGACGAGGAGCCACCGCCGCCCCCAGCACCGCCGCCGCCCCCGCCGCAGGTGCCCCCTTGGGAGGAAGCGGAGGGGGCCGGGGGCCCGCCGCCGCCACGGCCACCCAGACCCCCGTGCGGCGGGGGCAGCGCCACGCCGGAGGCGGCGGGCCCGTTGAGCAGGGTCTGCGGCAGCAGGTTGGGGGGCACGTTCAGCTGGGCGCCCGCAGCCCCCGGGGGCAGGCCGGACACCAGCCCGCCGTGCGTGCCGCGGCGGGAGGAGGAGGAGGACGACGAGGAGTTGGGGCTCTGCCGGTTCAGCTCCGGGGGCCCGTCCTCGGGCGGTTTGGGGAAGCCATTGGGGCCCCCCAGCCCGTTGGGCAGCCGGGCTCCGTGGCTGCCGCCCAGGCTGCCGGGTGGCGGCGGGTACTCGAAGCGGCTGCGCTGCTCGGCCGCCGCGGCGCTGAGCCCGTAGCGATCCAGGCTGGACTGGGCGAGCCCCGCCGAGGCCGCCTTGGAGGAGGCGTCCACATGGTTGAGCTGCTGCTGGGCCGCCGCCGCCGCCGCTTCCTTGGCGGAGAGGGGCACTGCCTTGACGCCCACCGGCGGCGGGGGCCCCGGGGAGCGCCCGTCCTGGAAGCAGCCGTGCGCCCGCTTGAGCTGCCGGGCCGTCTCGATGACGAACTCGATGCGATCGGCGCCCTCGTAGTTGACGCAGCCCCGGCAGACGGGCTCGGTGAAGTCCCAGATCATGGCCCAGGGCATGCGGGGCAGGTCGCACAGGTAGCACGACTGCCGCCGGGACGACGACACCTGCGCGGCGGACATGGTGCCGCTGGCCGGGGCGCTGCTGCCGCTGCCGCCGGCGAAGGGGCTGGCTGGCTCGTCCCCCCCGGGCTGCTGCGGCGGGAGGGGGGGGGGCTCCGTACCTGCTCCCGGTGCCCCCGGCGGCGCTGCGAGGGGCGGCGGGGGGCTCGCCCGCTCCTGAAGCGGCTCCCGCCGCCGCCGCGCTCGGCTTCTCCCGCCGGGTCCCGCCGCCGGGCTGGGGAAGGGCTCGGCCGGCTCCTCCGGGGGGCCGGGCTGGGCTGGGGGGCGCCTTCTTCCTCCGAGCAGCCGCTTCCCTGCGCTCTCTAGCTCTCCGCCGCCGCTGCTCCTCCTCCGGGAGGAGGCGGAGGGAGGCGGGGGGGGGTCACCTTCCACCCGCCGCGGCTGCCCGGCTCGCTCGCGGTCCGCCGGCTGCCGAGCGCCGCCGCCGCTCCTGCTGCTGCTGCTTGTGCTGCGGCTCGGCGGGGCTGGGCGGCTCCTCCTGGTCCTGAGCGGCGACCCGGAGCGGGGGCGGCCGGGGGGCAGCGGCGGCAGCAGCGTGCCGGGCGGCGCCGCCTGCTCCGCACTCACATCCTCGCCGCTGCTCGCGGTCCGAGCGCGGGGTGCTGCTGCTGCGCGCCGCCGCGTGTGCCTGCCCTGCGCGCCCCCTCCTCCGCTCCGCGCCGCGCTCCCCCCGCGCCGCCCTCCTCCTCCTCCTCCTCCTCCTCCTCCCCCCTTCCTCCTCCTCCTCCTCCTCCTCCTCCCCGCCGCTCTCCCGGCTCGGCTCGGCTCGGCTGAACCCGGGCGGGGCCCCCCGCGTCAGCGCCGAGCGCCCGCCCCCCGCTCCCTTCCCCCCCGGCCCCACTTGTTGCGCGGGGCGCGTGCCCGCCGGGCGCGCCCCCGCCTCTCCGCGCCCGGGCAGCACGTGCACGGCCCCGGCGGCGTGCTCTGTGTGTGTGTGTGTATGGGGGGGGTGTTGGTGTCCCCCCCCCGGCCGGGCGGGGTGTGTCTGAGCGACGGGGGGACACTGGGTTTCCCCGGCGCTGTGCGCGCACACGCCTTCCTCCCTTCCCCCCCGCACTCCTCCTCCTTTAAATGGCTCCTTTAACCCCCCCCCCGGCAGCCCCGCTCCAAAAACAAAAGGCGCAGCCTTCCTCCCCCTCCTCCTCCTCTTCCTCCTCCTCCCCCCCCCCAACAGCCGCAGCCGCCGCCCTGCGGGGCGGCCCGGCCTGGCACGGGGCTGCCTTTGCGTCACGGGCGCGCCCCCGAGCTGCCGCGGGGCCGCGCGCTCCGTGCACGCCGTGTGCGCGCCGCCGCCTCCTCCTCCTCCTCCTCCTCCTCCTCCTCCTCCCCAGCGCAGCGCCCCCGCTGCCGGCTGCGGCGCCCCCCGGGGGGCTCCGGCGGTGGCGGCCCCGCTGCACCCCCGGGGGAGGGCAAAACCCCCGAGGGTTGCAGGGGAAGCGGCGAGCAGGGGGAGAGCGGGCTGGGAGCGAGCCCTGGGGGAGGAAGAGGAGCGCAGGGGGGGGATTTCGCAGCGCCGCCGCGGCTGCGGGCATCGCGGAGGCGCCTCTGGGCAAGGAAACGCCTTGGCTGCCAGCCGCTGCGCCCCAGCCGCGGCCGTGGGATTGCTGAGCCGGGGTGGCTTGGGCTGAGCGAGCGGGCACATGCTCGCTGCGGTCAGCTCCTCGCACTGCCCCGCCTCGAGCTGCATGGGAGAAGCAGAAGTGGGCTGTGGAAAAGGCCGGCCCTGCGCTAAAAACTCAGGTTGCGAGAGCCGGGTTTGCGCCCTGAACGCCAGGATTGGGGGCTCGCAGCACATCCCGCCTGCCTTCCGCTCCGTGGGCTGCTCAAACCCAGCACAAACGACAAGGAGCTCGGTGTGCTCCGGCCGCCCCTCGCCCTGGCTCCTCGCTCCACTGAATCCTCCTGCAAGAAAGGCCTTTTTTGGTAACACTCACCTCCCAGGAACAGACTTCTTGGCTCACAAGAGCAGTCTTTATAGTGGGTGTAAATAATAATCACCTTAGATATAATCTAGCCTCAGCAAACCATTTACAGGTGCTGTCAACTCCCTTTATAGTTTGTGAATAGAGAAAGAGCAGAGATTAGCATCTGTGACCCGACCAAGCTGCCTTTACTTTTACTTGCAGGATACACAGTCGTGGAAATATGTTTGTTTTTCCGTAATGATTAAACCTCGATTTAAACTTTGGTCCTGGGCACGTACCGTGCCATTACGCAAGCAGCACTTAAGGCTGAAGTGTCAGCACGGCAACAATACGGCTAGCAGCGGCGGCGATCTCTGCGAGCTGATTGATGAAGAGAACTGCAATGTAAATGCAAATAAATGCCACGCCGTGGCACCTTCACAGGGAACGAGTTGTCAGGATCAATCTCATCTGTTAGGGGAAAATAGATTGAACGGTGGCAACGTGACGGAGCTAAAACCCACGGCAGCGCGGCTCCTGCGGGGTGGCGGCGCGCTCCGCTGCTCACCTTCCCTCTTCCCCGTCCTTCACCACGCCGGCGGCGGGGCAGGGGCAATCCAGATCAGTCTCGCTGGATTTATACCGAACGTGGCTGGTGTTGATTTAGCTCTGAAATAATCCAGGAATTAAAATTGCGTTTGGAGGAGGGAAAGAGGAAGCCCAAACAATGAAGCCATTCAGGTGCCTGATCTGGCTAAATGAAAGAAAGAAGCGGGCAAACAAAAAATAGCATGGGAGGGGGGAGAAAGAGGAAAAAGGAAAAAAAAAAAAAAAAAAAGACAGTAGCTTGTTTAATAAGAGGGAGGGAAGCGCAAGGAGAGCTGGAGCTGGAGCAGCGAACAATTGATGTGTACGTATTGCTTTTTGCACAGAAAGGCGAGTCAGCACTTTGCATGGCGATCCTGCGCGGAGTGCCCGAAGTTTACGACCTGCCAGGAGTCCCACTGGACCCGGAATCTGATTTTCCCTATCAGAAGTAACATCTACTAACTCCTTCCTTTCAGTGCTAGGATAAAGACTGCCACCCAATAACCCCTTTCCCTTGATTCCTCTCACTCACTGTACTACAAACAGGCACGCACTTCTGCGTAATGTTAGGGCAGCAGGTGAAGCTTGGATTTGAGCGAAGGAGTCGGAATGATCCTAGAAACATGGAGCGTGTAAGCTGGCCAGCACCTTTTGTGGTCCAACTAGCAGAGGGTGCAATGCACCGTGAAGGAAAAAGGGCCAAAATCCACGGGCCTGGCCAAACCCCAGCTCTGCCAGGCTCTGCTCCGTGCCACCGCGCACGAGCGTCCCAAAACGCTGGGATTGCCATTGACCTCGATGCAAGAGTATTGCTGGCTATCGATCTGCAGCCCAGTGTTAATTACGCGGAATATAGGACAGCCCTGAAGTGCTCAAGCAGAAATAATTAGGAGCCCATGATCTGGGCAGTTTGGGCCTTGCCCTGAATGCTCCCAGCTTAACTCCTTCCTGCGTGCCTGCGGCGCTGATGGGGGCAGCGGGCACAGCAGCTGGTCCATCTGGAGGCGCTCACCTAAGAAATGGCTCCTTCCCCAGCAGCTTTGGTCAAAGCAGCAGCTACGGCTGGAAAAAAAATGCAAGAACCAGAAGGGAAGAGCACTCCCAAGAGTGTGATTTACATGGATTTACCTCAGTACAGCAAATAAAATAAAATCCGTCACAATCAAATTACTGGCTTCAAAACAACGCAGAGATTAGCAATGAGCAGAGCACTTGGTGGTAAAGGGAGTGTGTTCAGCAAATGAAAACACAAACACTTCAGGAAGGAGTTGCAGAATTTTGTCAAATTAAAAGTTAAACAACATTGTCTTCTACCAGGAGCTGCCAGCAAGTGTCAAAACACCTAGTTACAAAGAATAGGAGTGTAATTACGTGTTTCTGTTTATCGTTTCAGTTCTCGTCTCATTATAATTCTGTTTTTTCCTACCATTCTTCAGGTAGTGAGCCTTGTTGACATACACACAGCCGATCGCTTGCCTACCTAGGAATTCCTCCTTCCTTCCTTCCTCCCTCCTTTCCTCCCTCCTACCCTCAATCCCTTCCTTCCTTCCTTTCTCCATTCCTCCTTCTTTTTCTCCCTTCTTTTCCTTCCATCCTTCCTTACTCTCTCTTCGCTCTGCAGCACCAACGCATTTCTCAAAGGACGCTGCCTGCCGTACCATCCAGTTTTGCTGTGGCTGTTGCCACAATTTTGCTTTCCACTCTTCCCGGCGTGCCTGCCCTGCGGCTGCACACCGAGGTAACTTCGCAACCCCACAGCCACCCAAATGCCCCCTTTTTGCCCCAGAAAGCAGTTATGGCTTCTCCTTGAGACCCAGCCCAAGTGGATGTTCATACAGCTGTCTCTATGGTTTTAAAACCTGTCTGCGAGCCCAGATTTCTGCATGTTAACCTTTGCCAAATCTTACAGTGCAAAGTAAGACACCTATAATGAATTCTGCTCGCTCCACGAGGGACTAAGGACTGGGCAGCGCGTTTTGTGCCTGGATACGTAGAGGCTGGGTCCTCCGCTGTTGTTATTTTTACTTTATCCCTGGACTGTTTTCATCTTACATCCTGTGGATGTAGTAAACAATCAACAATAATGAATCAAGCGAATCAGTACATTTTTTTAAAGCTATTCCCACTGAGAGCCACTTGCACTTTCGTGACAGTTAAGAATCTGCCAAACATTAGCTTAGTTACCAGCAAGACAGGCTCCCCCCTCCCTTCACCCCATACACAGATTGTTTATCAAAACGTGCTGCCAAGAAAAATATCCCTGCTTTTGGCCTCCACCAGTGATTAATAACACTTGAGAACTGAACAAAACTTTACTGTGTTTTCCAAAAATGGGGGAGGTGGGAAGGAGGGGAAGCAAATTAAAAGAGAGAAGAAGGTGGGGGGGAGAGAGAGAGAGAGAAAGATAAAGAAAGAGGAAGAAAAGCAAGAAAGAAAGGAAAGAAAGAAGGGAAGAAAGAATGGAAGAAAGAACAGAAGAAAGAAAAAAGAAAAAGAGAGAATGAAAGAGAGAAGGAGAAAGGGAGAGAGAGAGAAAAAAGGAAAAGAAAGAAAAAGGAAAGGAAGGAAAGAAGGAAGGAAGAGAGGGAGGAAGGGAGGAGGAGAAGCCAAAGTCTGCAAAGTTCTTTCACAGGGCACAACCTGCTTTTCCTCTGTAACTAGGCCATCTGAAAAGACCTGAGCCACTTTTTCTCCAGGAGCACGTTATAAATGCTGCTTGCCATTGCTACTGACCGCAGTACGTTACGGCCGCAGGACGAGGGTGAGAACAGAAGGGAGGGGAAGGCAGTTCCTTTTATTAGGACATATCAAGATGAGCTATGGGGGGAAACGGGGAGGAAAAAAAAAAGATCATTTACTTTCTTTTCAAAGACTGTTGGTAATATTCCTAAGGGAGACTAAGTGCCAAAATTAACTGTCTTGGCGTATTACTTTTAGACACTACTGCCTGGGTGAATTAAGTCAAGTCTTTAAGCAGCAGACAAAGATAGCTGCGAGCTGAAAAAGAGGCACTACATTTCCTTGTTTTGTGGTGAATCTCACAAATTTGTGGAGATTGTCTTTGCTCCAGGGTTTTTCATCTCTCTCTCTCTCTCTCCCCTCCTGGGCTATTTTTACTATTTTCTGTTTGGCATTATAGATGTGTTTTGCAATGGGAAGGCAAGGTAAGAAACAAGCAATTGTTAAGAAAACAGGAAAAGTGAAAAAATAGAGGTGCATCCATGTGTACTGTATCTATTTATACGGATACGTACATCCGAGAGTACCCGTACACACACGTCGTGTAAGGTATTTTTCATGACTCCGTCCTCCAAAAGGCATTATTTAGTAAAAGATAATAAACAGCTCTTGAACAGTGGGATATAGACTAGTGAAAACAGTTTACTGAAATTAATGATGCTGGATTGAACCAAACCTTCCCTTTGGAATTAGTGCCAGACATAGTTTTCCTGAACCCTGTCCAACTGCCTGAGCGACAGACAATTTTCATTCTATTTGTGCTAAAGGCTTATGACTAGTGCTGGAAAATGAAGCCCTTGCCCTTGATCTCAGTGCAGATTAAAAAAAAAAAAAAAAAAGGCAGAACTGTGCCAATTTGTTTCCTCTGCCAATAGAAGCCCTTGTGCTTTGGGTAATGCAGAACAATAAAAAGTTCACATGAAAACTCTCCATTGAAAGGAAACCCACCAAGAGCCATGTATCTCTGCTACATTCATCAGCCAGCTTCCGAGATTCTCACAATGTCAGCAAAACGCAGAGGGTAAGGGCAGAAAATATTTACCAGCCAGCAATACCGTCTTCTTTTTCTATTCCACGCCTCGCTGCTATGCATTTGATGATGCCTGCTAAAAAATATTCCACTGTAAATTACCACGCTCTCCCTTCTGCTGCCACCGATCGCCCTGCTCTCGGGCTCTGCATGCAAATCCGGGGCTGCGCAGCCCCTGTTGTCAGAGCTAATTTTATTTCTGAAGGATGAAATCCGCATTTGACACACGCACCCGGAGTTATAAACAGTGGCTACACTGTACTGCTGTCAGCCAACTCCGCTCCGATTGCTTTTTCCTAGATTATTAATAAAATTAGGATCCCGAGCAGAAGGCGTTTGCTTTCATTGTACAGTCTGCACTTGTGACATGGTACATGTGGAAAATTTTGAGTGCGCCGCAGTGAATGGTCGGGGGGTGAGTTTGGAGCTTCCGCTAAGTACCTGGCGGGCTGCCACGGCCCAGGGATTCTGGGAACTGAACGGCTCCCAAGTACAAACTGCCAGCATTAAGCAGTCCTGACAGCTCTGCTCCTTCCACACTTGGCAGCAGTTCAAAGTGCTCTTTCATTTGAAAGGCTGGAAGGCTGCCATGTGCAATGCAGATTTGCTGTGCCTGCTCTCATAAGGAACTGATAAATGCCGTTGCTGTTGCCATGGGGACAGGAGGCTATCAGAATGGCCTTGTGATCTGCAGCCTCTCAGCTCTGCAGGGTTTTTTTTTTTTTTTTTCCTTTTTTTTTTTTTTTTCCTTTCCCTGAGATGGTGAAATAAATGTTCTAGAAAAGGTTAACTCTTGAAGGCCGGGCAGGAAGCGCTGGTTTGAAAGGACAGGGCGAGCCTCTGAGCGTGGCTCCCCCAGAGAGCTGGGAAGGAGATGAGCACGTACCTGTGCACCTGGGGAGCAAGGCCAGGAGGGAGGACGAAGAGGAAGAGGAGGAGGAGAAGGAGGAGGAGGAGGAGAGACCTTCTCCCTGCCAGGTCTCTGCAGAATTCCCTCCCAGTTCAGGATCTCCCAGCATAATCACAGGGCCCTCCCCCTTTCCTCCCCGCAGTAGCCCCACGCACAGTTTTCAGATGGTGGCAAGGAATTAATTTGCCACGGGCTCTTGCGCCATGCCCGCTGCCTTTAGCTCTCATTAAGGGCGCTGGACAGCTAGCGGGATTAGACGCATTATGTGGGCTCCGTGTGTGGTTAATGGGAGTAAAGGGAACGAGCTGTGTGACATAAAACTGCATGTCTAAAAGAGATCTCGGTGACAATGCAAGTCCTGAGAGTGAATCTCGGCTCGTTCCCATCCCCTAGATTAAAATAAACGCAGCTGTGAGCTGTGCACAGCCTGACTGAGCACAGAAATGAGTGCGCGCATCTACTTCTGAACAAGCACAGATAAAAACACAGGTGGCAAATATTTTAGCCAGGATTCATACTTGCTTTCCTCCTTCTCTTTTCCACATGTCCTTTCTCCCTGTTGGCACTACAGCAATAGCTCTGGGTTCCCTGAAGACCCCTTGCTGCAGCGGAGCACCGCTGTGATGAGGTGAAGCCTGGGCACGCCAGCAGGGCGGACACAACGGGCGCATCCCTGCCCTGCAAGCGCTGCGAGAGGTGGAGGCGGGCACACAGCCGTGTCCTCGGAGCAGATATGAAAGGAAAGCAATAAGCATTTATAAGCAAAACCCAAGAAAGATAAAGCCTCGAAGGATTTTTGTTTATATGCTGGAACCTTATCGGTTTCGAGGGCTTTGTTTAAAACTGGGAAAAATCAACAGCCCCCCCCCAGTGAACAAATTCCCCTTTTCTTCTCTAAACACGGATGTCTGCCCTTCAAACCGTATACTTTTGCCTCTCCAATATATGTGAACGGTATGACGTGGAACGGCACATGAAAGCTGAACAAACAGAAGGAAGTCAACCTCCACCCCACCAGCTTTCAAGTGAAACCCGACAGATAATCAGCTTCGCCAGTTGATGGTTAACCTGCAGCTTTTTCAATGAGCGCCGCCACTCTCACTTATTTTAGTTTCACTTCGCTTTAGTTTCACTTGTTCTTTGGTGGATTCCTTGCTCACGAGGCTCTTGGTTGTGAACGTGTTAAGCTGAGTTTGGTCTGAAGAAAGTGGCCACTCGAAAAACGCGCGGGGGAGATGTCAGATGAGGGAGTTGCAGCAATAACACAACTGCCCAGGTTTGCGCGCACACACACAAACTCTTCACCTTTTTTGCATCCTCCTTCAGTTTCTGTTTCCAAACAAATTAAGGCATCTGTCATTCGGAGTTCTGTATCTGCCATCAAGCCCTGCTGGTTAAAACAATCTGCATATGCAAATGCAGCTAAAAGCTACTTGTACACATTTGCAAAGCAATTCCAAAATCGCAAACAAGGCTGCGTTTCACGAGCCCCTGCACCAGCCTAAGCTAGGCCAAAGGAAATATTTCTTCTCGACTGCCTGGGCTTTTTTTTTTTTTTTTTAAATAAATAAATATGAAGTTAACTGTAATTCTACTGTAATTTCTTTACCTGATTCTCCCTGGGTTCTTGCCTACGGTTGTCATGGTAATTTGATAATTCTGGCTTGCTCTCCACACATTCTGTTTGTCTCACTGGATTTCCTGATTATTCAGGAAACTCTTTTAAAAAACCTTCCCGTCTCTCCCCTCCTGCCCCCGTTCTGGGCTCAATTCTGCTTTTGTCATTCCTCTAGCACAGAGGAATGTGTATTATTTTGCTACAAACCTACTGAGGTGAAACTGTTCGCTCCACTTACCCGAAAATGGAGATAATGAGATAAGCATACATGCTAGAGCACTCCTTGTATTTTCTTTCATGGTCTGTGACAGGGGATAGGGAGGAAATGTGGAAAGATAACTACATATAGATTTCTAGTAAGGTTCCTGCATCTTAATCCTATAGATATTATTTAGGGTTTAACTGCTGCATTTCTGACAGCAGAAGCATGCATTTAACTGTTACCTTTTCAAACGTGACAGACACATTTGTACCTAGAGTGAGCGAGTTGGAATATGTTCTCTCAACATGACAGAGAAGAAGCAATATTTTTATTCAGGGCTTCAGCTGACAATTTATGCCAGAAGAAACAAGCTGATCATGCTTTGAATGTACTCGTGAAGCCCAGAGAAAAATGCACACTGCGAAGTCATATTTAGCTGGGGTGTAGAGTTACAAAAGGTTCATGTCATTGACGTGTGCATTTTTAAAAGTGCTCAGCGTTAGATTACATATACAAAGCGCACACGTAATTACTGGGTATGTGTACATTATAGAGAGAGATCTCAAAGTACGTAAACTCTTTTTTTGGCGACTGTTCCCCCAGACATGATATTTTTTGGTAGGAGTACAGAGCTGCCTTATGTATGGTTACTTTGAACATTTTGCACGACCATTCTGTTTCACATCACTGCCTTTGCCTGGGCCTTGTACCTTTAGCCTCTACAGGCTTCAAGAAAGGGTCTGTGCTTTACTGTGCTGGTCAATGCCTCACACAGCTACACCCTGACATCATCAGGATCTCAAAGAATTCTTTCATTGCAAGCTTGTGTCATAACTGAAACTGTATGCTGCTTTATTACAATTTGGACCCAATAATTTCCACTATATACTTACTGTCTTTGCAGAAATAGCTGTACTAATGGAATCTGCAAATTCTCCTGTCTCTTCTTTGGCCTCTCTTGCTTTATTCTTCTCTTTCTTTTACTGAAAAGCACATTTGGGATTTCTTTCTAAGTCATTCTGCTGCAGTCAGTCATGCTGTGGTGCCTGCAAAGCTCGGTGAGCACTCCAGCTGCCACAGCCTGCCCTGCCCCAGCCTACTGCCCTGCCCCAGGCCAGCTGTGACATCGTCTGGCAGGGTGTGACATCAGCCCAGGGCAGCCGTGACATCATCTGGCAGGGTGTGACATCACCCCGTGAACTGCCAGGCCCCAAAAGGCAGCTGCGTCTCATTTGGGAGGTGACTGCAATGTTCAGACTTGATTTTAGCTGTGAAGCTTGTGCTAAAATAAGCCTTTGTACAAGGCATAACGGGCCCATAAACCTGGTTGGAAACTTTTCAGCCACACAGACCCCACTTTCTTTCGACTTCAATTTTCAAATGTTCATTTTCAATAAAATAAAAATAACAACTTTTAGTCAGTTCCTAGATGGTGTAATAAATCAGCAAGGAACACAGTGCCTCGTATGTGCTAAAAAACACAGCTCCCACCACCACGCAGCAGAAGAAAGGGTTTCAGTAAATCACATGTATGATATCTAGTGTTAAAATGGTCTTAAATTGACTCTAAACTATTTTTATGTTTTTCTACAATGCAGACAACTGCAGAACCTCAGTAGATCCTACGCTTCATTGCTAGCAGAAAAATGATGGCCTCTCTCCTCTCAAAAGAGGCTGAGCAGTGGAATACTCTGAGTTACATTCTGTTAACACCCAATTATTTTTACAAGATATATCCAGTAGCATTTCTTACTTGAGCGACCATAAATGTTTACAAAGAAATTACAGCCTCGAAAGCAGCCTACACAACCGATGCTTTTCTCTTTTCTTAGATTTTTGTTTACATACCTGCTAATTGGAAAAATTCCGTAATCTGAGGCGATCTTACTGTTATCAGGATAAATTAGCAAAGCCTTGCCACACAAATTACCGAGGCATTGCCACGCAGATATAATAGGCTCAGCAATTTCTTCTACAAGTCAGCGTGCTCTAGTCCATTTTTTTTTTTATTACTGTTATCTTTAGTTCTGCGAAGCTTTGGAAGCTTTCCCAGGCTGGATCTATAGAATGTTTCCTGGGAAAACGTATAAAGAGCCTGTGTTCTGATTTACTCCGTGCCGGCGGTGCCTGCGCGCCTTCGGTGAGCTAGGTCTTTGAAGACCTAGCCCATGTATGGAGTCCAGTCAGGCTGAAAAATTTAGCAGTTGAGACATTTTACAGTCCAAAATCTCTTTTAAACAAAGGTGTGGTTTAGCAGGACTGGCTGCCTCTGACCTCTTTCAGCCTCTTATTATTGCAGCTGCTATGATGTAAGGCTGAGTATGGCAGAGCTGAAGTAGCTGAGGCTCGGGGAGAAATGCTGAGAACAGCTGTTTTACTGTAAACATTAACAAGGCTTTGACTTCATTTGCAAGCTGGGAGCATTCACAGCTTTTGCACAAATAATACTTTGGGAATTTGATCTAGATGTTCGCAGCACAAGGAAAAAAAAAATCTATCCCTTCTATACGTTACTGCAGCTTTGAATGAAGCACGTTCTCTGCACAGAGATGCATCCCATTAAAATCAGCCGGGAATTTTTCACATTAATCCACAGCTTCACACGGCTGATACAGACACACACACACACAGGAAAAGAAGCAGCAATATTTATCTGCCTTAGCTATTTCTAAAGCTCATATCACGTTGGGATCTAAGTGCCAATTAAATACCAAAAATACTCAGTTGTAGCAGACACTGATGTCTGCTGATTACTGCAGAGCTACAAACAGAATCCTATCCAAGAGGGCAGAGAGGGATTTGAATGCTTTCCCTTTAGCTTGGTGCTGCAATTCGTGGACGTTAGGAAACAATTTTCAGCCCTCATTTCCCTCATTACATTCTCCAGGTTCCTTTATTCTGAAGCAAGTGAAAAATCTCAGACAAAGTGACCTTTGCAGCAACTGGGGACGTTCGCTGCGATCACAAACATCTGCATATGCACACAGGCATCTGGGCCAGCTCCTCCAGACACTGAGAGCTGTTTCTTTCGCTTTTTTTTTTTTTTTTTTCTCTCCTTTTGCCACATTATCAATGCAATGGAGTCTGCAAGGCCGTTCAGCCAGCTGCTTGTGGATCAACCAGCGTAGAAGGAAAAAAGCCTCAGCTATTTTACAGCCACCATAAGGACTGCAGTGGCTCTTCATTGCCCGAGACCTAGCAAAAAACATAACAGAGTTTAGAAATGGCTGAAGTGACCCTCTCTCGCTCACAGATCCCCAGTTACCCGACTGGTTTCTTGGGTCCACTGGTAGCCGGTGCAAAATACAGTAGCGCTGGTGGTGTTACAGTTCACACGAGGGACCACGCTGGCAGGGAGACAACCCCAGGATGATGCAAGGATGGCTTAAAGCTGCGCTTTCACCACCCTCTTTGAGGCCTGCCAAGAACAGCTTGGCCAAAGCGAGGGGTCTGGGCAGCAGTCCCTACTTCCAGACTCCTTCCAGAAACTCCCCATATTAAATATAAGGCTATATAAATCCTGACTATCTTCCCCATTTATTATTACTATGGTTCACAGGCTAAGTAGCGTAAACCCTGGTCAGCCCTTTGATAAAAGACCAAGGGAAACTTGGGGTCCAGATAGGCTTGTTAAAATTCATCACTTCCAATGGAAATCTCCGAGTTGTGCTCCTGCTGCTGGATGCAGACCCCTCTGAAGGAGAAATGAACCGAACCGAAGGGACACCTGACCTTTTTAGAGTTCCCACAGCATTCCCCGCAAATATAGAAGTATCGAATTTAGCATCCCTCTAAAATTCAGAGCTAGTTAACTAGATTTTATTCTCAAACTGTTTGTGCTCATGCAGGATGTGGGGAGGTTTTTTGTCTCTGTGCCGTTTTATGGTGTTAATCTGTAGTGCAATTGCCCAGCTACTGCCTCCTCCTACAGACTGGCTGCGTTTCTTCAGATTAGGATTTCTTCTGACGTTTTGGGATGGAGCAACATAAAAGTTTGTCTACCTGGTAAAGCTGTAAATATTGGTTCCCCTGCATTCCTATATACAATGAAAAACAAAACAAAACAAAACAAAACAAAAATATATATATATATACCGAATGCCAGTTATTCCTGACCCCAGGCATGTTCAGATCTCCAATTAAAGTTTCACCATCCATGTGTGATAATTGAGGCTTTGAAATGCACCTGGAAACATCTCTCTCCTTTCCTTCCCTCTGACAGGATTTCAGAGCTCTGAAATCACATCCATTGCGAGCTGCCTTTCCCCTAGTCATACTTTTTTATTGAACAAATGTGCAGAAAACTGCTCGGTTGTTTGCCTAGATTAAAACAAGGCCCCATCCTGTCCCCTTCCACTGCCCGTGCCTATAATTTCTTCTCTAGCTGAATGCTGAATGGGGTTAAAGCCAGCACACTGTTACGTTTGGAACCAGCTTTCATCCAGGAAAATGATACAAATGAACCTGGGAAATAAGCTGCAGCTTGAGAAAGTAATAAAGCGTGTTACAGTGCTCGTGTGTAACTGGAGATGGAGGAGCTGCTTCCAGAACAGGGACTGGAAAGGACATACTGGCACCTGCGCAATTTCTGAACCGCTGCAGTCAAATTCTTTCCTCTCTGTCCTGGCAAGGCTGGAGACCAGATGAGATGCTGTGGCCCAGCCAAAAGAGATACTTCTTTGTGCCCTACAGCGATCTCCTCTGCAGCTGGTTCTTCCTGCGACAGCAGCTCTTCTCCTCACCACCCCCGTAAGTGCTCCCTGGGAGAGCAGCCCCGGCTGCGGTCACCACCAGCAGAGCCAGGGCAGCACCCGCTGGGCTCCAGCACCTCACAGCATCGTGTGAGCAGAGAGCAGCCTGAGAAAATTTTTTCGCTGAGAAAATCAGGAACATTGAACAAAGTGTGGATTTCGTATGGAAATTCCCAGTTGAACACCCCTGTAAGATGGCACGTTTGGTCTCACCGCCTGTTCCCATGTGCTAATCTCACCCAGAAGCCTTCTTGTCTACAAACCCGCCAGACACAGACAGTTCTTGACCTGAAAGCTGGTGAAATGGACAAACTCATCATCACCTTGATAACAGCACAAGCTCACACCATCTCTCCTTGGTTTTAAAAGCAGGACTGTCAAGGTATTTCGAGATCTTAGAGAGCCTGGCCTCTGGCAACAGACAATCCAAGCCATAAATACTATTTTTTATTACATCCATTCCTCAATTTCTCAGAAATAAAGTCTCACTTCTTAAATAAGACACTACATTTGAAAATCAGTTGCTCCTTTCTGGCTCTCACTGCCGCCTTGCGACTTATGTATTGCTGTGATAGCCCACTTCAAACATCCCTCACACCCGTAAGCTACCTGCGGTCACCAAACCCCTCCTAGCACCCCCTGATGAACTGGTCGAGCTTAAGGGAATGACTGCAAAGCTCCAGAACGACAGCAGAAACTAAACTCCCCAAGAAGCCAAACGTATTGAAAATGTTCTGTTTAAAAAAAAAAATAAAATAAAAAAAAAAAAGGAAAAAAGTCCTGTGACTTTCCCCAAATGTTTTCCAAAGTCAGTTTTTCTCCAAATATAAACGAAAACTTCAGCTGGAAGGTGCATGTTTATTTCAGTCCAGGCTGTCTTCTGGAGAAATACGTAAACACGGCACTGTATCACAAGCATTTCTGATTAGAAAAACAACTTCAATCTAGCTTGTTAAAGTTATCTGGAAATAAGCTTAGTCAAGCTTCTGTAGTGGGAAAATGGCTGCATTCTCTAGCAAGTGAAATATAAAGTAAAAAAAAAATTACCCTAGTCGAAGATAAAATCTGACCTGATTTTGCAGCTTTTAATTTTAGTTATCTGGAAGAGCCAAAGCAATAATGGGGCACTTGTAAGAAGGAATATGAAAAAGCCAGTGCTAAATACAGTGGGAATGGAAATGTGATGGAGAAAGTACATCTCTAAAATAGATTTTTGAGGTGTCAGCATGAGGATCAGGTCCGATAAGGCACTTGGTTATCCAGGACTTACACCTAGCAGAGCCAAAGCGAAAGGTACGGGGCTCCTAGAGGGGAATTCAGAACCTCGTGTTCTGTCTAGATTTCCTATATAGAGCATGGGAAAAATTAGGCACCTTTGAATATGGTATCCAAAACATCTGTTTCTGTATTTTATCCAGTGACTATTTATATGAAATATTTAAGAAACAGTTGTGAAAGCTGGGAAGGGAATCTAAGAATCTCTCTGCCAGATGGGTGCCTTAACTAGTACAGTCATGCTTTCTCTTACGTTGTCTTCGCTCTCCGTGTCTCCCATTCTCTCTCTCTGGCCCAATGAACTTAAATTATTTTCTGCACCATGGCACAGTTTCAATAGGAAGGGTGGAGAGTGCCTGCCTTCAAAACAGCCTGCAGTCTGGTGGTCAGGCCGCTCTCCTGGGACGTGTGAGTCGGAGGCTCCTCACGCACAGAACATTCCTGTGCTCGCAGGCAGGAAACGGCGAGGGTGCGCTGGAGAACTCACCTTGTTTTTTCTAAGCTCTACCTCCTATTATACAGATAATAAAAGGAAATATTTAACAATAACCAAGAGAATTACTGACACTTATAGACACCTTTAATCCCTGAGATTCCAAAGCAAACAATGGGCTCTGCTGAAGCAGGTCTGCCCTTTGGACCGAGCAGAGGCACCCAAGAATGCAGAGATGGGCCTTGCTGTACTCCTTAAAATGCTGTAACACGTGCTCGTTTGTGTGCTAGATCCGCCCCATAGGCTGAGTCAGAAGAAAAATCTGCTTGCACAGTATCCTTTTTTGTCCACTCTACACCGTTTCAGCTTTAACCTTGTTCAGCTCCTTCTGCTCTAAGCACAGCAGTTGTAAGTACGCCCTGTGCAGGGGCTCAGGGGTGTGAGTCTCACCCCAGGTGTGTACATTGGAATCAGATTGCTTACCATCAGTTTGTTATCTCCTCGGGCATCACACAAGCAACACTGCACCAGCTGAGGCTAGGGGATGAATAAAATTTCTACACGTTGCTGTAAGTGCAGAGAAAAGCTTCAAGGAGGTAGAAAATAATAAAGTACATTGGATTTTGGCCAGGACAGTAAGAATTAATAACCACACTTCCAGCAGCATACCCTGGGACCGACACTAACTACAGCTATGGCCAGTTGTCTGCCAGGTTGCAGGTTTCATTTGGATTTGACAGTTTTGCAGGCTGGTCCCCATTGAATCTACTTTAATTCTTCCTGTATTGAAACAAAAGAAAAAGAGGAGGAATTTCTGAGTCTGCACAGCTCCTGCTGGCAAAGCTACACAGAGCTCACAGAACAGTAGGAAGGGAACTTTCCAGAATATGGAAGTCTGTTTTTTTCAGCCAAAGCAACACTTGCTGCTCAGATAATGATGGCCAGTCAGCCTCGGGCCACCTCCGTGCAGCCAGCCAGGAGCCCCAGCATTGCAGGTCCTACTTCCAGGTGACTCCACCATCCCTGCACCTCCTGCACTTGCAGGAGAAGCACTTACAGCGGCCCCATACTGTGCCTCCAGTGGAGTCAGTCCTCCTGTGCCAATTGCTCTGCGTTAACAGACCTCGTATACTGGAGGAACGTGAGCCAAACCTGTCTCAGCTTCTACTTTTTGGAATTTGGAAGTTTATGCAATGCAGGAAGTTATGGTTTCCCAAGTCCTTTCCATAAACAGTGAGCATTTTGCTCCTTTATGACCCAATCAAATCAAGGCAGTTAGCATATGAATAATTTCAAGTCTGTATTCAAATGCTTTGCTGAACCTGGGCCAGAGTAAAGATGTGTTTGGAGATAACAAGAGTTTCCTAAAATGATGGATTCCGAATTTTTGTGCGTACCTTATAAAATCTAGAACTAAAGATGTTTTCTAATAGCTTCATTAATATGAATTCCTTCCTTTTCCTATTTAAATGTATTTAAGACGTGTAAGACGTGCTTTTATCATTGGGATTTTGCTTCGCTATAATTTTGCTTGTGTATTTTTTGCCATGTGGTTTTCAACTTTTTGCATTAGGAGAGACCAGCTGGGATAAAGGAGGACCTCCTTTACAAGACCTCCCTTTAGCAGCACAAAGCCACTAGCACAGGCCAGGGGAGAGAAAGGAACAGTACTAAGGCTGTAGGATGTAATCCTAACTGACATGGAGATTGTGTTCCTCTTTTTGCTCAATTCACAGGAATTGCTATCGCTGTATCTTATTATGACATTAACGAATCTGAGTAATTAGATGTTGAATACAAATCGGTTTGTCTCACCAGCAAACGCACAGAGACGCACATATGCAGCGATGCATTCTCCCCACTTATTTCTCTTTATCCCGGTTTTCCACCTTGAAAAACACAGTAAAAATATACAGCACGCGGAGGCTATTTTAAGTTAGGATTTCATTTTCTCTGCTTCCATTGCCAGCGACCACACCGTGACATGGGCTACACACGCTACTCAAGTCTGAGGACCTTTGGAGGAGTCGGGCTGTGCCCTTCCTCCCTGAGCACATAGTGAATAAGCAGGTAAGAACAGCAGAGCAAGAGCTGCCCTGCAAGCATCAGGGGATGAACGAGCTTTTGATCAACTGAACAAGGCTGCCACATCCTCCAAAGCTTTTACTGGTGTCCCTGAGAGCCCTTCCACCCAGAAAAGATGCTGCAAGCAGAGCCCTTCATAACAACTTCTCAAAAGCTAGAACCAGCGTAGGCAGTGGGTCTGGCTCCTTGCTGCCTGAGAAGAAATGCAAACATGGGTAAATGGCCACTGTCAGTGCTCCATTCTCCATTTCCCTTCACCACTCTTTCTTCCCTCATGACCCAATCCTCCAGTTCCTCATGCCAGATGTCTTATTCCTCAGGAATCTCCATGGGCTTCAGAAGCCCATGCAAGTTAGCACAACCTTCCAGTCACTGGGTCACATGCACTCGGTAGGGGCCCTCCCCTGTTCTTCCAGGAAAGCTCCTCTCTGAACTGCAGTGCCTCTTGGGGGGCATTCATCCCCCCAGTCCCAGCCCCACTATCTTATTGCCCTATTCGCTTCACAACTAGCTCCTTATTTTTCGAAAAAGCCCAGAACAGAGCAACAAAACTGTTCTCAGCAAACAAAGTAATTGGGGCACTAATAAGAATATAGCAGAAGGTTTGGGAGTTGTGTAGAAAGACCTTAACGTGATGAAAAGGGACATTAATAACCTCACACTTTGCCATCTCTTCTCCCATCAAGTGCTGCTTCTCACTGTCCACCAGCAGGATGCCAGGGTCACTGGGAAGCGTCTGGCCTAGCAAGGCCAGAAAGCCCTGTCAGAACATCTCTGGGGACACGCAGGGTGATTAGAAAGGTCAGGTACAGGCTGGATTTGTACTGTTTGCCTATAAACTGAAGCAAGATTTTACACCCCAAGGCCTGTTTTGTTTGCCCTTTAGTAAAACCTAGGACGTGGGCACCAGTGTGAGATGGGTGCACGGTACAGATACACGCCAAGTACAGCACAGCAGCTCACGTTTTAGAATGGGTCGGACAAACTATGCTGTTACCTTCATCAGGTAAACCAGGAAGGATAAACCTACAAGGAAAGGTCTAAGTTTAAGGCCAGTACATCCCCAAAACATTGAGAAACGGCCAAATTTGCCTCTTCCAATTGCTATCACATGAACTGGCAGATCATTGATTTCCGACTGAAACAGTCCAGTGTCGATGAAGCCAGAAAATCGATCAGCATACTCCTAACAATATTAGTGGGAACGGGGCCAACCACAGTCAGTTCAAATTTTGTTCTCAGGTGGAGCAGGACGAACCAAGGCAGCTCTTCTGCTCACAAGCTGGGACTTTTGAAAATCCCACCTAATATGGGTAGTAACACCACGCACTGCAGCAGCGATTCCAACTAGCTGGTTGACAAAAAAGAGCTGAGGACATATCTATTTTTAAAATTCAGTTATTAAAACGTCCTGGAATACATCGATGATAAATCACTTCATGATCAGCAGCACTGCACAAATGCTAGTAAATTACAGAAGACACAAACTGATGGAAATTGCAAGATAAAATGATTCGATTTTAGATTTGGCCTGCGTGGTTTTGTTTCCAGCCAACAACCAAAATAAGCAAATTGTTTTGTTAGGGGCCTGTATTTCACACCACGGTCTTCATAACTCAGTTTATACTGACTAAAAATGCTGAATAGAGATAATCAATATAATTTTTTGAACCTCCCCTGCTAACAAAAATCTGTGAGATTGAATCCAAAAGCCCTTCAAAATCTTATTTTTCAACTATTAGGCTGGTTTGTTTGTTTATTGATTTCCCTAAACACTGGCAGTGAAACAAATCTGGTCTCTTTTGGGGTTGTTCACTTGGCGAGTCCCGTGTCCCTACATGTACCTCCTCCGTTAAGGTTTCGGATCTTCCTAAGGAAGTTTGGCATTCATTAAGAGCAGGTACAGGACAGGAACAGTTACCGAGCACTTGCCATTATGTGGCCTTGTTTTAGTTACTTGTAACTGCCAAACTTTCATCATTTCAATTGAAATTTTCTGCGCTGCCTGCCTCCGGCTGATACTTTGTATAATGTCAGTATAAATGTCTCTGTCTTTGCTGATGAATAACTTACAGAAAGTTATATTGTTTTGTCAATGATAAACACTTCTTACACTTGTTTTAGGAAGGCTCCATACCTTGATGCTTCAGAACCACAGACAAAATGCTAGGGCAGCCCTGGGTGCAGAGGGAAACATTTTGTTGTTGTTCCCTAGGTAATTCATGCTAGTTGTAAGTCTGCAATGGCTGCCTGGTACACTCAGGCCATACAATAGGCGAGTAGGTCCATTTGTTTATTATTTCATCTGTATTGAGCACATCCTACTACAGGCTGAGCTGAGCTGACAGGGACTTTCTACAATACAGAAGGAGACAGGCTGCAGAGCAAGATCAGAGGATCTTTCGTCATTACTGCACGTACGGTACCAGGACGGGGCTTCCTGAGGCTGTCACTCCTCTATTGACAGCAAACAGCCATGAAATCCCTTCGCAAAGTGGTTGTTTCATTTTGCCTTTAGAGGCTGGTTCACATGGAGGACAGCAGCCTGTTGGTAAGGTCAGTTAGCTCAAGCCGTACAGGTCTGTACAAGCACCTCCGGGTTCCAGCTCTCCTAATGATCCACGGGAGAGCTAACGTGGTTCCGCGTGATGGAATTAACACAGGAAATTACACATAAAGAGATTACGCTAGAAGAATATTATGGCTGAGGAATATTATAATACTAAGTCAAACACTCCAAAATTTGAAATACCAAAATTTACATTGCCCTGAAATCTTCATTCATTCTTTTCTTGTTGCACACAGAGCACACCGGCTGAGCACTGTGGTTAACGAGCAGGCCCCAGGAACTCAGTTGTACCACCCTGTACATGGCAGAGAGCACCTACATACCTAGTTGTTGTGCTGAAGAAAACCCTAAACAGCCTAAAATGAGGACAATGATGTTAATGTTTTATGAGTGATGTTTTATCAGCCATTCACGTACCATTCGTGATGGGTGAATTCAGGCCTCTTTCTATCTCAAATAGAAAGAAGAGTTCATGTTTTTAGGTGTGTTTTGCACCATCAAAGTTAGTAATAACTGATAATTTTTGTGTTACGCAAGTAATCAGTCCCCTCCCCAGGCAGAAGCTGGGCTATGGAACAATTGAATATCCCAGTAAGTTTTCCAAGATCAAAATCCTGGGTTCTGCTTCTGTTAAAATGGGGACTCTTTGAAATAACCTATAGGCTGCTGATAAAAAATTTAGGTGCTTTAAGAGCTCACTTTATTTGCCTGACCCCAAGAATATTAGGCACCTTGACTTTCCATACCATGTCAAAAGAAAATGAGATGCCCCAATCACACAAGTGAAAAGGATGAGTAATGAGCTGTGCAAAGATGCATAAAGGAAGGGAAATATGAAATGGTGTTGAACCCAGAAACCCCATCCTCAGGGTGAGCGCTCTTGAGTATCAAGCTAGCACATCATGCCCCTTCTTGTCTGCCATTCTTCTGGAACCATGAAGCCTTTGCTCCTTTCAGTACAGAGCCAACAGGAAGATAAATGCTGCCCCTACCTCAACCAGCCTGCAAACTGTTAGGGCAGCCTGCTAGGGAGGAAGAAGATGGCAAATTGAACCTCCTCCATCAAACCGAGCTCAGGACCACAAGGACTTCCTTGGTAAGCACTCTCAGCACTGGCTTGGAGGGCGAGGCAAGAGCTGTAGCGTAAGGTAAGGTAACCACCATAGAAAAAGTGATCCTCATAACCTCATTTTAGGAAAAAAATAGTTACGATTCCTAATGTAACTTTTTCTCCTCAAAGTACTGTGTAGTGTAACAATCCATTGTTAAACAGCTACTAGATTCTGACACAGAAGTGGCAGTATTTTAGCCATGAATGAGCAGCCACCTGGGATACGTGTAATTGGAAAAAGAAAAAGGGAGAGGATCTGATTATCTATGAAACACATTTTTCTATCCTTCAGGATGAATGACAACAGACGAAGATAGTATTTTTTCCCTCATAGTTTTACACCTTGCTAAAACAAAACAGATAAATCATGATATCTTCCATTCCCCTATCTTCCTTGTTCTTTCCCCTGCAAGCAAGCGCACACATTTACAATGGGCTTAGCTTTACAATCTTGATAGGGAGCCATCTGCCCAAGCAGAAAACAAGAAATTTAGTAGCAGAGCAGATTTTTACTTGATGCTGTGATGCTTTTTGTATTAAAGCCATAAACTCTTCCTTAAAAGAGTCCAGAAATAATAAATTCAACAGGTAATTAGTATTTGAGGCTTGGCTACTTTCCTTGTGACCATCGTTTAGAGATATCTGCTTTTACATTTACTACAGGAACGACTGGCTGGTAATACAGATGCAGATACATTATGCTGGCTAATATTTCCAGATACTTTATACCGATACATTTTTATTTTTAATCCAAAGAGGCTGCAAAATCTTTTTTTTTTTTCTTTCACTCGTTTCAGTTTCCCCTGCACTCTGTCTTGCCTGAGCCATAATAATCAGAGTGGATTGAGAGCTGTCGCATAGAGACAGCCTCCCTCAGTACCTGCCCTGCATACTAATTAAGTGTTTCCAGTCTGCAGGCTGGGACATGGATTCAGTCTTTCAAGTCAGCCCAAGGCTGAAAATGAAAAGCTATAAACCTCACTCAGCAGAATGGAAAGTATAAGGTTGCTGGGATATTGTATTGTGCAAGTTACGTTCATGAATACAGGGAAAAGGACAAACAGAATCTGCTGCGATAACAAATGCAGCAGAGCAGGGGGATTTCTTAGGAGAGCTGGGCATGGATCTGAATTCCAGCCACTTATTTGCTTTCATGTCACCTGTAATATTTGCCGTCTCATTGTTCAACCCATTTTTTAAATAACTGCTCAATGTATTACACACAAAATTAGCAGTTAGTACTGGACCTTGTGGCACCCCACTATTAACCTTTTGTCATGTGGAAAATCTAACAGTTCTGCCTTTTAATCAGTGTCGAATTCATACAAGTATTACCTCATACTTACGGCTTTGGTAACTTTAATAGTTCTGTCTGAAGCTTTGCTTGTGAGATTAATGATTAGTGAAGTGTGACTCCCTTCCTCTGTAGCACCCCTTCATGCTCTGAACAGAAAGCTGATGGGAAGGTGACAACATCAAGCAGCTGGGGGGTTCCTGGCAGAGTTCTGTGCAAGAAGCTCAGGCATAGCTAGGGGAAGACGAGGACAAAGGTTTGGATGAGCAGAGTAAGCATGCAGCCGTGCAGAGGTCAGGCTCTACCTGTACTACGTGGTTACCTGTAACTGAGTTGGTTTCATTGTTTAGAACATAAGGAGGGGTGAGACATCTTGGTTATTTGCATTTCACTTCAGTTGTGTCTCTCTTGCTCCTGAAGAATAAGCTCTACCTGCTCTGATTTGCAAGCAAAAACAGCTTGCGATTCAAGGATTCTCTTCAAAAAATGACATTTTCTTTCCTTCTGGCAAGGAATGTGGAAGAACTCTGTTAATGTGAATGTTTACCTCAGATCTAGCAGAAGAAATTTGCATCTTTCAGTGACCTACTGATACACCAGAGCTGGGGTAGAACCCCCCTCCTCCTTCTGTTGGAAAGATGCTTCAGACCTCACCATTTCTTGGGGCTCTTCTAGGAACCTGGCAAGTAGACTGCTTTGGAACCATGGATGCCTTCTGGATAAACTTATTCTGTTGATTCTTGATTCCTAAAGCATAGGATCAGATGTTCCCCACGTTTTCTTCTTTAAAGTAAAAAACTCTTTGCGAGAATGAGCATGTTTCACTTTGAAACTGATGCTGTAAGAAGCTTTGAGTGGTGCACAAAGGAGCATTACAGCATGGCTGCCTGGTAAATGGCAGGCTATAGTGTACTTGCTGTTAAGTTTCCTCTGTGTTAGCATTATCTCCAAGGAAATATTTCAGAATTCCTCTGTTATTGGACTGGAGACTCCTTAACAATCACAATTTTTGGAGTGGGATAAGAGAAGGGCATCTCTGTCAAAGAGTTGCATCACGTCTTTCATTTGGTGATGCACCAAGTCCAAACTTCAAGTGCTTATTTTGTACATTAAAAACTTTCTTGCTCTGATATAGATATCCAGACTGCACACTGTTATTTAGTATAAAGTTAACAAAATAATATAACCTGCTATTCTCTCATGGATGCAACTAGTCACCTGACTGCATATAATTCTTGGAGCTGTCCAAGAACACATGAGCTAGAGCCCGCTTGAGACACCGGGTGGCCTCTGTTAAGGGAAGAACCTGAAACTGGGCAAATGAAAGTCTTATTTTGACAGGAATTCTTAAAGTAGTCAATTTCCCAGAAGGCATGGACTACCCCGCTGTAAAAAATCTCTAATGATTAAGTTCTCTAGATAACTAATGCACCTGCAGAGATGAACAACAAAGAACAAGATACAACCATTGCCAAGCATTTAATGATAGCCTAAGGACTAATGAAGATCTGAAGGAGAGCAACTTGAAAGGCAATGGTCACAGCCCACCAAGAACACGATGTACTTTCTTGTCTTACTGAGATCTGGACTGAAATAATTCAAAGGCCTAGAGACCTAAATCCATCCCAAACGTTGAAAGGATGGATTATTCTTCCCAAGCAAAGCACGTAGAATTTCCTTTTACTGAAGTATTTGTCCAAATTGCAGAGACCCAAAACCAGTATGTAGTTTGTGTGTGTGTGGTTAGAGAAAAAAAATACAAAAGTTCTTCCTCCTGGTAATGTCTTCTACGATTCAGTGTTTCACCATGACCAAGTAATACTCTGCAGCTGTATTTTCATGAGAAGATACCTGGAAGGGAAGGAGACAAGACCTAGAGGTCTTGGTTGTGTTCCTAGTCAGAATCATCACCCTTTTGAGCCTTTCAAACCTAAAGATCCAAAGAAAATGCAAGACAAAGAATCATCACAAGGAGAGAAAGAAAAACATCTCCTCTCTGGCTTTTTATCGCTCAGCCATATCCGTAACTGATATTTAGATTCAACTTTGGTTTTATCTTTGGATTTATTTTTGAAGGGAGCAGAAGAGGGAGAAGGGAAAAAGGGATGTTTTGTTTTGCATTCACCTTTAATTTGGACTGTCAGATTCTTGTGGTCACTTCAGGTAGCCAGTGTGTAAAAGAGGCTTGCTACTGCTGTCGCTTACAGAACTGCAAAGATGTCTTGCAAAAGCAGAGTTTGATTCAAGGCCTGAGAACCGGCCATGAACTCTGTGGCTTTCAGCTCTTCCAAAACCTTGTCGGCCTCCAGCTAAAGAGATCTCAGCGAGTCCAGTTCCTCAGATGAACAGAAAAGGAATTCTCTCCTCTCTATTTAAGTTCCTATACTAGTCCCATCTCTGAGATATGAGGCAATAATGTCTCCTGAGGAAACCCCTCATGCCTAAAGACCGTCAGCAGCACAAAATATCAAAGGAACCTTGAGGAGATGTTTGGACACCTCCTTAGCCTTTCTTGAACAATTCCAGATATTTCTGAACCCAGAAGCCAGCCATGAACAACAGAGCGTCTGCGTCTGGCCATAACTACTCAATAATTGGCAGCTAGAAGTATTGAGAGAGCCAAAGAATAAACCTTTCCTTCAAACATGTTCAATTGTTTGGACACAGTCTCCAGGGGCCGATGACACTTCTCTCGGTTTTAGACTTGTAGTCTTGCAGCCAAAACCACAACAAGACAGGGTAGGATGTAGGAAATAAATCAGATGCCACCCTTTTCTGGAAATTATTTTTCTGCAGCTCTTTGGCAACATTCTTAGGTTTGTGGACCGGAAGACTGTCAGACTGAACAACTCAAGAGACAGGGAAAGGCACAAGTTTCATCATGAGAGTTGCTATGGCTTCCTGCCTCTCTTCTCCCACACAGTTTAATATCTGTTATCTCTCCTTTAAGGCCATTTTTAATTGTCTCTGAAAGGCTACACAAGTGGTTGGGTGAGGAGACAGTACTGGGTGATATCTGTATCAACCACATTTAGTTGAATCTGTAACATCTGGACTATGAACTTACGATTCCTCCCCAGAGTAGTGGTGTTGCAAGCTTTCCAACAAACTCTTTTTTGGTCTTTCCTATCTTCTTTAGGTTTTCTTTCTGTCGTTTGGTTTGACACAGGCAGCCACAAAGACACCCTGTTTGCATAGGGCTCCATGAGCCAGTGACCAGAGAGAGGTGCCTTAAACAAATAGAAACTAGGAAATGTCTTCAAGAGTGTAAGAAGAATGCTAGACCTGCCACTCCTGAATCAGCATGCTATGGTACATGGAAAAGCTACTCTCACCCTGCATGCTATTTTTTCTTCCTCTGCATCTCCTTTTTTTCTTTTATAAAACAAACAAGAAAACAAACCAACCCAGTACTGGCATCCAGCACCACCAGCTCAATGCCACATAACTAATTCTCTCCACTCCTCCACTTTTCTTGCTGTTGTTTTGCTTTGTTTACAGCAAGGACACTTAAAACAACCACTTTATAAGGCTTTTGGTAGAATGATCAAACCCAAGTAAAATAAAGATCTTGCTTAGCTTCCTCCCCCTCCCCCTTCTTTCCTTAAGAATAAATAAAATGGTTTTAAGTGATCACTTGCAAAGGAAGCCTACTCGCATATAATAGTACTTGCAAGGCATGCAACAAGCCACTCTGAAACTATCTGAAGAATTCCTGTGAAAGAGAGTGATGCCTGAATATTACCCTGACAGGTACAGGAATAACGCCTCTTGCCAGAGAGCCTGCTGACAGATGAGTAGACCCGCAGTACCAACAGCCTGTGCTTGGAAGAAAATCCAAGTTAGAGGGTAAACTCTAGGGCTACCTAAATTATCATCTGATCAATGGATTCAAAGGTGCTGTCTTGCTTAAACACGACTTTCATAAAGTTGAGTTTCAAAATAATAATATGAAAGCAGCCCCTTGACCGAGAGATCCATGACAGCAAGACGGGATCTATCGATTTTCTATATCTAATGACATAAAGTTGTCCTCAAACTTCGACTCTCCTTTCACAAAGAGCTCATTTAATCTATTTTCATGGACTGTCATTTAATCCTGGAAAAAAAAAAAAAAAAAGTGCCCTGAAGATGGTGTTGGCATTAGTAACTGTTTGAATACCTGACATTCCCTTCATAAGCACCTGCAGTGATGCTGAGTGATGGTTCATGGCTAAGCCAACTTGAGCAGCACATTTCTATAGATGAGTGATCCCATCAGTCTAGATGCAAGAAGCTTTTATCCCTGAGATAGAATCCAAGAACAGTGACTAAACAGATCCTTTTGCTCTTGGAGCACCTTCTCTCCCTCTCCTTACTCATATTACAGGAGCTGCTTTTCTTCATTTATCCGACAAACTCTAAACCTTTACCCAGTGAAACCCACTTTGCAGTTCTGTGTCAGGGATAACACACACAAACTCCTTCCTGGTTCACTCTGCATTTAAATTCTCCCACTGTGTGAAAACAGGAAAGTAGCTCCTACATGCTGCTTGAACTAACAGCTGTGACTTGTTAGCCTGCTAGAAAGAAGAGATGAAATCCCTCTTCTTAGTAGGGGAGGCTATAAAATAAGAAAGCAGAGGTAGATGGGAGAAGGAGGTGCATTCCTTCCATGGGGAGAAAGAAACTAAAGAAAACCTATAAACCAAGAAGGCTACCACAGTTTCCCAACAGCTTCTTCTAGTCTGGTTTTAAGAGAGAATTTCTCTGTTAAAAAATCAAACGTAAAGAAGCTGTACGTGCCATGTTTAGGACAACCTTTTAGGAGATGGTCTATTTTTTTTAGGTTTTAGCGGAAGGGTTTGAAAGTCTAAGTTCTCAAGCTGAGAACTGTGTCCCTTCTGGACCCCTTAGGGAAGGGCTTTCAACACCATGCCCCACAACAGCATGGTTCTCAGAGGCATAAAGGCAATTTTTGTGCCCTGGAATGACAAACACTCAGAATGAATCTGCTATTTTGGGCAAAGTCCAAAGAGCCTAAAAATGCCCCAAATTTTATAACCTGCTAAAAAATAATCTCTTTAAAATATATTGCACCCACCTACCTTTAAGATTTTTTTACAAATAACTTACATTTCAGAACTTACTTTCTTCTATAAGAGAAAGATGTGATTCTGCACACCAATTTCTAGTGCAGCTTGTAGAAACTGCCCTAAAAAACTCATTGCTTTCACTGAATTTAAGTTGTATATCCAGTATCCTCCCCAGCAGCGTTCATAAATAGGTACTACCTCCATGCAAATATGTAAAACACCACAGTAACTTATTTCAGATTTCTAAAAGTACACTGAATATTTTAGTAGCAGCTCAACTCCTTCAAGAACTCTGTAAAAGCTTAAAAATTGATAGAAGATACTACTTTTTTTTTCCTATTAGAATTTCTCATATGTCTTAAATTCTTCCTTATACCTTACTAGCTGCATTTGGGCAGTATTTTCCTTTTCTGGAGGTTAAAATACTCATTTAACTTGAATTACCATGTGAACTACTTTACTTAATGCTTTCCTTTATTATTTGTCTGGCTTGTGGTTTTATTATTACAATCCCTTTTAAAGTAGGGAATGCTTTTAAACTTTATCACATATTTAATAGTAAAGAAGTATAAATATGTCATAATAATTTAATAACAACATAAGATGATAAATATTAATGTTGCAGCACAATGTGTCTTAGAAATGGCTCTCTGCAAGATGGCATGATGATGATTATACATTTCAACTGTCCCATCATTTAAATGCATCGAAACTCTCAAATGCACAGAAGTATGCAGCACGACTACACACCAGTTCGGGAAGTGATGAAGGATATCAGACCTCGTTCAAACTTCAGAGGGAATATAATCAGTCAGCTGGAAACTAATCACAGAGCTGTAGTTAGCACCTCAATTCTTGAGAAAGATGCTACCAATCTTTAATAAAATCAAACAGCAAAGAACTCAGGTTTATACCTCATCAATAAAACAGTACCTTCTGAATCATACCTCTAGCATCAGGATCATGCATCAGCTCAATCCTGAAACACACAACTTAGAAAGACACTACGAGCAACAAATAGGGCCCACAAGAACATTTGTACTTTCCTGCTTTCAAAAGTCCCTCCCCAATACCTTTCAACAGTCCAAAGGCATTTTCATTACTCAAAAACTACAGTTTCACAGAAAGATATCAAGGAAGTCTGCAAAGCCTTGGGCCCCCATAATGACAGGTGATTTGTTAGGTGAAATGAACTTAAATGATCCTAAAATGAACCACCCTACGAACTATAGGGAAACGCTTCCTTTCCCCCATCCTCCTCAAGAGATAAATCATGAAAACTTGACCAGTAAAAATATTTTCTTTTTGACCTGAAGTCATGAACCAAATCTGAAATCCCATCAGAGCTGTGGCCAGTTTCACCAGAGAAAGATGGGAGGAGTGCAAAACAGCTCAGAAGAGAAATTATGCTAACAAAAGGATAGAAGAAACCAAGAAAGCGTTCTTTCTCCATTTTTCCAATCAACGGCGTCTCTGAAGTATGTGATACGTAATTAAATGCAACAAGTAATACTCAAAGCTCATGATCCAGCAAAGGATGAAGTACCTGATCTAATGAGCTGTGGTGTGCTGGCCCATCTTCCGTCCTCGCACTTACCAGCCACAGAATCCTTTGTATCCCGCACCAAAACATGTTCCTGAAAAGCCTGCTTCCATGGGCATGCCTAATGCCAGAAGGACAGAAAACACACCAATACTTAGTCTTCCCCTGTATCCGTGCCATTGTATCTCATTACCAACTTCTTCAGCTTCACTCTTTCCACCTACTAGTTTTACAGCACACAAAACACTCGACACCGAACACTTTCTGACACCGCCACACACGGAGAGCAAATCTTCCTTCAGTGATCTTTTAGGAATGACTGCGAACCAATTTCACAAGCCTCACTTCACAACCTTTACCTTCCAACTTCTTGGTTACCCTTAGCCTGTATCAAGCTTCACCCTGTAAGGCATTCAGATTCCTTGCAGCCATTACTGTCTGGAAGACGGTTCCAGAAGTTCATTTTTTGACTGTTATTTCTTATAAGTTCCTGTCTAAATGTATTATTCATTAATTCATATCCTTCCTATCTACTCCCACAGGTATTTCTAGAAAGTACTCATATTCTCTCTGAATTTTCATCTTGGTAAGCCAAAGGAGTCCATCTTCTTTTAAGAAGAGTTTTTTGAAAGAATGGTAAAAATCAATCCAATGATCCTTAGAGACCTCCTCTGCACTGGTTCCAGTTTAATCTCACCTCTTTTCCAGTGCAGATGGCCAGACAGATATCAGTAATCCAGACAAGATCTTAAAAGCGTTTCTTCCTAACCATACCAGGATTTTCCAGTATCTACAGAAAATGCCTTTTTAACATTCGCAGTGTTCTCTCACTCATAGCCAAAAATACTATTCGTGCATTTATCTTAACAAACTCAGAGGTCTGACCTCTGCATCCCTGTCAGCTGCTGTGAGCCTCCAGCTCCCAGCAGAAGCTCTTACAGTTAGTTCCCACCTGAAGGCTGTTGTGATACCTCTCGTTGCCTCATTGTGATGCCTCCTGTTGGCAGCCACCTTGTTCTAGCGAGCCGACAGGTAGATTCACCTTCATATCAGTTACACCTCTCTGCTCTGGGTTATCTGCAGCTTTCATACGCACACACCTTGCAGCAAGGTCACTGATGGGAAATATTAAACAGAATCAGTCCCAAGACAAATCTTTGAAAAACACCATAAACAAACTCCCTACATTTTCACAACCTCTCTTTTGAAATACACAATGTCTTCAGCCATTTTTTTTAAATTTCAATTCCTGTTCTCTTCCTCTTAAATAGTGGTTTCCATGAAAATTGTTTCAAATGTTTGGCTTAAATGTAGATATATTAGGCCCACTGCATTGCCCTTTTTTTTAAAGAAGTGCATTATATCATCAAAAAAGATATGAGGTTTGTCTGACTTTCGATAAAACCACCTCACATTCTGTCCCATTTTCCATTTACCTACGTTTACATGATCTTGATTACTCCAACCCTTCAAATCGTATCTAAGACCTTGCAGAGCACCAAGGCCAAATAACAATCCCGTAGCTTTTCCCTCCTTTCTATAGAAACAGAAATGATTTTTGACACCTGCCAATCACACAGCACCATTCCAGAACTGAAAGATTAATTGCAAACCCTTGCTAGCAGAGCGGCAATTTCACATGGCAGCTCCTTCTGGCACACAATACAGCCTTTCTGTTTCTTCAGAGTAAGAAGTCAATATTTGATGTGTGCTCCCACGTTGGTGATGGCCATTTCTAGTAACCTACCACTCTTCCCATTGGGTATACTACCACTGACCTTCGTATGTCATCACCCTTAACTTCAGCTCGTTCACAAACCATGAAGATCACACTTCTTCCTTATAAAATCTCTTTTTATACATAAGTGCAGTAGTTCATCAAACTAACAGCAGTGCATGCCTGGTACTGCTATGGTTGATGTGAAATAAGAACTAGGCCACATAGAATAAGCCACTACAAAGGAAACTCCGTGAACATTGTCTCACTTCTCAGCATTTGGAGAACATCACTGAAATGAAGAACACATTCACAATGAGGTATAATTCCCATTGCTACTTCTTACTGGAGGCACCAAGGCTGTTGCAATTTTTCCCCTTAGTGAGAAGACAAACCTATTACAGGGATTTAATTCCTTATTTCATGAGAGGAGGATGAGAAGAAAGATGTTGCGAAGGGAAATGAAGATCAGAGGAATCAGCAAGTTTTTGCAATGAGATTTTATAAAACAAAAAAGTGTTTATTTTGCAAAACACAAGTCTGGTGTATAAACAGAATAACATAGAAATTCACTGGGTTGCTACATTTGCTTCTTATTACTCTGTATAGCTTGTTTTTTTTACCATTACTAGTCCACGAGGAGCACATTTTAGTTCTTCCTCAGGTGGCATGTGGCAGAAAAAGCCATCGCTATGCCATTACATGCAGCTGAGAACGAGGAGCAACCACTAAATATACATTCTTGCTCTCTTTTTATTCAGAGTTATGACTTTTTTCTCTATCTGCCTTTTCAGCACATAGACGTGAAATAAAAGATCGACTTCTCACAGTTCTTTCATCGTAGTTTTCAATCACCCCTCAGAATGGAGGACCATATACAAGCTGTACAGAAATGACAGCTCTTCCCTTTCATTCCAGCATCTGCAGGCTTCCATCGAGGTCTGCTCAGCCAACCTACCACACCTGCACAACCATGGTCACCGAGCAGTCTGGAGACTTGTTAACCATCGCAGCCTTTCAGATTTGTCCCAACTTATCTACAGCAGGACAAAGCAAGGGAAGAATTGGCTCTAAATAATTCTTTTGGAGACAGAAACTATCCCTATTTTTCTTTCACGATATTTTTAAAGCACTCTATAGCTTGCTCAGAGAGATTTGACTTCAGGATTCCCTTTTTCTATTTGACTGCCTTAGCCTCTTTTTCATTCCTCATCAATCTCACTGCTCTCATTAAAGGATCACAGATGTTGCAGAGACAAGCATTCACAAGCTGGTAAATGCCAGCAGTAGCTTTTTTTCATGCATATTCATTAGAATAAATTTATAATTACACGATCACGTAATACTTCCATAGTACTATTCCACTGCTCTACCCAGACGATGCCTTTTACCCTCCTTTGTACCATTTCTATTCATTTTCTACATAACTTCCAACATCTAAGAACATGTAATTGGACTATTTCATAATGCACAGATAAAGTGCTTCAGTCAAGTTTGCCCAGGAATCTTACATTCTGTTATTCCCTTTCTTGAATGCATAACTTAGAACTTTAACATTTTTTTAAGATATTATTATATACTTCTCCATAAATATGTGGGTCAGAATAGACTTTTAAATCCTCTAGATGGGTCTCAGACATATCAAAATCTATTAAATCCCACTCTATGCTAAGGTACTAACTTATTTTCACAGAAGTACCTCCAAAAAAAACATCCTGTTTTGATTTGAAGGTTATTCACAATTCTTCAGAGAAACTTTCAACCTTTCTGTTAGGTGATAAACAATCTCCATCTTGTTCTGCAGGTTGTTCCCTCCTTCAACAAATCTGAGTTTTGTTTCTAATGTGACTTTACCTGGGCTCAGGCTCCAGCACAAAAGGAAGTTGTGCCTATCTCCCTAAAATGAGCTGCCTTTTTGGATGTGGTATTTTTCCCATAGGGAAGTATTTATACCTTGTAATCACATAACCATTTCTCTTATTTTTGATTAGCTAAGCAGACTGGGCCTTTTGGTTTTCAAACTACAAACCGCTTCTCCAGAATTATTTCTGTGGCTCTGTATCCACTCAAAGTGCTCGCTGTTCTTTTTAAAATGCAGGCCCCAGAACCATTTTCAAGTTTTCAGTGCCAATTCCGTATCCAAAATTTAAGTAACCTCTCAAGTGGTCTATTTCCCATTCAAATGACCCGACTTTGCCAAATCATTACACTGGGAACTCATGTTCAATCATTTGTCCGCCGTGACTTTGAAACCTTGTTAGAATCATCGTTTTCCAGGAAACGATTCCCTTCCCAACTGACCCTCAGACAGTATGTTCTCCGTCCCTAAATATACAATCTTGCTTTTGGCAGCGTTAAAATAAAACTTTGAACACACACAACTTAATCAAACAGCCCACACGATCCTGTAGGAATACCCTGGCTTCATTAAGTATTAACCGTTTCTCCCACCTTTATGTTACCCACAATTTTTACCAAGTATGTTTATTACTATTAATTTATTAAAATAATGAGAAAGATATTGAATAGCATTAGAGCTCCACTAGCCTACTGATAGCATTAGTACCAGTCCCTTCGCAAAGTAAACTCCAATCACGATCACTCCCTGTTGACAACTATGTTTCTGAGTTCAAGCTGTTAAACCAGAGCACCTTGTGCCTTTTTTACTCTGTATAGGGTTCTTTCTTGAATCAGGATTTTTTTTTAGTACCAATTCAAATACCTACTTACAATCTGTATATATTGCTTGTATAAATTAGTAAACATATAAATGTCAATCATATTTCTTCAGTTATACTGATTTTCTGTAAAACCACTTTGACCAGCACTCATTATGTTCCCATTCTTTCTTTTTTTAATCAGTCCTCAGTAATTTCCCATTATTTTGGCATGGACTGATGCCAGGCTAACAGATCTGTAATTACTTGCGTCAGTCTGCTTACCTTCTAGAATTACCTTATTACTTTTCCAGTTTCATGGAATAAATAATTAATTAAGGGTGAATGCAAACGACATCATATGGACTTGTGTTGTTCTCCAGAATCCCAGAATGGTCCAGCTTGGAAGTGACCACTGATCCCAAGTTAAAGGGGGTTGGACCCTATAATAATAGGGTTCTAACCTTAAAATTCACATTACATGCCACTGTCAGTCAAGCTGCACTAACAAAAGCACTGGTCATGATGGTAAGCTGCAACGTAGGCTAAAGGGTAGAGGTGAGGAAGAAGCACTTTGCTACTAGATTTCAAATCTATTTTGGTAGCAGAAGAACAATGGGTCTCAGGTTTAGTTATATGTTCTGTTAATTAGAGCATTTCTTATTCTCCCTTTTTGTTTGCTCCTTCTGGTTTCTGCTGTTATTCTCATGTGTTAATAAATATTGTGCCCCTACCTGACTCCTGATAGTCCTTTCCTATTCATTCCTTTGCATTCCAGGCACTTTGCTCTCCCTCTCCTCCATTCCCCCTCTTAGCAAGAGGTAGTTTTAAGGTACAAGGAGAAAAGTCTACCAGTTCCCTCTCTGCTGCCATAGCACTCCAGAAGAACAATGTCTGGGAAAATCATGGGCCGTGTTGGAGTGTGGTCAGAGAGGGTTTGGAAATGGACCATTCTCACTCCATTTAGGGAGGAGACCCACACGGGGGAAGGAAGATCAGTAGAGACAGAGAATGCTCCGCGGGCTTGGCTGCCAGATCCTGACAAACGGTTCCAGAATATTTTAAAACAATAATTTTCAGAGATTAACAGTTCAACCAAGCTCATCTAAATTACCACAGAGGGATACTAAGCTTGCTGAACAGAACTGCATACACTTTGCAAAACTGACATCTTCCCAGATTTAAGTATCTATCCACCGTGATTCCACTCCCAACCTTCACAAAGTGTGACATAACTTATTTCCAGATGTCACATACAAAGTCTGTAAGTGTTAAAGGAAGGAAAAAACATAGGCTTAGAGCCTACTTAACAAATTCCTGCTACTTTTCTCTAATTTAGACCAAAATCTGACATTTGTATTAGCAATCAGTGATGCGAGCTAAATAACACTTCTAATTATAAAAGACAATAACAATCAAAAGCCACTTCTTTCTCCATGTGATTCTAGCTTATATTTAGATAAGCCATTTTTTCACTGTGCCTGTAACAGTAGACTTGTATGTTTATAAACCTTTTATCCCTCAAAAATGCTATGTAATAGCTTTTGTGAATACCGTCTTTGTAAAGCAAAACCAGTAATGTCTGTTGTGTTCTGATCACAGTTCCCTTTGGGCTCGATACAAATTTGAATGCCTGTGTTATTTGTGATGAAAGTGTAGAAACCTTTTAGATCTTCTTTCCTTTGACAAAAAGGTGACATAATTCTGCCTGGATGGTGTAAAATAGATTTCCAGGTGTGCTTAGGTCACTTGATGCAATGCAAGCCATCATCTTACTGTAAATGAAAATCAGGCCAACCATTTTCCATGGAGTTCATCTGAATGCTGTTGGGAAGATGAAGCATCAATCCTCTACTTTTAATCAAGTAAATATGAGACCGATGGCTGCAGGTGAGTATTTGAACTCCTGAAATGTGCCATATGACAGGGTTGGATGCTACATAAATTCATAATTCTATTTTTGAAGAGTATTGAACATGTACCACGCAAAAATTTAAAGTGATTTTAAATGTAAATAGCTTTAATCTCTTTATTGCCATCATTATAACAAAGGCAAAGAACCCTTTCATGTTTTTCTTTTGAACTGGTGGGCAATATCTATTCCAACCTGGACACGACATTCTTTGCTTTTCTTTTCAGACACAAAATCGATAGCATTCAGTAGGAACTCATTTTTCTCTATGGATACTTGTATCCATTATTGGATCATTTCTCATGTGCAATGAACCATCTGCTGTAACGTCAAAGTTGATTCTTTTAGTTGTTCCTTTAATTTTTTTTCTTCTGTCTCTTCACTTGCACTATCTAATATGAAACCACAAATTTAAATCTGTCTGAATGAGTGTATTCAGGGCAAAGTGCTTCAATCACTTTTAAATTGCTCATTTTGTGCTACACTGAAGGTGATGTTTTTAGAAGAAAAGAAGGTTGCAACTTTCTATCAAGTTCAAGCCTTTGCCTTCATTTCTTTCTTTTCTTCCTTTTTTTTTTAAGGTGCAGTCGCCAATTGATCTGTCATATTGTGGTTTTCAAAGATGAACTGAGAATGCTCTGAAAGGAGGTTGCTGCTGAAGAGCTGCTGGAAGACCTGGAGTAGAGAATTACATTTTCATTGTGGCTAACTTTCAATGACACTGAAGATGTCTCACTTGGAAGATCATCAAACCCATGTTTTCTCTTCCACTTCAACAGACAAAGCTTCATTCATTTGATGTGGAGAATCTGAAGAAACTAATTTTCTTTTTGAAATAAGTGTGAATTCTTTTTATCTTGTGATTTAACAACTCTTGACAATGCTTACATTTCACTTCAGAAAAATTAGCTGTTTTCCTAACTTCAGACCTTGCAATCACTTTTTCCCACTAAGTCTTTTAGTATTCTCTTTCTCAACCCAGCCTAATATACATGGAAGTTTAGTAATAACTACTTCTAAATTACCTATTTGTGGTATTAATAAAAAAGCTTTCACATTTACTGTAATTAGCATAAAAATAACCATTTCTTGGATTTAGCACTGTAAAGAATGAAAATAAGATGTGCTAATCATGGTCTCCAATGCTTTACCTTTCATTAGTTTCTAGCAGATCAAATCCGTCCCTCATTACCTGATGTTCATATCCATTCTCTCCTTCACGACATCTTTCATTTAGCTCCTTGCCTGTTCTCCCATGACTAAGACTATCACATATTCCCTGTAATGCTTCCAGTTCAGTTCCTGTGATAATGCTTGGTACAAATAAAAAGCATTTTGTGCTTTTGAAATATGTATTTGACAAAGATTTCGTGCACAAAATGGAGGCAGGAATACAAGTGAAATGAGACAACTTCTGGACGAGTATATTATTTGGGAGTTTCTTTGCTAGAAATGAAACCTCTTTTGCCAAGTCACTGGAGGTCTGGAACTTGTTTTCCCTTTAAAAGTTCAACATTCACAGTGCTGTGACTTATCACCATGCTACTGGGCTATAAAAATAATGCTCAGAGTTCTCTTTTTGTAAGTAGAGTGCAGTGCTAAGGCATTGTGATCTCCTTTGGTCAGAAGATGCTTTCCACTGAAATCGCAATTTCTCCCTGGACTAGTGATGATTTTCAGAAGTTTGTCAGGTGGAGCCAAGATTTTCTTACTAAATTAGAAGCCAGTTTAAAGCTCTGTACCTTAAACAGCTAATGAAGGAAAGACATGGGGGAAAGCAAAAATGAAGATGGATTGCAGATGATGGTGACTTTTAGAGTGAAGAGGAGGAAGCTGGCTTTGGTTTAAATATCTACTACATGTAAGTCTAACAGGTCCTGCCCCCAGCTCTGCACGGTATTTTACAGACACAGAGGAAGTCCTCCCAACAGCTGTATTATACGAATCAAAATCCCTGTTTCCTTCTTATAATTTTTTTTTAAGTGATTAGTGGTGAAAAATGTTCAGCTGCTATCACTGTTGCCTGAAGCCCTTGATATATTCACAACATTGGGGCAGACAACTTTGGAGAAGGGCAAGCGTCTGACACAGACTGACCTAAGATGACACTGGAAAGGACCTTGAAAGCTCACCTCATCTATTTACCATCCTAATGCAGCATAGAAATATCAACAACATTTCTGAGCACAGGTAGTCTGAACATAAAGAACTCCCATAACAGAGACTGGATATCACCTCTTGGCAATACCTTCCCATGCTTCTTTACTCCTACTTTTAGAAAATTCCTCAAAATATCTAATCTGAATTTCTCTTGTCGCATTTTAAAACCTCTTGTTTCTTGCCCTATCCATGCTGAATGTGGAGAAGAATCATTCCCTTTATTTCTGGGGTAGCCCAGAAGCCACATCTGAAGACATGCTTCTCCTCAGACTTTTTTCTTATAGACTAAACACCAGTTCTTCAAACTTTCCTCGTAAATCATATGTTAGGTCCTGATCATTCTTGTTGTTCTCCTTTGGATTCTCTCATTAACCCACTTCCTTTGCAAAGTGTAATGCTAGATGCTAACTACAATAATCTAGGTCAGACCTTACTGGTACTGCGTACTGTAATTTCATATGCCTTTCAGGCTATATTTTTGGTTTTGCATCCAAGGGAGATCTACTCTATCCTCCAGATCCTGTTCCAAAGAGCCAGTCCTTTATTTCCTATTCCAAGCTGCTAAAGCTGCTTATTCCCACCTAAATATGAAACTTCTCATTTCTCCCTATTGAACTGCATCCAATTTTCCAGATTGCTCCTCCAACTGGCCAAGACCATTCTGAATGTGAATTCTGTCCTCTAGCTCGCTGTGACCAGCCCACTGCCATCTGCAAACAGAATGAACAGGCTCTGTATTCCATCTCCAAGCCACTACTGAAAATACCACGGAGTACAAGACACAGGAGAGGCACTTGTACGACCCAGCTGATCGATCCTTCCAGTCTGACAGCACTAATTGCTTCTGCTATTTTTCTACTACTATTGCTGACTATTGTTTGAGGATGCTTTCTGAATAATTCTGCACTCCTCTTACCACCACGCTGTTCATACCAAGTCTTCCCGTTTTGCTTGTAAGAACGTGCTATGTGTCTATGGCAGGTAAACATTGTCAGAGACCTTGCTGGCATCATGACACTGAACATCCATTCATCTCTTATTCCTCTCCTGTTCACTATTAGCTCAAACCAGGAGGAAAACAGACTGATTTGGCATGGGCTGCTCTCACCATATCCATTTTGCCTGTTAGCCATTTCTTTTCTGTCTTCCAGATGTTTCCATATAACTCATTTGATTATTTGCTCTAGTATTTTTTCAGGAATTGAAGTTAAAATGACTACCATAAAATTCCTCGGCTCTTCCTTTTTACCTTTTATGTGCTACATTTGTCCTTTTTCAATCTCTTACAGCCTTAGCAGCCATCTCCAGGTTATCAGAGATGCCTGCTGACAGCTTTAAATACCTTTGGCCAGCTTTCTAAATAAACTGGAGTCCATTTTATAGAGGGTGCAAGATCATACCCCTTTGGTTTTGATAATAATTGTATTAGCTACGTGATTGCAGTAGACTTTTAGTGAATGCTGAAACAAAAAAGGCATTAAATGTTTTGGTCTACGACATCTTACATTACTACTTTTCTCTCTCAACTGAGTATTGAATAGTTGTTCAACCTTATTCATTGCAGAATTCAAGTAGAAACCCAACAGCCATAAAATTCAATGTTATTTTCATATCCTTATTCAAAGGATATTTTTAAGCTGGTCAATTGGAAAAGGCTTCTTGTTCCTTATAATGTCTTCTGTGTCTTGTTCTTTATTTCTGTCCCCACATACTTCTACATTCCTTTATACTAATCCTAGTAATCTCACATAATTTTCATTTCCTGTATGACTTTTTCACGTGTTTGAGGTCAATGTATACGATTTAGCCAGATGATTTTTACTATACTTGCTATTCTTTCCTTTCATTGGGATTGTTAAACTCTGAATGGCTTGGCTTTTATCAGGAAATGCTTCATTCCTTTATTCCTTCAAACTTTGCTTCCATGAGATGTATCTTCCAGTATCCTGAGCTTGTTGATGTTTCTCAAAATACTTTTTCAGTTTTCCCTCCTTTCTTTCAAAAGGATCAACGCTTTTGTTTCACATCACACAGGTTCTCTTCCACCTTCACATTCTCATCCACATGCCATTTAGCACAAGGCTGCTGTAGGGTGTATTCTAACCTCCCTTGTTGCTTCCTCTACTTTCTGTCCCCAGATTCCTACCAAAACCAAATCACAGAACCAGAGTGGCTGAGGTTGGCAGGGACCTCATGAGGATACCTGGTCCAACCCCCTGCACAAGCAGGGCCACCCAGGACCATGTTCTCTCCAAGGAGGAGATCTTCAAAAGATCTTCCCCAGCCTCTCTGGGCAACCTGTGCCTGTTTTAGCCATTACTAAACCAGCTGAGTTGGAGTTTTGCATTCAGAATTTCTGTTTCTTTTCATATACTTGATTTCTATTTTAATTTCTAGATATGGAAGGACATTTGGACTTTTGACCGCCTCCTTAGTCTGTCATCGGGGAGCAATTACCACCCGTTCTCCTGGAACAGTGTTTATTCATATTTTTCAATGAAAAACAAACAGACAAATCTTTTCCTGACGTGCATTCAGCACTAGGGTTTCTTTCAGTGACCCTCAGTCTGAGATGTGTTTTTTGCTGCTAGATACCATCAGAGGAAGGAATGGCACCTATAGTTCAGGGTTAGTAGCATTTGCTATATATAAAAGAAAAAGGGGAGGAATATTTGGGCTTAAAATTGGAAATGAGTGAGAAATTTCAAGGTTTTTTTTCTCTGCTCTACTACCTAGTTGGGTATTGTCTAATTTTTCTCTTCTGCCTAGATGGATATTGAAGAATGGGTACTTTCCTTGTGCATTATGTAAGTGTGGCTATAACCCAAGTGAAGACAGAGTTCACACAAACAGGTTGAAGGATACTCGCAGATTAAAACCTTTTTTTTTTCCCCTGGTGAAGACATCACCCCAGGAACGTGAACTTTGGCACATCATTTCTCCGCCCTTTAATTTTTGGTTCCCCAGCTGTAAAATGACTATAATAATAGTTATCTACATCATAAGTGGGGTGTTTGTCTTAAAGAATATTTATAAACCCATTAAGATGCTCATAAGATAAGTGCTACAGAAAGCAAAGGATGATTATTAATAATGCCCACTCAGAACGGTGCTTGTATCTCGGTGATAACTTTATCCCGAAAATCACTAGAAGAAGATTTAACAGCTTACAGAAAATGCTGAAATGAGGCAAATTTTCTCTCATCTCTGCAAAGCATCTTGCTGCACTGAGAGCTCCAGCACACATCTGTCATCTGGAGGCCAAGCAGGCCTTCCACGATTCCAGGAAATCAATTCCAAAGACTGTAGATTGTCAGTTGCTTGTACACTGGAGGCCGTCCAGGCAGCAGATTAAATTGTATGAGAAAATTGTAGCAGGCTCTAGACTGCACGTAATGGAGACCCCCAGTGACCTTTCTGAGGACTTGGGAAACATGCATTGAAATTACCAACAGGCCCTTTTGTAACACCAAAACAGCATGCTGAACTTCTCTTACGCATCACACAGGGTCATTCACAACCCAGCTATTTCTGAAGAAGAAAAACAAACCAGAAAATCTAATCACCATCCTTTCTTCTTGTAGAGAATGTACAGGGATCCCAGAGCTGCATTATTTGTAGGACAAAAAAAAAAAAAAAAAAGAGAGAGCAAGGAGTTGGTACTTGTGAAAGCCTCAGTCTTTAGCAGTCTTTAATGGGGCTACTGTTCCTGAATCTTTCACCCCTGAGAGATTTCAGCAGAATACCCAAAATACTGGCCAAAATGATCGCTGATGCAAAAGGCTGATTTAGAAGTGTAGCCGTTTCAGTTTGGTTGTTTTATTCAGAGCCTGTTGACTACCCTCTAGTTTCTGGTTTCATTGTTTCTAGAGTACCCTTGACATGGCCAGAGTTCAAACTGCTAATGTGACCCTTTCAGTGCTGCTCACTTGGGGGTTCAGGCTGTAGTGTGCAACCCGCCTTGTCGGGAACAGGAGCGCTGCATTACACAAAGAGCCTAATCCCTTTTGAAAATGATGTTTTGCCGTGCCAGGGAAGGGCGATTTACATAAAATGCTGATTATTACTTCTGATCGACCTTGGGTTTCAAAAACTGGGAGTTAACGACCCTGAATTCTACTTTCCTATTCATCGGGGCCTCGGTAGGCAGGTCGCTCCAGCTCACCCCTGAGCAGGGCTCCTGCTCCTTAGGAGCGCGGCACAGCCTGACGGAGATGTGTGAGTTGTTGTGGGGTTTTAAAGTCTGCGAGAAAAGAAATCGATTAGGAAAGAACATTTTAAGCAGATGGAGGCAGCACGCTGCTGGTGGTGGTAGGGGGGGCTGCGTTTTTTTAACAGCCCCTTCGACATTACATACATAGAGAAAAACGTGGTTTTCCTTTGATAAAAGATCATATGGAATCAGTTCCCAAACTGCCCATGACTTAAGCTTTGTATCTCTCTCCAAAGCAGCTTTTAGGGCAGCAGACCAAGCAAGTTCTCAGCCTTACAGTGAGGCTCTACAACCCCTCTAAGGCACATGATCAGAGAGGGAAATGGTGAACAGGAACTGCCCTTATCTTCCTCCCGTTTTTTTGACTCTGCCACAGACTTCCTATATGACCTTGACCAAGTTTTTAAATTTATCTTCTAGTTCCCCGTGTGCTATTTGGGGTTAATAATTCCCCGTGTCAGAAGGGCCTGGGTATAAATTCATTGCAAAATGAATTTAATGCTAACACTTGCAAGTAATATAATCTTCCAAAGAAAATGATCTTTCTGCTAAAGTGGCAATTGCTCTAATGATTATAAAGTAACCTTGTTTGTATTTTTAACTTTCTGCTTCATCAGAGATGCTGGTCTGATCTGTCTGTACATTGTACTTTCTGCATTCATTTATACACTGGTAATTTTCTGCCACATATATTCGATATTTCTACACATTTTGATCAGCTATTGGTGACTACTTCTGGTGCTAAGCACTGCAGAATTAGACCTCTGATGTTCTGCGGAGGAAAGATGGGAGGAAAGGTACAGAGCAGCAATCCCTGCACACGCACAGAAAGACAATCTCTGGGCTGAATGAATGAAGAATGGAATGAAAGGCACATGAATACGAAGAGGAGACTTTCAAAGACTGTTTTAGCCACAGGCCTTTTCATGTCAAATATCTGGTGCACCCAGGCTGTAAAAAGCAAAGCAGGAATTTCTAGGATCAATTTCACCCCTTTGACTCATCCCCTTCCTTTGCCCATTTGCTCTCACAAGACAGGACCAGAGCGTGCAACAGGAAACCAAGCAAAAACAATACAAGAAAAACACATTTTAATTTTAGCCACACAGCTGCCTCTGGGTTCTTTAAATACACTCCCCTCTAAGTGCTTCCATACACCAAGCCATCCGAGCGCTCTAGACAGGCTGAGTCTCAACTGCAAGCTCATTCCACAGCTAATCTCTGTCTGGCACTGCTTCAGCACTCAACCCAGGCTGGTCAAATGCCCAGTTGGGCAAACCGGGTCCTTATCCAAGTGCCCTTTGGCGGCCTCTGTTATGTGGCTTTCAGTGACGAGCTACAGTCTCCGCATTCTTTGGGCAGGAACAAGTTTTTGGACGGGGACTAAAAACAACCTCTTTCCCCCTTATCATCTCCCTCTGCACGTTAATACACGGCACAAGAAACCAAAAATATCTTTTGAAGTCGTGCCTGCGAGTGACACCGTGCCCCAGTATAATGTGACTGGTGACCTATTCTCCTTGTGCCAGGCTGCGCGTAGCCTCGCTGTCTGGAAAACTATCTGGGGAATTTCAGGACTACCGAGAGAAAAATGGGAAATCTAAAAGCCCAGGCACATACTCAGTTATTCTTCATCTCGGGTTGTTTTTTCGCTTTGGCTTTTGAAGGTGAAACATAAACCACCTCTGAATTCCAGAGGTTTTTTACTGCCATCATGTGGAGAATTTCCTACTGAAATGAAAAACTGTCTTCCCTGGCTGGATATCATTTTTCCTGCCCTTGGCAAACGGAGACATCTAATTCAGGCTTACATCTGCAAAGGGCTAGCCCTGGAGCCACAAATGCCATAAACATCTGCTAAATATTCTACCACCCTTAGTATACTTTGCTTTTGCCCTGCAGAAGCAGTGTTTGTTGGCAGAGCAGCGCCGGTCGCAGCCTGGGTATGCCTGCCATTTCTGATATCCCATTACAGGTTGCTTTCCACCGGCTGCAGGAGCACACAAACATCTTGTAGCAGTGCTATTTCACTCCATGAAGCAACGATATGAATGAAAACAGTATTACAGAAGAGTATTACCAATCCGGTTATATATATCATTGTAGGATCAGAAATTTACATTCTTCAGGCATTGCTGTTCCCTCTCTGCAATCCTCCATTTTATCTGACCACCACAACAACAGCACTTGAAGAATTTGGAAAAAAAAATTAAAACAGTTCCAGCAGGCTGTACATTTTAGGGGTCACATTCATTTTAATAAAAGAAGTATTTAATGAAAGAGCATTTCCACTTTCCAGGACGTTCCAAGATTTCAAAAGTTTTGACCCAGACCAGTGACCTCATTTCAATTTGAAACAGCAACATGGAACATTACCCAATTTATTTTCTATTTTATTTCTTTTTAGCTTTGCACTGTAGTGATCAACATTGCATTTAGTACTGTAAAAGTCAAAAGAAAACATTTAGGTAATTTTTCAGTGAGTGTTTCAGCAATACTGACACATTTGTCCTAAAGGTTTTGCTCCTGTTAAATCAATACAATCTGTAAGACAAATATTGCCAGAAAAATTTCAAGCAGCTGTTAATTTTCCCCAAAACATGCAAATTAGTGGCCCCATTTTTAAGACTGGCTAGCCCTCAGCAGCTCCTCCTGAATTCAGCAGAAGAGAAATCAGCTCTGTGTGTTGTTTAGGAATCTAATTGGTATCTCCTGTCCATTCTGCTACCTCCCTTGAAACCAGAACTGTTTCCTAGTTTCTCCCTGAAGAGAGGCTGGCAAACATACTCATTAGGCTCAGCGAGACCCAGAAACAACTCCAGACCAAAAGTATGTTCCAGTTGATATTAACATTCTCCTGTACAACCAGACCTCTTCAGAAGAGCTGCTACACTCAGTAGCTGGTCTGAAGATCTGTGAGGACTGCAATCAAGGCGCTGCCTTCTACCAGTCTCATAAAAATCCATTCGCTTTTGACTTCAGTATAGATAGGTTATTGGAAAAATCAGCCCTCAGTTTCATCTGCTCCTACAAGAAAGCCCTCACAACTCTCGTAGCCTTGGACACAAACTGCTCAGTGGCTGTCTGTGCAGCATAGATTTCCAAGCCAAAGGTAAAATGGATCCCTCTATATCCCAGGGGATCCTCTACATCACAGGGGACCATACTTTACCCTGGGAATCAGAAGCCAGATCTACATATGGCTCTAGTAATTCTGCATGTTTCACTGTCATATTAACAAGCAAAGCCCCAAGCACTGTAAGAGGACCCAGAGATGAATTCAGCCATCTACAGTAACAAACCTACAGGGAAAGTGAGTCACGAATGGCACCCAAGCTTTTGGAGAAGCCTACGTCCTGTCCATACCCTGGGCTTTGTGCTATCTGTGTTATGAGGCACAGCACGCAGCTGCATCAACATCACTGCATCATATGATCTCTTTACAGACTAGTTTGTAGAAAACTTAATCCTTCTATGTGCAACTAACATGGCTATTCCTTTAATCCTTAGTAGCAGACGTCTGTACTGAAGGGTCAAAGTCCAAATTCTCTTCTGCATGAGGTACATTTGTTAGCCTTGCACATAAAGTAATGAATTCTTGCCTTTTCATTTTGCTTTTAAAAATGATAGGAAGTAACAGGCCAAAATCCTTATCACAATAATATTCTCAAATACAGTTCTGTGCTCTTCTCATCAATTAGGAAATTACAGATTTGAGATTGCCAGTGCAGCCTTAATTCTGCTACATTATGCATTTGTGCTATCAGACTATCTTTAATTACCTACTGACATCTTAGTTTTTTTCCACCAATCTATGTGTCATTCCGGGAAAATGGCATTGGGAATAAATCAAAACCCTGTAGAGAATTAGGCTGTTGTACTTGCTGTCCTTGCTATATAAATAATGTTGTTTTAAAGGAAGATTTAGGAGTATTTATTGTTATTTTATGTAAATTAAATAAAGCCCTTTTCATTCCGAAAAAAAAATGCCCACAGTCCTTGATTGGACCGAGTTTGACCTTCTCCATCTAAGCAATCCAAAGAGCCACGCGACACCCAGTGGTTATTAGAAATAATGCAGGAATGCTGAAAGCCATAGAGAGTTCAAAGGTACTTATCCCCATTCTCAGGTTCACAAAATTAAGATGAAAGTAGAAAAACGAAGACATTTGGACAAATTACACTGCGTATTAAACAGCCAGTAAAGATGACCTTAACAGAGTCAACATTTGTTACACACACACACAAACAACCCAAAGCTACCACCAACACTTAAACCCAAACCCAAATAACTTTCAAGTTAACTCAAAACTGAGTTAACAAAGAGTTTAGGAGTGCCAAAGGTGGTATTAAAGCTACCTTCGTTGTCCTCCAACACAATGCAACAAAGAAGAGAGTCAAAAGCATTGAAGATGCTTGTTTTACATGTGGTGTGCCATCTTTGCTATTCATCCATTGTTGTTAAATAGCTTCTACTCTGCTTTTCCTTAATTTGGAGACATTTATGGTAAAGATGTAGTTGCAGATGGATACCTTAATCTGAAAGATGTGTACTTTGAAAAGGAAGCATTGCTAGGTAAGCTTGAAATGTAGAAGAAAAACAAGTCAGTGCTAAAATACTTCTCTAGAGAAAAATCTTGTTAAATAAAAGCTGGGTGAAAGTCTATTACCTGTGAAAACTTTAGGTCAGCATAGGTGAGCACAAAATACCTCTTTCATGTTTTAATACTTGTTAAATAAGATATTAATTATTTTTTAAAAAAATCAACAACACACATTTGTATGTAGAGTGTCTTTTTAAACAGATTTGTAAGTTAAATATTGCTTTAATGTACAGCAACCCAGCTAACACTATGTGAAAGGAAACATGTTTGAGATCTAGCGCCCCTCTGCTGAAATGTGAAGCAAATCCTTGTATCTGTATCTATTCATTCTTTGGTTAAGACTGACAAAATCTTAAAGGCATCATTTGAACAATATTCTCCTATTAATGTATTAAAATGGAAGAAATGAATAATAAAAGGAACCAAGATATCTGTATCAAATACAGAAGTTGGACTTTGGTTCAATGAAGTGAGATGTATAAAGCTATTTATTTGCAGGCTAATTCAATGCAATATCTACTGCAACGTATTTTGTTAGTGACAGCAAAAGAAATCAGCGAAGGTATAAAGAAAACAGACTGAGTACTTGCTGTTTTCAAACACCTAACCTCTCCATCTCAGACAATGTATTTTGAAACCATGTTCTTCTGACCTGATTATGCTTTACTTCCACAGTGTGCCAAACATCTATTTCTGCTGCTGAGTTAGGACAAAAGATTCTTTGTTCTATAAGCATGTATATGAAGTCCATGCATCATCATCTTTAATTATTCAGTTAACACTTAAGACCTATTATTTAACTGCTTCATTGGATAAATACTCGCTTTTGTCCCTCTTAAGTCATCAAAGATTATTTCTACATCTTTTCCTGGAAGAAGAGATTTAACACCTCTTTTAAAAAACTAAAATGTTGAAACACCTAAACTGAGTAAACATGCGCTCATACTTTACCCACGTTCTTTTCACTCTTTTCCTGTTGCATTACCAAAATAAACAAGGAAGTGAATGAAAAGTTAACATTAATTTGCCAAAATGCTCACCTTTAGGATAAACAAACAAACCACAGTGCAGCATATGAAAAAAGGAAAACATCCTGTTGTCACTGACAGTGAGCTCTGAAAGCACACAGTAAATGGGACTTTGTACCAGTGAAGAATGAAATGAAAGAAAGGAAAAATGACATATATTATTAAAACCACAAAAAGGTCATGTTTTAGAGCAGGAAGAATTCAGGCGATAGCACTCAATATAAATCTAAGGTTTGACTCAACTGAATTCGGGGAGAATTCAGATGATAAGATTTATTTAAAACAGTTGTTTACCTTGACTATCTTGAGAAAAACTATCTATGAAGAAGACTGTAGTTCAGTTCTCCTACCTGTTGTCTCTTGGATGAAGGCCTGATTTCACACAGTCCAGGTCTGTTCTCAGTCACCTGAAGTGACGGGCGAATTCACCTGAAGTGAAGTGTCTTTCCCATATACAGGTTGCTCTCCGATGAGCTGTTTTCAGTGAGCACCCATGGGCACTCCATATTCTGAGAAATCTGGTCTCTGTGGACATCAGTGAGGGTTGTTTCTGGGGATACGGCAATCAGGACCATGCCTGAGCAAACACCATGATGCAACAGCATTCTTAACATGCTTTTCCTCAGAACCCAAACATCCAAAACTGTAAGGGATCCAAATCTGCAGTGTAGATATCATACATCTCACAGTCCTGTTCAGATGTACTCAGAGCCAGCTCTGGTATTTAAATACTTAAAAATGCATTCTAGAAGTATGTGTAACTACCATTCTCTCACAGCACTTTGAATTGGTAGGACTAGAACCCATTCTGTCACTTTTTCAAAATGGCAATGTCATTTCACATTGTCCCAGCCATTTTTGTTTGATTTGTATGTGACACATTATTTGCGAGACTGTGCTGAGATTAAAGGTCCTTTTCTTTTCCAATCAGTGATTATTAAATCATGTTGATCTTTGAAAGAAGCACGCTTCATTTTTTTTAACAAGACCATTGTAACAATCAAAGTATTTCTTTCATATATTGCTATTGTCATTGTTCAGCCCTTCTCCACATCACTTTTCTGTTTTCTCTCATGAAACTGCATTTCATCTCCAAATGCAAAACAATCTGGCAGAATTCTGGGTGCTGGCAGTGTTTATGGAGTTCTTAGAACAAGAACAGCCATTCTTGCTGCATTCATTGATGCAGAAGATCCACTTTCACCTGCTTATTCCACCAGTGTGCTCTGGGAGCCAGGAGGGCCAACTGTACCCTGGGGTGCATCAAGCACAGCATTGCTAGTCAGTCGAGGGAGGTGATTGTCCTGCTCTGCTCTGGTGCGGCCTCATCTCGAGCACTGTGTGAAGTTCTGGGTACCACAGTACAAAAAGGACATGAAACTGCTGGAGAGTGTCCAGAGAAGGGCTACTAAGATGGTAAAGGACCTAGAGGGGAAGATGTACAAGGAGTGGCTGAGGGCACTGGGCCTGTTCAGCCTGGAGAAGAGGAGGCAGAGGGGAGACCTCATTGTGGTCTACAGCTTCTTGACGAGGGGGAGCGGAGGGGCAGGCACTGATCTATTCTCTTTAGTGACCAGCAATGGGGCCTATAGGAATGGTGTAAAGCTGTGACAGGGGAGGTTCAGGCTGAATGTCAAGAGAAGGTTCTTCACCGAGAGGGTTGTCACGCACGGGAACAGGCTCCCCAGGGACGTAGTCACGGCACCAAGCCTGTCAGAGTTTAAGTAGCATTTGGGCTGTGCGCTCAGTCATATGGTCTGGATTTTTGAGTATACCTGTATGGTGCCAGGAGTTGGACTCGATGATCCTTGTGGGTCCCTTCCAACTTGGGGTATTCTGATTCTCTGATTCTATTCAGGGACATCATTGTCGCTGCTCAGCCCTTCTACACACCCCTTTTACGTTTTCTCTCATGAAGTTGCTTTTCATCTCCAAACGCAAAACATTCTGACAGACTTCTGGGTGCTGGCAGTGTTTATGGAGTTCTTAGAACAAGAATAGCTATTCTTGCTGTATTCATTGATCCAAAAGATCCACTTCCACCTATTTATTTGCCCTTGCGTTTCTGCAGTTCATGGAAAGCAGATCCAAACACTCCTTTCACTATCTTGTATTTATCTATTGTGTAGAAGAATAAGGGTGTCCTTTACTCCCCATTTGCTCGTGACAGCTTCTCCATTTGCTGTTTTTCCTCTTGGAGATGACAAGCTTACAGCCTTTGGACCTTTGATGCTGCCTCCCTCACTTTGTACGTGGCTGTTAGCGTGTGGCTTTTGTTATCCTCCCACTCCTGAGGTATGACAGGTTCTAGAGCAGCCTAGACTCCTGTGAGGGCGTTGACCTGAACTTTTTACACAGCACTTGGGAACTCCAGCAGCACCCCAAATTCCTGACCCCGCTCACCTGCCTGCCCCCCTAGGCACAGAGCCAGCTGAAGTTCCCCGCCACCTCCCTGACGGTGAGGTGTCTCCCCACAAGACTTTCAAATCGCGCTAGCCCTTCCCATGACAGACCCGAGGGCCGTCTGTGCCCCTACAGCCGCACCCCTTCGCGCCTTCCCGCCTTCTCCCCTCAGGTGGCGCCGCCGCCATGACACCGCCCGCCGTTAGCGGGGGGCAGGCAGCGGCGCTGCGCAGGCGCACGGCGGGGCGGCGGGAGCGCCATGGTGGAGGCGCCGCGCATGCGCGGAGCGGGCGGCGCTGAGGCGGCCCGCGGGCAGGTGAGGGGCGGTGCGGCCCGGGGGCGGCCGCGGGGCTCGGGGGGGGCCTGAGGGGCTCTGAGGGGCTGGCGGCGATGGAGGGCACAGGGGAGGCTCTCAGGAAGGGAGGAGAAATAAATGCGCCGGCTCTTGCGTGACGGGTGCTGAGGGAGCGGTGTGGAGCTGGGACGGGGCAGGGCCGGGTGTTAGGGGAAGGGTCGGGCGCTGGGACAGGCCCCAGGGCGGGCCGGGCAAGAGGTCCCTGAGCGCCAGGAGCAGGGCCCGATGTGTGGGTGCTCCTCTGTGGCACAGGGGTTGGGGCAGTGAGCCCTGCGGTCCCTGCCCGCTCAGGGTGCTCAGTGACCCTGTGATGTGAGGCCAGCAGCTGGGGTGTGCGCATTAAGCTCGCGTCTAGCCCTCGTTCCGTGTCCAGTTCTGATTTTTGGGGGTTAACATCCATGCGTATTGCTTCCTTAAGAGAAATGCTTTTGTTTTGGAGAGGGGTAAGCGATAGAAGCGTGGGCCAGGACTTAACTCTCATCTTCCCTTTAAACTTGTTTGTGCCACGAGCACTCAGCTGAGCTGTTCTGTTAGTGGAAGAGACAGTGGAGCAGGATTTATGCTTAATATCTTTTAATCCAGTTAAAATTCGTACAGATTAAGACAAATACTGAAATTTACCTTGCAGTGCCAGCATTTTTTCTCTATGGTAAAAATACATGCTTTTCTTACTGGGTTACCTGATCAGAATCCCTTGACAAGACTTCATTAGAAGATTCTGTTAAGGGTCCCAGAGGAGGGATGGTATCTGGGTTGCTTTTATGTAGTTATGTCTGTCCTCTATTTGTTAGCAGGTCAGCAGGTGGGACTGAAGACAGAAAGATGAGGCAGAAGGCTACTGAAGAACTTCTGTTCTGTTGAGCATTTTTCTGTCTTGCTTGTAGTTTTGTAGGTGGTCACCCTAGCATCTCAGCACAGTTATCTAATGTACAGAGTTCGTCACTGGAGGTGCCCAGGTTCAAGAACTTAAAGCACAATTCTGACAACCAGGTGTCAGGATTTAAGGTGAAATCTGCGTTTCAGCATAGTTTGTTCCAGAATGTATCTGTTGCAGCGTCATTTGAGATAGCTATCGCTGGATACTGCAGTTAATGGGCTGCTGATCTGACCACGATGTGGTCTCCTGAGTTCCTGTATTTGTGATTTTAAACACACAGCTCTAACGTGAGACACAACTTGAAAGGGTTGCTTCATAGGAACATAATTTCTACAGATATTATTAGACAATTTCTGCATTTCATCCTGTCGCTTTTCTGTTAGCCAGTCTCAGCTTCCTTCTATGAGAAGCAGGAACTTTTTGACTTAATAAAGCCTGCCTACCTTTAGAAAGCAGCTGAGCACTGCGATGATTATGGGGTATAGAAGGTCATAACGTAACTACATTTTTCTGGGTTTTGTTGATTTTAGTTTCAGCCTTCCGGAGTTCTTGTTTTGAAAGGGTGTGAGGAGGCATTTCTAAGGCCGAGACTCCACCAGGAGTGATTGCAGGTATAGTATGTGTTGCACCTTCAGCAGTATGGATTTCTTCATCCCCAGCATGTTCTCTGATCACAAGACTTACCTCACTCTGAGAGTGAAGCAGGCTGTAATAACAAAACCACAGCTTTGGAGGTTCAGCACTGTTTGTTCTCTGGGCTTCACCCAGCACAGCTGACTTGGTTGGGGATTTGGTGCCTGGGGTAGCTGCTTGTAAGATAGGTGCGGACTGAACAACTTTAATTCTTGAAAAATGTTTCTGAACAGCTTTTAGCTTGTTTTGCCTTTATGGGTGAAGAATTGGCTTTAATGTGTTAGTTTTCTATCTACATCTGGTTCTTTGACTCATGCGAGGTACTTCTGTTCTGGAAGTCCCCACTTAATTTACTGGCAGTGTGAAAAGGGATGCACAGCTATGCCACTTCACTCAGAGAGTCTTGATTTAATTACAGATAACAACCATACACAAGATATCTTCTCTTTTATCTTGGTTACCCATGGTGCTGAACTTCAGAGCAGTCTAGAATTGCACATTGCACTTCTGGCAGTTCAAGAAATTGCATTCCTATTTCATAACTTGATGTGCACAGTAATGGATTATTGCCTTATCTGACAGAAATCGTAACAGAGTTAGAAATAACTTCAGCAGTGTCCTTTCCAGATGAACCTACCGTGTACTTACTCAGTAATTTTAAGTATGAAACAACTCTACTTCAGGTAGTTCAGTAAAACTGGCTGACTTGTACTCTCTGCTTGATTTGCTCAGCTGCTGAAGGAAGGAGATGAATGGCACAGGCTCATTCTGCCCTTTCCACTGCATCCATGTCTGTAGTTCTTCTAAAATTCTGTCAATTAACTGATGGTGCTCACAGCAATCATGTGTTTAAAAAAATAAATTTAAAAAGTCCGTACTGCATTTCTGCCACAGTGAATTTCTTTCTTCCTATGCCTTAGACTTTCTGGCATCATTTAATCTATGCTAAAGGACCCAAAAGCCACGTCTACTATGGTATTGTTCCCTTGCAGTTGGTGCAGGGGACTCAAAGATTGGATTGTGGGATGTTTCTTGAAACTTTAAATATCAGCCTGAGGCAGAGGGAAGACTTGAGTCCCAAAAGTTCTACTAAGTAACGTGTTTGTTGAAGCAAAAAATTGTTGCCTATCTTTTCTATTCTGTAATGTGTTGTTAAACATGCATAGTTGAGAGTATTTTGCAGGGCATAAACTGGTTTTACTGTGAGGTCTTTGCTAACCTAACTGTGTGATAAACAGAGCAAATGTGAGGCTGGGAATTCTGTTGAATTCTACAGATTAGTTACCTAAGGTTTGAGGCATTTGTTAAGCAAATTTCTCTAAGGATATAGGTAGCCGCCTTTGTTGATTTATAGTGTTGGAATTTGCATTAGATTCAGAGGAAGTCTCTATTTTGTTTTACCTGTTTTTGTAGTTCCTCAATGGACAAGGTGTTGAAAAGTGCCTCCAGCACTGTGGAAGCATGGAGACAAAATAGCCGTGTACTGAGACCCTCAAGAAACTATCGGGCAAACTGATGGCAATGAAGAGCTTGAACCATCACTTCAGCATGGCGGCAACCGAATCTGACAAGGACTCTGGATACTCAGGTTTAGAAAAAGACTACGTCACTTTTTTTCCTCTTTTCTTTCTTTTTTTTTTTTTTTTTTGTGTGTTCGTGGTGTTAAACAAATCCTAGCCTCTTACGGTGTGTGTCTGGTTACCTGTTAGGGTCTTTGTATCTAGGACAGGTTGAAAAACCATCCTACCATCAATCGTATTTTGGAGTGGAGCTTTATATTCATTCTGTGAATTTCAGTGGCATGGGAATTTAAAACGTGCCTAATAAAGAAATGAATGGAAGAATCTTAGACTTCAGAGTCTAGAAGTAGGAATGGAAAGATTAATTTTTGTTCTTTGCCAGTGATCAGTGAACTAGTGCATCATTCCATCTAGTATCTCTTACAATTTGACTAGATTTTCAGTGTAGCTTAATATAAGAGTGCCTTTTATAACATCAGTAAAATGTAGATGGTGTTATGTTTTAATAATCCACAAAATTGTGCAAAGATTGGCTTTAAATGTTAAAAATGCTTAATGTAATGCTTTAACTTTAATGAGAGAGACCTGCATTACTGGATTTGTAGATGGGTGTCAAGACACAAAATGACTGCAGGACAGACTGCAGCTGTGGCAGTGCTGGAGCTTGTAGTTCTTTCCTGCACCAAGCTTTGGAGCTGTCTTCATAATAGCATGTAGTTCCTTGGAGACTAAATACAAAAGAGCAAGAAGTAATAGTTTTTGGGGGGAGACAATACTTGCATGAGAACTGTCCTGAAATATGAAGCCTTTTAACAAAGGCCATTCAACAGCTGTCACAACAGTTCTAATTTTATTGGTATTCCAGAATTAAACTTTATTATTCATTGTGGCTCAGTTGAAAGGAAGCAGAATAGTAGAACAGAAAGGAGGTAGCAAGTATTCTAGATGTGAAACAACTGACAGCTGAATTCCACCTCTGGCAGATGGAAGTTCGGAGTGCCTGAGTGCGATGGAGCAGACTGACTCGGAGGACGTGCTGAACGCGTTGTGTTGGAACGCAGAGGATGGGCCTTGGCCATGCCCGGTGACCACAAGCAACTCCTTTCCTGCGCTTTCTCCCATGGTCGTAATGAAAAATGTTCTTGTTAAGCAGGTAAGGAAGAAGTAATATATTGGAAAATATTGCACATCTTAATTTTTAACTGTTTTCTTTTCAAAAAAAAAAAAAATTGTAGGAGGTCATTACAGCCTGGAAAGCAAAGAGTAGCCTGAAAAGTTTTGTTAGTGACAGCCTGTTCTTTTGAGGTGCAGCTGAAATCACTAAGAGGAGAAAAATGTGGAATATAAAGGCTCTGCTACATTTGCTCTCTGTCTCAAATGAATCTGCGAAAAACAGATCTTCATGAATGTTATGTAAATAGCACCAAAGACTGAACAAAAAAAATTCCTTTTGGAATTTTTCTTTTTCATTCAATTTAGACAGTACAGTAGGATGATTGCTTTTGCTTGATAATTCTTAGGTCCTAAAGGTGCTTTATATGTGATATGAAACCCTAATCCAGAATGTCATAGATGAACAAATTAAACCTGTACCTAAAGTTAGCCATGGTACGTTTACTTCAACAATTGTTTCTCTTAATTGTGTGATGGCTCTCACTGCAACAATTAGATTCTCTGTTGATACCTTCCAATATCACATTATGTGTTTTTCCTCCAACAGTTCTGTGAGACATTGAAAAGTTCTGCATTGTAACAGAAGGTGCAAGAGCTTAAAGTTCAAAGTATTGCCATACTACTAGATTTCTTGCTTCTACTCATGGTTTCTTAGCAGAAGAAAAGTTCTAATCATAAAAAAAGGGCTGAAGAATACTTCTGAGAATACAGTGAGAAGGGGGGAAAGTTTAGATCCTGATTCTTTTTCTTTGGAATCTGTTCTGAAAACAAGCAAAACCTGTTCAACTTGGATGCTGTGTCAGTGCTAGCAGAGATGGGTTTCTGTTGGTATTTGGCAGATTATCCATTTGTGGAGGAGTTAATTCTGATCTGAGCATTGTGCTTTATCTTGACAAGAAACAATTTTGGTTTATAGTCATGTCCCTAGGTGCACGGACGAAGTACTGTCTAAACAAATGCTGAAGTTTTCATGTAGTACGAAAGAGGCAAGCTTCACCAAAGGCTGTTGGCCTGGGGCTCAAAAATTAAACTGTAATTGTAGTGGTAGTTTCATGTTAAAATCTTGGTCATGTCACAAACAGATAGGAAAAGTAACTAAATAATACATATAACATAAAAGTTGGTAGTGTAGCAAATGGGAAAAGTGGGGAGGAAGAGGTAGATAAAATTAACAGACCCGGTTCTTTTGAGCAGTGCATAGTAACATTCAAATCTAATTGTGTATGGCTAAGGACAATCACGTTAAATTGGAAAATGTTTATTTCTGTAAACAAAAGCAACAAGTTGAGGTGAGAATGATGAAGCATCTTTCTGGTTCTTTCCACTAGGCCTAGTTACCTTAGGTAGCAATGCTGGTCATCTTATTAAGATGGTCTTTTCAACAAAGTGCTCAGTTGGGCTCACTGGACCAAAAAAATAACTCAGCATCCCCAGTTACTGCAGTTTATTTGTTCCAGTTTCAGTCAGAATCATCCTTCTGTCTAGATCCGCTCTGATCTTGTGTGGTGATGTTTACCTGCTGTCCTGGTTTCAGAGTGTAAACAGCTAACAGCGTTACAAAAAATCAGGCAGGGCTTAATTCCCTGAAACACAGTGCTGCTGTGGCAAGGCTTCTGTAAGGCTGGTCAAAGTCCTTAATAAGCGGGAAAGCTTTCTAGATGAGTGGTGCTGATATTTGCAAGACATTAGCCTTTATTTAAAAGAAACAACCAAAAAAAAAAAACAACCACAACTGCAGAATTAGTAAAAAATAAATGTCTCCTCTAATGCAAGTTAGATTTTGTGTAGGAGAACAAGAGCAGAACTTTATAGAAGTGGAAGGGACAAGAAAGGGAATAGCAGAGTTAAGAAAAAAATGAGCAAGATGAACAGTTACCACAGTTCTCTTGGCCTCAGTGAATTTGGGTCTCTGGTGTGCTAGGCATTGTACAAATGTACAGTAAATGACAACTTCTGACCTCAAAGCCTTGCTTCCTAAGGCTGCATCTTCCGCCTGGTGTTAGAATTGTGGAATAGTAGAGTCATTGAGGTCAGAAGAGACCTCCAAGATCATCTGGTCCAACCATCCCCCTACCACAACGACACCCACTAAACTATGTCCCTAAGCACCAGGTCCAACCTTTCCTTAAAAAACCCCAGGGACGGTGACTCCACCACCTCCCTGGCAACCTATTCCAATGCCTGACTGCTCTTTCTGAGAAGTTTCTCCTGATTTCTCCAGACTAAACAACCCCAGTTCCCTCAGCCACCACTCCTTGTGGTCTTTTATATACACTTCACCACTCATATTTCCATATACCTTGCTTTTGAATGTGTTCTTTCTTCTGTGAAATAAGGACATAATGTTAACTTTCAGAGGTAGTTGTTCTGTACCCCTGTTACATAAACATCTCACCTACTGAATGAAAAGGATTCTGTGTCACAGTAGGTAATCAAATCTCATCTCTGAGTTTTAGTGTCCAAATCAGTGGATGGTACCTGCTTTTGATGAGTTAAAAGTCCTCTGCTGGGGGGAATGGACTTCAGCAAAACACATTATCATTTGCCAGTTTAAACGTTATGAGACTGATGTAAAGGAGATGGATTTCAGATGAGTCAGTTCCAAAAATAATAGAATGTCTTAGTGCTAGCTAAAAACTGTGCCCTTGGCAGGCCTGCCAGCAACATTCCGAGCTGTAAGCTTTAGGAATTGGAAGAGCAGCTTGACAGTATATTGTGTTCGTGTACATGTAATGGTGATGACTTAAATATATGGGAAATGAGGTGGGTGGTGGTGGTGTTTTTTGTTTGTTTGTTTTTTCCCAGAAATAACATCTCTTACTAGACCATTTGATATGTTTACAGAAAAGCAGGCATGCTTTCTGGCCAGGAGATCTCATAAGGATCCCTGGTAGTGGATTTGAGAAGGAAGGTGTAGTAATATCTTGTGAAATTGATGTATTCTCCCTCCCTGCACTGAAGAATATGACTTGTGGGAGGGAATAAAAACTTGAACATCTTTCCTGAAATATAATGGTTTTAAGGCTTCAGTGCGCACCATTTCATCAGAGGTGCGGAATTCAACTGCTTGGGGCTTACAACAGACAGTTTCCCTTGAATTGATTGATATTCAGCATTTTTTCCCTAACTTCATGGTTTTAAATTTATTGAAACCATGTATTGTACTTAAGATTGGAAGACTTACTGAACAGCTGTCGTCTACGTTAAATAACCATTTCAAGAGCTTGCTATAAGAATAGAAATGACAGGATTGTAGTTGCTGCATTTCGACAAAGAGGGTGTCTAAATTATTCCTCAGATATCTGAGCAGTCTTTGACTATTTTAGAATATTTCGTAACTGCGATGCTTAATTATATTTCAAGTTTTCTGTACGCTTCTTATTTAGCCTCAAGTCAGTAATAATTTTACACTAGCATTTTACAATAAAGGCATGCACTGTAATGCTTTCCTAAATAACTTTCCTAAATAGGAATGTATAAATTCAGACAGAATTGTTTTTAAATATTTGCTATTCCATAATAAATGGATTATGGATTATAGCTTCTATTCTAGTGTTATGTTCTTTTGGCAGAGAAGGATGATCTTGATGGAAGGCTGCTCACAATGTGTTAGAGTGAATAGTATATATCAAGTATTATGAAGAAATGGCACAGTCCATCTGTTTCGCTGAAGGGTTTTTGGTCCTTTTCTACAGCATTGTTGTAAGAATTCTTTTTTTCCCCATTTATGCTTCTCAGGGCAGTTCTTCCCAGCTCCAGTCTTGGACGGTCCAGCCATCCTTTGAAGTGATTCCAGCTCAGCCGCAGCTGGTGTTTCTTCACCCATCAATCCCACCTCCCATTAACCCTCACCCTGCTGGGAAAAAGAGAAATGACTCCACTAACTACCTGCCCATCCTGAACTCTTATCCCAAAATAGCACCGCAGCCTTGCAAAAGAGATCACTCCTTTGATCTAGAGGATCGTCAGGAAACCAGTTGCCATAAACGACTCTGCACAGAAGCACCCAAGATGGAGACTTCTCCTGTATCGAGGAGCACAGGTTTGCCTACTAGTCCTTTTGCCCACCTACCAGTTAGCTTTAAGACCCCTCAGGATTCTTCTAATCAGCAAAATCCTTCAACTTTAGTGACAAGTGGGAAAGTGTCAGCTCTTTCTGGTTTCCACCGTGTTTCTGCTGACGCTCAGAAACTCCCAGGTCTGGCTCCCCTTTTGCCTTTTGGAACTCTGCAGGCAGCAAAGTGCACCCCTCACGAGAATGAGAGTGCAGCACAGACTCCAATGCAGTCTGCAGTGTGGAGCCCCCCGTTGATACCTGAAGAGACTTGCACTACCCCTGAGCTGCTGTTGCAACAGCAAAGCAAGTGCAGACGTTTTCAGAACACGCTCGTCGTGCTACGCAGGTCAGGATTGCTGGAGATCACTTTAAAAACCAAGGAGCTCATTCATCAGAACCAGGTGACTCAGGCTGAGCTGGACAGGCTGAAGCACCAAACACAACTGTTCATAGAGGCAATAAAGAACAATGCTCCGCAGTCATGGGCAGAGCTAGAAGCATCTCTAACAGGAGCAGAGAAAACTAATAGCAACCTTGAAGACTCCGCTTATCCAAACATGTAGTAGAAAGGTACATAGCTGTTAAGTTATTTTCGTGCCTCCTATTTCCTGTCTCAGGCTTTTGCTTGAGCATTCTCCGAGTCCAAGACTTGCAAAGTGGCATGCCATTAACAACTTGTCTTCAGTGCCGGTTGTGGGACTGGAACAGCACCGTGGGATCTTGACAGGATGGGTACTTACTGTTTCAACGTGCCCTTGAACTCCATGCTAACTCTGTAGTTACTTGGACTTCAGAAGCTTGGATGTGCTCTGCTGGCATGTTCTCATTCTTGCTGTGAGGAGGCAGTCAGCTGCAGTATTCTGCTAGCATTCCTGTTCCTACTTCCATCTTCAGGTAGTTCTGAGAATGGAACGGCAGAACAGGCCCCGGTATTGGGCCATCAGCAGTTACAAGTAGATGAAGGGAGCTGGCGTGAGGAGAGGAAGCTTAGGTTTGTGGGGTCATAAGTTTAGACCGTCACTGTCTTTTTTTTCCTCGTAGCAGAGTCTTGCTTTTGGGGTTGTAACACATTTGAACTAGTGGAGATTTGCTTGTGCTGCAGCAGCATTCTGTGTTCATTGCAGTCTTTGACCAAAGTGAAGAGTGTCTTAGCACGTTAGTGGAATGACTTGTTTGGATGAGTGTATTTTCAATTTTGGTCTGTGAAGATGAGTAAAAATTGCAAGGCTTGTACTGGAAGTGTTTGTTCTAAAGCTGTGTTTATTTGCACTACCCATTAATAGCTAAGAAGTGCACAAGGCAAGTGGCTTTGGGTTTTCTTGGCAGGCTGCAGAGGCTGTTCTGAATATGGTATAAGGAAGATACTCATTCACCAGGCTTAACATAGGGAGACTGGTTGCTTACCATTTTATCTGTGTATCTAACTTACAAGACTCAACTCTTCTTTTGCTGTGAAATTAGATTGCCAAATATGAAAAAAGAAGTGAAAGGAAAAAGAGCATGATGGCCTGTGGTGTAATAAGTCCTCCCATCTCCCCTCCCTTTTGTTAGTGAGAGAAGTCAGATGAATATATCTATTACAAAAGAAGTGTCAGCTTGGATAATCTTCCTAAAAACTTGACCTACTTGAGTTTGAACTTAAAGAAATAAAACAAACACCAAAACTACTTGCTTCCACATCAATTTATCATTCCTAGCCTGCTTGCCTTGAAATATAGTTACACTGTGCATAAGATGTTAGGCCTTATTAGTAGACATTCACAGTAGTCACGTTGCAAAAGCTGTTCTATGGATGCTTATTTCATTTCAGCTTCTCTAGGCACTTAACTGTGTCAGTCCCTCCAGTGTGGAGGGTTTTTTTTTTCCCAGAGGCAGGCTGCGTAAGAGAGCTAAGAATGTCTTTTCCTAAGAAGGGTAAGAAATCTGGATTGTTTATGGTGTGTTCATTTCCACTTGAAAATGCTTTCAAAAATTATGTTGTCTAGGTCACTGGGTATTTTGATGCTCTGATCACTTGTATCAGCTGCTTCAGATTTTTAGAAGAGGAACTTGAAAGTAGAGCAGATCTCATGCTAATTTTGATTAGACCTCTTCATTTTCTGAAGATGCCTCCGAGAATCAAGATTGCAGAAGACTGTGAAGAATGTTTTTGTAGTCTTCCTAAAATACATGCATGAGAGAAAGTGTAAGGGGCTTCCCCCTCTAAGGAGTTTCCCCCTTTTTAGAGTGATGAAAAGAAATGCTGTACACGCCTCAAGAAGAGGAGAAATGTGAGTCAAGCTTGTACTACATATAGGTTTAAAGAGAAATTTTGTGGCAGGATTCACCCTAGAGCCCTTCTTGAACTGTAACAAACTCATAGCAATGCCTTTTCTGGTATCCTGCCCGCCTGCTGAAGGCGCTAGTGCAGTACATGGGAATTCATTAAGAGAAAAATCTCATAGGCTGTGTTCTATCATGTTTTTTTTTTGTCTAAATATAACTGCAATGATTGTGTGTAATAGTACGTCTCATAACTCTCAGCACAGCAATATCCAAACTCCAGCAAAACTGAAGGCAGCGTAATTCTGAGTAATAATGTAGAACACATCCAGCTCTTCTGGAACTAAGTGTGATATCCCCACATCTGGGGGCATAGATGTGACGGTGCCTTGGGCCATTTGTACAAAAGAATCTCAGAAGATAGGACTGTTTCTTCTGAGCTTCTTAGAAGAAGGAGAGGAGGGAGTAGTTCCATTCATCTGATACCTGTAATAAACATAAAGTTGAAGTGTGGGAAAGTGCATAGGATATCTTTTCTATTTTTCATAAGATTCTACCTATCAATTACAGAGGGGAACAGGAAGTTCAGAATGTACATATTTTTAGGAAGTGATTGTTCTACAAAACAGAGTGATGGAGTCAGGCTTCCCTAGGAAGCCTGTTCCAGTGTTTGACCATCCTCACAGTACAGAAATTTTTCTTAGTATTGAGTCTCTTCTCCATCCTATTTCCACTGCTCTGATGGAGTAAAAGGAAGGGAAAAACTGGCCTTGCAGGATGATGCCCTTTGACTTAGGGAGACCATAGCTGAGAAAACTCTCAGTCCACACTGCACCAAGGGTGGGCTGAAGTGTGTGTTTATAGATGATGGGCATCTCAGCTGGCATAATTTATATTAGCATCTCAGTAAATCTGTGAATAAATTCCAGCAGCTGGTTAGAAATCTACTAGCCACCAGGCCAGACTTACGGTATTTGCTGAACTAGAAAAATCTGTTCTAGAACTATTATATTTAACTCTGGGGCCCCATAGCAAGGAACTATATCCCTAGATAAATGTTTCATCAAGATTTTCAGCTATAAAAAAGGTTGTTGAAGGCCCCTAATAATAAATCCATCCTGAAATACCTTTCTATTCAGTTTCTTATAGCTGCCTTTACTCTTGGAAGCCCTGGTAAAGCTTTAAACAGTAAGAGCTTTCCTTTCTTGGCTGCAATTTAATAAAATAGGTTAGCTTGGAGCTGTTTTGAGAAAATTAGTTGACTGTATTAGGACCGGAATAGATCTTGATTCTGGACAGGGTCTGGAATTGGTCCAGTAGAGATGAGCAGAAACATTAGCCTCTGATTGGAAACCTGTAAGCACTGAACTTACAGATTTGTGGTGTTTGAAGGAGTAAGGCTTTGCATTAACAACTTTGCCTGAAGACAGCTGTCCCAGTCTAAAAAAGTCAGCGAGACGGTCTGCTGGGGCTTCGGGTGCTGCTGACATGCATGCATGGTAGCTTGATGGCTCAGACAGACTGCTGTTTTTTCTATTAAGTTTTAATAAATATTGGTATTTTTGGTTACTTTTGCTATGTATTTTTGAAGTTCTACTGCTCTAGTTGGAATGTAAACATTTTCTGTACTTTTAAGTCTCCATTGCCAGCTTTGAATAAAGTAGCCTAAGAACTCTGTTACAGAACATGACCTTTTTGTTAAATCTTTATAGAAACAGACTGTGAAATATGAATCAAATAAAGTATATACTTGACAAGTCTATGGGTTAGCCTAATGCTGTTGAACTGCAAAGTCCTTAATTCCAAAGCATGCTTTACATAGTTCCACAGGAGCACGTTTCCCATGTGAGAAAGTGCAGATCACAGAAGTGATACTATGGTTCCTCTCCGAAGGGCATCACGTGAGCTTTACCAGTATGTATGAATTAAAGGGTTTCTGGGAGGAGCATGGGTAAAAGCGGGCTGTACAGAACACTAAAAATACGTTGCAGTGGGTGACCATTGCCATAGATCTGTCATGAAAAACCTGGAAGAATTTTTGAATCTCTTAACTGTTATCTCCATGTGATGACTGTACATAATGCTCACCGTCTGTGCGGGGTGAACTCCTACACTATCGCCATCCTGTCAGCCAGATATGCAGAAATTCTGAATTGTGAAGTGTGGGTGTGGGTATCTTGGCTGCTGAAAGAATTACTTGAGTGAAATTTTACTCTCTTGAAGAAGAAGAAATGTTCTTCATCTGAATCTGTATGCCAACTTTTCAATAAAACACATTTTTCAAAATGTGGCCATCCTTATATTTTTTCCTTTGTTCAGAGATCAAACTTCCAGCAAGAACTGAGCAGTTGTTCCTGCAATGCCCAGCAGCCTTGTGGCTTGAGGTCCTGTTGTGAGGTAAAGAGATTCTGGTTCAAGTTCTTACTTGAACCAGACAGAGCCATACCTTGAACCTTGTTGCTTTGCATCCAAGGAGGAGTGACATCAATCAAAGTGCTTTTATTCCCCGAGAATGCAAACTCAGCATTTGCAACCCTGGTACTCCTGACGGATATGGGTGCAATTCAAGCAGAAAATGTTTCACCAGAATTGTGTTTATGTCTCCTTTAGATAGGTTTTTCTTTAAACTGCAAAGTCTTATCTGCAGGGTGCCAGACCTTTATTTCACAGAGACCAAAAAAGTCAGTTGCTTCTTTTTGGTGCACTGTATCTATCTTTTTCTTGTAACACAAACAGCCTAAAAGGAGCAGAGGTCTCCATGGGCTTGGGCTGAGGAATCTCCTGGCATGCAAAATTTCTGGCACCCACTAGGCTGATTGTAGCTTGCTGTTACTGCTTGCTTACTCATGATTCCTGGGACAGAAATAGGGGCCCCTGCCTGCACAGTTTTACGCTCTAGCTGTACCTCGCTGCTTTTTGGGTATAATGTAGTCATACAGCCCCCCGCTGTATTATATGGTCCAGAGTGTTGAAAGTGCGTGAGACTTCTCTCTAAATCTGTGTGTTTTGGGGTAAGTCCATGAGATGATGTTAATGTTGAGTGTAAATTCCTGTAATCTGAATGAGAAGGCAGTAGGAAACACCAGGAGTTCTGGCCTCCTTTCTGTTGGAGCACAGTTTCCAAGACTTCTTCAAATTCTCATTTGAGCTAACGTGTGTTTTTAGAAGAAGCATCCAGCTTTGATTTGAAAGTGCCTAGCAATGAAGATCCACCCAAATTGTTCAGAAGGTAATTACTTACTGTTAAAAATGTGCCTTTTATATTGAATTTGAATGTGTTGTCTTTCGGTATCCAGCTGTCAGATCTTCTACCTTTTGTCTTCTAAGCTGAAGTACGTGCTGTGACATTGCTGTGTTCTCTGTAGGCATTTATGAACTGAACAAGTAATTCCTTAGCTTTTTCTCAGCTTTCTTTGTTAAAGTAACTGATTACGCTCTCAAATCTTTTCAGTATGTTGTTCACCTGTGTCCATCTTCTTCGGATCCCTTAAATTTATTTAAATACATTTTTAAATGAAGCACCGAAAGCAAAACAGGATTGTAAGATGCGTTCTACCATGTCAACCTTCCATACTGCTACTGTCTCATCTTTATAGCAGCCATGGCATCAGGCTCGAAGTCCAAATCATCTCTGGACCTGTTGCTCCTAAGGTTAGTGAATTCCTGTCCCTCACTTATGTTTCCGTGCTCCTTCCATACTCCAAGCAGCCAGAAAGCAGAACAAACAGTCTCACACATTATTTACCTCTACGTCCGAACTCTTCCACCTTCATTGTTACCTCTAATTTGTAGTCGAATTACTGAAGACAATATTAAATACCGTCAGTCAAGAACAAATTTCATATTGTTTTCATTTTAACAGATGTTTGACAGATCTCTCTATACAAATAGGAAATTACACTTGTAATACATTTCACAACATCCAGCTAGTTTCATGTAATTCTGGTTTCAGTGTGTCATATGAGAAACTTAAATATCCACCAGAAGTATGAGTATGTTCTTGTTTTGGCCTCAGTCAATTTTTAATTGCAGTTCATCAAAACAAGACAGCGATTTTTTGACCAACTCTGTTTCTTTTGAGTCATGAATTTCAATTACTTTTACTTTCTGTTTATATACTCGATTAATACAAAACTAGAGGTTATTCCATTGTTTTCTCCCCATTACCCAGCTTATGTTCATTCAGATCAGTCTACTTACCCTCTGAAAAGCTGATGCTCTGTTAGTTTTTTCCCTCTCCTTAGACCACTGAAATCTTGCCTAGTGGTCTGAAATTCACTGAAGTAGTACTGATGGTCCGGAGATCTTCTTGCATATCTCCTGTTAAATTTTCAATCACAACTTATTCAGACTTGCTGACTTAAACAACGGCTATTAAACATTTTTTAAAATGTCCTGAATTACTTTTTGAAAATGGAAATCAAGCTGTTATGATATGGGAGGAATACATCTGGCTTTTTTCTAAGCGCTCAACAGAAATTCTTCTGAAAAGCTTCTGCCATTCTGCACTGCAGCAATATAATTTCCATCTTGCAATGGAGCAGCGCCAGCATAAAGATTTCTTCTGCATCTCATACATTTTAAGAAATAGAGGAAGTGTGGGGCTTTTCAGGGCCAAAAGGGGAGTTTCATCAACTTCTTCATCGTTTTCTTCTTGTTCTTCTGGTGATTAAATTAATTGAGTTAGTTTAATGGAACTGGAATGCCTCTTACCATGCCCACTTAGGCAATTTCACTTTTTTCCCATAGCAGTAGTAGGGGATATTTAGACCACTTAAATTTACGAGGGCTAAGAAATCCAGTAACAGACAGAAAACCAATGCTTATTGTTTTTTAATAGATAGGACCGCTTGAAAAATTAATGTGCTTTCAATGGAAAACTCCCATGTTTTTATTGGAAATGAAAATGTATTTTGTCTGGAAGCTTGGTGTTTTGCAGCATTAGTCACAGCACTCACTTTTTGGTGAATTTCAAGCAGTGTGGAAATGCTCTGGGCAGTGTGGGTGGGGGCAGATGTTATTTCTCTTAACCTTCATCCTCTTCTCCTGGGTTGCCTGTACAGGAAACGGGATCCAAGCTCTAAAGGGTGTCTCCGTCACCTCATGCTGAAGAAGCAAAATCTTGTAGAGACAGCCAAACTCGTCCAATCATCTGAGGTACAGGAGGACGGTAATAGGCATCTCCTGATTAAGTGAAAATAAAACAGCTCTTCTTGAGAAAATTCGTAGCTCGGTGAATACAAATACCATTTTTTCTGCAATGTTGTCACGACAGCAGCATCTCACTTGAAAGGGAGGGTGTCGTGGTCATGACGCACCAGAACAGCCTACAAGGATTAGAAGGTTTCTTGCCATGGAGAAGATGGTCATGACTGGAGCCATGATGTTCCAGGTAAGAAGGCAGCAGTCTGATACCAGTATGCTGTCAGCACTATCTGCTGGACATATATATATCACCACATTAAATACTGCAAAGTTTTAAAGTCTCAGTCTTATCCAAGGTGCCCACTAGCACCCCAGTCCTTAGAAGTGCTTGATCTTTTGAAACTTGTATTTTTGCTGAGAGTTGTCTCCCATGCAAATGACAGTCCTATGCAGCATGCCCAAACACAGTTGGAATTCAGGAAAGCAGTCTTCACCACACTGAACTTGGCTCCCCATCTCACTATGTAACAGCCTACGGCTGACCATGCAGCATATCTGCGCAGTAATGCTGTCTGAGAACGCTCTGAAGGTGGGTGGCTGACCTAAGTTACATGAGAGAGGGCCAAAAAGAACTCCCAAATGTCTTTCAGCACTAATTGCACAAGTAAGGCAAGCCTGAGCTTGATGACAGTCATCTGAATACTGAAAAGCCTCCAAATGTGTAACAGGAGCTGCAGCCAGTCCAAACTGGAACAGGAGCAGAGCATTGACCTGCAGGTGAGGATCTGTGGCTGTTGTGTTCAAGGTCTGTAGTGGCAGTGCAACTGTGGAGACTGTCGTAGTTAAAGAGGTGATGCTGTTCAGATTGGTGTGTTGGTGCACAGATGCACCAGTGGCCCTGGTGAGTTTCTAGCAGTTCAGAATGAAGCTGAGCATTCAGGAGATACTCCTCACAGCCAAAGCCAAGTGGTTGATTTCTTTGAAAGGCTGAGATTCAAAGATAACCATTGCTTGCACGTTAAAAATGTTACCCTGCTCATGTTTTTCTACTGCCAAACTTAAGGCAGTGATGTTAGGCAAAGCAGAATGAGGCACTGCCTCTGCCTGATCCTGGAGCCAGCAAACTTATGGGAAACATCACTGCAGCTTCTAGGGTTTTCTTTATCTCAAATCCCACTGCTTCTCCAGCACCTTAACACATATCAACCAGAGAGACTGCAGCCAGCCCCTGTAAAAGCAGTCGGTTTATCGATGTGCTCGGGTGGATCAGTGAAGCAGATGAATGCCAATAAAGACCCTGCATTCCTGGGGGTGAGGTTGCTCCCCAGTATAACTTTTCCTTTTCTGTGTCATTATAACATCTGTTTTTGCATGGATGAACACCTCAGAGGAGCACCTGCAAGATTATTTAGCTGTAGTGGCAGTTGGTTCAAGCACTCAGTAATCCTGCAAAGTATCTCTATTACCTCTTCAAAAATAATGACAGTAACAGGCCACTGTCTGCATGTCATTATTAGTACAGGGAAGGGAGGAAAACACCCTGGTGTTCCCCAAAGCTTAATTTAACTTTGGGTGTGCTTCCATAATTCCCTTATTGTACCCCGTTCTGATGCAATACCAGTCCTTAGCACATCCGTTTTCAGTAAATAGATGACTGCTTTTAAAATATAAATATGACTGAAAATAGGTCTGTATTTGCCTGGAATTGTTTCTGTTTGGAATGAAACCAAATATAGCTGCACTCAATTCATTTTGAACTCTTCTTGTGCATTTCCATGGCACCCAGGCTGCAAGTCAGAGCTGCTTTAACCCAAGCACTCATAACAACGTGAAATTGATATTGGCAATTATGTTTGCACTTAATGGCCAACAAGCAGTACCATTAGCACCAACATATCTAACATATGCTTTGGGACTTTTCCCTTTTCCTTTTTCTTTTTTTTTTTTTTTTTTTTATTTGCCCTGGTCTCTATCACAAAGAAGATCTTGGTGTAGATGTTTATGATGCGTGATATCAGTGCTCAATCTCATTTTGGTGATCGGTATTGATGTGCCGTATTTTCTTAGCGTGACAAAATGTTTGTTTTGAATCAAACGCTGCTCTCAATGCACTGTAATTTTCCATTCCTTTTCCATAGTCAAAGAAATCACATCAGGTAGAAGATAAAATAAGAGGACTTTGAGTGAGGAACTGGTCGCCATATGGCTGACGCCTAAAATCTCAGCAGTTTGAGGGGAGGAAAGTGGAAAAAGATGAAGTAAATTCCACAAAATTTATACCATAAGTAGGTGGCAGCTGTTAGTGAAGATGAAGAACAAAACCAGAAAGGAAAAGAATACTAAACAGCAACATTATGAGGGTGCCTGAAAAGAGATTTTAAGGTAAACGTCCACACACACTGTCCTAAAACTGTTTTTCACATTTCATATTAACAATCTGAGCTCTGTATTTTTAACCACAAAGATTACTTTTCCCATTTGATCTAGATGTATAAGCTGAAATGTATTTTGATGGTGGAGATGAACTCGCTGCTATCACTGAGTGCTTGCTGTTCTCCCCTCCTCTTCTCTCTAGCTCGAAGTATGCTGTAGGCTTAGGTTCATGGCTTAATCCTGCAAATCACACCCAGCTCAAAAGCACCTGGCATTACCACTGCTACTGCTGCACAAAATAATTCCAACCATTTTTATTTTTTAAACTGAGGTGGTCTGAGGTTGTTCCTTGTTTTACCTCAGACGAGGCACTTGAATATTCTCAGCCATAAAACAAGGAAAATCAATGGTTGTCCCTTATTATAAATCACTTTAAACTTCTCATATAAGAACTTCAGTATTTGTATTTATTGCAAGTCACGGCTGTGGACTGCCGTGGTTTTGGTGCTGGATTTTCCAAAGGATCAACATCTATATGGTTATACTAACTTACATTTTGTTTAATTTTAATTTTATTTAAACTATATGGTTTCTGGGTTCATTACCCCTACTGCAACTCCAACAAGTGAATGTAGAGACTTGTTCTTTTTGGTTTGGGAAACTGAATGGAAGGAATACAGGGCACTGAAATCTCTGATTCTGTGTCTACCCAGGAAAATTGTTGTTAATATCTCCAGGTTGACAAAGCTAGGGGAATGGTGAGAGAGCTAGCTTGCTATGTTGCAGAAACAGGAAAAAAAAAACTTCTGTGGTTTAAGCAGACATCTCTTGCCCACACGTGTATTAATTTGTGCCCACGCATGTCATTTTCCTCCACAGCATGTAAACCTGTTCAATAAACTGTAGCAATGCAACATGTGAAACTGGGGTCAAAAGCCTGGAGGCTTATCAGATGTTACATTTTCTTATCTAAAAAGTTACAATATTTGAAATCAGAAAAATATGTTGAAACTCAGTCCTGGAAGACATTGAGTACTGCAGCCTAACCAACAGAACTTAGAAGCAAGGGACTGAAATGAAGGATGTGAGCAGTTCAGCTGTAGTTACAGGACTGTGTCTATGTTAGAAGCTAAACATATGCTTAAATCTTTTTTCCTGAACTGAGCTGCTCTGCAACTGGCAGGACTGAGTATTTTCATTGTTTTTTTCATCCATTGATGTTCTTTCCTGCTTCTTTATGCCTATTTGTATAGTTTGTACAATTTTCTTGCAGAGGCGTCGTGATTTATCAAAGTCCAAGGTTATAAAGATCAGGGCATAGGATTTATTTTTATAAGGGTTTGACTTTTGAGACAGCTTAAATATTTATAATTCTCTCAGATGGTGTTGTAATTTGTAGTAATGAGGGGAAGTTTTGTATGCCTTGAGGGAACTTTTGGGACACAGACTTGCTATTTCTGCAACTACGTTACCCAAGCGATGGAGTTTCTTCCAAAATTCACATCTGTTACAAGACCTAACATTTGGAAAGTTAACTGCAAAAGGATAGCCTCTTCTGATGTAGCACTGGAGATTTCTGACCACCAGAGTAGTGCTTCTGGTGCCTCAGGGATTTCCTATGGGGAGAGAAAACATGTGGAGCCTCTTAATGCTTTGACTTCAGCATAAACCTTAATTTAGTTGTTGTTGTTGTTGTTGTAAATTTAAATTATGTATTGGCTACATTTCCACTGAGCTTTCAGTGAGTAAATTTTATCAAATGAGTATAAAAGGTCATTCCAGCAGCTTCACAAATAATAATAGCTCAGATAATGAATTATCTACTTTCACCTCTTTGATATTTCCCAGACACTGTGATGGTCTCCCAGTTCTTCCACATAAATCTTTTTCAGGTGACCTGCTTTATGAAAAATATTTCCCTATATTAGGGGAGAAGGAGATGGAGCAAGGGTAAAAAGGAGGAAAGAATATCCTAAAATGATGAGTATGAGAGGCTAAAAACAAGCAGTTCTTTTAGTCCTGAGAAAGATCATCACTGTACAGATAACAACGTTAGGGTTATAAAATGGTGAATTTCGCTGCTGCCTGTCAGTCATAGCATTTACAAACAGAAGCCATATGGGAATCACGTGCTTTAATCCCATGTTTACGAAAAGACCAAAATCCTGTTTTGCGCTTCTTTCAACACATCCCACTTATATACAATTATTTGCACAACTATTTGTATTTCATGTTACTTCAATTGAGTAAAGCACTCTGGTACTAATAAATATTTGGAACCCAGCTGAAATGGCAAGAAGGACTACCCAGAACAGAAAAGGATCATAATAATATAAATGAATCCCAGGTGACTATGATCAGTACCAAGCCCCTCTTGACTTAAGCTTGAGCTACTGTCTGGATAAAAAGTGGGAGTTTCTTTCTCTTTTTTCATCACTATTTTGCAGCAGCAGGTTTTTCTCTTTTCATTGTGCCTTTTTTAATCCTGTTCAATTCTGTAGCTCCCTAGACACAGAGTCCATCTTCTCCAACATAAGCTTTTTCTAAAGGTTAACAGTGGAAGAACTGCTGTTTGGAAATATTTCCTGAAATGTTAAAGTCATTTCCTTTTACTGAGTTGAACTCTGTTTCTAGGTAGTGTCTGTTTATCCCACAAGAACCATTTCTCCAACCCTCCAGTATGGATGGATGGTTGCCACATTTTCCTCACATCCACTTTGGCCATAGTTACCCAAAGCTAGGCAAATATAACCCCTGTTTTCCTCTTGCAAATCTATTTCTCAGCTTCTCAATCATTTATGGCTTTTCTGTGAACGCCATCTGGTTTGACTAGTGAGGGCAGAGCTGAATATAGTATTCCATGTCTTCATTGCATCAGAGCACCATGGAAAAGGTTTATTGTATTTTTTTGTTTGTTTTAAGATCATCTTCATATGTTTTCTGAAATGCTGGACCAGTTTTCACCAAATTAGTTCAAAACGAGTAGTCAGTACACAGAGCCAAAGCGAGATTGTCAAGGGGAGAGCTGTTTGCCTCCGAACTGACCACAGAAGTTCTTCTATGCCAAACCTGGATCTGTCAGAAAGCTTCTGCGATGCATGGAAGATCCTTGCTTGAGCTAAGAGGCTTTCAGTGTACAGCTGACAGCCCAGACAGTGAAACTCCTAAGCTGATGGCATCTCTTGCAGGGCAGTGGCTTGCCCAGGCTGACTGTGCCTGCCAGCTGCATTGTTTGCACTGACAAATTTCTGAAATCTCTACAGATTGCACGACTTACCTGAAGCAATGGGGTGCTCCAAGGTGGTGTTAGGCTGAAACCATGCACCTGGAATATGCTCCAGTTCTGGGAACCAGAAACTGGATCTTATAGTTTGATTTGAAATTTCACCTCTCCTTATGGCATTAGAAATGTAAGAGCTTTTTTGTTGTTTTTATCCAGAAGTTAATGGAGCTTTGTTTCCAGAGGTTTTACAAGAGATGCTAGATCTCCATGAACTATATAGCTGGTAGCCACAGTTTTCCAAGTCTTGAAGGGACTTCCATTGCTCAAAACATCAATCTTAGCAACAAGTGCTCAGTAGTCTTTGCCTAGTAAAACACTTTCTCCTTTAGGTAGTGCTCCTTTAAAGTTTTTTCTCAAAGCTCCTTTCTTAGCATCTGGACCTTCTGGACCTGCTTGACTTTGGCAGATCATGTTTAGACCTACAAAGATTGATCGTGTTGTACTGGCCAACAGTTTCCTACCAGCAATCATAAACCATCAGGAGTCCTGTATGATGATGCTGGGTTTGTCCCTTGTTTTTCTGTCACAGATTCTAAGGCTCCTCTGTGGTCTCCAGCAGTTTTGGATGACAAATAACATCATTCCTTGATAACAGCCTCCATCACAGGGCTGCATTCAGCATTTGATTAACTCACAGGACACTCACTTGGGGTCCACTGTGTTAACCCCCGTGCAGATATCAGATTTTTAATGGCACTGTGATGGCAAATCAATCGATGCATTTTCAGCAGTCTGATAATAGGTAGGTTCAAGTCTTCACCACTTATCTAACATAAGCAGCTGAAAGACTGACCTGACATCTAATGGAAACCTTCCAGGCAGGCATGATAATAACCTGGATCTGGGAATGACTGGTGGCAGAGAGAGGCTGAGCAAAACAACTGAATCATATGTCAGAAGCTATGCTTTCCCGATAGCCTCTGAATACACACCAGTCATGGGAAATTCAGGTTGATAACTATTCAAGATTAAGGTAGATCAACAGCAGTGTCAAGAAAATCAGTAGCAGACGAATGAAACTTTCCCATCCTCGTTGATCAGAAGGTGAGTCTTTTCTTGTACACGCTGAGCTGACTGCTGCCATCCACCCCTTTGCCCCTTTTAAAGTAAGCGGATGCAGTCTGCTCCTTGTGGTTTTAATTTATATCGGCTCTGGAACTACTGTTAAGGTGCCTGCCAACATGTTAAATGAGGTCCTGTGCAAAGTGCTTGACACTGGTACTTGAGAACTTGTATTTTTTATTTATAAATGTGTGGGGAGACTACGAGATGCTGACTCCAAAGGTCTTAAAGGACATGGGACCGGACTGCACAAGTGCCAGTGTTGCTTGCCAGTTAGATCCCAAAGGGCACCTGTCCTGGTTTTGGCTCAGCTAGAGTTAATTTTATTCCTAGTAGCTGGCATGGTGCTGTGTTTTGGATTTAGGATGAGAATAATGCTGATAACACGCCGATGTTTTAGTTCTTGCAGAGCAGTGCTCACACAGAGCCAAGGGCTTCTTGGCTTCTCACACCACCCTGCCAGTGGGGAGGCTGGAGGGGACACAAACAGGACAGGAGGCTCAGACTGACCACGAGGATGTCCTACACCATAAGGCGTCATGCTGAACAATAAAGATGTGGGAGGCAGGTTGGTGGTGGGGTTGTTGTGTGTGTTGCTGATTGGGGTTTGGCTGGGCATTGGTCAGCATGTGGTGACTAATTGCATTGTGAATCACTTGCTTTGGATATTCTTGTATCATTGTTTTCCTTTATTCCATGTATGTGTTATGTTTTCTTCTCCCTTTATTTATATTGAACAAGTAGGTCATTGCTCTACTCCAACCAGTCTCTAAATAACTTGAAGAGAACTGCTAGTGTATAGATTCTTCCCTTGCTACTTATGACTTCTACCCATTGGGCACATGCTTGTAGCATCATTTGTCATTCAACTGAGAAAAGCTCTTTCAGCTCTGCTAGGGCTTTGAGTTTTGTTTTGTTGTTGTTTGTTTGTTTGTTCATTTCAGAAAAGTGATTAAAAATTAGATTTCTCAGGCTGGGCTTTCTCTGCGTCCTTTCAGTCAACAGTCAATGAAGATAACTTGAATTGTGTTGCCATACCTCCTACCACCTCCTGGACGTCAGTGCATCTTCCCTACCAACACAAAATCACTTCTGCTCTCACTGGGGCCACTTTCTCTGATTGCTCTCCACCGACTGTTACAAAGATAGCTGCCCTAATCTCTGACCTTGGCTTTTCTTTCCCTCACGCCAGGACTGTCCGTCCTCCTCCAGCTATCTTCTTACAGCTAATGAGTCTCTTCATTCATTTATTCTGTCTCCTTGCAAGTATTTTTAGACTGTGATCATCTCCCTTGAGTTAGCTATTTCTTAAAGATGATAAATGCTGTTTCACACCACCTTTTCTCATATCTTTCCTGTGCCTTATTACTTGGGACTCTTCATATTTTAACTCTGTACTCTCTGAATATATCCAATGAAGCCTTTTTGCATGCAGGCCTTGAGGACTGCCCAGTACTGTGGTATGAAAAGGAGCGCTGCCTACTTCTCCTTTTGTATGAGATTCTCACTGTATGTAAGAACAGCCTTTTACTGGTTAACTTCACATTTTCATTCCTCGGTTTGCTTTACATTGTCATTGCAAAGGATCCTGAGGCCTTAGAGGTGGCACTTCTTTTCTCAGATAGCCACACTTAAAATAGACAAGCCTTTCAGCATAAGTTTCTGGGGCAAGGATTTAGGCAACAGGGAGCTTTTCCTTCAACAATTAGCATTACCAGAGAACTGATGTTCATCTGATTTTCCAAAGCCCAGAAAATCATGAAATGTTTTATTTAAAAAAATGTTAGAAGTATTTAGGCATTGTCACAAGAAATCACGTTCTGAAATATTTTTGCTATTGCAGCTGCTATTTAATAAAATGCAAATGATAAGTAACGTGTCTCTAAGCACAGAAAATGGGAAACTTATTTTTTTTCCCTTGCAAAACTTTAGAGCCATCAAGCATATTTAGCCAAGAATTTGTGACATTGCCATCAAGCTAAACCTTCATTTACTAATTCATAGCTAAGAGCAAAGGTTCTGTTTGGAGCTGTTGAGCTGTTACATTTTCTTCCCAAGGATTTCTACAAGAGAATGCACATGTATGAGTGGGAAGGGATGTCAGGGCAGCTGGATAGATAAAGAGCTGCTTTCTTTCAGCTGTTCCTGCAGAACTACTGCTCTGCCCCAAACAGGGCAGTGCACACAGCTAGGAATGAACAGACAAATAAGCCAATATGCAGGGTCACCGTAAGGTTATATTTTTATAGCTATTTCATCCCAGAGGATCATAACTGTAAAGGTTGCATACATTGGCAAGTCCCACCGCTGCTGCTGAAACCCAGCTGCCTGCTGCAGAGGAAGCGTTCAGCTGCATGAAATGGCGACACTGATTTGCAGTCAGGAGCACAGGTGTCTGAATATTCCTGGGGAAGCATAATTAGGTGAAGAATAATTTCGGAGCACCGTGCTGTGGCTGCTGAATTGGGATCCCTCTGGGCTTCAGCAAGGAGCGAGACTTTGCGGTGAGGGCAGACAGCTCTAACCCAGTACTGGTGTGAAGAGGCAGCAGGCTTTACAGACAGCTAACACTGTTGCCTGCATGGGGGCTGTCCTTGCAGGTGTCCCACCAAAACCGTGAGCTGGTCTTAGCGTGCAGCCCCCAAATAGCTCACCATCACCCCCCCCCCGAGGCAGCAGCTCTGAGTGCCACAAGCTGCCCAAACTGCAGCATCAATCAAGTGCCAACAGCAGAGGGCAAGGATGTCAAAACATAATTTGTGCTGATGGGAGGAAGCTGCTGGCTGAAATCTTGGGAGCCTGTTGCCTTGAGAAATATCTGAAAAAGAAGTTGCATCAACCGGTCTGGGGAACGAGAATAATCCTGGAGGCTGTCCAAGGCGAGGTGCGTGGCACCAAGTGCTGGCTCAGCTTCCAGCGACAAGGTGACTGTCTGCTCACCTTGATGCCACCTTACCAATAAGGAATAATTTACTTAGAGATGCTGTTTGTGGGCAACAATAATACCTTAATTTTCCTGTAGCTTTCCATTGAGGTTTGTAGTGTAATTTATAAATAGCAATTAGAATGGGTCTCCAAGTTGCTTGTTAGATGCATTTTTAGATTGGGTCATTACATTAAAGTAGAAAGGATGAAAGGACTTGTCTAAAATGATATGATGAATTATTGGCAAACCAATAAGAAAATCCTGACTTTTTTCCTTCAAAGCGTTTATGTATGTGGTGACAAACATAGCTACTGCCATGTACAAAGACATCTAAAGAACTGTTAAAAAGCACGATACAGCTACCATAAAAAGTCAAAACGCTTTTTATTGTTCACTGTTAGTGAAAATACAGCATATTACACATGGAAACAACGGTGCATTCATGCGAACACACAGTGTGGAAGGGCTTATATACTACAAGTTTTAATTACCCAGCTAGGGTTTGTTTTTTTTCAGTATATTTTCATGGTTATTCTGCTCATCACAACAGACTTTTTTTGTTATTGATCCGGACGTGTATGCAAGTGCGAAGCAGTGAAGGAAGGTTACAAAGCCTATAGGACTGCGTGCCTCTGCTGTGGCTCGTGAGAAATGCAGGAACACGAGCAGGTGCGCTCCTCTATCTGGGATGCATTGAGAGCATTTTGGAGGAAGGAAAACACATTTTTCACGGCTTATCAGCATACTCCCCAGCTTATTAAAGAGAAGCAACATATTCCTACCCAGCCCACATAACTTGATGAGTTTTACCAAAACAGTGGCTTCTTGTTGCAGCTGCTGGGCAGTCAGTCCAGCACTACGATCCTGGTGGAGAAGTCATGGCATCCTTTCTTAAGGCACCTATTAGCATAGGATCTCAGCACTGATCTCGGGGGCTGTTGCTGCAGCTGGAAAACAACTGACACATTAGGCTGATTAATCCCTGTAGTAATTCCATTAACCTCCTTAATGGAGTTATAACATGGATGAATTTACCCCTCTGCAGCAATGCGAGAGAATTGCCCTGGAGAGCTGGTAAATACGGTGTGGAAGGGATGTCTGAGGTAAATTTTTTCTTTTTTTTTTTGTTTTAGTGCAAGGTGAAGCATGCTGATCAGCTGGAAAACCTCCCTGTCCTCTGGGATGTTGAGCTCCTCACAGCACTAATGGTTCAGGGGGCTCAGGCACACCCAGAGGGCTCCTGGCACCCCAGCACCTCACCAGGCGTGCGGTTCCCTCTCTCCCTCACACACACAGCCTGATGATACATACAGCTTCTCAGACACCGCCTTTCTTTTCACCTTGGCGATTTCCTCTCCCTGCACCTCTCTGCCTGAGGCTGATTTATCTGCTTGCTGCTCCCTGCCAGGAGGGCAGCCTGGCCTGGGCCGTGTCCCCAGGCACAGGAGTGCTGACAGCAGGCAGCAGAGCTGCAGTCCTGGCACGGGCTGTGCAGGGAGCAGGTCGAGGCAGAAGTGGAGAAACGCTGGATTTCTTTCTTTCTTTCCTAGCCTGTAGAGAGAAGGTTTTCGTGCTGCCATAGCCTGGTGCCTCACCTGCTCCTGTGGTGGCTCAACCGCACCGCAGCTCTGTCAGGAAAGGCTTCTCAGTGCTGGAAAGCTACCTCAAGTTTGGCAGAGCCGAAGGCACCCTGCAAGCCCGTCCCGAGGAGCAGAGGCTGTTTGTGCAGCTCCCACAGCAGCCCAGGCCCTCTGAAAGCTCCCTTACGGCCTGTCTGGGGGCACACATGGTGGCTGAGGGGGCTGGGGAGCCGCGGGGGGGCCTGGCCGGCTTCTCTGCGAGTTCAAAGCCTGTTGCCGCGTTTGCAGGTGCAGTGATGGGGCTACTAAGCTGCGGTATCTCTTCATCTACGTGGTTTGTGATCTCCGTGTTAATACGCTGAGCTGATTCTGCCCGATTGCCAGCCCCTTCCTCCCACGGAGGCCGCGGTGCCGAGGGATGGGGTGGCCCAGCTCCTCGGCGATCCCGCAGGCAGGGGGAGAGCAGGGGAGGTGTTGCCCGCATGGGGTGCGTGCATGCAGGGTTATTTCCCTTTCTGCCTACGATAGTCGCTTCCCACATTCAGCACGGGGATGAGAAGTCCTAGCAGCCACCTCTTGCCGAAGACCTCCCGCAGGTTCTCCCTCCAGGGCCGGGCTCTCACCACCACCCCTTTCCGCACCTGGTACCGCGTCTGCCCCCGTAAGATCAGCAGCATCTGGTGGCAGCAGAAGCCGGCGCAGGCCAGTCCGATCCCGAGCCAGAGGTAGAGCATGAGGATGACAAACATCTCAGAGCTGAGGAGAGCTCCTGCGGACCAAGAGGCAGGGAGAGAGTCAAAGAAAGGCTTTAGGCACCCCTCATGTGTCAGCGTCACACGCAGCCCCGAGAAGCTGGCTGGCCCTATTTAGCAGCTGTACCGGTGGCGAGTTAGGAGAAAGGCAGGGTGGTTACTCTAACTACACAAAATTGTTTTCTTTGTAGTGCCTTTATTCAATGAACCCCACCGGGGAAGTACTAAAATAGTGACGGTCTCTGTAGACTTCTCCCTTTGCTGTTAATGTGAGGATCTGGATTGCAGGGGCAAACTCAGCCAGAAGTGAAAAGCATTTTATAAGAATTCAGCTCTATTTTGAAGAATGATTAAATTATTTAGGGGTCTGCCTGCTGATCAGAGGGAATCTGGAAAGCCTAGATTCCTTTTGAAGGGAGACGTGGGTCCTACAGCAAGTAGATGCTTCCAGAAGCCTTACTGTGTGCGTCAATACTAGACAGAATGAATTGGAGTTCATCACCATACCTACGTACAATCTATCTATCTACCTACCTATTCTATATATAATATATATATACATAATACATAAGATGATTAAAAAAAAATCAGTAATGACTTTCCTACCATCGTGCAAATGCAGTTTGCATATGAACACAAGAAACTGAACAGAAAACTTCAAAATGCTATCCAAATTCCTTTTTTTTAAAGCTGCTGCCAGAATGCTCCAAATATTTTGTAGACCTAAAACTCTTAATTCAACAGTTTTTGTTGTGTGTGTTTATGCTGAATGTATTTATATAAAAATATTCTGTGGGCCCTTTCCTCGGCAATGATTTTAGAGCTCCTTCTGGAAAATAAGTATAATAGCAGTTATCACCGAGTGACCTTTTGGTGTGTAGGCAGATCTAAACCCATTGAAATAATATCCTCTCTGTGTGCGTATGACTGAGTACACACATATTTTGTGTATATTGATATATTATTAAACACCCGTATTTGCACACAGGCACACAAAGAAAACGAAATATGTGTCACTACGTGAACAAATAGCTGGTATTATCTCTCTGGTTCCCTTGAGGTTAAAAATAAAAAAGCTGCTGCCTGCTGCCTTCCCTCTGGAGGAGCGTGGGGCTGGTGTGAGCTCTGGTCACCCCACGCCGGCTCAAGTCCCCCTGTGTTCCCAGGAGAGACGTGCTGCTGGAAAAGGGACTGCGTGCCAGGGGAGGTGTGCATGGCTGCTTTGGGTTTTAATTCAGTAACAGGGGCCTGAATAGGCACCTCTTGCTCCTCTTACACAGAAGGCCATGGTAGGCAGTGTCACCTGGCTCTGTGGTCTGTGAATCCCAGCCTCTCCAGCTGGCAGTGTGGGCAGCGAGCGGCTGGGGCTGACCCGTGACGGGCGCTCACACTTTGGGCTCGGCCAGCAGGCCCCTCTGAGGATGATTCGTAAGGACACTGACTACGGCCTCGAGCTGTCAGAGACTGTTCTCACTTGAAAAAGGCACCGGAGTCATTCAATTTTCATTCTAAATGCAGAGTCATCTTTCCCTTCTCATTAGATCCCATTCAGCTCAGTGGGCTTCGTGTGCAATATGGCACGGGGAGAACAACCCCCCTAGGATGATGACAAATCCTCAGACCAATTCTGTCGGAATAACTTAGGGCATCAGATGGGAAGTCCAGAGCCAAATTTGGGTTTCTCTGCCCTTCTTTTGCTGGACCTGAGCGTGACAGGCATGTGTTCCCTTCTGCAGCTGACATTCAGATGGGATGTAGAGAGAGACAGCTATTTTCTTTAGAGCCTTTGGAAGACAGCCTTAAGCTTTATTTCTATGAGCTGCTGAAATTCAACATCAAGTAAGTAATTACCCTTGTTTTTCTCCTTGCAAATATTAAGCATATCTCAGACATATTTTCAGATATGTGAATTTTTTAACCTGGTTTTCAGGTTGCCCACAGAAAGCATTTCTTTGTGGCTCCAATCTGACCTGTATTTACAAAAGTACTCCCCGTTTGTCCCTCCTCACCATGGTCCATTTTAGTCTTGGATTCACTTTTGCTCTAACTGACTTGATGTGATCTCGAGCTTATTGCCATACATTATCTTTGGCAGAAAAGCTGAATCACAAGCTGAAATTATAGACTCTGGGTCAGACTCCGAATTTCATGCCTGAGCACAGTCTGGGCAGAACAAGCCAAGTGAAAATTTTCCCAGCATGGAAGCAGGGATCACTCAGTTGACACAAGACCAGCAGACTCACCTTTTGTCCTCTTTCACTCTTCCCCAGTGTCAAGGGCACGCTGGAGAAGAGGAAAGGTAAATTTTTTTCTTTGTTATAGCAATGCTCTGTTTGGATCCTACCATAACCCATAAGTTATGTTAGCTGCATAAGAGAAAGACTACGTGGACAATCCTCCCTGGCTGTGTTTCTTTTTCCTGAACTGGATGTTGAATGTGCTGGGGGGAGCCCAGAGGGCCCTTCCTCCCCAGGAGCCAAGACACCACTTGCCTGTGTATTGCTGCATGCTCTCACCCTGGCCGAGGCAGAAATTGGGTGGGATCTGGGTGCTGGTGCCTCTTGAGGGCATCCAAGCTCCCTGCCCTGTCGTGTCCCACTCAAACACTGCCAACATGCTGTCGTTGGCACTGGAATTGCTGACACCAGGGCTGGGGCACTTCAGTGGCTCTTCAGACACACGCCAGGACCCAGCTCGGTGCAGATGAGCCCAGAGAATCAGGGAGAGAGAACTAATTCCTTGATAATCTCCTCCCACATCCCTGCTCCCCCTTCCAGGCTGATGTGCCGAGCAGAGCTTAGGCACTGGGGAAAATCATGCCCAGTGTTTTTAATGTTACCGAAGCTAACATTATTCACAAAAATTCTTCTACTTGGAAAAATGACTCCATAAAAATGTCATGGCAGGATTTCGTGTTTATTGTCTCTCGGTGATTACCATGACAAATCTGCTCATTTGCCAAGTAGAGAGATATTTGTTTGTTTTCAGACGGCAACCCTGCAAACCCAGCCTGGAATCCGAAAAGCAAGCTGGGGCTTCTCTGGCTCTTGTACCACCAGCAATGGAGATCCCACACTCAGATCATAATCAACACTTCTGGTGGTGGTGCATGAGCCAAAACAGACTCGGGGCCCTTCTTACTGAGCTCGGCTGAATCTGCAAGGCTAAAATATATGGAGTACCTATTTTAGGCTAACGAAAGCTGATCTGAGTGTGCTAGGCATGAGCTGCGTGTGGGGGAAAATGACATTTTTCTGCTGTCACTTTTGGGACAGAATAACAGTCTACGCTGTCTGTGGAGTCCCTTCTCCCAGCTCGGGTTTTATCTAGCTCTTAGGTTTGGACAGAGAAAGGGAGGAGGTTGGAGAGTTTGGGGGCACGTTGACAGGTGGAGAGATGAGGCTGGGAGAGCACGGGAAGAGTTATGGGAGCAGAATCAGGAGGAGGAACGGGGAGACTTCAGGAAATTCACGGGAGGGCAGGAAGAGAGGGGAAATCAGGAGGAGAAGGAGGGTAAGGGATGGTGAAAGGAAGAGAGTTTTGCTTTGGCTGCAGAGCTCCTCCAGAGAACAGGCACAGAGGATTTCTCCTGGTTCTCTGTGGAGCTGTGTCCCAGTCTAAGCTCAAGAAAGAGATAGCTGATCACATCACATTTATAAACTCCCCACTTGGTCTCTGTTGCCTGAACCCAAATTCTCCGCACTGGGAAGACGGTAAGGTCTCAGTAAGTTTGTGCTGAAGGGAGACAGGAGATGGGTGACGGTGAGTGGAGTGAGGGTGTGAACCTGGATGGAGAGAATGGGAATATCTCTGCTGGGATATGGGGGATCTGCAGACTTGCAGGCTGTGAAAACCCACAGACCCGCCACCCCTGCCCGTAGGACAGGCAGAAGGTTCCCCTCACCTACAGTACCTGCAATGAGTGAAATCTCCCTCCTCTGTCTCAATGCAACGCTCCCTGGACAACAGACAGCCCTATTCCATCACCGGCCAGCTGGTTATGGGGTGTTTTTCAGCACCTAATGCATTACAAACAGGGCTGCAGCTGTACCCTAGAGTGGGTCCCAGCCTCTATTTCAAAGCACAGTCCTGTGCAAAGTGTCCCTAGCCGCTAAGAGGGGTCTGCTGAACACAGGCAGTTCTCCCACGTGCCCATTCCCCCTTTAGCAGCCCCACACACAGCCACCAGGGAAAGAGCACGTCCCCCTGCCCCGGGGCCCTGCTCCCACCTCCTTACCTGAGAAGAACTGGCTGATGGAGTGAGGCAGGAGGGTGAGGAAGGCCAGCGGGCTTGCGAAGGACATGGAGAGTGCCGCAGAAATGTAAGCCATGCCTGCCACCAGGGAGTCGAGGCAAGCCAGGGAGGTGTAGAGGCAGAACATGATGAAGTTCCGCATGTTCCTGCTCCCGATGCAGTTCCCTGTGAAGAAACAGTGGTGGTCATGCCTCTGGGTGACTCTGGCACACAGTCTACAGAAGTGAGTGCTGGGCAGGGCTGAGCCAGGGGACCTGCTTCCAGCCAGCCAGTCCGCCACCACTTCGGCTCCTTCGCCCAAGTTTAAGCCCTTGCCCGAGTCCTCGGGGGAGCTCTGGATCACGAGGACGTAGTTGCCCAGGGCATTAGCTGAGAGGAAGAGGAAGAGGGCCCCATGCAGCAGAGCAGGAGAGAAAAGTGGGGTGGTGGAAGGGTCTCTGAACATGCTGGGGATGAAGAGAAAGATCTGGAGGACGAAGGTCACTAGGGAGATGCACAAGAAGTAGGCTGGAGCAACAACATTGAGCAACCTGAGAACTAGCATTGCGGATTACGTTCCTGCAGGGGAGAGCGAGGAGAGGACGAACATCACCGCTCCGGCCGCACACTTCATCCTTCCATTTCCAGCCGGCTCCCCGGCCCCTCTCGGCTCCGGGAAATGCCCCGGGGGGGGGCAGCTCTCCCTCGCCGCCTCCCCGCGGCCCCGGGACCAGCGGGCAGCCCCCGGGCACCCCCGGGCAGCCCCCGGGCGGCGGCCGCTCCCCGGCCCCGGTGGGCTGCGGGGGCCGGAGGGGCAGAGCCGGCGGCTCCGTGTGCCTGCTCGCCGAGCAGAGTCCCTCTGCCAGGCAGGGTCAGTTTTGGTATTGCATGAGAGGAAAAAAGGTGGTGCTGGAGGAGGGGGGAGTGAGCCGGGAGGGGAGGGTTGGGGGGGGGGGGGGGAGGAGGAGGAGTAGGGGAGGGGGGAGAGGTTGCTCTAATCCACTGCAATACGGATCAAATCCGATGCTCTAATTTATCCTTTAAAGCCACGGATCTACAGATTACCTCTCTGACCGCTGCCCTGCTCTGCACGAAATTAGAAAACGCTCCGAACAGCTGGGCAAGTGCCGCCCGGCTGCAACCTGCGGCGCCGGGCTACCGAGCCGGGGCGGCCCCGCAGCCGCAGCCTCGGCTCCGGCCGGGCACGGAGCATCTCCGGCGGCATCCCGGGCTCCCCGGGGCTCCCCGGGACTCCTCCATCGCTCCCTCGGTCCCCCGGGGCTCAGCCGGCACCCCGCGGAGGCAGGAAAGGCCGGGGACCGGGGGCAGCGCGGAGCCAGCCCGGCACCCCCGGCACCCCCCGCCGGCTGCCCCAGGGGTCTGCAGAGCCCCGGCGGCCCGGGGGGGGGGCTGGCACCCGCCGCACGCCGCCACCTTGCGGTCCCCTTGTCCCCGGCGAGGCTGTCTGGCACCCCCGGAGCCGCCGCCACCGCCCCCGGCCACGCCGAGCCCCCCGCGGCAGCCGCCCCTGCCCCATGTCCCCCCTCCGTGTTCCCCCGGTGTCCCCGCCGCCCCCCGTCCAGCCCCACCGGCTCCGGGCTCCTTCCCCCGGTGCCCCCCAGCTGGAGCCAGCACCTGAAACAAGGGGAAATTCGGGGGGCAGGGGGGTGTCCCCGCGGGTCCGAGGCCTGCCTGGGTTTGCGGGACCCCCCCGCACCAGGCAAGGCTTGGGGTGGCACGGTGCTGGTGGCAGCAGGGCAGACACGTATTTCCCTCCGGCAGCTGCATGCCCTCGGCCCCCTGTGCCCACCCACGCAGCCCCGGTGCCGTCTCCACGGGCGCTGTGCACAGCCCCTCGCTCTCCCGCACACCCACACGCTGCAGCCAGCAGCTCCGGGGGGGAGCATCCCCGGCTCCCTGCTCAGAAGAGCCGCCCGAGGCAGGGGAAGGGGAGCGAAGAGGGCAGCGGGGCTGCAGACAACATTTCTGGAGACAGTCAGGCTCTGCACTGGTCAAAAGTCAAAAAAAAAAAAGGTGGCTTTAGAAAAATCGTAGGTTTTTGGCTTACTGGCCGACTCCTCAGCACACCCAGTAACAGGCTCTGCTTCCCCAGGAGACTCCCCCTTTGCCTGAATATAGAGAGCAAAATTAAAACGTGCTTCGTGTTGCATTGTCTAGGACCTGGAGGAGAGAGGGGCTGTGTTTGTCTCCAGCACGTGCAACAGCATCAGGTCGGTGGCAGCAACCAAGTTCAAGGGGCCTTTATAAGAAATATTTTTTTCCACCAGATAACTTTCACGATTCAACATTTCTGAGAAAAACGGTGGCAATAAGAAAAGCAAGCACAAACCAAGCCTGTAGGCACCGGCTCTGCAGTGACAAGCAGCTAAGAGACACCTTCGGCAGAACTGGAGGTAAAGCTGCTCCGAAACGATCTAGCTCTCACTCCCACCTCCCTCATTCTCCTGTCACGACTACTGAGAATAAAAATCCTCCAATATTCCCTCAGCTCATCAATTTAAAGTAGAGTGAGCCTTGCAATAAAGATACGTGACCCAGCCAGGATTTTATCTTTCAATAATTAGGCAGTGTTTTCTCCATATTTTAACAGCTTACATCAAAATAATAATAATAATAAAATAATAAAACCACCACAGAAATCTTTTCATGTAATGAAAAACTCTTAGACTGAAGGGACTGCATCTCATGAAAGCAATTAATCTTCCCTGTATAGGGAGCATAACAAGCTGCAGACAAAGGAAGGAAGGAAGGAAGGAAGGAAGGAAGGAAGGAAGGAAGGAAGGAAGGAAGGAAGGAAGGAAGGAAGGAAGGAAGGAAGGAAGGAAGGAAGGAAGGAAGGAAAGGGTGGTGAAGAGAAGAGAAGAGAAGAGAAGAGAAGAGAAGAGAAGAGAAGAGAAGAGAAGAGAAGAGAAGAGAAGAGAAGAGAAGAGAAGAGAAGAGAAGAGAAGAGAAGAGAAGAGAAGAGAAGAGAAGAGAAGAGAAGAGAAGAGAAGAGAAGAGAAAAGAAAAAGAAACCTGCTTTCCACTGGAATAGAAAAATGGTGAAGCAGTTTATCCCCCACATTCTCATTAAAATGCTCCTGCAAATTGCTGCTTATGATTTGTCACTGTCAAAATACTGGCTTCATATTTTAGAATATAGTAAAAAAAAAATCCTCATTCAGTGCTGTTGTGTTGATATGATGAGATGTTGGCAGGATGGGGGAGCGGTTGTCTGGGAATGAATTTGCCTATTCACGTGGATGTGTATGCATAAGAGAGAGATCAGTAAATAAGGAGATTAGCACAAGGAGTAAGTGAATAATGAGAACAGTAGTTAATCTGGATCAAGCATTAAAAAGTAGCAACATTTGCTGCAGGAATTTGATTTTTTTTTTTTCTGCTGTGAAATCAGCGTCATGAGAGAGCTGGGATGTGTGACACTCAGAAATGTTAGCTCCTTATTCCTTCTCTGGGGAGACAGACCCAGGAGATGGAGTACTTCCCCATCCTGCTTTCAGCTGCAGATAAATCATGCCAGCCCTGTGTTAGGACTTTCCTGTATTTCCAGTAGCGTAGGGATCAAGCTACATGCCTGTCTCTGGAAAACCTTGACAAGCGAGCATGAGGAACACCTGTAAGAACAAAGTGTTGTTGTTATTACCAGCTGTGCGGATGTTCTCCAGAAACCGGCACAGCACACTGCAGCCCCAGCCCTAATGCTGCTGAGTCTCAGCTCTCCGCTCTCCCCTGCTGCCCATGCGTCTGGAGGGGGTTTCTCTGGGATGGACCTTTTCCCAACATTCCCCTTGAGCAAGTGGGGTGGGAGGCCACCGGCAGAATCTGTGCAGTTGTCAGCTGGCTGGTGTTTTCGTCTTCCAGCTCAATAACTTGGGCTACACTTGGTCACGATGACTGGCAGATGAATGTCTTGGTGGCTTGGTCCCCGGGTCCCCTGGTTCCTTGTGCTCAGCCTTTTTAAGCAAAATAAAATGCAGTTCCAGTCAGTTCCGTGCTCTGATACACCTTACTTAACTTCTTTCAAGGTCTCGCTTTAAATTGCATCCCAAATTATGTATCATTTCTTCCATCTCAAAAAGTGCATCGCTTCAGACAGCCCCATTAGTTTAGCATTCAAGTTGCAGCCTGATGGTGATTTTTCTCTAAAATGAGCAAGTTAATATCTGCTATTTGCTGTGATAGTTTGGAAGAAATGAATGCTCTCTGTGGTGAACCCAATGGTGCTTGCTTTAAATTATCATTTAAATATAAACCTTTTCAAGTTCTTGTGGGCTTTTTTTTTTCTTTTTTTTTTTTTCTTTTTTTTTCTTTTTTTTTTCTTCTCCTTTTCCAGTTAGTTAACTTTCAAGATGTGAATGCCTGCAATGTCTGGAGAGGTTTCTTCTTCAGTTAGGTAAAGTTGAATGGTCATGAAATGTAGCAGGAGAGGCCTGATGTCTTCAATCTAGCAATAAAACAAATACAGCATGGTTGGCAGCAGAGCTGAATGCTTTTATGCTGACCAGCTTCGGATCTGTCTAGGTGGCAACTTGAACACTGAGAGAAAGAGGGGGCTCCATCCTTTCCTTGCTCAGCTCTTGGCTATAGTGCTGAGGGTGTCAGGATGGACCTGAACTCCCTGAATTAAGAAGCTAATACCAAGCTCCTTCTCACAGTGAGAAACGCCCTTCAGAAGCCAGCTCAACCATCTGTCCCAGTGCCTCTGTCTTCTCGCCCCAGGCATACACGTCCCTTGTGGAAGAAGGTCTCACCAGGCCCTGAAGATGTCTGTGATGGGGATCCTCCACCACCCCCAGGCGATCCATCCAGTTCATTGTTATCCTTTCAGATTTTCTGCCTACCTAACTCAAAACTCCCTTGTGTGAATTTAAGGCTGTAGTCCTTATTGTATTCCCAGTGGATACAGAAGATAGACAATTAATTTGCTCTCTGTGATGCCTACATGAAAATGGCTACCCTGAAGCTACCTTATTCCCTCAGTCTTCCCTGTTGGGTTGTGTTTTGGAAAACTCTGAAGGAGCCTGAAGGACCTGGGGTGTTGTGTCTGAGAGCTGGGGGCAGCCAGCCCTGAAGTCGGGCAGCTTGACAGTGTAGGTTTCCGTAGCCAGGTTTTAATCATTTTGATCTAGATTGCCAGTTGTGCTGCATCAGTTGTGCTGGGGATTTCAGCGAGGAGGACACTTATTAACAAGGGAAGAGACGGTAACTAAGCAGCTGACAGATGGTCATGACTTTAACACCCTGTCAAGCGCATGCTGTATCTGAAATTATGACTTGAGCACTTCTGCTGAACCTCTTTTTTTTCTGCTCCCATCTGGGTAATCTTCACCTGCCCTCCCCTTCTCCTTTCTTCAAGGACGACGTTGAGAAAGAGAGGGGCTTTCACACAGCCATGCTTCCTGCCTCAGCGTGCCAAGCTTTCCCCAGGTTAATTCAGCTGTTGTTTTCTCACTACAAACCTCCCAGCTTATGATTCAGTGTAAAAGTAAGCTGGGAGGTAATGCCTGATTGTGCAAGGCATTTAGGCAGAGACATCTTATGATTCAGATAGTGCCATACATTGAAAACTAAGCCAGACATTTCTAAAGTAAATGAGCAAATAAGCTGCCACCTAAAGACATATCCATGGCTTGCTGTATCTTTGTATTTGAAAGAGACATTTTCAGGCCAATAATCCATGTGAATGAAGAGGAGAAAGGGAAAGGAAGAAAAAAATGCATCTAGATCCCCAGTCTTTCAAAAGTGCTTGATCACCACCTCCTCCTGAGACAACACCCTACAGCAAATGGATTCCCAGCACTTAAGAAGGCAGAGTAAAAGGGTTATTGACAAAGGGTCAATTGCCTCCAAACGAAGAATGTGCTGTTGAATAGACTGTAATAGAAGTTTTATGTCTGTTGAGCAAACCTCACCTTCCGAATGGCAACCCACAGCACATTTGTCACTTGTGCCACAAAGTCCACAGCTCAGGCAGCCTGAGCAGTGCGAGCACCAAGGATATATTTAGGCAAGGAAAAAAAATGACTGCTTTCTGAGATGTGTCAGCTGCTGTCTTCTAACCCACGGGGTTTAAACAGGTCTTGGTGCTGAAGGTACAAGGACAAGCCATTCTTCAAAACATTAGCTCCTTTGCTTCTTCGTACTCTGCTTGACGTGACAATGGTCACATTCCTCTGGTGCTAGCAGTGACAACCTCACACTCATTGAAGAATACAAAGCTCTTGCCACAAAAAATCAGAGCATTCACTGACACTGTCTCATCCCGTGTGAAAGTTCTTACACATCTCCCTGCTATTCCTGAACTATCTCCCTCATTCCCAGAGTCATATAAATATCTAAATATCTTTCCCAGGGGAGCAGAGGAGAAAGGCTGCACAGCCAGTGAGGTTCTGGTGGGTTGTAATATTGTGTTGTTGATGATAATCTGGGCACTTGGCTGCTCTAACTGGCCCAGGCAATGGTACCTGGCCCCTTTGAAACAAGGTACTGTCACGATGTATGATACATCCCGATATGTAAGGAAAGCTGTTGCAAAAATCATCATTTGGTTTATTTGTTGCTCCCTGGTGGTGTTGGGAAACAAATTTTTGCACTCCGGTAAAGTTCAGTATGCCAGCAGGAGGAGAAGATATTGATGATATTTGGGCAGCAAGCACTACATGAGGGAGGACACTTTTAGACATGAGCTCAGGGCTGATGTCCCAGGGGAAGGAATAGGCACTGACTTGCCTGGTGGTAGTGCACCCACTCCTCCATCCCACTGGCCCTGCAGGTGCCCCCAAGCCCTATCCCCATAATGGACCAGGGAATGCCCCATAAGGGACTCCAGATCCTTCCCTGCAGGTGCCTGCAAGCGACCCCTTCATAAAACCCCTTCATAAACCCTGCACACAATGCTGCTCAGCACCAGGTAAATGCCTGAATGCTTTAATAAAGGAAAAAAAAAGAAAAAAAGTAGAAAAAGCTTGGGCAGTGAAAAAAAAAATAAGGGCAGGCAAAAGGAAGGACAAGAGAAGGGGGCAGTGCTGTGGGAATTTCTTCCTGCAAAGCTCTGAGCATCCTCTGCAAGTGTCGGGTGCTCTTGAATCCCCATCATCCCAGCACTGCTCAGTACCAGACATTATACCCTGACAACAAGGTGTCCCCCTGGGCCTCCACAGGAATCTTTTTGTTGCTTTCGAGATACTTTGTCTAGCAGGATAGCAGGAAAAGCGCACAATAAAATGTCTCCTTTTGTTTAAGCTGACTGATTTGAAGCTCCTGAGTAATAAAGCTCAAGCCTAGTTGGTGTTCCCATCCCCAGGTGAATACTGCAGCACGAAGAGGTGGCTGGCCAAGCTGCCTTTGTGCTGGGTCACTCCCAGACCTGGAAGAACAGCTCCTAAAAATAGTGAATTAAAAGCAAAAAGCAAGCAAACAAACAAAAATACACCCATAAATGCAGCTAATTGCAGGAGAGAATTCAAGCACAAATTAACTGGCGTGAATTTGGTGGCCATCTTGAGCAATCTGCTGTCAGCAGGAGCAGTTGCTGCTCCAGAAGTTGTGCTCTGCCCTTTGCAGGGGCGGCATCTTTCTCCCCCCCCCTGCAGCCAGCTGCCTGGCCCTCCTGTGCCACAGTCTGCTGCTGCTGAGCACTGAATCACATCTGCATCGTGCACATCCAGGTGCAGGAGCCCTCGTCTTCATTCCTGCTTGTGAAGTGTCAGGCACACCTAGGGAATCCTATAAATAATAAATAACAATCACACATGCACATATTCATAACCAAGTCACTGTTTACATAGTGAATATTCAGCACCCACCAGATGGTTCTTCTTTCGCTGCCTCCAAAATGGAAATGACCAGTTACTAAAGATAAAATATTCCTTCCCTGTTGCTGCTTCCCCAGGGCTCCTACTTGTTGTTCTCTTGCAGAACTGCTGCTCCCTGGAGAAGCAAGCCTTTCAGCCCTGGAAACAGTGAAATCAGATCTGAAATATGAAATGTTTCAGCAAGAGCTGCAGATAAATGAACACAGTGTTAAATCAATTCCAGAAAATAGACTTGGATTAATCCTCCTGCCTGCCGCAGCGGTGTTCTGGGAGAAGTGATCTCCCTCCCTGCTGCCGCACGGCTGCTGCCCGGCCATGGAGATGCTCCTCCAGCAGGTCTGTGAGAGCAGTCCCTAAATGACTTTGGCTCTGCAAAAATGCTAGCTATCACCTAGTGCACTGCATGCCCTGGATATAATTGCAGTCTTCTTCCTAACCACTACCCCAGCTACCGTGCAGGTGGCGATGATTTTCAGTGAACACTCGCAGTATGGAGGGCCAGGTTCTCCCTGCTTAATTTCTGCCCGCTCCAGGGTGTGCCTTTTCCATTTGGGATTCACGGCCTAAAATGCACTCACAGCACCGGGGGCTGAGCCAGACCTGCAGCCACCTGCTGACCAAGTCAAACGCCATCCCGCCCACTGCCCTGCCCTGTCCCCATGTGTCCTGTGAAGGGACTGCTCCTGCCCCAGGCCACTGATGGCTTCATATCAAAGGCTCTGGGCTCAAACTCCGGCAGGTGCAGGAGGAGCACTTGGCTTTCTGAGCACACGTTTAAGCACTGGATGTGGTGCAGAGGAAGGGCTGTTATCCCCCCCAGCCCAGTGCCCACTGGAAGGGGTTCCTGCAGCACCCCTGAGTGGGTTGAAGTGTCAGACTTCTGTCCATCCCCACCTCTGGGCACCTCTCTGGGCACCTCTCTGTCCCTAACTGTGATCAACAGCATCTTGTCCTGGAGATCTGCCTTGATGGCAGGAACCACCTGATGTGTCTGGTATCAAAGGAAGCCCTTAGCGCTGCTTCGACAAAGCTCAAGGTCAGGCTGGCAGCCACGTTTCAAGGGCAACCGCGCCTCAGGCTGCCTGAAGGGAGGGCACGCTCCTGCCAGATGACATCCTGCCTGATCCCAGGCTTCCGAGGATCTCCCAAGGCCAGCAGCAGCCCAGGGCCTGCAGAGGGGGCATGGTGTCTGCTCTGTGCACGGCACCTTCGGCCTCCTCCTCCTCCTCACTGGGGAGCAGCAAGGACGGGAAGGATTCACGTCCAAATAGGCGGTGAGGAGCTGCGGGATGGCGCTAAGAAAAACGAATGAAATACGACCAAGCGGTCCCCACGGCAGTGACACTCGGAGGTGTCCCCTTTGCTTCTCCCAGGCTCCTGCCCGGCGGATTTGGGGCGCGCACAGCCGGCACCCAGGCGTCCGAAACGGAGCCCCCCGCTCCGCGCAGGGGCCCGGGGAGGCCGGTAGGTGGTGCTGGGGGCCCGCCGAGCCCCCGCTGCCAGCTCGCAGCGAAACGCCACCTCCTCGGGGGCTGGCACGGGCTGGGCACGGTGCTGGGAGGGGGACAAGGCAGCTGGGCAGCAGATTCGGTCAGTGGCTATAAGCAAGCCCCCCCCACACGCCTCCCCAGGTCGCCAATGGTGAGGACCTCGCCATCCTGCCCGCAGGAGGACAGAAGGTGCTCCAGATGCGAGTTTTACCCGCAGCACTGGCTGCAGCACTTGCCCTTTGTCACAACACGGCTAAATCTGCTCCATCCGGGAGCTTCCCAAGCTTTTGCTTCGCTTCACAGCTTTTCTTGGCCCCTTACACAGCCCGTGCGCCAAGCTGGAGAGCCTGGGGGAGATTCCCTGGGCAAGGCAGAGGTGGAGACCTCGAGCCCGTTCAGTCAGCTCCTGGCATTTTTAAGCCTCTCCAAGGACGTGCTTTGGGAGCAGAACATCTCCCGGCCTGTTTGGCCTGCAAGAGTCCCAAAGCAGGGCTGTGGGTTTATCACCAGGCTGCGTCCACCAGCAGTGGCAGTGTTTCTATCGCAGGGTGGCATTGCTAGCCATTAATAGCACGTCACCCACCCACGCTTCCCTTCTAGTTTCAGCTATGTAGAGACATCCCCGTGCTTTCCTGGTGTAACTCCAGCCTGACAGACACCACATTTCCTCTTCCTGGTGGTGGCTTCATTTCAGTGCCCATGGGAAGGAGCGGGAGGAGAAAGGAGGTGTAAGGCTCATTAGGAATGAAGTTGATGATAAATTATACACACAGTAAAACCAGTATGAGCAGGGAAATTATCCAATAATTCCTAGTTGATGAATAGGGCTCAAGCGCTTGCTGCATGCTCCAGGCTGAGAAGAGGGTGGACGTGGCTGGTGGCTGGGTCGGCACGGCTGGGGGGAGACGTGGTGCCCTCCACACAGCATGCAGGGGAACTGCAAGGGGTTGTGGGGCCCAAATTTTAGAGAGCTTCCCTGTCTCTTTCCAGAACTGGGTGTTTGCTGGTGCAGGAAGCCTCGAGCAGGACAGGACACTGCAGGAGGGCCATCCTGCTGCTCTCTTAGGCTCTTCTCAATGCATTTGCAGCCAGCTACATCCAGAACCACAATACCAGTCCGCACAATCGCCTTCCTGACCTTGACTAGCCCTCTCTTTGTATTTTCTTGTGCTCTTTTTTCATTCTGATTCTATTCTGTCCAAGGCCCACAAGACAGTTAGCAAAGATGGTTTTGTGGAGCGTTTCGTGTATGAGACAGCCTGTTTAGGGTTAATGACCCTCGGAAAGGACCGTGCCGCTGTGCAGTAGCTAGCTGTGCGGCTGGCAGCTTGGTGTAGCCGGGGAGCACATCAGTGTGCTGTGTCTGCCACGTGCTCCTGGGCAAGCCAGGCATGTGCGCAGGGACACATCCTGCATGCAGAGCTCTGCCTTCAGCCCGAGTGCTAATATGGTTCATTACGTGATGTGCATCTTCCTCGCTGGCTTTCCCAGCTCGGGCTGTCAGCTCACATCTTTCCCCCGTAATCCATTGACATTCTCATTAAAACTACCACCGCTTTTCCCTGGTATCTTCGCAATCAATCTCTCATTGCTTGAAGCATCATCGCAAATGCCATTTCCTGATTAAGAAGGTCAAGTACTCAGAGTGGATCTTCTTCTAGTCCACCAGAAATTACCAGCAGCACCTCCTGACGCAGGGGGGTTGTTTCCCTTACATTTGCAGGAAAGATTTGACTCTGATCTATGACCTTCATTTCAGGAAATTCTGCTTACCTCTCTGCAAGCTCCATATAGCTAAGTATGCATTTTATTTCTCCCTTCCACGCACAGGCATAAGAGAGAGAGATTTTTTTTTTTCCATAGAATGAATGGACCCAGCTTCCCATCTGCACACATCAACAGAGCCACAAGCAGGCAGTACACACACCCTGCGCTTTCAGAGCCGACTCTGGCAGGATCTGGGGAGAAAGAAGAGGAACATTTGGTGAGGGGCAGGATGCTGGGGTGGAGAGGGGAAGGCCCTGGGCAAGAGGCTGCACCAGCTGCCTGTGGGGACACGGGAGCAGGTGGGGACTCCTGAGAGGAACCGCTGGAGGCAGCACTGGCTGGGAGCAGGGGGCTGAGTGACACTTGTCAAGACAAGCAGTTGTGTTTAAACCACAGCAGTGGCTTGGACAATTTGAGCTGCCCATGCTGAGCCACGCTGCCTGTTGGCGTGGGGCTTGGGGTGGTGGGCAGCACCTCAGGAACACCTCACGTCCCCCAGCCAGCCAAAAAAAGAAGGTCTGGAGCAGTGGAGAAATGCCATGTCTGTGAGCATCGAGCCGCTCTGTCCCGCCAGGCCAGCAATTGTGAAGAGCCAATTAGCATATTTTAATGTAACTGATTAGTGCCTGGTCACGCAGCCTGGGTGGCGGGTGATGTTTGAGGCAGATTTGAAATTACAAGCATGCACACAGCAAACCGCGAGGGAGCCAGCGGTGGGAGAGATGATTTCCCATCTTAGCAGCTGTGGCCCCCGTTTCTCTGCTATTACCCACAGAAAGCTGCCTTCAAACAGCCCTGCCAAGGCCCAGGGTGAGCACTTGAAAATTAAGAAATTAACTTTCTTAATTAACACGGCGGAGGTGGCTGCTGTGACCGCCGGGGGGTACAGGTGGGGGATGCTGAGCTGTGTTTAGGCTCTGGGTGCAGCGTGGGACAGCCCAGAGGCCCCCACCCAGGCTGTAAAATGGGGGTGGCACTGCCACAGCCCTGGGGTGGCCGTCACAGCTCCCTGGGAGTGCTCCAGGGCTGCAGTGCTGGTACCCAATAAAAGGAGCTGCTGCCTGCAGGAGCCTTGTTTCCTTAGCTACCGCAGCCAGGAGGTGTTTCGGGAGGTGGCAAGCAGCTAGGAAGGGAAAAGGCTGGGGAGAGGCTGGGGAGCAGCCTCCCTCCTGCCTCCATCCCAGGGGCTGCCCTAGGTGGGGGGTTGCCCGCTCTTTCCTCGTGTGGTTACTGAACTGCTCAGACATCATTTTCTGGGTGTCTGGGGCCCAGTTTGAAGAAATGCTGAGCGCTCATGGCTGTGATGGAGGTGAGTGCAGAAGGGCTGCTGTGCTGTGCCAGCAGCAGGAGAACCACCCAACATCCCTGCATCATCGCAGGTTTAGTCTCCTCAGGTGTGAGCTTCCCCCACTGGTCACAGGGATGAGAATGAACTCGTTCCTGCTTCCAAAGCATGAACATAATGTAATGAGAAAAAAATATGTATCTCCCAGGAAACAGGTAATTCTGTCCTCAAAACAGTCTGCAGGCAAGGAAGCCTTGTGGATGTGGATCTAGGGCTGTGCAGAGGGCACGGTAACCCAGCACTGTGTGCAGGGCTCCTCTGCCCGACCCACGGCGTGGTGAGAAACCCCACCGTAATGCACACACATGGGGTGCCCCGTGGGTGACGGTCACCTCTGCCCATGGTCCCCCTGATGGACCAAGGGAGGGGAGCTGGTGTTCATTCACTTGGGAGCAGGGCACCCTACCATCTCTGCTCAGGTTCGCCAGCTCTGCTCAGGGATCAGGGTTTCACCCAGAGCCCCGCTGACACTGTAGGACTGGCGCTGGTGTGCCAGGGTGAGCGGGCGAGCCGAGTGACTTCACCCCCTGCGTGTTGCTGGAGCTGAAGGAGATGGAGAGAGATGGCAGCCCTTGTTTTTTTTGGCTAGTCCCTGACGCGTTACTCATGCTGTTTGGGCTGTGGTAGCTCCTTGGAGTCACGGCTCGGGGACACAGGTCTCATTTTCAGCCAAGTTTTACCCGAAGGCATTGCGCTGAAGCCTGCCTGCGCTCCGCACGGCTCCAGCAGCGCCCAGCTCAGCTGAGTGCCAGCTCAGAGGCTCAGCCCTGAGGAGCTTTAAGGGAAGGGGAGCTTTTAGGGCCACCCCACGGCCCCGGCAGAGGCTCCGCAGCACCGGGGAGGCGGCGGGGAAGGAGGCGGAGGGGAGCGGGCGCCGCAGCGGGGCGGGCGGCGGGGCGGAGCGGAGCGGCGGCCCCGGCCCCTTCCCCTTCCCTTTCCCCTTCCCCTGCCCGTGCCGGGCCGGGCACCCCACGGCCGGGCAGGGAAGGAGGGAAGGAGAGAGGGAGGGAAGGAAGGGAGGAAGGCGGCGCTGCGCAGAGCCAGCGGGAGCGGGGCCGGGCCCCGGGCAGGTCAGTGCCGGGCGGGGGGCGGCCGCCGGGGGGCTGGGGAGGATGCTCGGGGCCGGGGGGGATGCGACTTGTTGGGGGGCAGCCCCTGGGCCCCCTTCGGGGCGCTCCAGGCACCCTGCGGGGGTGCTCCTGCGGGAGGTGTGCGGGCAGCTGGGGTGCTGAGCTGCGGGCTGCAAGACGGGCAGCGCACCCGGGTGGCTCTAAGCAGCGCCTGGGCGATGGGTGGCTGCGGCCCAGCCGCCTGCGGGGGCTTCCCCGAGCCTCCCGAGCAAGGTGGGGGCAGCCGCAGGGAGCCAGCCGCAGCCCCTCCGAGCGCCCGTGCTGCTGGCCCCCGCTGTGGTGAGATGCCACCCGCCGCTGTGTCATGCCACGGCTGCTGCTCCGTCCCCGCGTCATCCTGGGCACCCAGGCCAGCCGCCACACCTGATGGTGACGGAGATGCTCCGTGCTACCAGGGGAGCCTTGGCTTCCCCTCCTCTCCCCATCGCACCCCCCAGCATCTGGCCCCAGCTGGAAGGGCTGTGGGGTCGCTCTCTGGCCGAGCTGCTGTCCCCCAGTTCACGACCACAGCCAGATTTGCCCACAGATCGAGGCCTTGCTGTCCCCTGTCTCGTGCTGCACCCCCCCCCAGGGTGTAATTCAGAAACCTCCCAGACACAATGGGTGTTATCCAGGAGAAAGAGAGACCTTTGTCTGGCCGAAGGATTTTTTTTTTTTCTGCATGATCATCTTTTTGCTTTTAACCGTTTATCCGCCATCCCCAGGGCTGATCTGCGTGCCTGCCTCTCCCCTTGCAGAGAGTTCACTGGGGAGAGGATGCAGAGGCAGGAGGTGAGGGGGACACAGGGTGGGCAGACGAGGTAGGAGCGAGCACCTCGCGCTGTGGCAGCCTGCCCTGCCTCGCGCTGGGGTTTTACGATGCTGTGACGAGCCCGGCAGCCTGTCTGAGCAGTGGAGGGGAAGCACCCTGTGCCGTTTTGGCTGCCAAACTGGCAAATGGTGTTTGTCCAGAGGAGAGATGGAGGAAGGTGTGGGAGAAGCAGGAGGCAGAGGAGAGGCCCTGAGGCCGGACCGGCAGCCGGAGGGGCAGGTGTTTCCCCCTGGCCACCTGGGAAGCGGTGCCCGGGGCTGGGTGGCAGATGGAGAGGGAGGCAGGGGCAGCTCTTGCAGGAAGGATTTGTCTCCAGCAGCCTGGCAAACAGCCCTTTGCAAACAAATGAGTAATAAATAAAAGCGTGGAGGCCGCCCGACCCCTGCAGCCTCTGACTCCATAGCACATATGGGCTTTTCCGGCTTCCCTGTAAGCTTCAACCTCTGCCTGCTCACCACGGCAGCATCTCGGCTCCTGTCTTCCTGCAAGCGCATCTGAACACCCTTCAGCCCCCTTTTTTGCATGATAACACTCGGATCCCTCTGTATTTGCTCTCCAAGGCACCCTGCCAGGTTAACCAGTATGTCCCCGGTTCGGGTGCTGCGGGGGGCACACAGCGCTGCTGCCTGCAGTCCCTGGGCCCTCACAAACAGATGCAGTCCTTCTGCCACGCGGGCTGGTGGCCTGAGGTAAAGGGAGCGGGATTCAGAGCCGAAATCTGAAGAGTTGTAGAGGGAGGAGTGTTGTTGCCTTGAAATGTTCCTCGTAGGAAATACCCCCGTCTTAACAGACTGTGATAGCTTTACCAAAGCGGCAATGAGAGGGAGAGATGTTTCTAACACCCACCAGTGAATTCAATTGATATTAAACTAATCAGTCAATCACCTAAACTCTTACGAAAACATCACTGTGCTTGCCGTGGAAATGCTGACTCCTCGATGAGTCCTATAAACACCGAAGCCTTCTGCAGTCATCACTTCTGTGTCTGGTGAAACAGCTCTCCTTACCTAGTTTAATTGCTGTAAATATATTTAGCGTACTTAGGCCTAAGTTTGAAGAAAACATTGCATCGCTTATCTGCTGTGCTCAGATCGGGAGCAGTTTCGCTGTGAGATGGTTTCAGGAGAAGCAGTGGAGCATATCTGTGCTCTCTGGGTTGGTTTCAGCGCAGCAGCTCCAGCCTCAATTAGCTCCAGCTCTTCGTTATTGCATTCAGTCCCTAAACAGCTGTAAGACCCCCAGCAAGGAGGTGTCTCAGCACTTCTGAAGATCCCACGTGGCATCTACCTGCACTTTAAGGTGCCTTTTAAAAACTGCCTTGAAGTTACTGCTGCTCGGGCTGGTAATTTGATTGCGATCACCCGTTATTAGGTGGCAACAATGGCCTGAGTTTACTCACACCATTATAACAATGTGAATGACCAGGGCCAGGTAGCTGTGCACTGCCATTCCCACAGCCGAGGGCACGATTGTTGGTGGCTAATGGGTGCGACGGGGCAGGGCGGATCCTGCACGGCCTCTACAGAGGCAGGAGGAGGTGGGATGGAGAAGCTGGGGATCCCTGAGCTCCCCTTGCCCATCCTGCTGCCCCAACCCCTGCTTCTTCTTCCCTCTGTGGTAGTTCCTGCACCTCCTCGCTGGGTTTGGTTCCCCTGGTGGTCCACCTAAGCCTGAGCCCCCGCCTGGTCCTGCTTTTCCTGTCCCGGTACTGCCCTCTCCGCGGACGGCTGTATGGGTGGAGGAGCTTCATCCATGCTAAGGGCTGCAGAGCAAACCTCTTTGGCTGAGAAATCGCATTCCTAATTGAAATTACTGTAATGTTGCTCAGCCTCTGGGGAGCTTAAATGCCACTGTAAGGAAGCGTTTCAGCACCAGGGTCATTTGTGGAGCTCCCAGCACCGCCTCCATGAGAGGCTGCGGGTACCACTTAGGCCAAGGAGGAGTTTCTAAAGCTGTTGTAGTTTGATCTCAGGTAAAGATGTGTTTAAAATGGAGTACCAGAGCAGAGTGGGAGCACATGAAAGCTTTGTGTGACCTGAGTCCCCTACATGCTTCCTCATGATTGCTCAGCATCGATGTCTCGTTATTTGTAGATAGTTTGTGGGTGAGCTGAGAGGAGGGCAGGGTCTGAGTGAGCCAAGCTCCACTGCACCCCCAAGTGCTAAAAGGCAGGGTGTGAGAGGTGGGAAAATACGTCTTCATGTACTTCTGAGTTCCTCCTAAGAGAGAGTGGAAAGGGCTCCAGCAGGGTTCATTTTATTGTTAGCTGGGAGGTGGTGGGAGGCAGATGGGGACAGCTTGGGACAACAAGCCCCTGGCTGTGCCACATTGGATGGTGTGGGGGAGAGCAAAATTCAGAGAAGGTAGAGGTGATGCAGTTGAGGGAACCGCAGTTTTGGAAGGGTATCTGGGTGCTGGTACCTGAGCTGAGGCCTGGGGACCCTGTGTTGGCCATTCCTAGGTGATCCTCCATAGGAGGTGGCAAAGGCTGAGGTGTGGAGACGTGGTGCTAGGGCTGGCAAGCTGAGGGGGTTGGACTGGAAGGTCTGCAGAGGTGCCCCCCAGCCTCAACATGTCTGTGATTCAGTCACCGCAGTGTGATCCCCAAGGATTCCTAATGGCTGTGGTTCTTGTGTTAGAAAATGGTGACACATCGCTATTAGATTTCACTTCATTCTTTATTATAAAATTGGTCCCACTATATTGCAGTGGAAAATGAAATTGTATTCAAAATGCAGAAAATAAGCATTGGAAAATGGTTCCTAGTTGGTTAAATAAAACAGCCTAAAATGTATGTGTCCATTTTAAAAAAGTTTATGAAAGCATTATTTGTATAAGTAATGATTTAACAATAATGACTCCATTATAGGAACAGAATTTAATTAGAATTTAGGAGATATAAAATAGAGCTGCTGATATGATCAGATCATTTCTGGCTTTTAAGAATTCAGAACTAGCAGAGGTTCTCCTCTCACGCTTCGTTTTTATTGGGATTGGAAAGGCAACAAGGCTCTTCTGCTTTAATTTGCAGTAATTTTCTGAACTTTTAATAAACTAATCACTGTATTAATTAATTTAAGCTTTCTTTTTTTTTTTTTTTTTTCTTTAAAAAAGGTTGCTGCAGTCAGAACTGATTTTGGAGTTCATCAGGTTTTAATTCCAGGTGCTTAGGCAGTGAGCATCTCTCTGGCAACAAGGACATAATGCACAAATTTCTACTTATTTTTCACAGATTAGGGTGATCTGAAGTCTTAGCATGCAGCTTGTTATAATTTCAAGTTTTGAATTGTCTGTCTTTTAATTTAAAAAGTTTTTAGCTCAGACAAAATGTGATTACTTTTATGTCAGGTATGTTTCAGAGAGCCATGGTTCTTTTATTTGTTCTGGTTCCAAGTCCTCTTTATTGCTTTTTCCTTTCATATTACACTGTTACTAATCTTCTGATCAGGCAGTTTCATTGGGTTTTTCTTTGGGGAGCTTTCCATTGAGTTTAATTTTCTTTCATCCAAGTTTTTAATTTCTTGTGTTTCCTTCCATGAAATTTCATCAAACTCTTCCTCGTTCAGAAACAGAACAAAACCAGCAACAAAGTGAATAATACTAATAACAGCTGCGGCGCTTGTGCCGCCTCCTGAGAGTGTCACATCTTAAAGACTTTTAGAGTAGTTGCAGGGAAGTCAGGGTGTTATAAATTGCTCAGTCCCAAAATAGGATTATAATCAAAGTTTACAATTTATGAAAAGAATAGAGGTAAGCAAACAGCACTGGATGCGTCAGGAGTCTCCGCTCCACCTAGACGCACACCAGTTACATCAAGTAGCTGATTTTTATGCTCCTAGACTAATACATGTTCATTACTACTTCTAAAAAAAAATGAGTTATTATAATTAGCTTCCGGGATCCAGTCCCTCCTACTGGAGCATGTGCATCAGTCTCCGGTGGTCCCCCTGGGGGTCTCTGGGGGTCTTTCATGCTGAAGGCTCGTAGTCTTCCTCTCAGGTTTTTTTCTTGTCCTTCCCCTTTGTACTCCTTGGCAGCATGTCAAAAGCTCACACAGCGTCCCCTGCAAGTTTTGTCTTCTAGCCGTCCTTCAGCTTCTTTCTTTCTTCTCCTTAATCTCCTGGCCACCTGGCCAGATATCAGGGGTTTGCATAGTGTCCCATAACAGTCACTAGTTGTTAGCAGTTGTTCTGAAACCCCCAGACATCAGAGGCTTCAAAGAAAGAACATACAAACACAAATAGCTCTCTATTGACACTTCACGGTTGTTAAAACATTCCTCACAGGCCATTCACGGGGACACTGCAGTCACACCTATAGCAGTGCTAAATCAACCACAAAGAAGGCAAAAAGGCTGTAACTGTTAGGAATAAGAGTTCGGAATAACAAAAGCAAATAGGCTCATGGATTTGAGGAATATTTCTGAAGATTTGATAAATTGACTATGATGAGGGGGAGACTGGGACACTGGGAGGAAAGGGAAGAAACCACATCTGTGGGAGAATTAAATTGCCAGTGCAGGACCCAGAGACAGACAGAACTGCTCTCTATTGACACGAATTGTTAAAACATTCCTTTGCAAGGTACAAGAACTATACACATTAACCATTCTGTTTTTCTTAGACTTGTGGTTATACAAGGGTATGTAAGACAGAAGGTCACATTCATCATACCATGCGGCCCTAGCACTGTTCCATACTGACACGAATCAGATGAACATATATCTCACAAGGGGATGAATGCTTCCACGGATATGGTTAAGCCAAGTTATACAAAACTCTGGTAATGGGACTTATAATAAAAATAATGCTGAATATTGCCATGCCATAATTGCTATGCCACGACTATAACTGTACTTGTGCTCCAGGGTAATCATTGGGTTCAGGATTAATTCATCCCAGCAGCTACACGTGAGAGGAATTCCTCCGAATACCTCCCAGTTTATTCAGACAGGCCCTGCAGCCAAATTTGTGAGGTTTCTTTCCATCCAAAATGAGGTGAATTTCTGGTCCTGGTGAAAGAAGTGTTGCTGCTGGTTTCAGCAGGGAGAGGATTTCATTGTACACGTGATGGGGCTTGGTATTTTGGGGGACAGCCTGATGGTAGGGGGCAGAAGAAGGTTCCATATGCCCATTGCCTGCAGCATTTAAAGGGTGGTGGGCGCTGTGAGCTGGGCTTGGGGTCTGATCCTGCTCTCACTGCTCAGTGCCTGCTCCCTGAACAGGAGCCCAGGCACCAAGGAGAGCTCTCTGATCCCCATGGCTCAGATGGATCTTGAGGAGAGATCAGTTGTGTCAGCAGGCTGCTGTCGTGCTACCTCACCCAGCTACCCTGCACGCTCAGCTCAGGTTTGCTCAAGCCAGCTGCAGGCTCTTTGTGTTTGTAGGTGGGGAGATGCTTCCCAGAGCTGGATGGCAACACAGCGTGCACAAACTGCCCGGTACCTCCACCCCAAAGTGGGAGCTTGGGCTGGGCCAGAACACCCCAGCTGCTGCAAACATCCCTTGGTATCAGCACTGCATCCCTGAGCCTCTCCCAAAACAAATGCAGAGCCTGTCTGGCCCCTGCTTGGCCTCCAATTGCTTCTGAGCTATGCAGAAGCTTGCAGTGACTGTGTCTGGGTCGCTGCTCCCTGCCTGGACCCCCAAATCTCTTTGACCAACTGCATTCCTGGTGCAGGTGCTGCTGAGCAGGGCGAGGGGCTGCCAGCCTTCCCTAGCGCCCACCTGGTGAGGCAGTTCTGCCTGTGTGGAAAGGCAGCCTTGTGTGGAGAAACTGCGGGCAGTTGTTGTGCCTCCCTCCCCTAAAACTGGCCATCTTGGCCTTCTCCCTGGTCCCAGACAGCCCAAGGGTGACTTGTCCACAGAGCCTCCCCACTGCTGGGCAATGCTGCACCTCCTGGCCCACGGCTTCTCTTCCTCCCAACGCCTCGTCCCGTCCCCAGCCCAGCCGCTGTACGTGCCCAGATGAGACACTTCCTTCTCAGCCCAACGGGAAATCAGCCATTTCTTCTGTTTTCCTCTGTCACATCCGTTACTCCCGAGGTCCCTGTGCTGGCTGTGTGCTGCAGCTGGGCAGCGGGCATGGCCGGAGCAGACATCTCGTCCCCTTCCCGCTGCCTGGGGATGCGCTGACGTTCCCATCCCAACAGCCCCTGGATCCTCCTCTGATCTCTGGTGCTCCAGGGCTGCCCGGCTCCCCATGTCCCCTCTGGTTGCAGGGTGGGCACGCGGCTGGGGCAATGCTGGGTGGCTGGGGGATTCCCCTGGGGAAGGGGGCACAGCGGTGATGGGGACGAGCTGTCTCGCCGGCACACCCAGTGCAGCAGGAGGAGGCCGGAACAGTGCGTGCCTTATGGAGCCGCGGCTGCAGCTTGCTGGAGAGCCGCCTCCCTCCGCAGCAGCCGCTTCCCGCTCATCTCATCTCCCCCCAGGGGCTGCAGGAGGCTGGGGGACTGGCTCAGCCTCCTCCCTTCTCCCTGCTCAAGGACCAAATTCATCCGTGCACTGGGGGAAGGTGGCCATTTGGTGGGTCCTGCTCCCTTCCCTACGGATGGGTCCCCAGGGGACAGAGGTGGCTTTGGGGGGCATTTTCTCTCCTTGCCCTCACCTCCCAGGCTGCCGTGTTCACCATCAAAGGCTTCCCCTTCCCTTTGCAGCCCTATTGACCCAAACCTGTAGGCTGAGAGCTAATCCCTGCAGCGCGGGTGAGGCTGGATGCGGCGACCGCGGGGCCCTCCCCGTTGTGTAACCCTCCGGGGCGCAGCCTCAGCTGAGCTGCCAGCTCCCACGCGCTCGGGGCGGTGTGATTCAGCCCGGTGGCTGGTGTTACCCAAATCTGCCTGGGAGCTGGGCAGAGGTGGGAGGAAAGCCTCGCCGGGGCCAGGTTTGGCAAGCGGTGTGCCTGTGGGCTCCCGCTGCAGCCCAAATCTCACTCTTTGTTCCTGGCAGCGAGCACAGGCGATAGAAAGTGTTCTAGCTCTGCAAATGCTCTAAAATTGCATCTTATGTGAGTGTGTGTGTAGTGCTGTAATCCACAGCTCTCGGGAAGAAGCTTTTGTGCTTGCAAAGAGGTGAGCTGAGCAGGGCAGGAGGGTTTCTTTGCTCTGGGAGCAGAATCGGCTGCAGGGAACATTGCAGATGCTTGAACCTCAGGAGAAAAGCCCAAGGGGGCAGCTGGCAGCAGCCGGGGGTGGAGGCCTCCCCGGAGGGCAACACGCAGGGAGGTGGCCAGGGAGAAGGGATGAACGGGACCAGTACAATGCTGCCCACCTGAGACCGGCCCCATGTGGATGTGGGGTGAGGATGCTCAGGGCTGGCTGTGGCTGATAGGGGCAGGGTGAGCCCAGGCAGTGCTGGGGGAGCTGTGACGGCTGTGCTTGGTGGTCCTGGGGGTGAAGCCCCATAACAGTGGCTGGAGTGTGCCGTGGTGGGATTTGGGCATTCAGACAGGGGTTCCTTTGGCTCCCCAGCCTCCTGGTGTTGGGGGCTGCACAGCCACAGGCGCAGTCCTCACCTGGCCTCTGCCCTGGGCAGGCTTCCTGCCCTGCCTGGTGCTGCCTGGGGCTGTGCCGGTGGCTCCAGACGGAGAGAAGTCTCTGGGCAGCCGGTGGCTTTATAAAAGGCAGCACATGAAACTCCCACTCTCCTCGCCACCTCCCACCGCTCTCCAAGTAGCAAAAGGGACCTGGGGAGGGAGGAGCTGCTCTCCTGCCTTTTCCTTTTCTGCATCTCAAGAGACCGCAGTGCTCCTGCTACCCTTTGGTGTAAGAACAGCAGCTGTGACCTGCAATGGGCCTGGACACTGTCATTTTCCGTACGGATTTCCATGAGGGAGTGTTTTTCCAGAGGAGGTAGCACTTTCCTCCACGCCTGCCTTGACACCCTCATCTCTTTGAGCATGGTTACCTCGGCAGGGGAAGCGGTAATCTGCCTCCCAGTGCCCGACCTCCCACAGCAGCCTTCCTGAGAAGTCTTCCTTGGCTTTTGATGCCAAACGAGAGCAGTACGTGCTGGTTTGGCTCTGCCCAAACACAAGTGGTTGTGTAAACCCACTGGTTACTGGGTTTACAGGTGATAAAGACCCAAGGAGGACCCTTTCCTGTGGCAGCTCTGTCAACATGGCCTTAGGTTCACTTGGTGCTTCGCACATCCCAGGCATGGCGCGTGGGGCTGAGCATCGTTACTGGGGAAACCCAATGTGCACAGCAGGGCATTGGGGTGTAAAGCACACACAGGTTATGTCTCCTTCCTGATCACACACACGTGGAGGAGGAATGGGAGAAGAGCTGCTCTGCCCCTGGGGTGACGTGTCCCTGCACAGGGTTCCCGAATGTGGTGGCAACCCGCCGCTCCTGAGAGCAGGGCCTCAACCGGCTCCCCAGAACAGAGCAGCGATCCTCCCACTCTGGCGGGTCACGGCGCTGAGATGCGGGGTGTTGGTGGAACAGTTTGGGAGCAGTGGGTGAGGAGGTGACCACCACCCAGGGGAGATACGGGGACAAGGGACATCCTTGGGATGGGGCCTGTGCCTGTTCTCTGTGACACAGCGGCCATCCTGCTGCTGAAGGGACAGAGTCTTCTGCTGAAAGATCGTCTGTGCCGTGGCCTCAGCAGAGGGCAGTGCTTTGAGGCTTGGCATAAAGAAATCTCACTCAATTTTACATCTGAGAAGTAAAATTGCAGTGCCCTGGGGGCAATGTCCTTAACACTGGCCCCAAGCCCCTGTGGTGGTGTCACACACCAGCTTCTCCTGCTTGCCCAGCTACGATCTCAATCTACCATTTCTCTGTGCTCTCTCCAAGGGGTTTGAGGACTCTCCTTGTTGCTCTTCCCATCGTGTTTTCACATGGTTGATGTCCTCCGAGCCAGAGGGCTCTCTGTTCCCAGGCGGTGAGACGTGTCACCTGGCTGAGCTTCGCCTGCCCCACACAGGACATAGGGGCGGCCTTCCTGAACCTCCCCAGGGGCTGGAGGGGCTAGAGGCTGCTACAAACGTTGGGAGGGAAGTGAAAAGATCTTTTCTTGGGGCTTCCCAAAGTGGTTTCAGGAAGGACAGCAGGCAGTGTGAGACTGGCTGATAGAGGGACACATGGAGGGGCCAGGGAAAGGAACAGCTCGCAGGGTGCTGGCTAGTGCAGTGCAGACGGATGCTGCTGGTGGCAGAGGCAGCAGCACCTGTGTAGGATCCTGCCTCGACAGGAGCATTGCCAGAGGGCTGGTGCCAGCCAACACCATCCCAGCAGCCATGCTCAGTGGGTTTCCAAAGGCAAGGGACAAGATGTGACGGGGTGAGCTGTGCCAAGCCAGCAGCATCCTCGGCTTGGAGGAGCCTCAGTGTGTGTGGCAGTGGTGGCAGGAGAGCGAGGCCCCACTGAGGCCTAGAGAAAGGGCCATGGAGGTGGCCCACAGCGTGTACACTGAGCTACAGGGACGGGGAGGTCACCGTGCCCTTCGGTGCCAAAGCTGCCTCTGCCAGGCTGTGCTGAGCTCAGCACAGGGTCTGGATGGGACTTCCCAGCCCGAGGTCCCGAGTCGTGCTGAGTTGGGTTTCCTGCCACCAGCAGATGTGAGTGGTCCCCGTCCTCCCCAAGCAGGACACAGAGGCTGAATGAGCACAGGCATACGGAGAAACCTGGCTTAATCAGCTGGGCAATCCCAAGGCTTTGTTTTGGTGTTTTGCGACTCCAGCTTTCCATGAATACCCTAGCAAATGAATTTGCTGGCAGGGTGCTTAAAGGGAAAGACACATTTTAAAAAAATTGCATCCACATGAAAGAAAGCCTTTATATTTAATTGGAAATCTGATTCTCTGGATCAGTGCCCACCCAACCGGAGAGGAGAAGCAGATGCTGGTGTGTAAACAAAGCAATCAGGGCAGCGAATATTCAAGGCAAACCTTGTGCGCTGCAAATGGTTCCCAGAAATCATCCAGCAAATCACTCTGAATGGCCAATCTGATAAATCCGCTGCCCATTCACAGCCATCGCAAAGAGGAAAAGCAATGATTGCCTTTCCTGTTATTCTGCATGTTTCCTGACCCTATTTCTCCTCTAACTCAGACCTTGATGGGTTAGGCCACATATTCTGCTTTCTGCCTCTCTGTTACTGCTTCATTTTTCCAGCTGCAGCCCTGCCTGCTCCTATGTTTCCTCACGTGGCTGTCACTGTCACTGCCTGGGGACAGTGCCTGCCCGGGGGGATGCCTGCCTACAGCTGGCACACGGAGGCACTGGCCCATGCACAGCCAATGGGGACCCCTCACAGCACCAGATGTGAATACACTCACCCTGCTCTGTCATTCACAACCATATCTCCTTCACTGCCCTGTAAAGGTCAGGAAAATCCCAATGGCAGGAAGGTGCCCTGCCAGCGGCGTAGCTGGGACTAGGGGCTGCTCTGCTGATTCAGGGCTTGGCTGGACCTCTCCGTGCTGTTACCGAGTGCTGCAAAATGCTGAATTGTCTCATAAATTTAGCTCAGGTGTGTTAACAGCAGCTTTAATCTGACCTACAGCACCCAGGTGACCTCTCACTGTGTGGACCTCTGCTTTGTAAGGTGTCACCTTCAGTTGGAGGGGGGTTGACCACATCCTACAGGTCTGAGCTCAGGCTGTCACTGGTGCACAGGAGCAGCGATATCCTCTTGCCATTTTTGCTGCATGCGCTGTTCCTAAGATATTTAAGTGATTTATTTATCTGGTTGTTCCCAATGGTTATTTTAATGGTAGTGCTGCAGCTATGCAACTTGCCTAAGCTTGTCGACAAACAGCACCATAAAAGGTGAGATTAGCTGGAACAAATGGTCCAGAAAGGTACCGGTTTGGGTACCTGAGGGAGAAGGGAACAGGGAAAAGGCAGGGAAATGAGCTTGAGAGCAGCTTCAGAGGAGCTGTGAGTTGCCACAAGGGCTGTTTTACAGGACTGAGCACAATGTGATGGCTCCTTTGGGCAGTGTGGATGGAGGTGCCCAAGAGAGGAGCCTGGGGGCTTCAGGCCTCTCCTGCTCCTGAAATTTCTCTGCAGTTAGACTCTGGCATTGAAAAAACAATGGTGGGGAGACAGGGACCAGCTGGGCTGGGTGGATGAAGGTTTGCATTTAACAGGCTTGTGGGCAAGAGAACTTGGAGTGGATTGACCAGCAGCATCTCCAGGAGAAACCCATTGCTTTTGGCCACCAGGAGCAAAATATAATCAGCTACTGGGGAAAGAGGGCAGCAACAAGAGCTTCAGAGGGAAAGCCAACGTGGGCCAATTTCCACGTCAATTCCCCTCACCTGCCATCCTGTGGCAGGATGTTCCTCCTGGGAGAGGGAACACGGTGCCAAGAAACAAGCTGCAGGATCCTACCGCTGGGTCATGGAGTGGTGATGATAGAGGAGGGACCCAGGGGTTGCTAGGAGTCTCCTTGATTATTTGCTGAAGGTCCAGCAGCTCCCTCGGTCAGAGACACGCTGTTGGTGTTAACAAAAAGGCAATGAATTATTTAGCAGCTGAAAATGCCAGATGGTGATGGCTCTGCTGTTTACACGAGGAGGGGAGGGAGGGAGATGTGCACATGGGCAGAACAGATTGAGAGCACCCTGTAGGAAAGGGACGACCCTGGCCACAGGCCCCAGTGGCCCCCGTGGTTTCAGAGCCAGCTGACGTCTCTGTTTAATTCAGAAACTGCCAGCACCGAGACCGGTTCTTAAGCTCATGAAGAGAACCCTGAGCTCTCAAGAGCTTGGGTTGAGAATCCCTTGGGAATTCTTGGTGTCCACCTGCTTGCATTTGTCAGGCTGTCAGAGCCTTTTTTTGTCAACTGCGTTTGAAAACCTCTCTTCCTCAGTCTTTCGTTTCCCTGGATGAGAAGGTCAGAGACAGTCAGTGTGTCGGGCCTGTACCTCCATCAGCTCCTGCCCAGCACCCCTTCCTACCCGCTGTGCTCAGCAGTGGGACGGGGTCTTTGGTCCCCTGGAGAGCTCTAGGAGAGGACTGTAATCTCCTCGGCTAGGAAGCTGCGTGGTCTAAGAGAGAGAGGCTGAGGCTACAGCAGCGCACATAAAGCCATGTGCTATTGTAGTCTCCCATCTGTTACACTGACACATCGGAAGTAAATGTTTCCCAACAAAAGCAAAGCCATGTAGAGCTCAGGAATATCCCCTTTCTGGGCTGAGGCACTCTGTGCGTGCTCTTTCTGTGCTCCCCAGGGACCGCTCAATCAGGTTTCCTTTGGTGTTGAAGCAGAGTTGATCCTGTTCGGTTTTGATGGGAAAAAACACCATAAACACTTCGCATATCCAGGTCCCTTGAGGTGCTGGCTGGCTGTGTTTGCATCCTCCGTCACTGCTTAAACAGACCGTGCCTCTTGCTCTTCATCTGTCCTGTCCATGTGGACGATGAGCATCCTGCAGCAGAGTCTCTGTTGTCTGGAATTTAGATAAAAATGCAAAGCTCACAGGAGTCCATGCTAACGGGCACAAGTGGGGTTTCATCTGGCCTTTGCACAGGCTGGGATCACAACATCACAGCTCAGCACATCTACAGGGCAGGGCACCCCTATAACTCCTTACACACTCCAGACAGGCCAGGAGGTGTTGTCAGCAGCACAGGTCCCCAGGAACAGAGACACAAAATAGCTGAGGTTGGAAGGGATCCAACCTTGGAGGTCAGCTCTGAAAGCCCCTGCTCAGGACAGGGTCAACTTCAAAATTACGTTTGGTTCTTCCCCTAATCAGGGCCTTCAGCCCTCTGGCTTTATCTACCTATAAAGCACTAGGCATCCTTTTTGGAAGAGGCATTAGGGACCTAACTGGCTGCTGTAGGGTGTCTGTTCCCAGGGGCCCAGGTACTGTCGGTTTGGAGAGGATCCTTTCCCCCACCACGTGGTGGTTGGAGATGTTTTGGAAGCAAGCCACTTCAAGCATTTCCTACCAGTGCCGATGGCTGTAGCCTGTGCTATCAGCTCCCAGAGGAAAGGGGGGAAGTCTAAAGACTTCAGGATATCTTGGAGGGAGCAATCCTGCTCTGGTGGTAAGGCAGAAGGGAGGCCCCACGACTCTTGAATCACACAGACCGTGATGCTGAGGCCTGGAGGACATCCTACAAAGAGGAGCTCTGGCTGAGGGCAGCAAGGCAAGCGCAGCCCCAGCTGCCTGTTGCTTAACGTCGTCGTTTCTCTCGTTCTCAGAAACTCAAGCAAATGCTCTGGCTCCTCATTCCTGCCTGCTGACCACGCCAGGGTAGCCATGGCTCAACCCAGCTTCCAGGAGTGAGGGGGAGAGGTGGAGAGAGACCTGTCTCAGGTATGATGGAGGCATCCAAAGAGCGCGGGGTTTAATGAGCGTGGGGAAAGGACACGAGGCGGCTGTGAGATTTGTGCAGCGACACCCTCTGCCTTCTGTCCCACAGCCCTTCCCTGGGAGGGACTGGGATTAGGGAAGCACCAAGGTCACCTGCCAGCCCTTTTCAAGCAAAAGCTGCCCCATCCTCACCCATGCCCCCGTGTTGCAGGCCGAGGCCCCGTGACGGCACCAATGGAGAGCGTGTACTCGGTGGACCCAGCGCCGGACGGTGCCGGCCCCACCTCGCTGGACGTGCTCAGCTTCCTGGACACCCTGGTGAACAGCACGGAGGAGCAATGCTTCAGCGCCCGCTCCCGCAGCACCGTCCTGCAAGGGCTGCCCTTCGGTGGCGTGCCCACCGTGCTCGCCATCAACTTCATCCTCTGGCTGGTGAGCAGGCCGTGAACAGGGTGCTGTGTTTGTGGGCAACACAGCCCATGGACCTCCTGGAGAACGTGGGGTCAGGGCTGGAACGGCCTCCCTGGCCAGTAAACCCAGTTCCCCATGTCCCAGCCTCTCAGAGGAGGCACCCCTGGGAGACCAGGAATAGCAGGTGGTGGAGGTACACCTGAGGTGTGTGGGGCCACGGGGGTTCACCTGTGCCGTGTGGTGTGTGCTGTCAGCCCCCAGCAGCAGTGGTGAGATCGTGGAGCAGGAGCAGTTTGTCCTGAGGCAAGAGTTGTGTACGAGCATGAAAATGGGAAGGAGGGAGGTGGCCAGACCCCATGACAAAACCCCAAAACCCTTCACCTTCTTCCCTCCTCCTGCAGCTTCTCCTCCTGATCTTCTCCTGCCTTCGGAAAGCGGCTTGGGACTATGGGCGCCTGGCGCTGCTGATGGACAACGATAGGTGAGGAGGACACGAGGCCACTGTGGGTGAGACCAAGTGACGGGGCGGCCCCTGGAGGAGCCCCAAGGGTGCTGCTGTCCCCATGGGCTAGGGGCGATGGCCTGGCCGCCCGTGCCCAGAGGGACCAGCCTTCCCAGCCAGGGGGCAAGGGCACTGTGTGCTGCAGGCGAGGGAATGCCCAGGCCAGCTTTGAACCCCTCCTGCAGGTTCAGAGCTGAGACTTTGCTTAGGGACAGAATTTTAAGGGAAGAGAAAAGGAAATAGGAACTGTTACCCAAACAAGTTAAGCAGTACAGCCAGACAAGGACTGAATTAAAGCCGTGGCTGCACAGCCCCACTGTCTACTTCTCCAGGAGCAGCTGCTCAATATGAGCATCCTTCTTTGATCAAAAGTCCTGACCTGGGTCCTGGACATCATCCTAACCCCATCAGTGGTTTGTCCTAATCCAGGCAGCAGTGGTGGCCAGCAGCACCTCTAATCCTCTCCTTTTCCCCCCATGTCCACAGCAGCCAAATCACTCCCAGCACACAGAGCTCCTGTGAGTAATGACACAGGGAGTCTGGTGACGGGGCTCTTGGTGCCAGCAAGTGCCCTGTTCTGGGAGAGAAAGTGGCCTGAGAGCTGCTTTTGGATAGCACCAAGATGCATCCCCCCCTCCTTGCCCCCTCAGGATTGTGCAGAGCTGGCCAGAGGAGGGGACAGGGGAGATCAGCAGCAGTAACACGTGTTCGTGTCACTGAGGTGGCCCTCCCCTGGCCCATCCATCAGGCTATGTGCAGAATCCCACAAAAAAAAATAATCCTGTTGCCATGGTGAAAGCAGCACCTGGACGAGGTTTCTGAGTAGGATGTGCTGCTCGAGCAGGGCTCGCCCCAGGCAACAGCACAGCTTCCTTTTGGCAGGCAGGTGCACGCAGGGGCTCTGCGAGGCTGGGAGCAAGCCTGGCAAAAGCCCCACTCCTGTATCCCCCTGCCAGCTTCTCCTGGGCTTGGGCTCTGGAGCCAAGCGTGGAGGTGAACGGGGGTGCTTCTGTTCACTGGGGTATCACATCTGCAGCCCCAGTGCAGGATGCGTGGTGAGGGGCAGTTCCTGGAGTGCGGGTGCCGTTGTAGCATCCTGCCTCCCCTCCTCTGTCACTTGATCTAAACTCACCTTGCGTTTGGGTCTGCACGGCCCCACAGCGGCCAGGCTGCTCCCCGAGGAAAAGCTCAGTGCGGGGCTTCCCGTGGGTGCCCTCCCTCTCCTTTCTGCTGCCTCTCCCCTGCCTCACTCCCTCCTCTCCTCTCCTCCCTCCAAAGCTTGACGTCGCTTTTCTATGGGGAGCAGAGTGAGAAGGAGAAGTCCCCGTCGGAGAGCAGCCCCCTGGATGCCGACAACAAGGACGTGGTGAGCTCACAGCCGTGGCAGGGACAGCCTGGAGCTGCTCTTGGCTTTCCTGGGTCACTTCATCACAGTCTGGGGTGTTCCCAGGGTACTCGCTGCCGGTGACACCACACACGCAGCCCCAAGCTGCCCCCCAGCACCTCCCTGCCAATGCCACAAGCACCAAGAGCCCCCTGCATCCTGCGTCTCCCCTCTCTCCACACAAGTGCATCACTGTGCTGGTGTCTCTTTTTCCTCTCTGCAGCATCAGGCATAAAACAGGTGTTGCTAGAAACAAGCAGGGACCGACGCATTCTGCTGTTTGTTTCTTTCTTTTTTTCTTTGTCAACAAAAGTTCAGGAATCAGTCACTGTTGTGGCTGTGGAAAAAAAAAAAAAAGACAGAATTTATTAAAAAAATAAAAAGCAGGAAATTCAAAGAAGCAAAATCCTTACGGGTGGCTAGAGGACTAATTAAAGGCGTGGTACTGGGTGCTCTGGGCAAATGTATATTGCTCATCAAAAATAACTGAGAAAGACCAAAAAAGCCAGCATGGCTAAAGAGCAGATTAAGGGAGATTAATAGATGTAAGAAGGCACCCTTTTAAAAGTTAAGCTGTTCCCAAATGAGAAAAATCTGAACTCTGCCAAGTTAGGTGTAAAATGCACTCAGAGGAGCGGCAGAAGAGTTTGAGGAGACATTTGTAGAAAGCTTAAAAACAAGTACTTAAATTCTTCAGACACATCAGGAACAGGAAACGTGCCAGAGGGCTTGTGGGGCTAACAGATGTTGAAGACAGAAAAGGATTGCTTGAGAAGCAGAGTGTGGCAGGAGCTCTGCATAAAGCCTCTGTGTCTGCATGCAGTGAGGAGCAGCTTCACCCCCGGGTAAAGCTGGGGAAAGAGGAGGAGGAACGAGGTGTCAGCTCTCCCAGGAGGGTGAGGGCACCCCACAGGGTACTCCCTGGGCACCTGCCTCCGGCCAGTGCTGCAGCCAGGCCGCGGGGCAGCTCTGGGTGCTGCCTCTGCTCAGCCCAGAGTGGAGCCCTCTCAGACCCACACCTGAGGTCCGTCTCCATGTCCTGCTCATCCCGACTCTCTTCCCTTCCAGGGCTTCTGCTCCTGGCTCATTTCCATCTACCAGATGAAGTAAGTGTGTGCCGTCGGTGTTAGGGCTGTGCCCAGGGAGCTGGTGCCTGCGGGTGGTGGCCCAACAGCCCTGCTAAAACATCCCCTGAGGAAGAGGGCAGGGGCTCCCCTCTGCCTGCCCCCCGTGGCTCCTGCCCCAAAGGAAAGGGCTTCAGCCTCTCCTGGTAGGAGAGATGGCAGCCTGAGGGCTGTTTGCTTCCCCCATTCCCTCTGTGCCTGAATCCCACATACCACAGGCAGGATGCCACGAGTTTGTGTGGGTGCTGTGGGGCTGGAGCAGCCCCATGGTGAGCCCCAGGGTCCCGGGGGCGAGAGGAGGAGGTGATGCTGACAGCGGTGGGGAGGCACCACCAACACTCACCCCCTCCCCTCTCCCCTAGGGATGAGGAGATTCAGAGCAAGTGTGGGATCGACGCCACCACCTACCTCTCCTTCCAGCGGCACCTCCTGGTCCTGCTGATGCTGGTCTGCGTGCTGTCCGTGGCCGTCATCCTGCCCGTCAACTTCTCGGGGGACCTCCTGGGTAGGTGCACCCAAGTCTTGGGGTGGCTCAGGAGTGTGGCACAAGGACAGGGAGCAGAAGGACCCCTCCATCAGTTGTGGAGCAGAGGAGAAGGCAGCAAGCTTGCTGGGGTCCTGGGAGGTGGGAGGAGAGGAGCGAAGAGGGGCCACAGGCACTGTTTGCCCTGCAAGCACTGAGATGCGTTGTGCACTGGCTTCCCATAACCTGCATGTCCTCTTCCCCTGCAGGACACAACCCCACACACTTCGGCCGGACAACCATCGCCAACATCCCGACACAGTACGTGGCTCCCGCCTCAGGGAGCACCGACCCGTGACGGGCAATGGGCTGTGTGAGCAGCAGGGCATGCCTGGGAGACCGTGTGTCTGTGGGCACTGCCCGCAGCCTGGGTGTGCTGCCTGGTCTGCAGCCCTGGCTGCTGGCTCAGGGAGGCCTGGCTGGGTGGCTGGGGTGGCCACGGGTGAGGTGCTGAGTACCAGGCTGGTCCCTGTGCAGCAGCGTGAGCTGATCTCGGCCTCTCCTCCTCCAGGGACCGTCTCCTGTGGCTGCACAGCATCTTCGCCCTCATCTATTTCATCCTCACCATCCTCTGCATGGCTCACCACTCCATCCATCTGGAATACAGAGAGAACGAGAAGGTGAGCGATATTCTCCCCACAGCCACCACCCCGCCTTTCTCAGCTCAAACGGACACCTTGGAGTGTGCTTTGAGGAAAGGATGGTCCAAGCACGTACGGAGAGCTTTAGAAACAGCCAGGGCCTGGGCAGACAGGGAAAGACAAGGTTGTTTTTCTCCTGCTTCTGGAAAAAGCCTGGCAGCCTGCAGGCAAATTTCCACTGTTGCCTTGTCACCGAGACGCAAGCTCGGCTGCATCTGGCTGTCTGTGGGGTGGCTGTGTCCGGCTGCGTCCCCGCAGCTGAGGAGCTCTGCAGTGACCCAGGCTGCATGGCTGGCAGTCAGTGCCCTCAGGCTCTCCTGTGCCTCCTGGCGGGTGGGACATCCACCAGGGGACCAAGGCTGTGGGTCCTGCACCTCCCTCTGCCCCCACCTGAGTGCAGGATGGTTCCTGAGCCCGTTCCCTCTGCGCACATCCCTTCCCCATCTGTACCGCAGCAGATGTGGCCATGAAGCATGATCTGGTGTGAGCAGGACAGCTGCAAGATTCCTGTGGGCCCCAGCCCCATCCTCTGCCCCTTCTCCTCCCCCAGGTCGCCCGGACATTGATGGTTACCCACATCCCCAAGGAGATCACAGACCCGTCCCTTATCATCAAGCATTTCCAGTGAGTAGCTGTGTCTCGGCAGGACGTCCCTGTCCTACCTGGGCTGCCTGGAGGCTGGCCACGAGCTGCCCCAGGCCCGGGAGGAGAGGCTGTCCCCAGCCTTGTCCCCCAGTGCCACTGTGTCCGTGTGCCCACAGCGAGGCGTATCCCAGCTGCACCGTCACCAACGTCCAGTTCTGCTTCGACGTACGCAAGCTGATGAAGCTGGATGTGGAGAGGTGAGCGCGTGGGGACCCCGCAGCTGTCCGTCAGTCTGTCTGCGTGATGCAGGCAGCTTGCTGAACAACCCTCCTCTCACTCTGCTTCCCGGCAGGCGCAAGGCAATGAAGGGGAGGCTGTACTTCACCACCAAGGCACAGAAGGAGGGGAAGATCATGATCAAAACCCACCCTTGCGCCCGCATCTTCTGCTGCCGCTTCTGTGGCTTTGAGCAGGTCGGGTGGCACGGGCAGGGCTGCGGGCAGCGTGTCCCCAGCGCGGGCAGGGCTGCGGGCAGCGCGGTGGCTGGCCCGTGCCCCAGCCCTGGCTGCTCCTGCAGGTGGACGCCGAGCAGTACTACGGGGAGCTGGAGGAGAAGCTCACGGACGAGTTCAACGCCGAGCGCAACCGCATCACGCTGAAGCGGCTCGACATGGCCTTCGTCACCTTCCAGGACGAGCGGATGACGGCCGTGTGAGTGCCCTTGGGCCTGCTGCTGCCAGCACGGTCCCCGGCCTGGCGGTGCTGTGGGATGGGGCCACCACCACTGGGGAATGAAGGGGACATGGGGCACCTTGCTGGCTCCCCTGGCCAAATCCAGCTGACGGGTCTGTCTCCGCTGTGCCTCTGCTGCCTGCCAGGGGCTGCAGGGCTCGTGAGAAGCAGGGGGGTCCTGAGCTGTCAGTTCAGACCTGACCCCGGGCTCCCTCCTGCAGGATTTTGAAGGACTACAGCCACATCCACTGCCGCAAGCACCCCCAGCAGTCCTCCGTCACCACCGTGGTCAAGTCGCACCACTGGGGCGTGCGCTACGCCCCCGCACCCAACGATATCATCTGGTGAACCCCCGTGGTGGGAGGGACAGAGGGAGGGCGAGCAGCTGGGAAGGGGAACCCACGCCGGTAGCTATAGGACTGCACCCATGCCCAGAGCTGGCAGAAGTCACCAGTTGTGACCGGGGTGATCACCCCACGGGTGGCAGGGCTCAGCCAGACAAGGTTCGGGGTGAGTGCCAGGCTTTGATTTTCCTGGCCTGACTCCAAAGCCTCCTCAGAGGATGGCACAGACCCCACTGTGGTCACACGCAGCCCTGGGGGCTCTGCAGTGGTGATGCAGCAGTGCGGGGAGAAGGGAGAGGGTGAGCTCAGAGCAAGGGCTGCGGGGTGGTCAGCATGGGGAGCAGGACACAGAGCTGGAGGGCTGGGCTGGGAGACCCTGGACACATGTTTTTTTCCTCCACACCACGTCCAAGTCATCCTTTCTTCTCCCAGGGAGAACCTGTCGGTCCGTGGCACGTCCTGGTGGCTGCGATTCATCCTCCTTAATATCTGCCTCTTCATCCTCCTCTTCTTCCTCACCACACCGGCCATCATCGTCAATACCATGGACATGTTCAATGTCACACGGCCTGTGGAGAGCCTCAAGGTACTTCCCGGGGCCCTGCACCAGCCTTCCTGAAGGGTCTGCATTTCAGCACTTGTCCATGGCAGGGACAGAGCCCCAGCTCGGTGCTGGCCCCTGTAGATGAGCCATCAGTGGGATGTGTGTTGATGAGGGGCAAGGAGAGCTCCCGCCCCTGGCTGTCCTGTTCTTGTGTGTGGTTCTAGTGGCAGAGTCCTGCCCCCTGGGCATACCTGAGCGTCGGTGCCTGTGTCCATGGGGAAGGGCAGCTTGGTTCATGCAGGAGAGGGGTGGGAAGAGCTCAGGAGCTGTCAGATGCTGCCAGCAGCACATTGCCTTCCTGCTCACGGACCCTTCCTGCTGGGAGGGCTCTGGCGCTTGGTGCGTGCCCATGGTGCACTTGGCTGTTCTTGAGCTCTTGTCTCCTGGAACCAGCGTCCCTGCTCAGGGAGGGGATGCTCCACGTGCATCTGCCCAGGGAGCTGCCTCCAGCACGGCGAAGCAGTGGCAGCATGGGCAGGCTCAGCTTGTTGCTCCCTGGAGCTGTCAGGGTCCTAAGAGAGTGTTCCCCATCTTTCCTCCTGCAGAACCCCATCATCACCCAGTTCTTCCCCACGCTGCTGCTCTGGGCCTTCTCTGTCTTCCTGCCATTCCTTGTCTACTACTCGGCCTTCTTCGAGTCGCACTGGACAAGGTAACGGGGCCCTGCACTGCCCAGGGCTGCTCAGGGTCGTGTTGAACGGGAGGAATTTCAGTAGGACCCATCAGACCCAACCTGCAGGGAGGCAGGCTGTGGTGTGGGAGACTCCACAGAGCCCCATGGACGTTCCCCTGGACAAAGATCCAGTTTGTACTCAAAGGAGCCATTTCTTTGCTGAACACTTTCAAACAAGTACAGGTGGAGCTGGCTTTAAGCTGGGTCTGAAGAAGTTTGCAGAAAGGATGACATGATGGTAGGCTGGCAGCAGCAGGGCCCTGGTCCTGACCTGGGAGGCACATCCCAGCTCTCCATGGTGGGCATGCAGGTTTGGGATGCTCAGGGTCTCATAGCAGAGGAAGCATTGCCCAGTTCCTACAGTTTGCTCTCTGTCTTGACCCTCTGCCAGCCCAAACCCCTGTGCCTGCTCTGCTGACCTCTTGCAGGAGCATTGCCACCACCTGCCACCCTTCTCTGAGGGGCAGGAGGTCCACCCCTGACTCCACACAGTCTGGGAGAAGTTCTGCAGCACCCCAGTAGCTGCACAGCTCAAGGGCACGTGGCATCCTTGAGCTGGTGGCAGCTCCCTGCTGAAGACCTCGATCCAGCCCAGCCTCCTCTCACCCTGCTTGCTGCCTTGCTGCTGAGGAGTGCAAAGTTCTCTTTTCCCCCCTTTCCCCAGGTCAAGTGAGAATCAGCTCACCATGCACAAGTGTTTCTTCTTCCTGGTGTTCATGGTCATCATCCTGCCCTCGCTGGGGCTGACCAGGTAGGGGCCAGTGGGCAGCCTGGGGTCACGCTGGGCTCCTCTCCTCCGGTTGAGGGACAGGAGCTGCTTCAGCCACCGATGACACATGGAGGCTGGATGCTCTCCACGTTGCTCTGCGCCCCCCCTTCTTTCTGAGCTTCTCCTCTGCTCCCCCCAGCTTGGACCTCTTCTTCCGCTGGCTCTTCGACACCCACTTTTTGGATGAGGCTGACATCAAGTTCCAGTGAGTACCGGGCTGCTCCCCAAGACACGGGGACCTGCGGGGCAGAGCCTGGCGCCATCCCCACTGTCCTCTCACCCTCCTTGTCCCCGGGGCAGGTGCGTTTTCCTCCCAGACAACGGCGCTTTCTTCGTCAACTACGTCGTCACCTCCAGCCTGATCGGGACGGCCATGGAGCTGCTGCGTATCCCCGGCCTCCTCGTCTACACCGCCCGCCTCTGCCTCGCCAAGTCCGAGCCCGAGCGGCTCCACATCAAGCGGGTGCGTGGCCACGGGCACCTCCATACACACACAGCTCCCGGGCACGGCAGGGATGCTCTGGGGAAGCTCAGGTTGTCCCGGTCCCGTGGGAGGTTTGTGTGGTGAGCCACCACACGAGGTGTGCTGCTGGCCCTGGCCCTGCGGGGCTAAGCGGGGTGAGACAACCCTGTGCTCCCGATGAGGCAAAGGCAGTAACGGCGCTGCTGGTTGTGCCTCAGAGCCAAGCCTACCAGTTCCAGTTCGGGTTGGAGTACGCCTGGACCTGCTGCATCTTCTCCGTCGTCATGACCTACAGCATTACCTGCCCCATCATTGTCCCCTTTGGTGAGTATGGCCCTGCTGTCCCCATCCGTGCTGAGAATGGCTTGTCCCAGCCTGCAGGAGCGATGTGGGGGCTTCCCATGGGAGGCACGGCCGCCAAACACCCCCTGTCCTCCTGCCAGGTTTGCTCTACATGCTGCTCAAGCACATGGTTGACCGGTACAACATCTACTACGTGTACATCCCCACCAAGCTCAACCAGCGCCTCCACGTCGCCGCCATCAGCCAGGTCGTGGTGGCCCCCATCCTCTGCATGTTCTGGCTGCTCTTCTTCTCCGTCCTGCGCCTTGGTAGGGAGAGCTCGGGGCTGTTCCCTTCCACTTCTCAGGGTCACCAGACTGAAGCTCTGGGGGATGAGCTTCACCCCTGAGTTAAGCGCAGGGGTATCAGCTATTGTTTGGGGCTGTCAGAGCTCACAACACCCCCAGCACGCTCCAGCTTGGGGCTCAGCATGTCTTTGGAGGCTCACGTCCTCACCCTGTGTCTCTCTGCCCTAGGTCCCACCCGCCCTGTCACCCTCTTCACCTTTGTGGTCCTCCTCTCCTGCATCATCTTCTCCTTCTTTGGGCTCTGCCTGAAGAAGCTGCAGCCACGGAAACCATCCAGCTACCAGGTGAGCGTGGGCAGCCCTTCCCTTCTCCCGCCCTGTGCCCCCTCAGTCCCCTGGGGTGTGTTTGCAGTGAGGGATCTAGGGGTTTGGCTGCACCCGGATCAGACCAAGGGCTCAGGCACCCACATGGCAGCTCCCCATCCCTGGATGCACCAGCGCTGGGTGGTGCCGTGGTTAGGGACGTAGGCAGCATTCCTGGCCTGCTTGGTTAAATCCTGGTTTGGCTGAGATTGAGCCAGGTCCTGCTGCGGAGGGGCCCCTGCACGGTGTCCCCAAGCTGGAGCTGCCCCCGGCTTTCCCCTGGCCCCGTGCTGCGGCTTCCTCCCTGCCTCCCCTCCCCAGATGTCCGATCAGTCCGAGGGCGCCTTCAACGATGCCGAGCGCAGCAGCGTCTCCTCCACCCCCAACTCCAACGTGAGTACCCCCACCCAGCCCGACGCAGCCCCCGGCTCACTCCCAGCCCGGGGGATGCGCCCCCTTGGGCCCAGCCCCTGGTCCCTGACCCCCGCTGTCCCCCGGGGCAGCTCTTCGTGGCCACGGTCCTGCAGGAGCCTGAGCTGAGCCTGACGCCGGCGGCCTCCCCGGCACACCAGTCCTACGGCACCATGGGCAACCACCTGGAGCCGGCCGAGGACGGAGAGGACGGGGGCCTGCAGAGCTTCGAGACGGAGCTGGAGACGGTGGAGGGCGAGTACAGGACGGGCCCCGTGCTGGAGAGCCAGCCCCGCTACCAGTGAGCAGCCCCGCTGCCGGGCTGAGAGCCGAGAGCAGAGGACGTGCAGGGGGCAGGAGCGAGCCCGCCCGCAGCCCCCAGCTCCTCGCACCGCCCCTGCCGCCAGCACCGACGGGTGCCCACTTGGCTGACGGCCCCACGCACGGGTGATGCCGGACAGGGGGGCAGCAGGACTGATGGCAGGGGGGTCCCCAGCCCGTTCGTTGCGAGGCGGCGTGGCCCTGCAGTCCCAGAGCAGCTCGGCCGCCCTGTACCCCCCTGGCCCTGTCTGCCTCTGCCAGCCCTGGGTGGGGGAGAGGAGGTGCAGCCCCGTGGGGTGAGGTCTCCCGACAGACCTTACTGCAAGGAAAGGAGGGCGGCCCTGCCTGTCAGCCGCATGTCCTCTCGGCCACGCCAAACCTTTGCTTGCCCACCCGCTGCTGCTGCTACCCATGACGGCTGTTTTGCTCCTTCCCGTGGCCCTGGGTGCTGGCTCCAGCCCCCAAAACCACCCCCAGGGCTTCACCGATCCAAGCGGGGGCTGCTGAGATGCTCGTGCTTTGGCCTGCGTGAGTGCATGGGGCTGGAGCAGCTCCTCCTGCTCCCACGCCTGCCTGAGCACCGTCTGCCCTTCCTGGGGGCAGCCTCCAAACGCACACCCCGCTCTCCCGCGGCGCCGAGCCCCCCATCCTGGCAGGGTTCGCCCTGCCCTACGCCCTCCCTCTGCTGCTGCAACGTGCTTGTGCCCTCGGGTCTTCAGGGATGAGTGTGTTTCGTGGCCATGACAGCAGCTGCCTTTTGACGGTGGCTCCCATCCTCCTGCTCCTGCTGCCCGTGCTCCCCCTGGGACAGGCCACGGGGATCTGCACGGCTCCATCCCATTGCAACACAGACAGGGGTGCTGGCAGCACCCAGGGGCAGTTTCTCCCCACTCTGCCGCTGTGATATGGGGCAGAGGTGGGGGAGAAAAGCTGGTGTGTGCCTGTGGGTGATGCCCAGGACCTCGCCTGGGATGTGGGAGAGCTGATCTGGGTCTTCCTCCTGCAAGGGGGACTCATGTTTGCATCGCAACACGGTGGGTGCCCTGTCCCCCACCCCTGCCCATCCCCGGGGTGGCACAGGGGACACGTGTGCAGGGCACTGTGGGGACACCCCGTGCCACTTCCCCTGCCCAGCATTACAGAGGCTGTCAGGTGTGGGGGCAAGGTGTGTAAATCCTTGGGGGGGTCACAGGCAGCCCAGCAGTGAGCCGTGAGTCTGAGCTCCCTGGACTGGCAGCCCCACCGACCCCTTGCCCCTGCATGCCCAGGCAGTGGCCGTGGCACCCAAAAAACCACCTGGCAGGCTCCTGGATCCCAGACATCCTCGCCACTGCTCGTCCTGGGGCTGCCCCGGATGGCAAGATGCTGGTGGCCCCGTCTGGCGGCTCGGTGGCCTCTCTCCAAGGGGCAGCAGGTACCGTGAGCAGCACCGTGTCCCGGGGAGCTCGGGCTCCGGCTGCCCTTGGCTGCCACGCTGTAGGAATGTGCCAGAGGTCTGTACCTTCTCGTTATTTATTGCTATGACCGTGCCTTGAATAAAATGACTTCACCCAGCCGCTGCCTGGTGTCGTCACCCCGTGCGTCCTGCCTGGTGAATGGGCTGGGAGGGATTTTTGGAGGTAAAGGGGAAGGCACAGAAGCAGTAAAGGCACAGGAGCAGAGGAGCACCCCGCAGTGTCACCTCAGAAGGGCACAGCCCTTGGCACTGGTCCCCTGCCCATCTTTCATCATTCCCCCACAGTGAGGGGCAGCCCAGGGCACCACCAGAGAGCCCCAAAGCTGACCTGGCACAGGCTGCCCAGAGGAGCTGCAGCTGCCCCATCCCTGGAGGTGCTCAAGGCCAGGCTGGATGGGGCTTTGGGCAACCTGGCCTGGTGGGAGGTGTCCCTGCCCATGGCAGGGGGGTGGAGCTGGATGGGTTTTAAGGTCCCTTCCAACCCAAAGCACTCTGCACTTCTATGATCCTATGTATGACCTGTCTGCCAGTGAGCCCTGGGGAAGTGACAAAAGCCATTTTGGGCACCTTTCTCTAGGTTTCAGCAGACAGCGCTAATCTGCTGCCCTCCTCCCTCCCAAAACATTCCGTACCCAAATTCCCCTGGAACCATACCCCTCATGGGGAGGGAGACATCCATTTGGGTGAAAACTGGAAAACAACAAGTTGCCCCCACCACACAGCCACCCAGAGGGCAGTCAGCCTGGAATCAGCGGCAGACTGGGCTGCACCTGGCAGGAGGAGCCCTTGCTGTGAGCAAGGCCCTCATGCTGGGGAGGCTCATCCCAGCCAAACGAGGCCCTCCAAGCCCCGTTATCCTCTGCCTTCACTGCTCAGGCCCCGGAGACTTGATGTGAGCCATGGGAGGAGGGGGCAGGACAGGACTTTGTGCCCAGGCCTCCGCAGCCCTGCAGGCCGCCCATCACCCTCGGGGCTGAGGCAGAGCGCAGCTGCCGCCCCCCAGAACAAAAGCAGCACAGCACAGAAGGGGTCTGAGGCTGGTTGGTGGCCTAAAGGTGTAATTCCATCTGGGACTGTCAGACCTGGCTGGCAGGCAGACAGCGGGCAGCAGCAGGCCGCCTATGCTGCCCATCCTGCGGGTCACGGCGCAGCTCAGCCCTCCACCCACCGTGCACAAAAGCACCAAAAGACTTCCAACGCTGGGTGGCTGCTCTTGGCACTTCCAGCATCGCCAAGGCTATTGCTGACAAGAAAGCAGCAAGCTCCCCCCGTCATCCTTTATTATATTTTTTTTGCTTGCTCAGGCCTCTTATATTAAAATAAACATCAGGCAGCCAAAAGGGCAGAGGCTCACTGTTGTTCTTTATTAAACAGTACAGCTGGGTGTAAGAGGCACACGGACTAGTTTATTTCCCCTAGGCCTTACACAAAACGTGGTACAGAGGAGGAGAAGTCAAGGAGCTGGGAAAGCTAAAGGAGGAGGGGATGGCTGGGTGCAGCGGCACGCACCCCATCCCTCACCCGCCTGCCTAATGGGGGCCAGAAGGATCCTCCCTGCGATGCTGAGGGCTACACAGGGGACGTCCCCATCCCCAGCCCCTGTCCCTGCTGCCCTATACCAGGGCTTCCCCCGCAGCTCCTCCATCCCTGGCTCCTGGACCAGAGCGGGGAAGAAGCCAGGGGCTGTGGCCGGTCCTTGCCCTGGGGGTAGTGCCAGCTGGAAACAGCGCTCGGCCAGTCCCACAGCAGCTTGCCCATAGAGGTGGCCTCTTCTCCAAGCACTCAGGTTCAGCTCCCAGCAGAGCCGTCAGGCGCTGCCTCTCAGCCGCTTCCTCGGCTTTCTTCCAGCAGGTGCTTTCTTCCTGCTCCTGCCCTAACGCAGCTCCGCCGCACACAGCTAACGGGGCACCTGCTCCACCCCGAAGTGGCCACGTCTCAAGTACGGCGGAGTTATTTCTGAAGGGCAAGGAAGCTCTGCGGATGGGCATTGTGTGCAGCTGGGAAGCACTCCAGGTCCCGACAGCATCAGCAGAGAAATTCCAGCTATGCTTCCTCTGGCCGAGAGCCAGAATCATTTCTGGAAGCCGTTGCCATGACATGATTGCAACCTTCATTTTTATTCTAAGGCATCGTTTCTTGTATTTACTTTATTCTCCTCAATACAAAGCATTAACTAGCCACCACTGCTGCTGCAATTCAGCGGGCTCTCAGGTTAAAACCAACCAGCCAAGCAGACAGAAATCCTTCCAGGCAGCAGCCCACAGCCACTAAGAGCAGCCCTACCTTGGCATTAACGTGACCCCACTGCTCGAAACAGCCCCAGGACACACAGTAAGCCGTGACCAACCTTACACAGGGAAAGACCCTGGGTGCCACGCAGGGGGGAGAGCACCAGGATGGACCCAGGAGCAACACCTGGGTGAGGAGAGCGGGTAAAAGCTCGCCGCAGGGACTGGGGAGGATGGCAGCACTGCACGGCCAGCTCCTGCCTCTGCTGCCCAACATGGCCACAGCCACCCCTGCCCCTGGAGCGAGCCGAGCCAGCCGCTACCTGCAGAGCTGAACCGGGCACAGCCGTGCACGAGAAGCGAGCGGTGACAGCCTCAGCAGGTCTCGAGCACAGCAAAGAGGATTTCAGGCAAGTGAGCATCCGAGGACACCTCCCGCTGTCATCTAACTAGGGTGGGCAGCGAGGGGAGAGGAAGGGAGGGGAGCCAGCTGAAGACCAGAGCACAGACACCAGCACTGGTGCTCCAGCTGGCCCCGAGGAGCCTGGGGCAGGGCAGAGGAGCTGTGCCGCGCTGCTTCCCCACTTCACTGCGGAGAAACAGCCCACGGGCCGCCGGCAAAGGCAGAGATGTGGTCGTGTCAAAGCAAGGCAGGATTACCGAGAGAGACCTGAAGCACGCGTAGCTGGAGGAGATGGAGACGGGCTGGTGCACAGAGACAGACGGAGAGAGGCAGAGAGAGGGTGAGCGCCTGCCCCACGCAGGGCTGCTGCGAGGCCAGCGGCGGGGAGGGCTGGCTGGGCTAGTCCCCCTCCGCGAGGGGCTCCCAGCCGCGCCGCATGGCTTTCACCACAGCACCGTAGAGTTTGGTCCAAGCCTCCCGCACGTCCGGGCTGAAGGCAGCGCCGAGGCATTTCTCCAGCATGTACAGCAAGGACTCGCCGACGGTCTGCAAACCAAACGGGGAGGCATCAAGCTTAGCAGTGGGGGAATAACAGGCAGCCCCTTCTCTTGCTCCACCACACTTAGGGCTTCTCCCATTGTGGGGCACCTGCGGAGGCAGCCAGCCCCATCCCTGGCTGTTCAGAGGAGCCCCAGAGGCAGCCCGGATCCTGTCAGGAGTTGACCCACACCATCCCATGCCCTGCCCCTTGCTGGCCCTCACCTCCCCACCAGCTCAGTGGGGAGCAAGGGCTGATGCAGGGTGGGTGACACCAGTGAGAGCTGCACACCATCCTCCGTGCCTTCCCAACACCAGCAGCCAGCCCGGTCCCCTGGCACAGCAGTGGACCAGCAGAGCTGAGCCATGCCAGGAGACAGGGTGGGAGCCCCAGAGGGAGGTTCAGGGCCTCCCTGCTCCTCATCCTGGGCTGCGTGGTGTCCTGCCTTGCCTGGGCTGGCCAGTGTCACCACCCCAAGCAAGGTGGGTTTATGTCTGGAAACATGGAGGGGCTGAGGTTCAGCATTCCCTAAGCATTTCCCTAGGGAAATGCCTTGCTCCCCTCTGTCCTCACTCCCTGGGCAGGAAACGAGGGGAGCTCGAGGGCTTTCCTGACCAAGCCAACATCACCGCATAGCTTGGGGCTGCACTGAGCCTCCAGCTTTCTCTCCAGCCGGCTGAACCCAGCAGGTGGGCACGGGAGGGTGGGGACAGCCGAGGGCTGCAGGCAGCGCTGCACAAACACAGCCACAGAGGGATGGAAGGGAATGCCTCACCGAAAAAGACTCGACCTTCACGCCGATTGCCTGGTGCTTCTTGCCGAGGTTGCAGAGATATTCTTCCAGGCAGGGCAAGTTCTCCAGGTGGCTCACGGCCGCATCAATCACCAGCATCACCTACAGGAGCACAGAGGCAGAAGGGCACTAACAAGGCTCTGCTGCCCTTCTGGAGGAAGGGGCTGACCCCTCAGCTTCACCCTTCTGAGCCCGACGGCCACCACCACCTCCCAGCACAGCAGGTGCCCTCTGAGCTTTCCTTTACTCTGCTGCGACCTGTGTGCCACCACTGATGGCAGCACGCCCCACATCCTTCTGCAGGACACTGCCAGAGGTGCTACAGCAAGCAGCACTGCTGGCCTCCCTGCCCCAGAGGAGGGAGGAGAGCCCCACAGCGGAGCAGTTATGGGCCAAGATCTAACACTGTTGTGGTCTTAGGAGCCCAGGACAGCTGCAGGGGAGCCCTGGAATTGCCAGGACTAGAGTTGCCTGCTAGAAGTTACCAAGATCTAAGGTTAGCCAAGGTATTTTGAGGTGAGGGGATGGCTAGCACAGCCAAGAGACCTGGTCTGGCAGAGCACGTACCACGGTGGTCTGTGAGGTGCAAGAAGAGCCAAATGGAGACAGGACAGAGAAGGGTTAATGAGGGATGAAGGAGCAGACAGACCAAATTGGAAGAAGAGATTAAAGCCAGGGCACGGTTGGCTTGGCAAAGCCAAGGAGTGATAGAATTGTGCTCCACAATTTCAACAGGGAAATTATCTCCAACAAGAGCAAAGAGCTATTTCAGCTTAAGGCAGTAATAGCAGAAGTAAAAATGGACACAACTTGTCCAGTAAGCAGGGGCTGGAAAATAGCAAAAAGCTTGCAGCTATCAGAGGAGAGCAGTCCTGAAGCAGCCTCTCACAAGGAGCAAGGCAGGCACGCGAGGCACTGCGCTGGTTTAAAGATGGAGGCTATGAAAACCAGCCTGAAGATGGAGGTTACGGGGTTACGAAGGCATCTGCAAGCCACAGCTGCGCTCTTTCTCTGCCTGGCTGCTCCTCAGGGCTCGGAGGGCTCCTGCTGTGCTGGGTCTGGCTCCCTCTGTGCATGAGCTCCCGCAAGGCGACATCGGCATCGCTCCTCTCCCGGTTCTGGGGGGAGAGGAGACTGCTGTGTGCTCCCAGCCCATCCCAAACCCCAAAACCCTGCCCGGAGGCTTCCTCCTGCCCTGCTCTCACCTTCCTAACGTGATCCAGGAACTCGGGGGCAGACAGGCACTCCTGGGGGCTGGCAAACTGCTTGCAGTTGTACTGGAAAAGGGGCAACAGGTCAGGGTCCAGATCAAACAACCTGCAACAGCGAGAGAGAAGCCCCCATCTCCTCACGTCCTTAACGTGGTGCAGAGCCCCGCTTGCCCAACCAGCAGCGCCCCGATGCCCCCTTTCCTCCTGCTGCTCCCTCCCCACCTGTGAAGGACGTGGAAGTCCCAAAGACTTAGCCTGGGGAAATGCAGGTTAGCTGCTGGCAAAAGAGGTTCCCCTTTCCCTTTCCCTAGGTCCCAGCTCTCAGACCTGTGGCTCTGGCACCTGTGGATCCATCCCAGCCCGGCACCGCTCCCCCAAATCCTGCTCGGTGCCTTCCCCTTCCCACTCCGCGATCCCGTTAAGCCCCAAAGCTACCCAAACCAGGGGAAGCCCCGGCGCTGAGGGGAGCCCAGGTACTCCAGCAGCCTCCCCTCTGCCTGGGGACCCTCTCCACGAGGGGACCCCGCACACCGCACCGCGGGGCTCCCCATCCACCAGGTTTTGCCCTGGCCCCCGCTCCCCTTTCCTTCCACCAACTCTCCGCCGGGCTTTCGGGGCGACTTCTTACAGGTTTTTCCCTTTTTCTTTCCCCACAGCCGAGGCACTGATCTCCTCGGGTGCGGGGCTCACCCACACAGCGTGTCCTCTGACTGAGGGGGGGCCACCGGGGCGACCACCACCACGACCACCGCCACCGCCACCTGCCCGGGGGTGACGGGGGGACCCTGTCCCGTCTCTTGGCCGCCCTCCACTCTTAATCGCTCACCTGGAGAAGAGGACGAGGCCGTGCTGCACCGGGCTGCCGCTCAGCCGCCGCCAGCTCTCCCGGATCAGCGCCCGCTGCGCTCCTGACAGCATCCCGCTCGCCATGGCGGGGGCGGGGAAGGGCCCGCCGGGGGGGCTGCCCCTTTCCGCCCGCCCCTCGCTCCGCCGCCACCTCCCCACCGCCCCCACGGCCCCCTTCACCTCGGGTCCCCCCGCCCCTGTCCCCCCCGCCCCGGCACCGTCCCCACGGAGCCCCCCGGGAGCCCCCCGGCTCGCACCTCACGGGCAGGGCAAGGGGAGGATAAAAGGAGCGACCCCGGCCCGCCCTGAGGAGAATTGGGGCTGGGGGCGCTGCTCCCGCCCTCGGGGACCCCCTCGCCCCCTGCCTCCTCTGAAGGAGGGGGGACTGAGGCAGCCGGACAGGCAATGCTGCTAAGGAGAGGAGGCAACTCAGCTCTGTCACACAGCTCCTGGACACCCAACTTCTTCCCTCTGATGCTCAGAGGGAAATGTGGTGTTTAATTTGGCCCAGGGCTGGAGGCAGCGCAAAGGAAACTTAAGAGCGAGCAGCCAGGGGCTGAAGCGGCACAGCAGAAAGCAGACAGCCAGAGCAGTCACGCAAGCTGGGGGTAGCAGAAGGATGAAAGCAAGATGAAAGTGCAAATGGCACCGAAACCAGCAGTCAGCTCTGGAGTAACGATGGTGCTGATCGCATTACAAGTTCTGCTTCTACCCATCAGGCTTAGTTCTTGTCATTAGGAGAGAAGACGGCAGCCTGGGACCAGAACAGGAGCACGTTGGCTCAGTGGGTGTAGAAAGGAGGCTCTTCCACTCAAGAGTACTGAAATCCAGCCCCAGAAGGAGGCAGGTTCAATGGCACAATACAACATCCTCAGCCCCAGCCACATCTCCCCTCCCAGGGGTCTTTCTCCAAAAGACCCAGCCTGACAGCACCGACTGCAGCAGCAGCAAGAAGCCTCAGGAGGCATCTCTGGAAGTGCCAGCACAAATTACCTGTTTTCTCAGGCCCCACGTTCTCACTGTAGACCAGAAGATGCTATATGTGAAAAGGTCCATGTATGTTAGAGGAAGCTAGAACTCTCTACCTAAATTCAGGCTCTTGAAGAGTCCCACAGACTCAAAGACATTGAGCCATTAGATGGAACTATGGAGTCCCACAAATACTTCCAGATCTCTGGATACTGAGCCAGAGGAAAATGTGGTTCCAGGTTTTCTGTGCTTTGAATGTCATTGCTAGAAAAGACTTCATTGATGCCAAAAGTCTCAGGTCCCAGTAAGACACACATGCAAGCATCGTTTTCTTTGTTAAAACTGCAGCATTTTATCTTTCACAATCATTAAGAAATGCCTGAAAAACATGATCTCTACACCTCTAAATTTCTGTAAAATGAAGACTAAATAAGGACCACGCAACACTGAGGAAAAGCCACAACTTATCACAGCTGGGCTTCTGGAGCACACAAAGCGACAACCCTCAGTGCTTCCCACTGCTGGCACCATCTTCTGGTCTCCAAGTTAATGTTTAGAGCCGAGTCTTGGCCATCTGGTTGCAAAGGGAACACGGCCCAGTAATAAATCACTGCAACTGCTGGAGCAGCAAGGATCCTGAAAGAGCAGCTAGGACAGAAGCAGGAATACCAGGTTAATCTGAGCAGAGCAGCGAACACGAGCCCAGCAGTGGCAATGCAAACATGAACCTTTAGCTATCTTGCTGCTGATGGAGCACACCAGCAAGAAGCACGAAGCGTCATCCCATCTGGAAGGATGTGTGTGCAGTCAGAGCACAGCCTAGGCTGAGTATCTGCCTAGCACCATTTTGGGTATAGTCGGAGCTGGGTGACAAGAGAGGAAGAGAAGCACCCAAAAAACAGGCTGTTGTAGTTAAGAGTGACCAGCTCCTGAATGCAAGCAGCATGGATACAGAGGGTGCAAGGGCAGGAGGGGAAGATGGCTGAACAAGGAGACAGTGCAGTGAGGCTCCCTGCAGTCTGGCTGGGATACAGGACACCTTTCCTCGGCTCTGTGCAGGCACCACACCAGCTGCCATGCCAAAAGTAACAAGGAAATGCAGGCCGAGCTGCTCGTCCTAGTGGAAAGGACATTTCAGGCAGCAGCACTGAAGCCACGATGGCAATAGAAAATGGTGGCTCGCCTCCAGCTTCCCCTCCGTGCCACAGATGGTGGCTGCAGGCTGAGCCCTCGCTGTGGGCGCAGACGGGACCACAGCAGCAGCAACACCCACTGAGTCTTCTCCTGTGGAAGATGTGGGGCACAGGCAGGGAGGTGGTGATACCCTGCCCGCCTGTGGGCACCCAAAGCACACTCCAGTACTAAACCCAGCAGAGGCTGAGAACCAAAAGGAATTCTTTCCTTCCCACCACCACACCAGCTCCTTCTGGGCGGGATGCGGGCACGTCCAGGGGCAGGGAAATGCCACAGAGAAGCCATTCCCCTGCTGCCTATCCCACTGCTAAGGGGGCTCTCAAGAGCATTTTTTCCCCCTAAAACAGCCTATGTCTTCCAGCACAGGAGGAGGGAGCTGTAAGGAGGGATCTGAGGTGGGAGACAGGAAGAATTCAAGGGTGAGAAACACCCAGAAGCCATTTGCATGGCTTAAAAGCGAGGACCCAGGACTGGGGAGGCACGGTGCTTCTCCTTGTGTGCAGAGGAGCCATGTGGCTGTGGGGGGAGCTCCTTCTGCTGCCACAGCACTGAGCTGCTGACAGGACGAGTGGAGTCCAGGGAGACCCTGAGGTACAAGGAAGAGCAAACAACAAACTTCCCTCAAGTTCAAGTATTTAGTGAGCCTTCAGGCATACAGAAGCCCAGGGATGCATCAGGAGGTTGAGCACTGCAAACATTTCCACAGCCTGTGGGTTTCCTGCCACGGCTGGTCCCCAGCTCCCTTGGCTCCATACACCTCGACAGGCAGCTCAGCTCTTTTCTGAAATGTCCTTGGATTTCTGCAAGACTTTCCTCGAAGCTGTCATGAGTGAAGAGCCACCAGGTCAGCAGCACAGGCTGCTCCGAAATCATCACTAGGCCTACTGAAGAAAGTGGAGGCAGATTTCCAGTGAAACACTCAGGCCTCCAATAAAGCCCTGGTGTGCTTCAGAAACCACATGCTTATGTTTTAAATTTGTGGTGGATCTCATTAATCTAATCTACACAGTCACAACTTCCCTTGCCAAGTGCTTTACTTGTTCAGTGCCTCAGTTTACCCATAGGGAAAGAAATTTCCAAGTCTCATAAAATGGTTCAACAGGACATGGAATAAGCTCCAAGCACCAGCCCCCAGCCCTGCCCTCAGGGCCCAGGGCACCTGGAGAACAAATCTCCCTGCCCAGGGAGGCCACCTGGGCCTGGCCTAGGGTTATGGCTGTGCGTGTGCTGCCGTGACACGGTCAGATTTTGTTCAGCTGCTGTTTGAACACAACCAAATCCCCCCTTTGGACTCCTGCTCATTTCCAATTCTACATCCGTGAGTCCTCATGAATAATGCCCCTCTGATCTAGTTGCTTCGGGCTTCCTGCTCGCCTTGGAGCCAGATTCCTGGGCTTGACTAATGCCCCCTTTCCACCCTTCTCCTCCGCCACAAAAGCACAGGCCACGATGTCTCTTCCTTGCCCCAGCCCCCCGTCCCCACCCTCAGGTGGGAGCAGGAGCCATGCCACGTTTCCAGCAGGCTTCTGAAGCTACCCCCTCAGGCCACGACGCAGCACAGCTCAGTGGCAAAGCAAATCACAAAATGCTGTTGCATAACAAGAAGCAAAAGAGATGCAGGAGGGAATAATCTTACCCATAAAATGATTAAGGCAACAGTTGCAGAGCTCGCTGACTGCCACGGTGCCTGCACGGAGAGCAGGGCAGCACCACCGACCTTGAAGATTTGCGCTAAGGGGGGAGGAGGCACAGTGTATGGGAGAGAATTCAACAGCAGAACAAAATGAAAACGTGTTTTTTTTTGATGTCCCTTTGGTGGTAAGCATCCACAGGTTCATCCTAGGCCTGCCAGGGCCCAGATGGGGAAAATTTTGTGCAGACAGGTGAAAACAAACCACAGGCTGACAAGGCAAGAAGCTGGGAGAGAATCCAAAGGAGACCACACATTGCTGCCAGCCTGAGTATTCCTGCCTGTAGAGGAAAGAGGATGCCAGACCAGGTCTGGCAGCTACAGATGCATGGACCTTACCTTGGTTGTTATTCACCTTGTGCTCTCTTTAGCACAGTTGCTACCCCCACCACCAGGCCAGAAGCAGCCTCTGCCAGCACGCCCGGCCCCTTAGCAAGCAGTGTCAGCATGGTTACGTGGCTCCTGCAGGCTTGGAGCTTCCCCAAGCTGTCCTTACACTGGCTTGGATCATCTTCAGCTGCTGACATGTCATGGCAAAAGCCTGGTGGGAGGATGTTTTATCCTCCCAAGAGGCTTCCTCTGAAGTTCCCCCACTGGTCTTGCCTCGTATCAGAAGCGCTGTTGGTACCAGTCTCTGAAATGCTCATTGATTGCCTTTCCTCTGATCTCAACTCCATTCTTTCCTTCCTTCTTGCAATCCAAATGGATACTATTGACCAGGGTCTCTCCTTCAATCATTTGCCCTACAGCAGTTTTCTCTGAGAGCAGTGCCTTTGCTGTGATTTATTAAAACAGACATTTTGCCTTTAATTGCATCCCTTCTTTCACAGCAAGGCTGTGCTAGCATCACCACCTTTCAGCTCTGCACTCTGCCATCTGCTTTCAAAGCAAACTCCGTGTGTTATTCCTGCTACATGTACAATCCTTTTCTTGAGGCGGCTTCAGGCCGTCCCTTCACCTATCTGAGCCATCCCAGTTTCGTGTCCCTCTCAAAAATATTCCCCCAGTTCAGCAAGAAATTCTGCTGAACAGTTTTGTTGATCCCCAGTCAGAATGTGTTGTGTTGAATAAACATTTTGGCTCTGTCTTGAAGAGATTGACATACTTATGCCACATGATAAAGCACTTTCCAATCCATTAGTAACTAAGTAGGATATTAAACAGCAACCATTAGCAATAAGGACTTGAAATCAGCAGGCACAGATAGCTTGCACCCATGAGTCCCACAAGAGCTGCCTGAGGATATCTCCAACCTACTTACATTGTTGTTGTGGTTTTTCTTTTTTTTTTTTTTTTTTTTTTTAATAATCCTTGGAATAAACAGAAACTTCAGGAGACCGAGTATAAAAATGCACTCATGCTTAAAAAGGCCAAACAGGATGATTAAGTAAGGAAGAAACCAACAAGCCTGACAAAAAAACATCGCAGACAAAATAATAAGAAAGTCGGGAGGACGTTTGTAATAAAAGCATTTGAAGATGGGTGTGCAACTTCTCAGTGATCTGTTAATCCGTACCTTTCCCTCTTTGCCAAGTAGTGGTCTAATTCTTTATCCATCTCATACCACTGATGTCCTCCTGACAGTTCTTTGCTGTCTTTGATATTCCTCACTGTGTCCTCCTTTTGTGAAGCAGCCTATTTTATTTCCTCCTCCACAGAGCTCTTTCACAGCAGCCCTTAGTAACCCAACAGTTTTCACTTCATCTGCTTCTCTCTTGCATTTGAAGTCAATTAAGAACTTGCTACTTAACTTTTGATCTTTGGCTTCTTTGGCTCTTCCTGACCTTGTTTTGCAAGTGGACAGTCTGTGCTTGTGCTCTTGTTATCCTTATTCTAAATCTCTCATCAGACTTGCTTCCCATGGGATTTTGCCTGGAAGTTATCAAATTGTTTAAATTCACTTTCTTCAGCTGCACTGGCTTTTTTGGATTGTTACCACATAGTTCAAGTTTTACTAAGGGACCATTTCATGTACCTTCATGTTCTATCTCAACCATCTCCTACCTATTTGTCAGCTAGTGTCCTTCTCTACCTTGTAACCAAACAATTATTGTCCCTAAAGTATTTTAAGGGATGAGCACACAGCCAGGGTAGGACTCAGCTGGCCCAACACAGACATGTTCACCTAGGCAAGGAACAATCTCCCTTTCTGGTCAGTGGAGAAATAAGGGTACTCCAGAACTACCTCGTCCAAAACTCAATGGTGAATAAGAGTTGGATGAATGAAACTCAAGTTTTATCAGCTGCAAGGACGTCAGCTGCAAGACAACAGGATGACAAGCTTTGGATGAAATCTGGAGATAAAAGAATGACTGCAGGAATGGTAAATACGGAAAAAGCATTTTCCAGTAATCGTAATGCTTGGTAGGCTATGCACATTCATAGAGCACAAACTTTCTGTTTCCAGATCATGCATTACATGGGACAGAACTACAGTTTGGAGATGGTAGATTAGAAGACAACTCTGAAGTCTAAGACAACCACATGTAAACCGGGAAATAGTGGTAGGAGCAATGAAAATTCATTTCAGCATATGGAACTGGGGAGACTGATGTTTGAAGACAGCATGCTGTTTGGGAAACCATGGGGGTAAACTGAAGAAAATGAGAAAATAGGCACAGAAATCAGAGGGACAGAGAATGCAAGTTCAAAATCTGCAGTAAAAGTTTCTATATTTGGTTAGCAAAAAGATTAAGCAGCAGCTTGAAGACAGAGCACAAAAATCTGTATGAAGAGAAAATACCAAGTTATATAAGAAAACCCTCATTCCTGTTGAGTAACGTGAAATGGAAAATGGCTGTAATTTAGAGACACAGAAACCTGGCAGATTCAGAACAAGATGTAATGAGAACCACGTATGGGGCATTATGCAAATGGCATCAATCATCACCTCCATGAGCTCAGTCACCTGAAGAAAGAAACCATTGTTTTAGAGGGCAGTGGTAAGTTTTATTTCAGCTGTAATCAGCATACTCTGAACAGCATTTCATTCCTCTTCCTTCCAGTCATCTCCCTACACTCTAGAACAGCTTCTGCACTAGCAGTCCTTCCTTCCAGGATAACAGCCCAAATCAGGCAATACCCAGAGACCAACTTACACTTTCTGAAACAGTACAAAATATCCAAGGGCTTTCCAGTAGCCATCTGTCAGCCTATTTTATCACCTTGTGCAGGTCATACTCCAGTTTCCAGCTGTCCTGACTTTACTTCAACAGCCCTTGGACCATGTCTAAACAGACTGGCTGGCTCTCCTCCAGCAATGATTTAGGCATCAGTGTGTAGCCACAAATAAGGCGGCTGTATTTTTTCTACCTTCTGCTTTTATGTTGGTAATGGCAACCCCTTGCTATCCTGTACTTAAAAGTAAACACTTCCCTGTCACTACAGCCTGGCGTACAGCCTGGCTCAGACTTACAACGTTCCAGTTTTATTATGTTCTTACATTGTTTTATTAGATTTCTGCATTTAGTTCACAGCAAGGGCCTCATTTGTACAAAACTGTCATCAGTCTGATGTTACGGACACTACACACTCTAAGAATGACTCATAGAAAAATGTTGGTTCCTTGAAAAAATTACTCGATCTGTCAAGTTAAATGTCTAAAGGCAACCTACCAGAAGTCTGATGAATACACCCATTAAACAGGACGCATTACACATACTTACAATTTAACAGTTTTACCATAGAGAAATAAATCCACGTCAACAGACAGCACTTCATCCTCAGCCAAATGTACCAGTTTCGCTTCCTACTGTGCTCATCAGCGCATCGCTTGGACTGCAGCAAGGCCCGACCTCCGGGAACTGCAGTCCAGCAACATTTGCATGCTAAAAGCTGATGCTGGCAATGAGTTCTGGTTTGTAGATCACTGCTGCCCTTAGTCAGATTCACCATTGGAGAACTTCAGTTGTGCATGCGAGGAAAAGACTGGGATGGGGGAGCTGGAACAAGATATAGCCCCAAAGAGAATGCTAGAAAGAATAGGTATTTAGAGGTATTTATTACAAATTTGAATTCAAAATTCTACCACATTCTCCATGATTCCCTGTACAAAATACATTTATAGCTCAAGGGACCATTTTCCCTTCCACATGGTACAGTGCAGTAATCCCACTTCTACAACATGGTTCGTGGACAGATGGACACATGCACACACACGCACACACCAGCAGCATTAGTAAGACAGGCTCAGATTATAGGACAGCTACAAATGAGCCCCTCTCGCCGCTGCTCCAAGCTCTTGGTCCGTCAGGGGCAAGTTCTCCAGGATGGCTCTAAACAGTTCCTCTTGTAAAACAATAAACCCATTCACTGAGGTTTTAGGACCAAACACAAATACAGCGGGAGTGGTTTCTGAGCTAGTACCTCCCATACCGCAGCTGTCACCTGTGACTATCATAGCCCTTGACATTCAAAGAAAAGAGCACAAGTGAATTAAAGAAGTTAAGCAACTCACAACCAACCATGCAACTCAGGTCTTAGTGCCTTAAAACAGACAATTTTCAGTCCTTTCAGTCCTGGCTGCTTGCAGCCCACAGCACCATGAAGACAGCAAATATGCAATGGAGGTGGTCTTATCCTCATCTTCCCTTTTCCAGATGGAAAGAGCCTTATAATATTCTAACAGTCCACACATTTCTGCCTTCATAGCAGTCACACAGCAGTTAGGTGAGGGGGAAGGTCACTTCACCACCCAAGGAGTGGTCACTTGCTGTAAAGGGGAAAAAAAATCTTACCTACATTCCTCAGCTGGTGGAGATGCAGGGCCAGAGCCAAGGAGATTTTCACATTGCTGCAGTATCTTCAGAGGAGGAAAGGGTGTTACAGGGGCACTTGTGCAGAGTGCCAACTCAGACTAAATCACACAGACACGGCCCCTGGAAGGGAAATGTCTAAGTGCAACAATGGGGAATTTCAGGCAAATGCCTGTGTTTCCATGTTGACAGCTGGTTCACTCTCAAGTGCCTTGATAAAGATTCTCAGATGTATACAGAGGGACAGTTGGCAGAAAAATCCTACCCTATGAAACATTTCTTTACCTTTCCATAATTTGGTTCTGGTTTTACTCTCCCTGCAAGTGATAGGTTCACTCAGGATACTGTGTGGTGTCCTGTCCTACCCCTTGTTCTGACTCCCCTACGAAATGGGCACACAGCCTAAAAACTTGGAGGAAAACCAATGACACATCCTGTATGGTGGGAAGCACTTGAAAAAGCAGAAGGGAGGAGAGAGATATAAAGAGGTAGAACCTATCGATGCTCTCTGTGCACCACCGAGGCCACCCAACAGATGCAAAAAGAAAACTCTGCAGAGGAGTGGTGCTGGCTGTCCTATTGGCAGGACTGCAAAGGAGGCTGGTAAGCCATGCATGGCACACAATCCTCCACCTGGACCAAGGGTAATACCGATAAAGGAATCTCCACTCAAATCCTCCTTGCGGTCACAACTCTTGAGTGTGTGTAGTCCTCCTCCTGGAGGCAGACTGGTCCCTGCTGCTGGAATACGTGTGCACAGAGGTGTTCTGATGCAGCTGTTAACACAACCTTTTTAAGATGAATGGCTTGTCTAGGAGAAGCCAGATGAGCCTAGAAACCATCTATCCATCCTCCGAAGACTGAAGAGGAGAAAATATTTGCACACACAGACCAAAAAAAAAAAAAAAACAAAACAAACAGCGAACCTGGAGGCCTGCAGCTTTTTGTGTTCTGAATCTATACACACAGTTTGATGAAACACTTCACTAGTGATAAAAGGAGCCCTGTCAAACAAACTTCAAAGCAAGCAGCTGCTCGAGGGAGCAGCACCTTCTGGCACCTTCTGAAAAGCACCACTAGCTATTTTCCACGTGGCTTGGGAAGAGGACTAATAAGCAAGCCTCAGGATGAACCTGAACTCATCCCACAAACACGCATGGAAAAGGTGAACTAAAGCAGCCCAACTTCCATTCAGAATGCAAAGAGTGCCCTGTACCCATTACCTCACACCTCCACCACTGAGACCTTCTATATCAGTCAGTTAAGGGAATCCCATTCCATTTTAATGACCTAGCAAGATACTGGTTACTATTCTGTTCCAGATACGGCCTGACAAGTTGGTTTTGTTTGTATGTTTGCTTTTGAGAAGCAAATATTGAGAATCAAATACCATTTTTTTCCATTGCTCTTCTACTGTAAGCAAGCAGCAATATCCATTTACACTGACTTGAAAACCCAATCCTTGGAGTCCAGTGGTTGCAGATGAAATGCGTGCATTTTTTTAATGTCTAGTCTTCAAATGTAGACCTTTTAATACTATTAAGTACAGATTAAAAAAAAAGATTCAGCTGGAGGTTGCTCCCTCTTGTGGAATATTTGGATTATTTTTTCCCACTGTATGACACCATCCAATTACCAGCACACAAGACCTGAGAAATAGGGTAGTCTCAATGCCAATCAAATGCTCTCAGAGGATTTCTGAATTGGCAATCCTAGAGGAAAAAATAAACACCTTTGTCTATACAGAAACAGAAGCAGGGGGGATGGGAGTAAGATAACTACCGCCTTCAGCCAGCTAACCCCCAGACTCGGAAGCATTGTGTTACTGCATAACACAAGTTTCTTGTTTTTTATTTTTATTTTTTTGCCATTAGTGTTAAAGACAAGTTAAAGGCTGGAAAAAAAATACACTTCAAATCACAGCTTTTGTCAGTTTTTGTGGAAATTCCTCTCCATGGCAATGGGACTATTGTAAGAAAACTCTGGATCAGGATAGCAAGGCATTGGGCTGATCATCTCACCAAAGCAGATGCTGAATCACATTGCCACAGAGGCAGCACTGCAGTCTGTCTGCCATGCTGCCAACAGTTAACGATTCGCAGCTCCTGTCACAGAGCTGGATCTGAAGAACTTTGCAGCCTTCTCCCCCGTCCTTCTTTCGTAGATATCACCTTTGTGAACCCCTGGCTCATGCAGGTGGGGGCACTTCCTGCAACAGCCAAGTGGAAGAGAATCATCAAACCCAGTAGCTAATTAGTGCAATGACTTCCCACTAAGAATTATCAGCAGGTAATTAACTCAAAACCTTTAGAATCAAAAGCACAGACCTCTACTATCGGAGTTAGTTTCTATAAGAGTCAGCTTCTGGGGAGAGAAGTGACATTCCACACCAGAACCTTACAATAGCGAGCAGCTGCCTTACTGAACAATCCTACAACTCCTCTATTAAAAAGGAATGAAAGCCAGTCTGATGGAGACAGTCCCCCATGGAGAACAACTATCTTGGGGATGTTAATGCAGCCCTTCTGTGCTGTAGGAGTTAGATCAGAACTCAAGGTTTCGTAAGAGAAATGAATGTACATTTAAACACAGACACACACACGCTGCTCTTCCAGTACCCACAATTTTGATGCATGGCTGAAAAGCAGAGCAAGAAATCTGAAATGTTAGGCTTGAGTTCCTTGAAACAAACACAAGAGTTTTGCAAATATTAGTTCTTGAGACACCAACACAGCTGGGGTCTAAGTAGCGACCATGAAATGTGACAAGAAATTGAAACTGAGCAAAGCACAGATGGACTAAAAGGAATAATTCACAAAAGCAGACCTAATAGAGGAGAAAGGCACCTCATATTCCACTTTCTTGGAAGGGGTGGATTCAACATTCAAGAGCTGTTGACATTTAAAGAATTTTTGCCTGGCCTCACATTTCCTTCAATGCAGTAATTAATTAGCTGGACAGCCATCTATGAGAGGGAACTTGCTCAGTATTGGAATATGGAGTGCAGATACCAATGGCCAGTTCTGTAGCTGCCACATTCATTAAGATGAATCCTTTTTCCTAAATGCCATAGGTACTGGCACTGGAATAGCTTGGATCAGAAGACAAATGATAGCTGTCTAAAATTTTCAAGCTATCATTTCAGTCACAATCACACACCCAAAAGGCCCATCTTCACAGTGTACTGGGGCAGAAAATAAATCACCTGCTGTTTCCACTATAATTTCCTTAGCAGTTTCAGAAAGAACTGCAAAGCAGCTACAAAGTGCTGAGCTGGAACAGTCTGGCTCTGAGTGCAGGCCTGCTAGGTGATTGCTCTAAATGATTAAAGGTGACCAGAAAGCAAGGCAGTATAAAAGGATAAACAATCTCCATCTCCCCTGTCAGCAGAGGGCCTGGGAGACAGACAAGGCACAGTGGCTCAGGAGATTTCAAGCAGACCCCTTCCAGTCCCATTATAAAAATTCAGGGTCAGAACAAAAAAATTCTGACAGCCAGGGCTGAGCAGTATGGGGATCCCCACAGGCTTATTTGAAACTTTAGGGAGAAAAACCTTGCCGTCAGAAAGGTCATTAAATACGGTTTAAATCCCAATGCCTTGGAAACTATCTGGCTCTCAAACTGCAACGGTACTTACATTGCATGTAGGAAGACAGACACACACACGTAAACATGCAACTGCACACAGTCCAGCTTGTCCTGCTCTGACTGCTGCAATGCCACTGCTGTTTGCCTGTCAAGAGTTCTGATACACTGCTCAGAACTGAGAGTTAAGCAGCCCGCTGTCCAGGAATATAACTTAAGGGTTCACAACATGAGTCTTTCTAAGAGAATCTTCTCATGGTCAGCTTTTGCATCCTCCAATGCAGGCAGTGCAAACAAATGCCAAAATAACAGGGCTGCTAGACCCAGAGTACGCCAGAGAGAGGGCATTTTACAGTCACATCTCCAAAGTGCCAGAATCGGTTCAACATGCAGCAGTCCTTGTGCTTTTTACTCTCTGTTCCCAGGCTCCCTTTGCTGGCTCTAGAACTCCCAGGAGTCCATCCATCGGAGCCCTGCCATGGGGCTGCTGGGGTCGGAGGCCATGGGTCCTATCATCCCGTAGGACAGAGGATGGAAGAGGTAGAAGCTGTGGAAAGAACCCAAAATCAGAGACCACACAGTTTTTTGTCTCAACAACAATGCAGCGTGTTAGTCCATACAGATATCCTATAGGACCTTTGTTTTTTGGATGCTCTTGAACTTCGCTGGTGACATTCTAATCTCTGCTGAGTACAATATACACATAATACAGTTTCTTCACAGGTATCATTTTCTTTTAGGAAACAATAGCTTTGAAGAACAGCAACTGAGAAAGCTTGCAGCAATGAAGAATTTGCCTGTGTTTGAGGGATCTGGCACCATCTGGCATGGGGACTAGAATCAGAAATCACTGAACTCCGAGTTCAGCAGAGAATGGAGCATTCATACTGAGTGGTAGAATGAAAGAAAGATTCCCTGCAATGGAAAGATGTTTTAAAACATGTTGCTGGGACACAGATGCTGAATCTAATCAAATTTGAGAGTTGAGATTTGGGCTTGATGTTCAGCAGAGATGAGAGGCAGAGACAAATGCTAAGGGTAGTTACCAGGCACAAAGGTTCCACTGAGACTGTGGTTGTTACACATTCAGAAGTTGAGCTTTCAGCACTCACCTGTACACGATGAGTAGAACCAGTGCCAGGATCCCTCCTCCATATACTCTTCTAGCTGCAGTGCTGGGGGACAAGAACCCAGCAAAGAACTTCAGTAGTGTGTCCCAGGTGATTCCTAGAAGGATGAGGCAGAAATCAGGAGCAATGCAGGAGCCAAACAAGAGTTGCTACATTCAGTCAGACTGGGCTGACCAAGCTCTATTAACACCAAAAAACCTTGTCAGTTTTTAAATCTATTTACCTTGCTAGAATTATACAGATTGTTTTCTATCAGCAGAGTTATTTTTTCTTTCTTTCCCACTTGAGATCTGGACCTCAGCCTGTTAACTAAGGTGGCACAAAAATCACAATAAAAACTACCAAGATTGAATTACAACTGGACATGACAGAAACGTAAGGACAGCAAAAAAAAAAAAGGAAGTAACACATATAAAAGCACAAAGTAACAATGATACAGCAGAGGATAGGAATCACATCTCAATTCAAATACCCTAACCACTAGACATGACTGCCTCTTCAGTGTGGCAATGAAAAAGAGACAGGTAGGCACTGCAAGCTGCTTTGTGAAAAACATTTTCATTTATTCAGTGCTTTCAGGCACTTTACACAGGCAGAAAAAAATATGAGAATATACTGTTTAGTCTGAAAAATCTCCATTTAACAGAATTTCACCTGTTTCCCTGCCTCATCTTCTCTCAGTCTTCTGTATTTACCTGTCAACATGCTGGAAAAAAGCATGGCAGGAAAGTAGTGGTGGAAGTAGAGAACTCGGCCCATCATAAAGAAGGGGAGGTAATGAAGGAACCAGCCCAGAGCAATCTGTCCTCCACCATGAAGCACAACCCGGGACAGTTCTGGAACACAAACAAACAGGCTTCAGCAGAAAAAAAAAAACACACAAAAAAACAAAACACCAGATCCTGTTTACAAGCCTTGTCACAGTAAGTAGCATGTGAATCACAGCAAAATAAACAGGAATGATCTTTGGAGTAAGTCATGCATTGGTCTGAAATTGGTCCAAGCCTCTGCACTATCCTAGCTACATTCTCTCTATATATACACAAACACTTTCCAGGAGAAAAATGAGCATTAGGTATTATATAACTGCATCTATGTTTATTATTGCATTTTATTATTATATAGCATTTTGTATGTTATTACATTTTACATAAGAAATATGTCTTAATATATCTTTTTTGATAAGTCTCAGTGGATTGGCAGGAGGTTGCCCTAGAGGCTCTATGTTAAGACCAAATTTGCAGTTTCTCAGGATGCACATTAGACTAATTAGGTCATTCCAGTTTCCGATGTTTTATGTTCTCTGCAATGAGACTACAAGCCATCTAGATGATCACTTTGCCAGCCTCTCCTGGAAAGAAATGTTGCTTAGCTTTCACAGCATGGGGAAAGGACTGAGAGCTCTGATGTCTGCATGCAGATTAGCTAATCACTTATTGTTTGACTTAATAGTGTCACATCATGTTTGTTATTTCCCTTTCAATGTAGAGATCTACAAAAGTAAGTAGCCATCGATGTAAACTGCAATGCATGACTTCTTAGGATTTGCAAAAAGCTGTATTACCCAGGCTGGGGTCAGTAGCTCTGTTAGAAAAAACATCAGATTTTATCACCTTCTCATAGTGGTATGTCCAGATCAAAAACCGCTCCAACAAATATGCAGCTGGTCATTTCTGAGCAGCAGTAATGCCATGGTTTTGGCTGGGATAGAGTTAATTTTCTTTATAGAGGCTTTTACAATGCTGTGTTTCGTATTTTTGATGAAAATAGTGGTGATAACACACCGATTGTGCTGAGCAGTGCTTAGACTCAAGGACTTTTCTGCTTCTCGTTCTGCCGCCCTGCCAGTGGGGAGGCTGGGGGTGCACAAAGATCTAGGAAGGGACAAAGCCAGAATGACTGACCCAGATTGACCAAAGGGACATCCCATGCCATTGATGTCATTGTCAGTAACAAAGGCTGGGGGAAAAGAAGGAGGAGAAGGGGACATTCAGAGCGATGGCATTTGTCTTCCCAAGAAACCATTATGTGTGATGAGCCCTGCTGTCCTGAAATTGCCTGCCAATGAGAAGCAGCAAATGAATTCCTTGATTTGCTTCGCTTGCACATGCAGCTTTTGCTTCACCTAATAAGCTGTCTTTACCTCAGCCCATGAATTTTCACACTCCTACCTTTCTGATGCTCACCCCCAGCACCGTGTTCAACTTCCAGAGGCTTTAATATGATTTATGAGTAAGTTTTTAACACAGAAATCCTAACATCAGCTTTTCCATGCCAGGAAACGAGGGTGTTATAACAGATTCTATAATGTAGGATGCATAGGAGAATTGACCTCACCTTTGAGTTCAGATGACAATTGGACACCTCTCTTCAGTGCCACAGCAGTGGAAATTGCTGTCAGAAGATACAACCCAATAGTGAACAGATTTAGCCACCAAACCACCTATGTAGGAAAAGAGAAAGACTTTTAGGACTTAAGGCTGTAAACAGGAATGAACATGTGAAAGGAAATGAAAAGCTACATGCAAACATTTAAGAATAAAATGAGAGAGACAGTCCAAAAGAAAGAAGAGTAAGAGAAACATTGTCACTGGAAAAAGCATGAGTAAGCTAAAATTTGCTAAAGACATTATCTTGGAACCTCCTGTTCCAACTTACCGGGTTTCCCAGCAAATAAACCCGATAATCTGTCTCGTTGACACCAGAAAAACGCAGACCCTGAAGAAACAAACCAGAAGTAAGCAAAAAGGGTTTGAATCCTTGCAGCTTATTCTTAGTTTCTACAGTGTCAAAGGTGAGACCACTTCCCTTCAAGGCAGCTTCAATGTGATTAAGAGGTCCTGTGCTTCCAGAAGCATTGTGAAGTACCTGAGAGCAGAAAGGAAGGGGGACCGATCAACACACCTGGTAGTTGATAGGCCAGTGCCAGGGTTTGGATGTAACTTCATTGTCCTTTGGTTTCAGGCCGCTGTTCCCCTACAGATAAGAAAAAAATGAAGTGAGTGGGCAGTTGTGCTGCAAAGTCTGCTCATAAACATCTGAGTTTACAAACATACATGAACACTTTTCCTGAATAAAGACAATTTTCTGACCACATGCACACATCATCTTCTGGAGAGAGTTACAATGAGGACAAAGAATGTTTTAATACTACTGAGCAAGTGAAAACATTCTTTGGATATGATTAAAGGCAGTATTCTCTCATTTCTCTTCTCCAGGTTTTCTGTCACTAAGGATACACGTTGCATAAGAAAGATGTCTGTTCAGTAAGAGACTACTTCAACAGGCTTCCTTTCACTCTGAAATAAAAACCTCAGAAAAGATTATTTCCATGGAAACTCCTGCAGGTGCTTTCTTACCTGAGACAACGTTATCACTGGTTGCCATGGAAATACTTAACATTACTAACAAGTTGTTTGACTACCTTCTTTAGCAACTTTGAGAACACCTTTGCAAACAAACAAATTAAACCTTAGACTCCCGTATCAAAGTGGTACATTCCCATTCTTCAGGGCAACAGAGCTGGTAAAAGGGTTAGGAAGGCACGTCCTATGAGAGGCTGAGGGTACTTGTGTTGTACAGACAGGATAAAAGGCTCATTGCTCTCTACAATTTCCTGAGGAAGGGAAGTGGAGAGGGAGATGCTGGTCTCTATCCCCTGGTAACTGATGTCAGGACACGTGGAAACAGCACAAAGCTGTGCTAGGGAAGATTCAGACTGGACATCAGGAAAAATTTCTTTACTGTGAGTGTGGTTAAACACTGTAACAGACTTCCTAGAGAAGTGGTTTATGTCCCATGCCTGTCAGTCTTAAAGAGGCATTTGGATAATGCCCTCATTAATGTGCTTAACTTTTGGTTAGCCCTGAAGCAGTCAGGCAGTTGGATTAGATGATTTTGAAGGTCCCTTCCAGCTGAACTCCTTCTATTATTTTCAGGTGGAGTGAGAAGCTAGAAGCAGAAGGGCTGTGGCTAAGATCAAAGAACAAACACAGGAAAAGACCACAAGACCAATCCACCCTGAAAATATTAAATCCATCTCTTTTGCATGTATCTTCAGGCATAAAGATGAAACTGAAAATGCAGCATCTCAATAAGCTTTAAAAAAAAGTAACAGGAGTTTTCCATTTTCAGTTCAAACATTTATTGTGTTTTTAAGTGTCTGTTTACCTAATTTTCCTGAGTGTGACCATAGTAGTATCCTCCTGCCCCACAAATACTAATTTAACTTCAAAACCTTCTGCTAAGTTAGGAAAAAATCCTAAGCTCTCCTTTACAGAACAGGATTTCAGCAGCAAAGAGATTACAGAACTAGACTGTAGCTAAATCACCTTAACAGTAGAGCTAGGCATCAAGCCCAAGGCTTCTAAACTTTTGGAAAAATTAGCCTCAAGAGCACCTCTTTTTCTAAGCAAAAAGGCAAGTAGGTTGCTGGGGCACATAAATTCTGCCCTAGCTTACAGCCATCACCCAGATATCTCAGAAAATGCTTTTTTTTTTTTTTTTTTCTTTTTTAAATGAAAGATAAAGGAAGAGAAAATGATCATCTGGAATTAATGGTATCTTACCCGGATCATAACCATGTGGGATTCTAGCAGAATTTCTGCAAAAGAAGGCTTCAAAACATCCAGGCTGATATTGGGCACTACAGAAAGAGAGGAAAGTAGATTAGAAATCTGTATGTTTTACTTTTATTTGCCTGTTGCATAATAAAACTAAACTCTCTCCTCCTGTGACAAATCTGCTTCTAGCACCTCTTTTAATTCCCTATGCAATTCATTCATATTCTAAATGCAGAGGCTTGAAGTCTAAGTAACCCCCAGTGAATTTCACATCTGATGTACTCCTAGATTTCCTCCTTTATTTCCAGGAGCAAGAGAAATGTGTGTGTCTCTGAAATAAACAGATCTCTATTTCTAGATGAAATTAGAGACATATTGCTCATATGCTTCTGTTTATCTGTAAATGAGCCACGCGTGTGGGAATACAAAATGCAGTACAACAGAAGAGGAAACTCTACCAAGTCAACAAGCCCAGGATTGCTTTCCTCCAATCTGCACAGTTGCTCTGAAAAGGTGAGGAGCAGCATGTTTTTGGTAACTCAGAACTCAGCCCAAGTCAGCTGCAATTCATGGGAGGAAAACCACACCAAACAATTCAGGCCAAATGAGGCTGTGACACATATCTAACTCCTGGATGAGGCTGCAAGGCCCATCTGTCATTACTGGCACACTGTTCTCTTCCCAGTCTTTGTCATACTTCTACTATCTATTACTTGATGGCACTGCAAAGTCATTACTTAGCATAACCCGTAAGAGAAGGAAGCAAATATAGCAGAGCAGGGTAGATCTTAACTTAAAAAAAAAATCATTCAAATATACACAACATACTCATATTAAGAGCAACGATTCCCAATTGAACCAATGATGTTAACAATAACAGCTTGCACTGCAGTACCTATAAAACTTCATACTTTTGTTACCCAGGACAATCTCAAAATCCTTAAAATGTCTTTATATTTTCCACTATACTTGAAGCATTATCACCAGTTCAATGTCCAAACAGTGAAGTCATGGAATCATAAAATAAACTGAGCTGGAAGGGACTGTCGCATCCAAGTCCTAGCTCCACACAGCACTACCTAAAAATTAAACCACGTGTCTGAGAGCATTTGCCCAAATGCTTCTGGAACTCCAGCAGGCTTGGTGCTGTGACCACTTCCCTAGGAAGCCTGTTCCAGTGCCTGACCACCCTCTCAGTGAAGAGCCTTTTCCTGCTATCCGATGTGAAACTCCCCTTGGCTACACATCTCTGAACAACTGGCCCAAGCTTAGCGAGTTTGCACCTGAGCTGTGGAACAACAGACAAATCCAAATCACTGACTGCAAGTTCTTGCCATCTGATAGCTCATCCTTTCCCTTCACAGGGAGCCAAAACAGACCCTCAAAGAAAAGGAAAATAAATGACTCACACTTGGGGTTGATATGATCTTCAAAGTTCCAGAGGGAGTTGGGAGTGTCCTTCAGGTATGGTGTGCAGGTGACTTCCACTTGTTCCCAACCCCTGAGGAACAACAGAACAGTCAGACACTATCCCACCACGCAGAAACCAAAACAGATTTAAAAGAAAGCCTACATACAAATTCCACTAAATATATGGGCCACATTTCTAAATTTGGGTGCCTAACATCAAAACACTTAGCGCAAAGAAGCTGCACGTTGACAACTTCAAGTCAACCCTTACAGTCTCTCCAGAAAAAAACGAAATCACCATCCTTAAGTCAATCCATGCTTATAGAAACAAAGGATCAACTTCAGAGGATCCCACCACTTGCTCTGTCGCCCTATCTCTAGCAAGTCACATTAAATACTTGTGTAGAAAGTGCATCAGACCCTGCAGTAGTCTGACAGATTAATAAGGAATTTTCTATCAACTGCCACTTACCAAGCTTACTTCCACTAATTCATTAATTACATTAATCAACCATCACTTAACTTTCTGAAGGACAGTGATTATTCCCCTTCAAAGTCTTAAAAAAATCTTTATTTGCAGTTACCTGGGTTTTCTTCCCCCTCAGCTCTTAATGCCATAAATATTTTGCAGCAGTGACTTTCACTCACGGGGTAAGTTTGTGTTAGTACAAAAAAATATATACCTCCCTTCCTGAATGCTGTTGTCAGAGACAGTGATTTATTATTTTAAACCAAACACATTATTTACTCATGAACCCAGCCTCGCTGAAAAAGATATAAATGCCATTTGCATTCCTGACCAGGCAGAAGTATCTGCCTGCACTCACCATGATTCAGCATTCACCAGATTTCTTAGTAGTTTTTTTTTTTTTTTTTTTAAACCATAAAACAGTGAAGGGAAACCTAAGCGAGCAGTGACAGAAGCAGCTCTGGAAGCAGAAGCCTGCTGCTTCAGGATCCATGTTAGCATCCCACACAGTGGAGCTGTGCAGATACAGCAGCTTGTTTGGCATTAGTCTGGATGTCTCTGCATGCACCTCGTTTTGTGATGAAGATATATAATCCGTAAACGTATTAAATCCCATCCCCTGTTAACTGTTTGCCCTGTTAACCGTTTTGCCAGATTGTTACTGTTGCCCTCACGCTACAAACGCCTCATGTGAAAATAGCAGGACGGAATTCCAACAACAAAAGAAGTTAATACCAGTAACAATAGGTTTGGAGGATTATGGTACGGAATGGCACGAACTGCCCCAGTTTCTAGCAATTTTGGTGAACCTTAAGGCTAAAACAGGCCTTGAAGAACACAGCTATCATCCCCTCCTGGACTTACTGCATGACAAAATCAATACCTGTGCTAATCTTGGATCTCTTGGTTAGGGATATGATTTTTCAGAGCCACAGCCCAGCAGGCACTTTCACTGTAACAAACTGCATAACCCTAACTCTGATTTTCTGGTTGTACTTGTAGTACCTCCTAGATACTTCTTTATTTTTTTATTTTTTTTTAAGGATAAAGAAATGGAGGAAACGTGGTTACTGCTGAGTTTAAATTTAAAAGAGCCAATAAGCAAACAAACATGGTAACTCCAGGCCATGTGGGGTGGGGCAGGGAAGGAATACAAGCTACTTACCATTTTGGCAGAGTCTTTCCAGAAGAGCCCAGTAAACACCCTGTGGCCACATGGGTTAGCCGGACCTGACTCCGCAGGACTTTGATAAGCTTCCCGGGCTTTCTGCCCACCACTTCAATCCGCCAGAAGTCATTGGAGTCTCCTGTTCCATTCTATCATGGAAAAACACCATAGGAGAGAAAGAAGCAAACCTAACCAAAAGACATATGCAACTGAAACACTGCAAATACGAACTTCTGAAACTCCAGTGATGACAAAGCTAAACAAAAGAGCCCACACTATCATTGCTCAGACTTCACAGAAGAGATTCCCCATTAGAAACAGAGGATTCTACACATGAGCAACTACCACAGACATTTTTATCTTGCCAGCCTTTTTTTTTTTCCCTTCAAATTCATTCTTGACTGTGGCTCAGAGTTACATTTCAAAACAGGGGTAACTTGGCTGCTTCACAGAAGGGGTTTAGGCAACAGCCTTTGGAAATTCAGCCCTCAAAGCAGATTTCATTTTCGTGATTCAAAATTCTGTCATCATTCTGTCAACAAAAGCCAGTTGTCTATGTGACAAGGCCAAATACACGGAATAATACTTGTCAGAGCAACTTCAGGGTTGCTCAGTTTGGCATTTATGGAGTTGAAGGCTGCCAAAGCTAGACTGACATTAAAGCTTACGTTATTTTCTTGTCTGTGTTCATATTAAATAGACCTTAAATAAGATAAGCTATTTTATACTAGACCAACTTCTCCTCTAATCCTGTAGATTTACAGCTACATCTACCACCCTGGCAAACAAACTAAGAGCAGAAATAAATCCCCCTGGCACAGTATGAACTCCCCCCGACCCAAACAGCTTTTGCTTCATCTTGCTATTCACTTACTATTCCATAGCCAGTGACCTGAAAATGCTTCCTCGTCAGGGGAGCCTCGTGCTGGTGACTGTGAAGATTTCTTGAAGTTCTGGAATGAAATTAAAAGTCAAACCTCGTTTGTTTTTTAAAATGTCTCAATCAATTTGTGATAAGATCTTTGGGTTAAGGCATTCAGAGACAGCCACCAGCACTTCGACCACCGAATGGCAGAGCAAGATACAGCTCCGATAGCAATGGGGCCACAGAGCGAAAGAGCCGCTTCCCACCACGCAACTCTGAGTTTACGCCACACTGGGCACTTTTAGCGAAGAAGGACACCATGAATAAATCCAGCCCTCAGGCCATAAACCACCACCTCCACGTGGTAATTTACCACACCTTGTAAATCAAAAACATTTAGGTGAAACTGCCCCGAGGTCCACACACACGTACACACACGCGCTTTTTTCCTTCTTATGAAAGGAGAAAGGTGGTACTGACAGTCCTGCTCTTGCAAGAAGCAAAACAAGATCCTGACCTCTCTACATTATCACTTTTATTTCTGAGGTAAAAGACTGTACCTTTTGGTCAGATTTACTGAGGTGGGGGATCGTGGCCCCCATTAGACCAGCCACACACGGAGCCTCTCACTCCAGCAGAGACTGGTAGATGAGGCAACCAGAAAAGCAGGGCCATATCCTGGTCCGTTCTTACTCATATTATGAATCTCCCTCGCCAACAACACAGCTGCATCTTCCCCTCTCTGCCTTATCTGCACACAAAGCCTCTGCCCACACTTGATGAAATCTGTCTGCAAAGAGAGGAGAGCCACCTGCTGGATCTTTTCCCTAATGCTGCAGTTTTACCGCCCATTCTGCAGAATTCCCTTCCAACGTGTAAGTTAAGCAAGCCCAGTATTGCCAAACCAAGATTTTACCACTTTCATTTTTGTATACTTAGCAGTAAACCCCAAAGTTCAACGTATCATTTTTTAAGGTCTTCAAATCTTTTTGAAAGACTTACACAATGACTTGTGAATATGCAATACTGAACGCAATTAGACATGATTTTCAGGCTCACAAATATAGAACTTCTGTTAAGAAATAAAAGCCATGATAGCACAGAGCATTATGGCACTGTGACATTAGATGAGATGAAGATTAAATATCAAGTCACTAGGGCTCCCCTACGTCACCCTCATTTATTCATCACAAAGGCAAAAGCCAACATTTTCATTGAAAATGTCTCAGAGCTGTGATTTATGTCATTTTTGTGCACAAAATGACAGAACATGGGTTTTGAATGGCTTCTTTGCAGGAGTTGCCTTTGCTATTGCACCTCACATAGTTGAACAAATCCCTGTGCCACTTAGGTAGGTACTGATAATGAAGCTGTATGGTTCTGTTAAAGGTTTCCCATTTTACAGACACACTTCAAAACAAACCAAAGAAGAAAACCTTCACAAAGCCCACATTGGCAATGCAGATGTACAGACACCTCTGCCACAGAACCGGCTTGTGCTGGCCTAACATTGTAGTCTTTGGCAGGCCAAATCGCCCTCCAGTTCTACTCAATCACTCAGTCTCTTCACATCCCAGAAATCATCCTTACTCTTTATGTTCCAGGCGAATAATATCTCCATGCCTCACAAACTCCACGGGGCTGGAGGGGTCTGACAGATCTGCTGGAGGAAGAAAACTAATCACACCAAAGCACTGACAAACAAATCAGGGTCTCAAGGTTTTTTGTGAACATTCATGCCTCAAGCAGACAATACAAGGCAAAATAGTTTGTGTAAGCTTGGTGTAAATCACTACTCTAGTTTAAAGAACAGCCCTGAGGGTTACTCTATAGAGTAACATGACCCAAAGCAGCACATAGAACCCTTAAATAAAGAGGATGCCTGGCTAGGCTAACTGAACTTCATAAGTAGATATCTACGTTTTAATTTCATGGACTATAAAATGACACTTGTAAGACTGTTTATAGTTTTGTAATATACAGGTTGCTTGCATTTTTTTGTTGTTTAGAGTGTTCCTTGTCAATTTATATATATATGTGCTGCAGGTGCAGAAAGGAAACTACCCTAGACCAAACATGCCTCAGCTACACTAATTGATATTCTAAATCAAGAGAATATCACCTTCAATAATCCACGTTGTCCAAGGAAGCATCCATGCAAATCACTTGAACACCATGTATCGGAACATACCAGGAACCAGCTTCTCCAGGAGTCACAGCCATAATAACAGACTCCACAAAATATTAACTGAGCTCAGATTAATTTCCTCTCCGTTATTGGCAACCCGACCTGACTGAAAAGTTGTCAGTGCAACCTTCAGCCAAAAAAAGCTTAATTTACTTTTACTGTACATCCTGGAGAAAAAAAATTAAAAAAATGGTAGATACAAATAGGGTTGATGAAGATGGAGTCAGATTCCCTTTGTTCTACCTCCTCCCCTCCTCTTATCTATGAAGGACACTTTGCCCTGGAGGGAACTCAACATATTTATGTTAACAACTGAAGCAGCAATTATAAAAGGCTCTTTACTGGTATTTGTTACCTGTATCTGAGTCATGTTTCTTTATAATCCACAGGTTATTCAAATCTTTATGTAAGTAGGCAGTGACCTAAAAGCACAGGATAAATTATTTTACCAAACGAGAATAAAGCTGGTGATAGCAAAGATGCATTTGCCAGCAAATCAAAGTCCCAAATTAATGCACTACTAACAGAGAAAACCTGGGAAGACTTTTACAGCATTTCACTCTACAAAGCTAGTTACTGACCGCTGCTTAACCAAGATCCCACCCTTTACTCAAGGTCCAGCACATCCACCCTGGAGCACTAGAGCACTACACTTAATGGCAGTGCACATGCATCATGATTAACTGCTTCCAACCACACAGCTTGACTTTAGAGGTTCCTTCTACAACAACAGGGTATTGAAATCTGGACTTTTTGAATAGCCACTGACCAGTATGAGAAGGAAACAGCACTGGTATTGCTGGTAGAGATTTATGACAACGGAGTATTTTTGTGTGGGAAAAACGGGGTGTTGGAGATAAAATCTCTTACTTTGAGGTCATATCATCATCAGAGGAGGTGATGGAGGAAGCAAAGAGATCATAATCTTCATCTTTTCCTCCCTCAAATCTCCTCCAAGCTCTGCACTCCCTTCCCCTCTCCATACTCCAAAAACTCACCCAGTCCCTTAACTTGTCCCACCTTCTGGGTAGGGATCACAGGGTGGCAGGGAAGTCTCTACCTTGTCCCATTTACTCTCAAGGAAACTCTCATCAGGATCCTCCAAACCCCCCTTGCTTGCTTTCACTCTCAGGAAGCATGCTCTGCACTTTAATTTGGCCTATCCTTGAACAAGTTTTGGTATTATATCTCCACATTCAGTAATAAACATCAATGTTGCATGACAGTATTAGAATTTTTAGTTGACAAGAACAGCAGGAGAAGATGATTAATTAAAAAAATGTTTTTGAAAACCTCCTCCTCATAGCAGAGGCTTCATGGAGTTAAGAACAAACACTTGTTTTTCTTTGGAAACTTTCAAGGAGTTCAGAACAATTTTTAGACACTAACAAGCAAACTGCAGAGATTATCTTGGGAAGGCTGCAGAAGCTGCAAAGATTTGTGAAGCTTAATGATGATAAACAAAAATAAGAAATGCACTTAATTTCTCTAAAACTTAATTAGCAATAGTAATATGGTTTCTGATTTATACTTCAATTTACTGGTTTATCACTTAAATATAAGCCCTTAGAGAGCTCAGCTAAGCACTTTTCATTATGGCTAATGAATGGCTTACAAATATACAGATAACCAATTTAATGAACAAAGCCTTACAAATTCCCTGCTGACAGATGAGGAAAGCAAGGCACAAGAGGAAGTAATTCACATTAAGGTCACAGAGCCCATGGCAGGAATGAAAACACCCAGTACTCCTATCTCCTGTTGATTTTAACATACAGCAACAAAACCTATACGGGAAAGTAATAGATTTGTTTTAAAACTAAGTTTTACTGCCTTCCCTGAGGTAACAACAGCACTTTCATTACAGAACATTATTTTAAAATCCTTATGGTCACTGTCTACAGAGTCTTGCTACTGCAATAAAGTTTTGTTACTGCAAGTCACCTCTTTGGTGCAAGCTGGTGGGCTCTCAAGCATCCTTTTTACTCAAGATTCCAAGTACCCAGCTGTGGCACCGAGAGGACAACAGGTGCTGAGTAAATACATAGCTCCTGTCACAGTGACAAATAATGTTAAATGCAACGGGAATGAGTAGATGGTTGTAGACAGAGGCAGGGCACTAACCTGCTGCTGGCGAGCCCCTACGCCCTCTGGGTAGAGGTGCCAGTGGGAGTGAAGGTATCCCCCTGCCATCCGAAGGTTCTTCATCGTGACCACAGATCCATATGCCAAATCTAAACAGGAAGGAACAAGAGAAAAAAGCATAAGGCAGCTCTCCTATAAATGTCTCCCAGAGCCAGCCTGTGGTGCTCTGATTAGGCATGTATGTTCCTACTTTGTTTTGATGAAAGCTCGCTTCCTGAGCTGTCCAAACAGCTCATTGCAAGCTTATCGTCCATCACTATCCACTATTCAGTAAAACTGTTACACAATATTTGAACCTTTTAAAATTCTCCCAGCCAGTTATAGCATAAATAGAAGTGCTAGGTTAACTGTATGCAATTTCCATAGAGAAAGGATTGAGAAACCTTTCCGTAAGCATAGATGGTCAAATTAAAACAATCAATTTTGAAAAGCACGTGACTAGTTTGAAGCACTCCATCCTCCAACCCCTACAGCAACACAAGAAGAAAGGGAGGCAAGCTCAAGCAGCTATCAGCTGGTACTCTGCCTTAATACAACTTTCTTCCTTCACAACCTCCAACACAAGTGGATCACCTGGGAGAATAGACCTGATGCTCTCCCAGTAGCAGCTCTGGAGCAAGGACAAATCTTTTTTGTTGTCTAAAGCAACGCTGAAGGCCAACAAAAGAACAGGGAGCAGCTGCATGCATACAACACTGTCAAATCCCTCAAAATGGTGCCTTTCCCTCAAGAAGTAATATGAGGACACAGCTAGTGACCGTGCACCAAGCACAATCTGATTTTCAGCCTTTTTCTTTTCTGCTGATAAATAAAACCATACTGAGGAACAGCATGGACCTGACCATGACCACAAAGGAATGATCTGCACTGATTCACAAGTGATGTTATTTTTACTTAAACCCCCAAGTATATTGACAATACTCAGAGCAGTTTACTCCCTGGGGCACTCACGCTCTGGAACGGAGACGTTGTGAAGATTGTTCCCGATCAGCTGGGACTGAAAGGCAGAACTGAAGAAACCGTCCCCGGGACCACTACAAAATAGAGCAAAGAACACGTCAATTTGAAATCTGGCAAAACAAGTATACAAAACTATCATGCACTACCAATTTGTTTTTACAGAAGGAAAATGAAAAAAAAAAAAAAAAAGGAAAAAAGACAAAACCAGATGGCCTCAGGAGAAGACTGACGGGATTTGCCTTAGATGCACCTCTAATGCTGTGAATCACAACAGATAGGCGATACACACACTCTTGCAAGAAATTGCCCAGAGTCAGAAGGACTTGAGAACACAAAGATGTATGCCTTCTGGCACCATTAACCATCTTTGGAGGTGTTCTTCTAACAAATAAATTGACTCACTGTCAGCTCAGATATAACAAAGTCTGTCCCTGTGGCTCCTGAAGTCTCATATCCACTAACAGGTTAGAGGTCAAATCAGCTGACTTAACTGAAAATATAATAAATTTAATTTTATATTCTCTTTAATGGTGAAATGTTTTATTAATCTCATCTCTTAACATTAGCATGTGGGAAAGCATTACATATTTTATTGCTGTTGTGCTCCTTCCACATAAAAAGCATTCCTTAGTTGTAGGCATTCAGAGTAGTCTTTGGGCACACTTACTAGACATTTTTAATCACAGTCAAAGCTTTTTTCAGGAATGCGATGCCTTTTTTTTTTTTTTTTATAGTTACAAAAAGGAATGGAGTTGAGACATTTTCAGGTCCAGGAAAGAAAGGGAAGAAAAAAAAGATAGAGAGTTTGGTCAGGATCCTTCCTTGGCACATCAAAGCCTCAAGCTCACACTCTGTTTCCCTGCCAGCTCAGCCAGAGCCTTTCTCTAAGAACAATGCAGGAGTCTGGGAAGGGAATTAAACAAAGACACAGCTTGTGGCTGTGCTTGTGACGCTGAAAATGGAGAAATCCATAATCAGTGGTCTTTAAATCAAAGCACAGACAAATGATTTTTTTACTGGAAAAAAAAAAATAAAATACCTTTTATTTAACACTGTAAAATGAACAGCAAACATGGCCGTGTAGAGGGCAAGCGGGAGCAGGATGAGGCAGAGTACACGAGCCAGTAAATGCTTCCCAAACATGACCTGTAATAAACACAACCTGGATCAAACAGTGTAGCTTCAGACAACTCCACTACATACTCTGCAGGACCCTGAGTAGCAGTCTGCCATGCACACATGCGCAGCAGGCTGCAGAATTACCTCAGAGGCCTAGAGACAGGTAAAAGCTTGGGCAGAGTTTGCTGTGCATCTCAAAAATGAGAAACTGTGGTAACCTTGAAATTTCAGGCTCTTGGAGGGAAGATGAAAGAGACAATGGAACATTTTAATTTCCCCAAATACTGAATATCCCTAACTTTAGGGAAGGAGGCTGGGCAGCTCCCATTGACAAGACTTTGAAAACAAGGACCTTAACCTGTTTACCAAGGACCTTAACCTGTTTACCAGTGGTACACAACTTGACATACAATCACAGCAAGGAAATGGCTTTTAGAATAGCAATCCTTAAAGGTAAGCAAAAGGGAAAATGAAAACATGATTGCACAAGCTTCTAGATACACAACTCCCAACAAGTGCAGATGTGGATGCAGCAAGGGCTAGATATGCTTCATTCACAGAAACCAGCTCACTTAGCAAAGATAGTATAATACTGCAACTTCTTTTGATGCTCCTCAGACAGCAGTTACAGAAAAGTCAGCAGCAAATCCTCTGAGCGTTTCAGCTGCCTCAACACAAAAGCAGAGCACTTGATTTAAAACACTGGGAGAGGTCGCTCGTACACAGGTGGCCAATATGTGGTTGCACATTCACATCTTCCTGACACTGCAGGTAACAGAGCACATAATATAAAGCACACAATGGGTAATAAATAGCTGTGGGAGAAGAAAATAGCTTAAACAGCAAAAATTGTTTGCTAAATGTCCACATCTAACTACAAAGCTGATAAGGGCAAACACACTATCTTCCTTTTTCTTTCTATCACACAATCATTAAGCTAATCGTTTTCCATCCGTTAATACCAGATCCAAAGATTTCAGAAGTAATGGGGAAAGAGAAATGGTCTAAAATTTTGGGTAGACCTGTGCGGTGCCAGGAGTTGGACTTGATGATCCTTATGGGTCCCTTCCAACTCAGGATATTCTATGATTCTATGAGCTGAGCATTTTACAAAACAAAGAACCTACTGAAGTCAACAAAAGAGGCAGTTGCTCAGCCCAGGTTCTTGAGCAGAACATTTGATAACCACTGGACACTTGGAAAAACGCCGACTGATGGCACATAACTACATTTCTGTAGCACAGCACCATATGAGCTAACCTCCAGTTCCCCAGTCAAAATGACTGAAATATGCTTTGATCTGTGTGAAAAAGATTTGTACAACTACAGACGTCAATGCAAAGGCCAAAAAGAAAATGCACATGAAGGACAACACCAAGCAAAACAGAAGAGCGGTCCAAGTTAAGCTGAGAATTCTAGCAATCAAATTAGTCCCCAAAACCCTGCATGTAAATAATCATGAAGAGTTTCCTAACAAATGCAGAGAGAAATTATTCAGGCTTTGTGGGTTTGATCCTCGCTTTTTTTTTCCCCCCTCTCTCTTCACAAGCACTACAACTGCCAAATATTTTGTTATTCAGAAAGCATCTACCTTCTGGAGTAAATTTCTTTACATATTCTAACACTCAGGGGCTTGCTGCCTTTGCTGCCAGCAGCAGAAATGAAATCACTGTGCAGCCGTCTGCTGGCAGAAAGCTTAGACATGATGGATTTGTTCCATTTCAAATGCAATTAACTGACTCTGCTCAAGAAGCGCTTCTCCGGAGCCGGAACATTGCATCTTTGCAGCCCATGTTGATCCACATTAATCAGAGAAAACAGATCACGCAGCAGGCATAGAAAAAGTCCCCCAAGTCCCCCACTGTTTATGATAAGGGCAAAAGCAGTAAGTGAAAGAAACAGGATTTTTAAGTTTCAGAAGAGGCTGAGACAAGAGGAGAACTGCACATCTCTTAAAAAGCGTGCTTGAAGAATTACTATTTTTTTCCTGCTGGTTGCCAGATAGCAAATGGGATATCAAGATAGTTCTCAGATTTCACAGCCCACAGACACAAAATGCAATAGATTAGAACAGGGCACCCAAATACACTAGGGATTTCTTAGAGCTTACAGGAACTAAGTGGTGTGAAATCAAGCAGCCTACAGCTCCCTCCATCCTCAGGACAGGCTACAGACACTGCATGTTACAGAGCTTGCCTATGGCTCCTGATGGACTACAGCATGCTACTGCCATGCAGCCGAGGCCGCTGCACTCCCATGAAGCCTGAGCTTGCTCTGCTTATGTAAACCAGGCACTGCACGACATGCCTGTCTGCCAGGTAGCACGTACTCCTCAGAAGGTCACATAACAGCACAGGAAATCTTGCTTTGGGCCATTGTACAGCCATTGCCAATGAGCATTTTCAGCCTAAACTGAAATAAAATCCATCCAACTGGAAAGGCAATAGTTTCTCTCAGGAAAAAGCCACAACCTTTTTTTGTGCTCCTATGAGATACATATCCTGTTGTAATATGTTTCCTAAAAACATACAGCAATAATTTTTCCATTGTAACTTTCACCTTTAATCTTCATCATCTACCTCAGGTGCCTGTTTGCTGCAGACAGAGCATCGCTGTTTGCTTCCATGGTTGTCAAAAACTAGGAGACTTACAAAGGCAAAAGAAAGTAAAACAAAAGAAACCCTTAGCATAAAGAGAAGTTTTTGACACTCACCAGTGACAGGCTGAGGTTCCCCAGCAAGTCCCACAGATCATAGATTGTGTTCAGACCAACCAAGAGGACTACAAAGAGGCCAACAAACTTTACCCCCATTGCTCCAGCAAGGTTCACCCCAGTCAGGCTCAGCCAGAACCACCAGGAGGCAGAAAACGGCCTGCGGGACAGACAGAGCAGGTCAGAGAGTAAATGATGGCTACAGGAATGGGAAGCTGTGATCAGGAAAACACACACCAGATCACCACCCTGCAAAGTTACATTCCATCTTCTTCCCAGGAGCCCATGAGGAATAGGAAGAAATGTTTTTCTTTAATTTTAGAACAATGGAAGGATACACTTGATATACCTTTCACACAAGCCCATCACTTAAGCCTAGGCAGCCCTCTATCTCCCCTTTCAGAGAGGGAACACAGACACAGGTATAAGCTGAAATACTAGTTTAAAGAAAATCCCACATGTGGAAAGTCTGAAGATTAGGACTTTTGCTGCATAAAGATGCAAGCTTACATCACTCAGAACGCTAAGGACACAGTGGAAGACAGAACAAATAGAGCTACCACTTTCGGTAAAGCAGAAAGGCCACAGTGGAGAACATCTATCCAAAAAAAAAAAAAAAAAAAACAAACAAAAGCTGCAGCAAAAAGCAATAAAATTACAAACTAAACTAAAACTGAACCATAGAGAAAAGATGAGAGAAGATGACAGGAAATTTAAAAGCTTTTCACTGCTCACTCCTGATGCCTTGATAGTTGCATTTTGACTAAAAAATCCCTGTGCCCTGCTAAACAACACAATAGAGCTGGCTTTTAATTGACATAAGATGAACTAGTTGGAGCTAATCCTGTTTTCCAAGACATGAGAGACAAGTTCGGGTCAAGGCACACAGAGCTACATCGTGAGCTGATCAAACCCTGCCCTACACCTCAGTGCCTGCACTCCCTAGGGGATGTGTTGTAGATGGGGACAGCCCTAGATGGCCTTACTTGGTGCTGCAGGCTGTGTTTCAGCCATGTGTGCTGCAATCATGCTAAGATTTATATGAGCAGTACTTAAATATTGCATGAAACAAAAAATGCTCATATCTAACACTATATTCTAAGCTTTTATGCCTTCGAATTCTGGATGTATTATGCAGTAAGTTCTCTCTACAACACAGGCACAAAGAAGCTTTCTGACATACCCAGACTCCTATAAATCATCACTCCCCTCTCAGCAAGTCTACAGCAAACATCTCGAGCAATTTAACTGCTTTATTCAGAAACATCCTGGCTCTATTTCCCTTAAATTTTTGGTACCAATTTCCTTAAACACAACAAACGTCAGTCTTTGCCTTGACTAGCAGGATTTTCTAAATGCTCACAGGATTACAGTCACTGTTAAGCTGTGTTTCTGTGTTCTGGAGACAAAGCGACTGTGTCAAAATGGCATATTAATATTTTTGCCATTAAGGAGCAAAGCTTTAAACAGGCTATAAACATCTTTCATTCCTATGTTTCTAACCTACAACGCCCTATACCACATTCTTTCCTGCCAAGGATTTTTAAGAGCTTTAGCGTTCATTTTCAAGATTTGCAGTTCCATGAACTATTTCTGCTGAAGTTTTCTTTCCCCGCAAAAACGATCTATTTAAGTTTCCGTCCTTGCCTACCGTAGCCATGATACTTTCCTCCCTTGTTTCACAGTTTTATCTCCCCTACCACAAGCCATTTTCACCTCCAAGTTTCCTGAAACAATCTGATCTCAGCCATTCACCCAGACTATCAAGTGTCAGACACGTTCTAGGACTTTATTCATGTAAAAGTTGAGTACCAATAGCTTAAAAAAAACAAACAAAAAAATCACTTTATCTTACCTATCTGCACAGGCGTTACATTTCACCATACTCAGAACAGCTCCCATCAGGAAGAACATCAGAATGGGGTCCAGCAGAATATACTGGGACAAAGTAATACAGCCCGTATCTGCAGAGAGACACAGATGTCAGAAATGGGACTGCCAATTAAAAATCGTCATATAAAACAGAGTAACTTGGCTTCTGGAAGCCTCTCTCATTAAGCACAGTATCCTGCAAGGTAAGTCATGATGATCCAGAAATGAAGCCCTCTGAACAATTAACCTGTTCGATTTTGCTGTAGCAGCAAACACCTACCAAAAATAAGGATGCAAGCTGTGAGTAAGGCTGCTGGCAGCGACTTGGACAGTTCCAGCACTGTGAGGTAGGCGAAGGGAACCAGGCAGGAGCCAAGGAACGCACAGAACTGCAGGAAAAGATTATGAGAGAAGTTATACCCTTCACCAAGGTGAACACAAACACACGCAACCCCTTTCCCTTCCTTCATGCTATATACCCACCAATTACAGGGGGTGCTGCAGTTACTGAATTGACTCAGATCATCAGAAAAAGCTGAATGCTCAAAGATATCATGCAGAGAACAGCTGCTTACTCTGCTCTGTCTCTAGAGGTGTCAGCAACAACAGTTAGTCATTCTCTTTCTAGACTGCACCAGGTATCGATAAAAACATATGTCAAGTAGACACATTACACATCCATCAGGCTCAATTCATTTTAACAAGATATTAGCATATGAAATCTAAGAACAGAATATATTGTATCTTACATCTTTAGCAGACCAATACCACCTCCTCTTCTCAAATGAGAGCGAGAGTAGTTGGAGGACGAAGAACAGATCAACACAAAAGAAAGCAGCATCACAATGAAATTCTCCCTCTTTAGCACTTCTCCCACTTCAGACTCAGGGCAACAGAGCTACAAATTGCTGGAGACTTGGAAAGTAAACCAAGAAAACAGACCTTCCTGTTTTCATCCTTCTTTCTAGGCACCAGCAACTGGCAACTTTCGTCTTTTGACCTGTGTTATCTGCTGCCAGGTTTATGGCTCTAGGTCTTCCTGGGTAACAGCAGAGCCATAGTTTCAGGTAGAATACCACTGAACAGTAATTCCTGCCATCAGCTCATTCAGCTCAGCGTCACTGGAGGTGGCAGCAAATGATCCTGGCTTTCCTGGTATCTTAGCCAGCAGGGACTCCAGCAGAATAGCCAGGCACAACAGGGTGAGGAGAAGCCCAAGCTCAGCAACAATCCCCTTGTAGGAGAGGCAATATATCCCTCCTACTCAGGAGTCTAGTCCCTCTAATTAGTAGCAAGAGATTCCCTCGAGAATCACCTCTCTTTCTCACCCGGCCTGTCACAGCTAGACGCCAGGACTTATTCACAATACAGCCACCAACACTTTTCTAAGGAGCTTAGAGACAAGGCACAAGGCTAAAGAGACCTCTGACCTAATCCACTAAAGCTGCTCTGAAGACGTAATACTCTTACTGAAAAGCACAGGAGAGCTAAAAAGCTTGATACTAGCCTGTAACGCCTTACCCCTCTCATTCCCATGTAGTTGTGCTGTTCGTATCTGTCTCCTGGCTTTTGGAATGGAAATGTGCCATCATATCCACTAAGGTAGCCAGCAAGTCCAATCAGCATCTGCAGAAACAAATAAAAAAGTGAAAAAAACGTTCAGGGAATCACACTGGAGGGAGAATCCAAACCAGCAGTTGTTAAGATTTGCATACAAGCCAAGTCTGATTCATGTGATAACAACTGAATTCAGACACATCTCCAAACAACAGTTTCTGTACAGAATCCATAGCATCCATATTGCCCTTGTCTAAAAGCAACATCAGAAGGGCTCATAAGGACTTTGGCTGACTCTAAGTACAACTGCAGGCTCAGGAGAAGTAACCACATGTGGGATTTATCAGAGAGAACTCTGTCTCCACTGATTATCCCCTAGCTCCCTATTCCCACAGTTTAAGGGGGTTCAGACTGAAAGAAAGACGACCTGAGGTAGAAGGAACCATCATCAACACTGCACAAAACTTCCTTTGCTGCTAGAACAAGTTCTTCTGTTCCTGAACAGCAGCTCAGGGCTCTCAAGGCCCTTTGTGGTAGGCACCTGATTTGCACACAGGCTGTCAGAAACTGGCTCCTCTGATCTGCACGCCCTGATTAGACACCCCTCCAGACCACACAGGTCTCACATTCATCTTTTAACTTCCATCTGCCTGAGCCTTTCCAACACCCAACAGGCAACACAGTTTTGCTTTCCCATCCTCAAAGCATTTTCCCAGAGAAGAAAGGCTGCAAGCTGAAACTCTGCATACAAAACACTAATACCATGACACCAGCAGCTTGGGGGCCGCTGCCATTTGGCCAGGGGGGAGGGAAGGGAAGGGAAGGGAAGGGAAGGGAAGGGAAGGGAAGGGAAGGGAAGGGAAGGGAAGGGAAGGGAAGGGAAGGGAAGGGAAGGGAAGGGAAGGGAAGGGAAGGCTGCTGTGGGCTCCCCCCGCCTCCTGAACGCAGCGGGGCCGTTTACCTTCCCCAGCGGAGGGTGGACATCGAAGAAGAAGGTCCGGTTGATGTAGTAGCTCCCCATCTTCCCGAAGTGGGTTTCATCCCAACTGGAAAAGACAGACACAACACACAACCCTGAAGACAAAAACACCCAGGGAGGTCCTTTATTCCCCGTACTTTTTAATCTTACAGGGGGCCACTGCCACGCAGCCCACGCGGCACAACCCGTCAACCTGACGGGGCGCCCGCAGCCCGCGCCGTGCCCGTACCAGACGTGCGGCGGCTCCGGCAGGCGGTGGAAGCGGGAGGCGAAGCTGAGCAGGGTGACGAGAGCCAGCACCGACCGCGACCCCGCCGGTCCGGCCGGCGGCCGAGCCGCGAGCGAGGCGGGACGGGGGGAGGCGGCCCGCGGGGGCGGGGGGGGCTCCGGCTGCCGGCGGGAGCCCCGGGAGCGCAGCGGGCCCGGCCCGGCGCGGCCGCCCCCCGGCGGCGGCATGGCGGGGGCTCGGCGGGGGCCCGGCGGGACGCGGCGGCCGCACGGCAAATGGAGGCGGGGGAGGGGCGCGGGGCACGCCGGGAGTTGTAGTCCTCGGGGCCGCCGCCATGAGCTCGGCCGCAGCCAAGGTAGCGGGGGCTGAGGCCGCGGGGAGCGGACCCGGCGCTGTGGGAGGAGGGGGTCGGCTGGGGCTTCTCGTCTTTTTCTCTTCTTTTCTGCAGAAATTCTGCACGTGGCTTCAGTTTCCTCAGTTTGATTCCCAGGGGTGTGTTATTATTGCACTGGCAGCTGCTGAGAGCCTGGCAGTCGCTCCGGCTGTCCTATTTACTCAGAGCAAACGCCTCGAGGCAGCAGCCAGGTCCCCAGATGTCTTCCCGACCTCACAGCACGTCGGTGAGCTCTGACACCCACAGCCCGTGCAGCTGGCTACAATTCAAAGTTTTCAACCTGCCTGGCTGCGTTTGCGTGTCCTGGGCACAGATGTGGGGGCATGGTCCTCTTCTCATTGGCTTTAGCATAAAGCCTTCCCCCCCCAGCTGAGGTAACAGGGAGAGGCGAGGGGCGATTTGTATTTCCTGGAGCACACTGCACGCAGTGACCATGGCGTCAGAAAAGGTAAGCGCTTGGGTGGGTGAAAGCACCTGGGAGAGCTGCCTCGGTGCTGCAGTCCGGGTGCAGGTGAGCTGCCTGCAATCTTAGCATTCACCCCGAGCAGCAGGAGCTCCTCTCACTTCGAAGGAGGTCTGGCCCTGCCCTCCGTGGCTGGAAAAGCGATTTGATGCCACTCAAGTGCCCAGTGCAGGTGCTTGGCAAAATCAGTGGGGAATTTGCTTCAAGAATCCGTGACAGCACAGCAGTCAGCAGCATCTGGTAGGAGCAAAGAGGGAAACGTTGTAGGGGATAATTTTAAGATTGTTTGTGTGTGTTTAGAAAGAGATTAAACTAATTACAGAGCCAGCTTGAAAAGCAGTGGCACAACCTGTACACCCAGAACAGGAACAGTCACTTCCAGAAAGGCACCCTCCTCTGGCAAAACTTGCTCTGCTTTATCCTAAACTTCCTGAAATGCACTGGCCCCCTTAAAATATTCTTTTATTCCCACCATATAACTACTTTATCTTTCTCTCCTCAGCCGATACTTTATGGCTATTTCCGAAGCTCCTGTTCATGGAGGGTGAGAATTGGTAAGTTCCAGTTTTACAGCAGCATCCTCCCCTTCACTAACTGAATTAATCAGTCACTTATTAAGAGAGAGATCAGCAAACATGAACCTGGGACAGTGACATTGCATTTTCTCCACCTTCTCTAGAGTGGGAGGGAACACCACAGCGTACCTCGAGGTGGGGGAAGGGGTAGGAGCAGACTGGAGGATTTCCACTTAGCACAGAATCTGAGAATATCTCCTGTAGCCATCTGACATTCAAGAGGCAGTGGGAAGCGGGAGGGGAGTACATGGCTTCTGCAAACTTCTACCTAGACTCCAAACTAGAGGGCAGAAGCAGCAGCAGTTCCTTGCCTGTGGACAAGCCCTGCTTGATGGGCTTTGGAAGATTTTTCCCTTCCCTTGGTATTTTTTGGAGATTTGTCTGTGCAGCTAGTTAGAGAGAATGACTCCTTTTGTAAAGCTAACATGATGCAGATGGCTGTTTCTGCCGCATTATTTAGTGGTACCCTACATTCTGTTGTACACCCGTACTGCATCAGACTGTGATCTGCCTTGATCCTGAGAGCTAAGCAGGGCTGAGAATGGACCCTGCTTAGACTGAGATAGCTTGGAAAATGATTTGGCAGGCGAAAACTGGATCCCCTGCCCTGCCTAAGCCCCCCATCAGGAAGGGCTATGTTGCAAAGAATGACAAAGCTTGTCAGTGTTTTTGCCAGGACTGATCTTTTGTGCTTTGGTCCTTCGTTTGCACTTGATTTTTCAAAGATCACTATCTTCTCATTGGATTCAAGCTGCCTTTTCTCAAGGGATAGGGTCTTTTCTACTTTTAAAGCCTTCTTTTTTCCCAAATGGAGATGGTAACATTTCCCTGAGGAAATGAAACTTGCCTCAGCATGCCTGTCTGAAGCTGTGTTCTCTGTTCTCCCTAGCACTGGCTCTGAAAGGGATTGCCTATGACCAGGTGCCAGTGAACCTCCTGAAGGATGGGGGGCAGCAGGTAAGGATACAGCTACTGTTGGTCCCTCCAGGGGTGCTGAACTTGGGGATCATCAGGAGAATTGGGATCAGCACTAGAACGTTCACAGGGAAAGTCACTGCATTCCACACTGCTTCTCTGTAATAGGTGCTTTCAAACAGTGTTCCCTGGCATGCAAGGCAGAAGTAGATGACTGCAGGAGACCACAGGTTTTCTCCTCTGCCTTAAACATCGGTGACTGAATTTCATAAGGCTGAGGATCTTGATGAGGAAGCTTGATGTGCCAGTATAGGCTGAGATGGAGTTGGAGAGCTAGAATGGTAATAGTAACACTGCTGTGGTACCACCCATCCTGAGCTTGTATTGATGGTTTATAAAGACGTAAGGCAGTCTGGCCATGGATGCAGTGATCCCTGAGCCCCAGCAAGAACTTGCTGTAGGCTAACAGTATAGTGTAATGTACCATGAATATTAGTACTGAGGTAGAGGGAAAAGTCAGGTTAAAACAAGAAAAAAAAATTGCTAACTGAGTTCAAGGGGAAGAAAAGAAGAATAATTTCTGGTTGCAGTAATCTCAGGTTCATTTCCACAGCTTTCTGCTGAATTTAAAGCAGTGAATCCAATGCAGCAAGTCCCAGCCTTGAAAATTGATGGCATCACCCTTTCTCAGTCGGTGAGTTAACAGCCACTTTCTTGCTAGTCATTCACCCCTAGCCTGCTGCCCAGGCTGGAGGGGAAGGCTTTTCTTTGTGTCTTCCCCCAGAGCTTTCCTTTGTGCATTACAAAACTTACGGCATTTGTGATAACTAAAAGAATCCCACTTGGGGGTAGAAAAAGCATGTAGTCCCTACTAGGAAACTCCTATTTAAACTCAACTTGGCTTTGGTTCAAAATCCCACCTTGTACTGAACAGTGTGTAGTCTGGTTTAGAAGGCTGTGCCAGGGTTTGCGTGAAATTACAGCAGGGACAAATCAGAAGATCCCAACCAAACATCCAAGGGGATATGCAGTTGCTTGGATTAGTAACAAACTCCATTCAAAAGCTGTCTTGTTCTGCTGGACCAGCCAGAAATTCTCCTTTCCTAGGTGTTCAGGATGCATACGTTTCCTCTGCTCCCCAGTAACCTCCCCTTATCTCTTTGTTCATTACAGCTAGCTATAATTCATTATTTAGAAGACACGCGTCCTAACCCCAGACTCCTGCCCCAAGATCCAAAGAAGAGAGCCCAAGTCAGAATGATCTCGGATCACATTGCCTCTGGCATTCAGCCACTCCAGGTATTGCTTTTTCATATCCATACAAATGAGAAAAACAGGATGGATTTCCAGGAGTCTGTGTGTGTTCAAAGCTCAGTCTCTGCTGCTGGCCAGTAGAGTGGCAGACCTGAAGTCTGTGCGTTAGGAAATGAAATCTGTACTTAGCCTCTGCCTAATCTGTGAATGGCAACAGGATTTCATACAAAGAAAATCCCACAGCACCCCAGGGTTCTTTCCAGGAACCCATATCTGTGATTCATATGGTTTCACTGCAGGGTCTACAGTGTTTTAGGAAGAAGGAGTGACCCTAAGGGCACAGGCAAAAAGGATACCCTGGCAGCTGCTATTACAGAACAGACCCAGGAGAGAGAGTGAGCAGGGTGCATTGTTCACTGAGGGTGAGGTCAGGGCTCAGCAGGCTGAGCTCAGGCAGGGCACTCAGGTTTGGCACCTCCTCATCCCTCCTCCCTGCCAACTGCAGTCAATCTAACCTGGAGATCGCTTACCTTCACAGAACTTGAGCGTCCTGAAACAAATGGGGGAGAAAAAAACAGAATGGGCTCAGAAGTGCATTGCGTCTGGCTTCCAAGGTACATCCTGTCTGCAAAATGATCCACACTTTGAGTACCCTTCAAAACTCTGTGGTATAGCACACAGGGGCCCTATTTTGTCCTCAACCAGAACAACAGATTGCCTTAGGCTCTTGTGCTGGGTTCTACCCTGCTGGGAGACAAAATGCTCTTCTTACCCAGAATCCCATGTCGAAGACTGTTAGGTCTCCAGGGTCTTGGAGGGAAAATACTGTCCATAGTGTACTTCCAGTGCTACACAGAGAAGAGGGAAAGCCTCGGGCTGTTCTCTACACTGCAGCAGTTGATTCACCCTGAAGCACAAGGGCTGACAGCACTTCTGCTTCTCACCCAGCTGCTCCCAAACTAGTGGCTTTCGCTTTGAAGTTCTATCAACCAATATTGGCATGATTTTTTTTCTGTATACAAAAGACATCTGATGGCAAACTCCCACAGAATTCAGCAAGTAGAATTCAGCAAGTATTTCTGTACTTCCCAGTGAGAAACACAGAGCTTTTTGTTTCCTCAGAACCCTTTCGCCCATACGCTAGAATGACAGGCCTATCTTCACTTCTAGATAGATACAAACTGACCGAATCTTTGTAATTTTTCTCCTTCCCACTCTCGCATATCTCCACATTGTGCTCTTAGTATTTCAGCTGCATTGCCCAAAACAGCTGAAATCACCCTGGGTAATAAAATGCTGAAGGACACTAAAGACTCCCATAACTATGCTGTTGTAGGATTTCTGTTCTTTCTACTTTCTAGATTCTGCCCCAGATTGCTCCTTTTTCATCCTCAACTCAGAGCTGAAATGCTCTTGTTCACAATCCCAGTCTAAAAGGTCTGTGGGGTTCCTTCCAAATGAGTTTTCAATGCCTTACTCCAATGCACCCTCTCTTGACAGCACTGGAACAGGTTCTGCAGCAGACTGCTGGACGCTACTGTGTGGGCGATGAGGTAAGTACCTGAGAAAGTGTTGTGTATCACTGGAGAACTGGAAGCCCCAGCATATTACATAAGCTAGAAAAGGGAATTAGTTGTGGAGAGACAGCACAACCACATCCCGTATCTGAAGTCACATACTGTGCCTACACCACAGGAAAAACAGCTGCATGGAGCCTACTTCGGCCATTACTGACTTGCAAATAGTTACAAAGATGTTTATTTGTTCCTGCCTATAACATACTCATAGCCGGATTTGCAGCTCTATCTAGGATCTGGGAACTGGCTGCCACTAAATGATGTGGGAACAGTTTAAATATCTTTCATCCTTAGTAGATTTGGAGTTCAAAGTGTCCTGTTGTAGGGACAAAGCTTGGCTCAAGAAACAGATTCATTTTGTAACTTGGTCCTGTGTGAGCTTTAACCAAGTTGTATAATTTTCCTGCTCTGTCTCTTCAGTTTTATCATGGGCAGATTTTAGAAAGAAATTGCATGCAAGCTGCTCTGACCCTTTCCAAGCAAGGGTCATTTAGGTCTTTTCCATTTAACTGCCCTGTTTAGTGGGCAATCAGATGTTTCCTATAAAAGGCTGGCAGAAAAGGAAGGCTCCTGCAATATCCTGTGATGCAGAGGATTGTACAGCAGGAGCATTGTGGAGCTCTTGATGGGCAAAGACTAGTTAATGAGATCTTATGCTGAAAAATGTGTTCCCAAAAAGGTGCCCAGAGTTTCATGACCTGGAGAATGGTGTGGGCATCTTTTGTGCAGATAGGCAGCTAAATATATTATCCCTGAGTCTTTTCAGAATGCATCCTTGAGCTTGTGTGCAAAAGCCCTATCATTCAGCTGGTCTTGATTCTTGTTGGGAGGTTTTTGATGCTCCTGCAATGCAAACAGGTGAAATTTACACATCTTTTCCCAGCTATGCAACACACACAGCCTAGTCTGCTCCCTCTGCAGCTTGCCAGCAGACTTGTTTGCTCAGTGGTGGTTGCTATAGAAGCAGTGTGTGCTTGAGGTCATCATGATCAGCTGGTAAATACCAAGATCCCTAAAGGCTGATAACTTCTTGTATTAGTAATTTCTGTAAGTTTCCTGTCCTTGTACCTTGTGGTATTAAAGCTCATTTAAATAATGAGCTCTACACAACAAAACAACTTATGAAATCTTATCAGATGCTACTGGCTGATAGCGTAATTACTGACCCCTTTTCTCTGTGCTCCATTTGCAGGTTTCCATGGCTGATCTGTGCTTGGTGCCTCAAGTTGCCAATGCTGAAAGGTAATTAATGCTCAACTGTTAGCCTTAGGTACTCTTTAAGGGCACCTAATCTTGGAAATAATAAGCTGGGCTGTCTTCTCAGGGGTCCCTGTAGGAAACCTGATTTATGTCCTTAGGAAAGCTAAGGCTGCTTGCACCCCACATCCTCTCTCCCTCTTTGTCTTATGCTTACTCTGTATGTGGGGTAGGGGGTGGGGGAGAGTAATCTGGCTATATTTGTTGAAAAGCCTAAACCTATGCAAGTAGTGACTGCGAGATTTCCTGGCAAGCCATAGTGCCCTCTTCCCATAAGCTGAACACTATGTAAAAACCTACTGAACTTGGAGGAAATAAATAGCCTAACTTTCCTCTACCATTTATTTTTAAACCTACAGGAATTGATCTTTTTTCTTAAGGCAAATGCACCCCAGCCTATGAGATTCACCCACACTGGGCAGGCACAGCACACTGCTCTATCCTGCTCAGCGCTGCACTGGCTGGCTGATTGTACCTCACAAATCCTCTTCCTTTTGCAGATTCAATGTGGATCTGGGTCCATATCCCACAATAACTAGAATAAACAAAGCCCTCCTGGAGCTAGAGGCATTCAAAGTAAGCCACCCATCCCGGCAACCAGACACTCCTGCAGAGTTGCGAGCTTGAAGCCCTTCTACCCATTAAATCAAGTAAGCTGGAATGGCAAAGGGGACAACAGCCACAGCTTGAGTAGGACTTGGTGCCAGCCAGAAGCCCTGTACTCATGTCTCACTGTCACTTTGATGGGAAGGACAGAGGAAAGCCTTACTGCTGCAGAAGTAGCCTCAAGGAATTACAGAAGCTGTGCCTGTTCTAGAAAGCTTGCAGCTACTTCTGAATATATTTTTCTAACTTCTGTATGTCCATGAAACAGATTAAAGCAGAAACATCAGAATGGAATTATCAGAAGCCCTCTTTGTATAGCTTTGGACTGTGGTATGTAGCCATAGACATCTAAGGGGCGTTAAACCAATTCCAGATTCCACACAGGGGCTTCTCCTTTCCACTGTCTCTAGAAAGGACATAAAGGAACAGCATACACAGTGCACTGCTAATGCAGCACACCTCTTGTCCTTGCAGCTGCCTTAGAGCTATGGCATAATCCTCAATGCCATGGATATGAGCAGTAAGGGCTAATACCTGACAGCTGAGAGTTTATTCCTAACCCATGATGGGTCCCTATAGGTGTGACAGCCAACAGTCAGCAGCTCTGTCACTCCCTGCAAGAGAATTACTGCCTGGCACAACTGATTTGTACCTCTTCCATATATCCACAAGAAGTAAAGGTCTGTCTAGAGCAAAGCAGGTGTGCTGTAGTCAGCAAGACTACAGCTCGCTCCCAGATGGTGAAAATGATGGCATTCTTTTCCTTTTCCCATCCTTAGACACTGCTCTAGGCATTTTCCTAGTCCTCATCTGCAAACTGTTTCCCAAGGGAATCCAAACTTTTCTTTCCCACCAAGCCAGAAACTTGCTGGTACTCTGACTATGAGGAATTTCCAGCCTGCAGCAGTAAATCCCATTCCACCCATCCCAAATGAAACCACACACTTGAGCGACCTTCAGAGCTCAGAGCACCCCAGAAATTCAAGCCCAGAAACCTGTAAGTCAAGAAGGAAAACCAGAAGCCTGTGATTGTGTTTCTGTGCAGGCTTAGCTCAGCTCCCACCGAAATTTCAGCAAACAAGCTCAGGTGCCAAGCCAGTGATACAGGAGGGCATTTCTGCCAATCTAATGCTGTGTATCAGCTGCCCTAAGAGGGCAATACCCACAGCATTCAGAAAGACTTTACGAAACAGTGATAATCCTGTGCCAAGGCAGCATTCACCTGCATATAGAAACTTGGACTGCCACATTGCTTGGACTCATTTATTGCCACCTTTGTCTTTATGCTGGTGAGGAGTCCTTGCAGTTCCAGACTCATTCTGATTATCCTAGGTCCAGCTGGATCTTGATTGTGCTATTGTAAAAGGTCCCGGCACAGTTGGAGCCCCCAAAGACCAACACTGTGTGCAGGTTATGCTCATCTTTGTTCTCCTTGCCTACATCCATCAGGTGTGGGGAAGTCAGATGAAGCAGCGTGTGGCCAGCTCGGGGCACAGAGCAGAGGTCATGGTGGCTCACTGTACTCCATGAAAGAGTATCTGAAGTAGAAAGGGTCTATCAATACAGGAAAAACAAGCAAACAAAAATATATTCCTAATGCATTGGGTGAAACAAACAGATGGGACTAGGTGTTTAGAAATGGCACTGCAGCCCCGCAGTCACTGTCAACTGTGGAAACGGGGAGGGAGATTCACTTACCTAGGCAAAAAACAAAGGCGTCCTGCAGGGCTCCCCTGGCATTGCAGCCTCCGCTGATCAGAACCTTGCAGTCCGACACAGCCAGAGCTGCATGAAAACTGGGACCAGAGCAAAACCTTAAGGTGACTATCACAGAACCTGCTGGGGTTGCCTCAATCAGGAACGGGCAGAGGTGGGTAGACTCGAACCGCAAGCTGGGGGCTTAAACCAAAGAATGGAAGTTTTCTTCTTGTCCTCTTTTGCCCTGACTTGCTGAGTAACCCTGAAAAAGCTGTTTCCCTCCACCAGTCAAGGAATCTATCAGGCCTGAAAAACACCTCATTACCACAAAAGGATCCATCAGAACTTCTGTGTTTTGCTCTACAAAATGAAATAACAGGCTAAACGGTCTGATTTAAGTCAGTATTTTAGCAGGTGATAGAGTCTCTTTAGGACCAGCACATTTCTGCTACAAGAGTTTCTTCCTCTCTCGGGATGTCTTATACTCCAGGTACCATGGAGACCAAACAGCAGGCAATACAGTCCCATTAGAACACAGAAGAAAACTTCCCCTAGCATGAAAGGCAGACTCCCAGGGATCCTAAATGATCTGCACCCCAACACCTTACAAGCACCAAGCACAGGCTTACAAGCTAGTAGGAATTTCTGGTCCCACTGCAGAGGAACCACCCACTGTATTTTGACTAGTGGGGTACAGATACGTAACTGGGTCTGATCACAGATGCCTTTTAAGCCTGGCATCACAGAGAAAGGACAGAGCTCCTGGGTCTGCAACAGGATCTTACCAACGTGCAGAAGGCTGTCCTGCAATGAAAGGGACTGGTGTGTACTCCATGAAACCTGAAAGCCAGGGAAAAGGCAAACAAAATGTCCAATAAGTACTCTTAGTAGCATTTCTCAGCCTCACAACTAGACAACAGCTTCAAAAGTCTGTCACATCAGCAACTTACCTTTTCTGTTACCTGTCTTCCAGAAAAGGAGTTTCTTGGTTTTCCCCATTCCCTCCCTTCTTATCCCACAAAGGGTTTCTTTAGCCTGTAATTCTCTATCTCCACTGATTAAGAAGTATTTTTACAATGTTAATGCTGCCTTCCCATTCTGCTTGCCTCATTTCCCAGTCCTTGCCTTAGAACAGACCCTCCAGATGTGGCTACCTGGAACAGACTTTCTTACCCAGATCCAGGATGTGCATGTCACTGAAGTAGAGAGAAGTCCTCTGACCGCCAAAAATCAGCAGCTTGTTCTTCAGCAGAGTAGCTGAATGCCTGATCAAAGAAGAAACAAGCGAGCAAAGTGTCTTCTGCAAGTTCCAAGAAGTGTTAGCCTTAGTTCACACTGCCTTGGCTTCTCCTAATGAGCTGCAATAGCTCCCTCCATCTGCACCTGCCCCTACCCTCAGCCACTGCAACCCACAGAACCCCATCAGGATTCCTGACAGCACATTACTCAAAACATAGGGCCATTTTGAGGGAGCAAACAGTGAAGAACAATCATGCATGTTTTAAGGAAACTACACTGGGATGGGAGGTTAGGTGGGAAGAGGCTTCCTGCTCTGTTCTGGAGGGCTGGAAGAAGAGCACTCTCACCCAAACCTAGGCAGAGGCTTCTCCCCTTCTGAGATGGGCTGGTACCAAATTTCATGCTCTGGATTGAAGATGTAGAGCACATTGCTGCAGGGTCCAACTGCCTGTGATGCCGTTTTATGGGAGGTCCCTCCAAAAACAAAGAGCTCCTTGCGGTAGATGGTTGCGCTGTGGTAAGTCAGCATTGGCATCCTCCCTTTAGCCTGGGAAAAGTTCAGCACAGGTTTGTTAGGAGAAGTGCATTATTTGCTGCGTGGCCTATAGGAAAGGGGCCCACGATGTGCCATGAGTTCAGCAAGTCTCGATTTTAACTTGATTGTTTCCCCAGTCAGATCTCTGCCACACAGGCATACTCTGCATCACCAGAATGCTCTGATGAGAGCAGGAAATCGGCCTCCTACCCCAGCTGCCTCAGAACAAGACAGGGAACAGAAAGACCTCATCCCAGGATTATTCTGTAAAAAGCCATCTTGTGCCAGGAAAGAGACAGTCCTTAGCTGACATGGCCCTCTGCAAGGACATGACAGAATCTAAATTGCTCAGAAATCTGCTGTGCTCAGGGCAGCTCTCTGATTTGGAAAGACCAGTTCCTCAGTATCCAACACAGCTGTGAATAGCACCATAGAGAATGAGAGGCCATTTCCCTCTGCTGCTCACACAGTCCCTCCCACACACCACCTTCATCAGACACAGCACTCTGCAGCAACCATGTTTTTAACCTTGCTTCATTCACTGTAGGCACAGCCCCTGGTTTCTGCCAAGCCTGTGGCCTTTCAGCACAGCTGGGATTGACAGATCCAAGAAGACTAAGCAGCTCAGGCAGCCTGCAGCAACAGCGGAATGACTCTGCTGGAGTACAGATACGGGCACACCAAATGCCACATTCAGGCAGGACCTGACACCCTTCCTGTGCTTTTATCTTAGAAGAGCTGCAGTACTTACAGCCACAGGAAGCCATTTCCAGGTGACTGTGTCCAAAATGTAGATGTTGCTGTAGTCTTTGTCTTCCTTTATGCCCCCAAAGACATAGATACGCTTGGTGTCTGGGTCATACGTAGCAGTGTGACCATGCAGGCAGGATGGCATAGCATTTTCTTGCTGGAGACTCACTGGTAACCAGAAATCACTGTCTGTGGAAGCAATGCCAGGCAGATGGTATGAGAGTTTGAACATGCACTCAGTTTCTCCAGATTTAAAGAGGATGTCATAAAATCTTTACTCAAGGTCGTGTTCCTTTTTATCTCCTCCTCTCCTTTGACTCGGGGCTAGAGAAGACTTACACAGCAATGTTTCTGTGTAAGGAGTGGAGGGGAATACTAACTAGGTGGAAAGCAAAAAGGTGGCTGAGAGGATCGATGAGGTGCAGAAAGCTATAAGGTACTGCAATTGTCTCTCACACCTCTCCACCAGTCATCACACACTGCAAACTGCGCTATTGCTTTTGCCCTTCAAAAATCACCCAGCTGTGTTCAGAATTCAAATGTAAGCTCCTGGAGGGCTCTCACATAGAGCCCCACAGCCTCTGAGGGCGCTGAGCTGTCAGCTCAGCCTCCTGCAGCACCACTGGATGCCCAAGGACAAGGGACATCAGTGAAGAATGGGATAAAAGCAGAGATGTAGAAAAGTAATAGAGGGTGGGTGTGGCAAAGAGAAACAGTACCTGAAAGGTGATAAGGGATGCATGCTCCTGCTGAGTGACTCACAAGCAAGACAAATCTACCCAGCAACTGCCTTAGTACAGACCCCAGAGGACACCCTCCCACCCAAGTCATCCTGGATTCTCAACATCCCATTGCCTCTGACAGCCCCAAACTCCTTACCAACTTCCAGTTTCCAGAGTGCATCCTTGCAGGACCGCTGATCCACGCCTTCTCCGCCGACCAGAACAGCCATTGCCGGGTCGCTGAGGCACATGGCGTGGCGCCACCGCGGGCTGGGGCTGCCTGGGGAGGGGAGAGCACCGTGCTGGGAGCAGGCTGAAGAGGCGCCTCCAGCTCCCTTCGCTGGGGAGAACAAGGCAGCTGAGGGCTCAGAGGGGGGGGAAATGAAAAAGCAAAGGCCTCAAGTCTCTTTTTGTTGGGGTGGCAGGAGGCACAGCTCCCTGTGGAAGATTTTCTGTTGGCTTTGGGGAAAGTCTGCTCTACTAGGAGAGTCATCTGTAGCAGAGGGAGCTAGTAGAGAGGAGTCTAGCTCAATATAGGACAAACGGGCTGCCACTTCAGAGATGGGCAGGCACGGGCAGACTTAGATCCCACTGAGAACCTGTCCCCAGAAGGATATCTCATCTGTGCTGTGCCCTTGCGTTACTGTTCATGAGAGCACGTAGGAGGGCTACTGAGGAACAGCCTGTCAGTGCCTGAGACATAGCAACCAGAAGCCTAAATCTGCTTCCAGAGATATTCCTCCTATTGCCCTGTTTCTCTTCCTTTCCCATGCCAACCCCTGCCATTTGCTGAACAAGCTAAAAAAATCCTTTTCATCAAAGCCTGTTCCACATCTTATCTGCTGTCTCAAAGGACTATGCACTCAGAGGTGTGCCTGAGGTTCAAAGGGACTACGGAAGCATATTGGAGAGTCTGAAGCACCTACACAAACGTAGTGAGGACACAACATATACGCACAACCTGTTTGCTATTCCTGATCACTGGGGAGATAAAAAATCAAGCATGAGAGGCCTGTGACACTAAAGGGAATGCCATCACCAAAATTGGAAAGACAAATCAGGGTCCATGAGACAGATCCTCACCTTGCAACTCCTCCACTGCCAGATCTGCAAAGGAAACACAAAGATGTCCCATAAGGAAAGCAGCCAGCAGCCATAGCCCACAAGTCCTCAGCTCTCTGGTTTAAGAGCCCTTTGGCCTTCCTTCCTTCCTCCATCACCCAGCAAAACTACCTCATAGCAATAAAGAAGGTGAAAGACCAAAGTCCTGAAGAAAGTCTCATCAGAAGAAATGCAGAACACAGGTAAGCAAGGCACGTTTCCTTTGACTGCCATCATGCTGTCAGTGTTGCATTTTACCCCTCTGATGAAGGGTCATTTCCCCCCTCTTCCCACACTGCCTATAGCAGAAGGAACTTTATGATGAAGTTACGTTTGTCTTTGTAAGAAGTCAAGTCCCAGTTAAGTGATTTCACATGGGAAGCACTAAACTATTGTCAAGTAGTTACACACAAACCTGGTCACACCTTGTAGCTGACTTGAAATTCACACTCAGAACCTAAAGATTTCATTTCCAAACCCCTTGGCAGCTACCTTCCCACAACTGAAAAGTCAGTACGATTATACTAGTTATATATATGAATATATATATTTCTTCTTGTAGTCATTGTAACTTGAATAATAACCAATGTTTTCTACAGACCAAGCGGTGATATGCTGTTAGCAGGGGGACAAAAAGACTAATGGATAGGTCCCAGGACACTGTGGTAGATTACTTTCTTGTGCCTCAGTTTCCTCTTTTGTAAAACAAGGCTAACAATACTTGCCATCATTTATAAAGCTTTTACTCATACGAAGAGGTAACAGATATTATGTTATAGTACAGAGTACTGGCACTAAGAGTACCCCACGTTCTATTTGTCATTTTCCCAACAGGTAAAAAATTATCAGGCAATTTAACCAGGACTAAGGAGCAGTTCTCAGTAATTCACAAGGCACAGACAAGCCCACCTTGCCTTGGAGGTGCACTGAGAAATGCACTGGAAGTTATTGCCAGCAGTACTAGGAGATAGTGCAGACAAGACCTGTAAAATACACCTGGAAGTTGCCAGTTACCTTCTGCATCAAGATCCTTCTCAGATGCTCTGGGTTCAAATAAAACTTTCCTGGGCTTCTTAGGGCAGACAGGGCTCTTCCTCCAGGCCTCACTGGGTTCTGTCTTGCCAGATGGTGGCTCCAGGGCACGGGGTACCGCCAGGGTCCTCAGTGGTGGGCGGAAATCCTTCTTCCCAGGCCTGGGAGCCCTAGCAGCTATCGCTGAGCTCTGACTCTTGACCTGTGAAAAAAAGTCCTAGCTAGTCAAAGCAGCTCCAAAGAGAAAGATCTGAGGCTACTGCAGATTTGTCTGGTACTGGGCCCGAGATTTGTTTCACATTTTCAGGCTTGCTTTCCTGATAAATCTGAAGGGCCAGCATGCCAACAACATGAGCTGCCAAACATATGCCAAACCACGCAGCCTCCTGCTGCCAGGTGCCCAGCCAGGCCTGCTTTCGGACTGCTGGCTGCCCTGGGCACAGCTCGCACAGAGGAAAGGCAGGAGGGCCATCTGTGCTAGGAGTAGCCAAGTGGACTGATCCCATCAAAGGCTCTTAAATTCAACCCATCCAAAGTCATTTCACCTGAGAGTGCAATTAACCAATTTCTGTAGCCTAAGTGAATCTTGGACTCCAAAACCTGCTTAACCAGGCCTTCACTAAGAGAATGACAGCAAGTGCTGCTGCTTGAGCAGCTTCAAGTTAGAGAACATATACTAAGGAGGGGTGAAATAACGAGAGGGAGAATACAGAGTACACATACAGCACTAGGATCCTCCAGGTCCTGACTGAGGGGCACATCGTCAGCTGGGAGCACTGGGGATGGGGTCATCTCTGGAACCAGAAACGGGCGGGCAGGTGTGCTGCTGGAGATTCCTCGGAGCAGCTGCAACAGGACCAGTGATGGGCAGTGTAAAAATAAAAGAACAAGTGAGTTAGTTTACTAGCTGTCGGCCACAAAGGGTGAGCAAAAATAAATATTGCAAGGGACAGATTCCTTGCAATGGAATAGCCCATATTTTTTGGGGAAAAAAGAATATCAAAGCCGGACAATGAAAGATACTATATCCAAAGACTTCAGCACATGGTAAAGCAATGGTTTATGTACCACAAATCCAAGAGAGAGGAGAATTGGAACTGACCCCATACCCTGTGGCACGCCTGCTGCAATACATGGAGCATTTTAGCAAAGCTGAGTTTAGGGAAAAGTGCTAGAATATCAAGAGAGTTGAGGTTCACTACAGACATGTATTAACAGATCTGTGTGACATGCCTCTGCCTTGAAGCAGTAAAGAGAAGAAAAATAAGTGGATAGGAAATGAAGTTTTCAGTTCCAAGCTGGCAAAGCTGAAGTGGTTTGTGACCCAGTACAGGGAGAGAAGAGGTTCTTGTTTCTTTTACCTGTCCGTCAACAGTCAGGACAAGTTTCACACAGTTGCCTTTGTCCATCTCTTTCAAGGAGGCCATAAAAATATCCGTCCTCCAGTCACCTTCCCACACCAGAGACCTGCACAGGGGACCATGGGTTTTCAGCCCACAACCAACACCAACCAGTGAAGAATTCTTGCTCCTGTACTCACAAATAACACCCCAAGGCAAAAAAAAAAGATCCAGCCCTCAAAGCAGCTGAAAGGAAGTTGAAAATATCACAAGAAGCTATAGAGACTAGCTTATGTTTAGATGTACAAACATAATCTCATGAAACAGAACAAACTAGGAGCTGTCTCTGATTTTATTTCACTCCATTACCAAGATACAAGCTGGTCTGTGAACTCATACTGCCTATAAGAGGTAAAGAGGAAATGTTCTGTACTCGCTCTGCTATCCAACTAGTCTTCACGGTAGACAGTTAAAAAAAGACTTCCTATTTTAAACAGATTGTTTCACAGCCATCTGTGATATCTTTAATATAAACAATGCACCTGTGGCATTTGGTTGTGTCCCACAGTCCTGCTGCATTTACCCTCTCCTGAATCACCCCAGGAGTCCGTGGTCTCCTCTATACAAAACCAAGGGAAAGAAAAACAAGGAAGGCAGAAATCATGTTTCTCAGGTCCACCTCGTCTAGGACCAGCTCTGCTTGCAAAAATCCTACCATTATCCAAGTGGTTCCCAAAGACAGAGGCTGTACGTTGCTGCACCTGCTTTCATTAGCACAGGAGTGTTTGCTGCAAGGAGCTCCCTGTAGCCCCATCACCTGTCTCTGAGGACAAGGGGAATGCTAAGAAATATGATATGGCACCTCTCCTCCTGTCCTTGTCTCTTACCCCTAGGCCCTGGTACTGCTCAGAAGACACTCATCACACTTTCACTGCTCAAAGACTATTCTGTCCCCATCCAAAAAAAAAGCATCTTGATGGCACTGAAGTCAAGGTCTCACCACCCCTGGTGGGACAGGACAGCTGCTTCCTGACCCATACCCACCCTCAGTCCTTACCAAAGCCCCTCCAGCCACTTTCCCTCTGAGCCGCAAAGAGAAGACTCGCAGCAGGCTGGGAGGACAGGCAGGCTGAGCGACCTGGGGAAGGTGCCAGCAGCACCCCGTGTTTTTAGGGCACCCCAGTGACACCCAACAGCACCCAGCCCTGCCACTACCTGCGGGTGGGCCCCAGCGTGCCGACCCGCTGCGCTCCAACACCGGGCGCCACCAGCACATCCACGGCGACGCTCGTGTCCGGGGAGTACGAGCTCCAGTCCCCCAGCCCAAACACCACCAGCTGCTTGGGCAGCGGCAGGGGCAGCCAAGCCTGGTAGCCCATCTTGCTGGACTGGCTGGGAGAGAAAACAACAAAGAGAGAAAAATCACAGAGAAGTACACAGCAGGCTCAAAAAGACATGCAAAGGTGTGGAAACATCTTTATAGTGGAGGAAGGAGAGAAGGAGAGGGTTTGCTTTGGGGTCGGGACAAAGCGAACAGGTGGCCTGAGAAGGGAGCAGGGCTGCTCAGAGCCTCCAAGCCCGAGGGGAGCCCGGCCTGCCCGCACCTGCCCAGCCGCCGCGGCCGCTCCCGCAGCCCCCACAGCGCGTAGAAGGCGAGGCCGCCCTGACGGGCACTGCCGCCCGCTGAGGGGCCCGGCCCCGGCCATAACCCGCCCCAGGCGGCGGGGCGGTGGCAGGCGGGCAGCATGGCGGCCGGGCGGGAAGGGGAGAGCTGTGAGAGGCTGCGGGCCGCCGCCATTAAGGCGCCGAGGGGCGGCGCAGCTGAAGGCGTGGGGCGGCCATCAGCAGCCCCCGCCGCCTCCTCCCTGCCTGGGGGAGGAAGCCCCGAGGCAGAACTGGGGGACCGAGCACTGCTGTGACCGTCTGTCCCTGCTCGTGCTTCTGTGGCCGTGCCCTGGTGGCAACGAGGAGGGACAGCGAAGTGCTCTCACATCCTAAACCAGGCGTCGTCCTTCTCTGTAGCGAATTATACAGCCACACATCCCCGTCTGGGGGAGTAGTTGTCTGTGATACCTGAGTAATGTTATCAGTGAATGTTTCTTGTAGCTTGCAAAAAGAGGAGCTTGTATTCAGCAGTTAGGTCTACCACCAAAAGAAAACAGGATGGGAGTAAATAATAATAATAAAAAACCAGCACATCCTTTACTACAGTGTGTATTCCATTGCGTATCCAAACCCACCACAATAGTGAATAGCACTGCTAAGTGTAAAACTGCTGTTGATAACGAGACAACACTGAAATCAGTGACAGGACTTCGTGAACAAAGGAACAACGCCGCCCACACACACCTGGAAAGGAGAGTGGCCTCCAGGCAGGGCAACCCAGCCCACCCAAGTGAGACCTTTGCTGAGCTGCATGGGATCATACCATTCCTGCTGCAGTCCAACCACAAAAAACAAACAAACAAACAAACAAACAAACAAAAAAAACAAACATGGAAAGGGTAGGAAATGACTAACCTTGCAAAATTTCACATCATTGCTCTGCATCCCTACCAAGTTGCTTCATTGTCCTCTTGGTCTAATGCCTGAGCCATGACAGAGGACAGAGATTCATAGTGAGCTAATGGTTATCAAATAGCTTCAGCACTGCTTTTATGTGCTCTTTAAAATAAATAAATAAATAGAACAGACGAAATGTGTAACTTGGCAGTCATCTATCCCTTTGATCATCTTTCTGTATGATTGCGCCTGCCCATCAATTATTTTGTAGAAAAGTTCCAGGCAAACACAGGATGAGAACAAAGACATCTGAACTTCTGCAGTACTTGTCCCAAGGGGTTTTAAAACAAGACAAGTGAGAAAAGATGGCTAAAGCTCATTTCTCATTTTGACCAGGAGGTGTTCTCTGAAGATGTTTTCTTCAGGCTATATAAATACAGTCTTCGTAGCAAGATGAAGCCCAAGGTCAAGCAGCTATGAGGAAATTGTGAAGGGCACTTTTCTTTAGATAATTTCATCAGTATGTGATAACTGAAAGGATGCTTTTAAACCTTCAAATTGAAGGCTTTAGTACCAGATTAATTAGTTAGCCATAGGGGATCTCTGCAAATTGAGGTGAAAAGTACCGGTATTAAGCACTGGGAGGAAGACCATTCAAATTCTACCTGGTTAAAATTACATGAGCTTGGCTACTAGCTTGTTCCTCTCGAGTTCTTCAAATATTCAGTATAATCACTAGTGCTGCAGAGAATATGAAGAATAAAAAATCCCTGACAGTCATTTTAACAGACAGAAAAATTCCTGGCTAAAGCCATAACCATGAGCTGACAACAGAGCATTTTCCTATCCATTTGCAACTAGAACGTTTGGTACACTCCAAAGTATATCTTTAATACCTACTGCTTCTTTGCTCATAGAAGTTTTAGTGCATTCATGTTTTGTTGGAAATTCTGTAGTTTGGTTTCTCATATGAAGACATTCACTTGCTTTCAACAGGAGACAAGAGGAATGATTGCATAGTGAAAAGTTTATTTAAAGGGAATAAGTTCCAATATACTATTACAAATCAGCCACAACACATTAAATATAAACAATACAAACCAAGCCTAGAAGGAATGCAAGCACGCTATAAATATATCTTCACATGTGCCCTTCAGCAAGAGAGAGTCAGTGCCACCTCTCATTAAAATATCCTGTTCTCCACTTAAAACTCATCTCTGGGGAAGAGATGAAAAGCAACAGGTTGGTGCAGAGAACTCAGTTTTGAGATTACAGGACATCATAAATATATCACATAAATAAGGACTTACAGACAACCATTACAATTCACAAGAATATACATCTGGGGGGGAAAAAAAAAAAAAAAAAAAAGCACAACCAGCTACAAGATACTCTCCATTGAAAGACTGTGCTAGCAGCCTGGAGCAGCAAGTTGAGAGCAGATTGTTTCACCCTGAGGTGAGCAGTTAGTCACTTGGGCATCATGGAGGTTGCACAGAGATCATCACCAGCTGTTTAGTTTCTGAGAATAGTTCCTAAACTTCAAGGTTTTTACTTGGCAAAGCCTCTTTAGCTCTGAACTTAGTGCTTTAGCATCCAGCTTCTTATGTAAGAGACTTGACTCACCAGTCCAAATGGCTTAAACTAGATAACCCTAACCAACAAATCACAGAAGTCTTCCTCTCCCTAACTGAGAAAGGGTACGTATTTATTGTGATGATGCTTCTGAGAAAGCAACATGTAAAATTCAGAACAGAATACAGAAATGTTGCGTGGAGTCAGGTTCACTCAGGCTGATGATCTGTCTTCAGCTGCAACAGCACAAGTGTTTCAGAATAAGATGCCAGAGACTCTTTGGAGGCAAATGTGTAATACTCCCACAGAAAATTCTCCTCCTAGCAACATCTGTTTGAACTCTGCAGTTTGATGTACACTCTAAAGCCCTAAAGTTAGTTTGTATATACTACAAATGCACTTATTTAGATGACTTAGCACGTTGACTCCTGCTTAACTCCTGACTTCTTTCACAGTCCAATTAGCTAACATATTTAACAACATTAGTTCACAGTTTTCCCTTCTACTAATTCAGATGTTCTGCTACATCTACATGACATTAATCATCACATACGATATTTTTCCCAGATACGAGAATTGGAGAAATTTCTCTCCCACTTGGAGATCAAAAAACCTGTGTTGCTTTGGTCTCTCATCTGGTCTCAATACACATAAGCACACACCCCTCAGCACTGAATTCAGATGCTTCTTAGGGAAAATGGTGAATGGCCACAAGGAATGCTATCTATGTCTATCTATCTAGTGTTTTTCTGGTCCTCAGGCTTAGCATCAGCATATCAAAAGGAGTAGTCCTCTGGTGTTCTCCAATATCTGACAGCAGCATATGATTTCCAAAGGCAAAGATCCTATGGTGCCAAAAAACTCAAACACAGTTTTACTATCATCTTACAGCAACAAGGCAGTCTAACAGACAGCTTAAATCTCCAGGAACGGCCTCCTGGGGCTCTCTTGCTTGACCTCTACTTGTGTGGAGTGCTTCCCCTCTACTGGAACGGGCAGAGAAACAGGGAGAAGAAACCCCTTGGCTTAATGACATCTATGGCTCTTATTTCAGACATGCTCCCTGCTCCTAAGGCACCTTGTGATAAATCCTCTATAGAGTGGCTTTAGTTGGGGGTAGAGACGAGGAGAAAGGGTATAAGCAGTGGAGTTAAAAGAAAAACAACACTCATTTAGGGATTCATTCTCTACCCCAATTCTCAGCTCACAAGAATGAGTACTTCTTTCAGCAACTGGACGTGTGACAAGGGTCACGGCTAGCCCACCCCGCCAGGTCCAGCAGCACAACAACCGGCCCCACTGCAGGCTGTACGCAGTTACGTGCACACAGTTACAAGGAGACAAGTGCACAGGACGGAGCCAGAAAGAAAGGAGCGTGGCTACCTTTTAGGCCGAGTTGCATAGTAACTCAACTTTCATTTCAGCACCGTAAATCAGTCAACTAAGCTCTTTCTCTCCTTAGATTTAAGCACACATTTTAATCTTTTCATCTTATGTTTGTGTAAGCGGCTCTTTAGCAATATTAATTCACATAACTATTAAATGGGTCCCAAACCTTAGTTTGCAACTAGCCTATGCCTGACACCAGTAATCTTTCACATGAATCTATATTGCAGGCCTCCAAAGAGTTTGTGAGTAAATTCAGTCAGTAATGTGGTCCCCGATTAAGCAATTTTAACCCTCAGTCCTCAGTGAAATGCATGCATTTTAAACTCCTGCTGCTACACTACTGCTAAGGGGGAAAACAAGAGGAAACTTAACTTATGACCTTCTTTGACATTAAAAAATGCCCAACAGATTGTAACAATTATTATAAACAAACAATTATACAACCTAGTTTTTATGCAAGTCCTATGCTACAGGACTGTCTAATGTCTCTGGCTGAACACCCATATCTTATTTTTTAGATCTAAATTATATTCGAAACAAAATGGAAAACAATTTTATGCTTTCACAAAAGCAAACCCAATTAAAAAAAAAAAAAAAAGACTGGTTGCAAAATGCAAAAGAAGCTTATCCCTTAATTGAGCTTTTTGAATTTCTAGACACAATCTACTGGAAGAAACACATTTTTTAAAACTGATCTGAAATCTTCCTTCAGGAGAAAAATAAGAAACTTTCCTTTCTTGAAGATTAATTTCCCTCTCTGAAGCGCAACTGCCTTTTAAATTCATTTTTCTTTCTAGACCCAAGGTCTAGTTCCATAGGTCTCCAATTAAAATAAGAAGGGCTTCCATCACTGCCTCAGCAGATAGCAGGATTGGATACAAGTCCAGGAGACACAGAAGGCAGAAAAAAAGACACATGAGAAATAAAATTATTTCTTTGAACCAACTGTGGGTTCAATTTTGAATAAGAATGGCTGCTGTTAATCACTAGCCATACAGCCAAGCTAGTTAATTTATCAGAAAATGAATAAAGACTACATATCCTTCCAAAGAGAAGTCGTCACTTGGATAATGAATGATATTTGAATACCTGAGAAACAACATATTCATGTAATGTGGAAATTAAAGAATAAATGAAGAACAATTATCCTGTACAACTGTGAAGCTTCTGTTTCCTGCAGATGAAATATTCCATGTCTAAAACTATTTTGTGTTCCTAAGAGATACCAGATACATCTGGGAAACAGAAGTAGCAAAATCACATGCAGCAAGCACTTTCAGTTCCTCCGCAGCAGGCCTCTTTATGGGCACAGTGTTTGCAGGACAGGCACATACAGATTGGGATGACGTACTGTACTCAATGCTACTGTTAAACTTAGGTCAGTGGGACTAGGAGATGGGGACAGTTCCAAACAAGTGACCGGAGCCTCATTAAAATGTTGTCCCATGCTTCAGAAAGCTAGAACTGAGCAATAGGATCACCACCTACGAGGCAATTTATCTTCACTAAACCACTAATACCGTGATAACTTGCACATAGTATTTGTTTCGGTAAGCAGCCAGAACGGGTAGCGAGGCAGGCCTTATTAACCTCTTATAACATGACAAAATGTCTTTTGAATTGTGATATAAGCAAAATATAGATGGCGTGGGGGGGAAGTGGCTGTGAATTAGCAATATGGAGGCCACGTTATATGGGCAACAGTTCTTTAGTGGTAAAAACCCACTAGTACAGAGCACAGGAGAACCCACTAAAAAAAGTAAAGTAAAAACCCACTAGTACAGAGTAAGTCGTGTAACTGAGGGTCAATAATTCTAGAAAATCTAATATATGTACAGATGAAAATTCCCTTTGTGATAAAAAAAAAATCCTAATTGGAAAGTGGATCAGGTTCCAGACAGTGCCTCATACATTAACCAGCAAGCGCACACAGCACCCTGCAGATCATATCAGAAAGGACCAAAGGCAGTCATCATGTGGGGTGACACTGTCGTTTTTGCAGGCAAACTGCAAGGTCTTTTCTGCCATCTTCTGCTTAGTGTCTAAGAACTTGATAGGCAACAGAAGAAAAAAGGGTAGAACCTTATGCAAGTTGCTCAGGCCTGACTCAAGTGTTTACAAAGGCTGTGGCATGGTCCTTTGTCTCCCCAGGAGTGGCTAAAGGAAGGAACAGTCCTCCCTGGGCTGCTAAATGAAAGATCACCTTGCTCTGGCAGATACCAAATCCTACTGTTCTACCTCCCTGTAAGATTGTCCTATGCTTCCCTCTACTTGAATAATGCAGCTTTGCAGTTCCCCTCTTGCCAGGTTCTCTCTCTCCTTTGAGAAAGGTGACTGCTTTTCCCCCCCATCACAGGCCCCAGAGTGGCAACAGCTCAGCTGCTTACCCTGATCAGCTCTGCTCCCTGCCTGCTCACCCTGAAAGTAATTGTGGTCCAACCAGTCTTCTGGTTTCCACTCTCCTCTGCTCCCAGCTCGGGCTGCTCCACTGTAAACGTCTCTCTCACACTTTCTTGACCTCCTAAGTGCTCTGGGGTAATGGAAAAGTAAGCAGAGATAGTAAAAAGAAGAGCTTGAATATAGAGCAAATTGCACAGCATTACCATATAGCCTTAATAGGAAATACGCAGCCCTCCTAGGAGAGTTAAATCTTTGGCTTTAACTACCCAAAAATCATTTTGTCCATTGTTCCCTCTCAATAGAAGGAATGGACCAAGTAGAGGTGCTTTACCTGGAGGATTTAAAAATAAAACTCAGAACTCTAGTAGAATCACCATGCAAACAGCCATTTTGTGTCTCTGCAAAGAGGTATCAAAATGTAAATACAGCAGTATTCTTAAAAAGAGCATGATTTTAAGTTAAAAGTAGTAAAATAAACACCACTTACAGATAAATGTGATTTAAAATTAATCTCCAAAGGATTAACTTAATCCTTGTTCAGCTCTGCCAATACTCGAGCAGAAAGTGATTACTAATGCCATCGCTAGCCACCAAAACAGGCAAGGAACTCCATCCTTTACCACATGGTCAGGGTTTGCAATGGCCTAGCTGATTCTGGTTTACAGAAAGGTTTGGTTAAATTCCATCCCTTTTGATTTTCTGAGCAGAGATACTCGTTTGCAACAATACCTTTGTAACAGAAATAGCAGCTGACAAACTACACTTCCCTGGGGAGCATTTTCCTTGCTACATATGCTATTACCCAGCTGGCAGCAATACCAGTGAACAAACATGCTGCTACTGAGAAACATTTCCTGTATATTTATTGGTTGTATCCTAGCCGTTTTGTACTTACTCAACACAGCAGTAAATCATTTCTTCTGTTTTACATCTGGATTACAGGAGGGGAAAAAAAAATAAAAATCTTTCGTTGGTCACTGGAACTTTAATCATAACTTTTATATCCCTCTAATCAACAGCTGCAACATCCAATTTTTAATCCATAGGAAAGTTTTCCTACGGACTTCTGGTTGTGCACCTTCCTCCCCAGCTCCCACACCTAACTCCTAACCCTACCGGAGGTTGGGGCTGGCTGTTGTTAGCTCGGCCTGGCCACCAGCACTGGCTGCCACTGGCCATGCTGCATCCCCTCCCATGAGGATGAAGGAAGCACTGGCTGCTGGTGACATTAGTGGTGGCAGGAGATAACATTATCGGTGGTTAGGAGCTAAGCCAGCCATGCTTTTGTCTCACTGCAGCTGACAGCTGCCCTCTAGTGATCCAGATGCAGCAGAAGAGTCTAAAGAATTATTTACAAAACAGTAACATATCAAGAATATTTTGACTTCATTTCGTACCAGTGCAACAGAACGAAACCGTGACCACCTGAACCTGGCCTCCAGGCATTTACTGGCTCCAACAAAGCCCGGCCGGATGCCCGCACAGAGCAGGACTTGTGAAGTTTTACAGACAGAACAGCTGCCCACGGACAACCAGAGTCACAGCCACCTTTCTCCACTGGGACAGCCGGGAAGGAGGATGCGAGGAGAAACCAGGTTGTGTCTGAAGAGGAGGTGGCAGAGTTGTGCCTTGGTTCTGTCACACAGCAGTGCCCATCGGGGAGTACCAGGGCTGGGTGGCAGCCTGCCATGCTCAGTACTGCCTACCTGCCATCCCTGCCCCTTCCCATCCCTTCAGCTAGTGTAATAGACATGAAAGAAGAGAGTCTTATTGCGGAGGAGAGAGTAGGAGTTATCAAATTTCAGCAGGTAGATGCCCTCGCCTGGGTAGTCGTGGCTGCCTGCCTGCACCTCCCGGTGGCTGTCCCTTCGGTACACAGGCATGATCTCTCCGTAGCGGTTCCGCAGGTAGCTCTTGGAGCCCCTCTCCACATCTCCAACAGGGGCGAGTCCTGAATGGGAGAGAGTGGAGAAGTAGGACAGAGCCTGTTAATCTACTAGATGGTCCAGAAAAAGATAAGACCAGATTACAGACACACAAATACACGGAGGGCTAACTACGATAGCGTTACACACAGTGTCTGCCCTCAGCTCTCTGCCAATACTGCTAACAAAGACCCACTTTCCTTACCACACCAAAGGACATGCTGAAAAACAGTTCTCTTGGGAAGACAGCATGCACTTGCCTGCCAGCCTGGCCTCCTCTCCCTGGACTTACCTTCTAAACAGCTCACTCCTTTTACACGTACCACAACAGGGACTCCATAAAGTGGTCCACTGGTATGGACATGGAGCAAAGGAAAGGCAGGGAAGGTCTTAGCTATAACCTCGCAGTGTTTGTACATCCTTGATTCACTTCTCCAAGAATAAACTCCTCACATAAGAACCTATGTACTTTGGAGAACTTGCAAGATTAACTTCAGACAACAAACCCCCAGCTGCACTGGTCACAAATACTCTTAAGACAAAGAATAGGTAACATGCTTTTCACATCTACAAGGACACAGGCAGCAGTCCTCTGAAATGCAGTCAACAGGAGCTCCTGCTATACTGGGAAAAGAAAAAAAAAAAAAAAGAAGAACCTTTTTGCTCCCACCTGCCACCAGAAATTTCTCAGCCTCAGAGGCCGAGCAAAACACTCAAGTTAAAGTTTCAGACCCTAATCTCATTATCGGCTGGAAGCTGAACAAGTGATTTCTGATTTATTTTTCGGCTTGCTGGATTTCAGGAATGTTCTTGGAGAACAGCAGCCACTCACATATGCTGAAGCAGGAAGGGTTAAATGCTTTCTCACTACAGCCTAACCAAAACCCAAAAGGCTGCAGAGATAAGCAGTCTGGGTAAGCAAAGTAGATGGAAGTTACAGCATCTGAAAGACAGTCAGCAGCATGGCAACGAGCGCCAAAAATCAACCCTCATGAGCTTTGCACCAACCTTCGATTTCTTCTTCCTCCTCTTCATCCTCCTCATCACTGGATTCGCTGACCTGAACAGTAATGGCAGTGCTAGTAACAGTGGTCCAGTCAAAATAGACTCCAAATCCAATGTCGTAGTCATCTGTAGCAAACTCCCAGCACAGACGTTTCCCATCAGGATGGGTTGGCACACGGACCGTCACCACCTCGCCTCGCTTCACCACCATCCTAGCATTCTTCTCCTTTCCCATCTTGGTTTTGAATTCCTTCATCTTCCCCATGGTCCATGTAGTGGGTGGAGCCAGAGGGGGAGGCTGAGCTGAGACAAGGGAGAAAGATCAGCAGCTCATCTTACTTTTTACTATTGACAAACTGTTATATGAAAACAGTGAAGCTATTTCTGATAAGACTCTTTTATTCTGGAGCCTGCTCCCAGAAGCAGATGTGAAGTTTTCACACAACACTAGCCAACAACCCACGCTTCCAGCAGGAGTCAGCAGTGTCTCTGACACAGCCTCTGCTCTTCTCTGGCCAAGGCAGGCACTGGCACTTTAAAAGTGCCCACACAGTCATTGACAAGTCCTTTCAGGCCTCACCTTTCCTCTGCTCCCCAAGGAGGTCTGCAGTCTCCAGCTCAGCTGAAAGGATATCCACAGCACCAGTGTGATCCGACTGAATCATGACGATATCCCCTCCTCCTTGGTGTATGTGGTAGTTGGTCATTCGAACAACAGCTTCCTGCACAAAGCACAGAGTCACAAAGATTATCACAGTAAGAAAGTCCTCAGCTGGACTTAAAACAAATCAGTAATAATCTAAAAATCTTTCTGAAGTCAAGTCAGATCCTGCAGAAGCTTCTGTTACAGCTGAAAAGAAATGGCTGGCTCTGAGGCATCTCTGCATTACTACCCTCCACAGCACCAAATTCATAAACTCTGGAGAAAAATGCTGCATTAATGTCACAAATTACTGACCCCTCAGCCTCCCCAGGAGTCTGGGCAGGCACATGTTTGCATCTGCCTCAGAGCTGTCATCTTTCAGCAAAGCAACAGCCTTGCAGATTTAGAGGACTACTCTTGGAAAGCACTCCCAAGGCTCTGCCTCTCCAGGGAGAGCTTTTCAGCTCTGTCTGCATTTAGACTGCACCATGATCACACTGACATTCACTGCATCCTGGGTAAAGGTTCATCTGGTTTATTAGCGCCAGCCCTCTCTCCTAATGCATAAAAATGCACAGCTCCTGAGCTGCAAAGTATTTCCCAAATGTATTTGTAGTGCAAACAAATTGGCTGCTCACCAAAAGAAGCAAAAGATGGCAGATTCCCTTCAGCTCCCTCTCCCATAAATCTGCAGGAAGGGGATCCCAAAAACACCCACACAAGATGCAGAAGGTGAAAATAACCTTGAAGCCTTAGCAAGCCAAAAACTGCAGGGAAGTAAGGACTAGCCAAAGACACAAGGGATTTCACAAAGCTGATTGTTACTTCCCACTAACATATAGAAGAAATATAATCAAATCTACATTAATATTATTTTTATCTTAACACAACCCTTAAAGCCTCTGTCCCACAGTTATTAAGCACAGCAGCAGGGTGGAAGAAATACTGCTGCACCTCTTTCCTTTCTGTTCAAGTTAAGAAACCCCCACTTACCTCTTTGGTGGGCTCGGTTTGGTCAGGCAGCTTCTCTTCTAGTTCAGCTGCTTCCTGGTCCTTCGAAGTGCTACCTTCTTCCTTTGAATCCTCTGTCACTCCCACACTCACAGGCGACCTAATCTGCGACCTCTCGGAGGAAGAGAGCACTACAATTTAGCACTTACACCCAGGGCACAAGCGGCAGAGTTCAGCCGTGACCGGGGTCACTCTACTCTGCAATTGGAATTCAAGGGGACAGAAGGCAACCAGCTTCCTGCGGTCAGCACCCACCACCTGTGCAAAGAGCCCCCCAACACCCCACTTCTGCCCTCATCTCCACAGGAGGAACTCACTAACACCGTACGAAGCACAGAAATCAGCAGTAACTGTTTCTGCTCAAGAAAGGACAACTTCTGCTGCGCCAGCTACTACTTGACATCTGCATATTCCAACAAAGGCCAGCTGGATTAACGAAAGGATTTGAAACAGTTTGGACAGCCATCCCGAAAATGCCCTCAGTTTAAGTGGTCCATCACACCTTTCCCATCAGCAATCCCAAAAAGTACAGAGAACACACAGGTCCCTTTCTGCTGCATGCAAATATGCTACACAGACAAGCAAGCTGTAAGTCACACAATGACAGCACAAGAGGTCCAAGATCTGCACTGTGACAAGAGGAGATGGACGTGTCAGAACAAAAAAGAAAGGTACAAAGAAGTAAACGAATGAGCAAGAAAGGAAACAACATCCTTGACATTCTTTCTCTTGTGAAGATTTTTCTAAATGACTGTTTAAAAAACAACTTCCTGCATGTTGTATATAACTGGAAAGAGTTGTCATCCCAAATTAACTCAAACGGATGCCAGAACAAGTCTTCTCTGTCATATTGTTAGACACTATGCGAAACCTCCCCGAGAAGCAACCTAGTCTTTAGTAACAGTTTCCTTTTTGAAAAGTTCAGCCTTCTCTCAGCACCACAAGACTAATGTAAACTGCCTCTGTCTGAAGGATCGTAAGTGTGAGAACACAGAAGTAATGAAAACTACATACACATTTCCTCAAATTTCTCCTTTCACAAAGCACAAATATTCTCATTAACAAGAGATCAGACTATCAGTCTAGTCTGGAACAGTTAATTTTATTTTTTTTTTTAATCGCAGCTCAACTCAGAGACGTTCCGTGCTGCATCTGTACAGGTGGCCAGAACAGGGCAAATGTGACTTTTGTTTCCAGATCTATACTCTGACTGGGAGAACGTACAAGCTCTGTGAGCAGATCCACAAATAAAGTGTTCAGCCAATTCCTCTTTAATTAACCCTTTTGGACCGTCACCCTTCCTTTCAAAGGAGATTCAACTTACACAATTTATCAGGTAACTTTCATGAGTATCCAGCATCTACTTTGGCTATTCTGCTCACAGCCTACATTCATTCTTTAAAGAAAATTAGAGGACATAGTAAAGAGTGATACAGGAACACATTTGGAGTCAAGAAAGTTGATATCAATGTCATTTGCATCAAGCCAAGATGACATCAAACTGCTATTTTACTAACTAGGGTCATTTGCTGATTTTTTCTGAATTTTCTTAATGAGGTAGTTATTTAATGAATTGTGTGATCTTCCGCCTGACAAATTTAACTTGCAAATTTCTAAAATCGTGCCACACGCAACACATGCATGCTGGTAAGTGACAACTCCGCAGCACGCAGTGTTTGTGCGTGCAGCCAGCGATACTGACCACAAGCACCACCTGCCCAACAGGTAATAACAAGCCCACGGCCGATATGGTGGCTGAATGGCAGCATTAAGGGAAGTGTGACGAGAAAGACAAAGGGTGAAGAAGAAAAAGCAAACAACACTGTCAAAAAAAAAAAAAAAAAAACGAAAAACGGTAAGATGCATTTTCTAGCTCAGCTTTCACCAGAACTATACAGGGTGGGAATGCTTAATTATTAAGTTGTCCTTCAGTGAGGACAGGGCAGATTTCCTGCGGAATTGGTTCATGGAGTTCATTAGCTCCTTAGTTCTCGCTGAATACAAACCCACCGGTGTTCCCTGCAACCTGACTGAGTCTGGGATCTGAAGAGGTGAGGCACGAACTGCACTTGGCTGTTTTGCAGGCTTTGTAACAACCTTACGCCTACAGGAACAACCCCTCCAGCGCTGATTCCCGCATGTACTGCCTGAAAGCCGACAGCTGCGTCCCGTGCCCTCTCCCCACCCTGACAGACCCCGCTGTGTGCCGAGGCGGGGTGTAGGGCCCGCAGCCCGGGGGGCTCCCTACCCGCACTGCGAGGCGCTGGGCTCCGAGGGCTCCCCCGGCTGCTCCGCAGGCTCCGTCTGTGGGGCTGCATCCTCGTTTCCTGCCCGCAGAGAGAACACACGGCGAGATGGAACAACCCGCAGCGCTGCAGGGCACCCGGACAAGAGGGAAAACACACCCAGCCCCCGCCCGCCGCCCCCGCCCCGTACCTGAGGCGCCGCTGAGGCCGCCCGGGGGCTCGAACCGGGGTCCCTGGGGGGCTGCGGGCGGCGCGGCCGCCATGGGCACGGCCGAGCGAAGCCGAAGCGCCCCGCCGGAAACAGCCGAGCGGCGCCGGGGCCGCGATGGCGCGGGGCGGCCGCAGGAAGCGCCGGTTGCCGGGGGAACGGGGCCCGGCGGCACGCGGCGGCCGCCATGGAGCCCGCGGCCCCGCCCGCCCTGCGTTGGGGCGCCGCGGAGGTGGCCGAGTGGGTGTCGAGCCTCGGCTTCCCCCAGTACGAGGTGCGCGGCCCCGCGGCGAGGGGGTGAGCGGTGAGGGGGGGGCTGAGCCCTCGGCTGACCCGCTTCCCGCTGCGCTTCCCCCTCAGGAGTGCTTCAGAGCCAACGGCATCACCGGCCGCCGCCTCGTGCTGGTGACCTGCAGCAGCCTGCCCGCCATGGGCGTCACCGACTTCGGCCACATGAAGGTGCCCCGGCTGCGACACCCTTCCCGGCCGCCTCAGACGGGTGCTCCGCCAGGCCCCTCAGCCTCACGGGGGGCTCACGAGTCCTCGGGTGTAAATCCATGGACACCGCGTGCCAGCAGTCCCTCAGGAGCGCTTGGCCGAGCTGTTAGCCTACACTCCTCCTCCGACCCCACAAAAACCCCTAGCAGGGTGCACGCGGCTTTCCTAGAAACTCCCTCAGAGTTTCTTCTCAGTAGTTTTCCGCTTGCTGATCTGACTTGATTCGTAGAGCGTCTGTAAATCTGGGCGGCTTTAGCGTGCTGCAATCGAGGCACAGTTCTCAAGCAGCAGAAGGTCAATTCGTTATTGCTTCCTTGCTTTATGCCCTGCCGAACACAACATCTCGGCCTCTTCCCTGTTTTATAAACATGTAATTTGCCTTTCAATCCGTCCTTTCTTTAACAAACAACAATAGTTAAGCTCTTAGCTGTAGTCTGGCCTTCCAAAGATTCCTAAAAGTTTCAAAAAGAAGCATTTCATATCTAAAATATATGTATAACATTTTTCTATCCTTTTATATTCATTGAGGTTTTCACTAGAACCATGGCGGAGGAGCGTGTTCTTGATCTTTTATTGCCTCATTTAGGGGTGCTAATAGGAAGCAAGAAACCGTACCTGAACAGCTCATTGCCTAGGTATTACAGCTCAGTATTTGAAACACCCTGGAGTTTACTCTTCATTAAATCACACTGCTTTTCTACAGAATAGTGTAATTATATTAAAATCAGCAGAGGTGTAGTGGTATAAGATATTAAGAGATTCTGGTTATGAAGTCTAGGTTAACACCAAAACAGTAAAGGACCGACTAAAACTTCTAGCTTTGGTGATTATTGTTTTGGTTTACTTCCCATTACAGCTCCAAACCTAACCCAAAGCAGGCTTTAGCCAAAGGAGATGTGGATTGTTGAAACAGGTCTTGCACATGCCTACACTGTGGAAGCAGCACAGGTGTTGCCTGTGCTTTACAGAGTGTAAAATGGAGAAGTTAATAGCAATTTGTCTTTCTCTTTCCTGGGATCTGTGGTTTGACTGCTGTGGCTTACAGTTACCACACCCTTCAAGTCAGTAAACACAACAGCTGAAGATAAATACTAGCACAGAGGTATCTAACAATTAGCATGTGCCCTACAAAGCAGTAATCATCAACAGAGAAGCGTGAGCTTAGGTTTGTTTGAACAGATTCACGAGAGAGAGAGATTTCAGAGCCTTTAGTTGTGCAGGGATGGACCCACTGTCTGAATCACAGGCATCTACTGTTGGCTATGGGTTTAGTTGTGCTGATCTCATGCTCCCCCTTAAATGCATTCTTCCCTTTGACATCAACCTGTAGTCTGGTCTCTTGCAAAGTCAAAGGGCTGTACCTTGAATCCAAACAGAGGGTAACATAGGCCAAAGCAATCTATTTATGTACCAAAAAAATCTATTTATGTACCAAAAAGCACTTTAAAATAACAAACATAGAAGTAAACCTAGTAAAACTGCTTTAGGCTGATTTATGTTGTTGATGTTAGCAGAGATGCAGCTAATACAGAAGGATCAGGAGGAAATCTTATTTGGGATCAGAAGGTACTAGCTTTGAGCAGGAGTCTCAGTTCAAAGCAGGTATGCATACACCTGGTGGTCACAGCCTTCCGAGCCTACAGAGCATAAACACAGAGACCTGGCCTGAGATGTGAGCTCAGACTGCAACAGAGTGACTGCAGTGAGCATCAGCATCCCTGGGAGGTCCTCAGAGCTCTACAAAAATAGAAGCAAAGAGAAAAATACCAATTCAAATATCATGTGATGGAAGTAAGACAAGCCCAGGAATAAAACAGGTTTTGCTTCAGCTGCAAACTAACTTTGGTTGAGTTGCAGGCCTGTCTTTTGTTCCTGTTTTCAATATCGGCTGAGAAATTGAAACTGACCACACAAGTAATTCTAAAAGGGAAAATGTAATAGAAAGTTCAACTGATAAAACAGATCCAAAAACTTTACAGATGTTTCCTGGAAGAGCAAAGCTCTTCATAGAATAAGGACAAGACTGTGGGTCACAGATGGGAGAAGTTATCTGGTTTTAAAAGAAAGGTGGTATCCAATTGCATTTTTTTCAGGAGTTAGAAGGGATAATTTACCAAGTCGCAGTACTTTGAGAAAGCAGTCTGATTCTGCTAGAACTGATTCATTAATGCCATTCTTTATCAGAACAAGTTGACTTAAATTTCATTTTCTTCCTTCTCCTTCTCCGTAATGGAAACCACAGAGGGACTGGAGGCTGCAGTTACTGAGCAAAGTCGTTTGTTTCACATTGTGATTTACAGTTGCTTTCCCCAAAGGACACAAAGTAGAAGTTCAAATAACCTGGGAGAGAGAAAATCTTTATGCTCCAATGAATAGAGCCTGAGCACTGCTTTTTTATTCTAGAGCACCAAAAAGCAGTTTCACCACTAAGCTGAACAATCTTCAGTCTTTGTTTGGAATGGAATATGCCACCAAAAATATTAATTAGCACCACCAGTTTGCCTGTTGGTCAGAGTCGAAGGCATCAAATCGCAGTGGTGATTTTTTCCAGACAGCCACCTTTCAAGAGTATTTCTAGTGCAAGCAATCGCAATCTTTGTAGTCAGTCATTGGCACTTGCCAAAGGTGGCGAGTATTTTACATGCTTTTTAATCCTCCCCCTCACATTGGGATACAGGGATTTTGTATGGCGGTTGTTTAACAGCTGAGAAACACTAAGCCACAGGCTAGAGAAATCAACTGCAAAGCCTGTTATTTCTCCTGCGGAAACTGAAGAAATTAATCAGAGCTAGAATAAGTGATAGCTGGCATAATTCAGCAAGCTTGGAGATGAGTCTCTTTCAGTAATGTTTTCTGAAGCTTGTAAGTGTCTTAGGAACATCTGACAGACTTCAGTGGAACCTAGATGTTCTTGAAGACCATGCTCTCCCCTGCTGTTTGTGTTTTCTAACTCTGCCCTGCTCGGCTGGAACCCAGGTTCACAGAGCTCTGAGCAAACTGGGGCCCACCTGGGTCTGTCAGTAAGGGTGGACTGGGGCAGGTGCAAAGGTGAGGCCATAAACCTGTGTGCAGGGGCACACCGGCTTCCCAGTAAGAAATATCAATGAAAGGCTGTAAATAGTCAAAACCCAGATAGTTACCATAGAAATTAGCATGATAGCATCGGTTCAGTGACACAGAAACATTTTGAAATTAGGGGAAATGGCAGTTTGATACAGAACTCCACATTACATTTCATGAAAGCTACTCAGCATGGGCAGGTGAAGTTACTGCTGGTTTTAATTCCACTGTATTGGTATTGAAAATGATATCAAAACCACTGAAAATATCACTCCAGCGTTTGTTTGATTTCAGACAAGGTTCTTCAGTGTCAAGCCAAGGCTGGGGGAAGGTTTTGAGGAAATGCTGTGAAAGATGAGTAAAACCTTGAGAACTGCATGTCAAAGCCTCAGTCAGATCAGAAGGGTACGTTCTCAGAGGTGACTCAAAAATAACGGCAAGTCTCTTCACTGAGGGTGCCAGGTCCAGCCAGCTCTTACAGCCACTCACCCATGATTTGAGCAATAGGGTTTATTGGTTTAATTGGTTTTTCCACCTCTTCTTCTGTGTATAGACTGTTGTTGACAATGTAACTCAGCAAACAGCAATGTTTTTGCGTTAGGCAGTATAGGCTCCAGCTCAGTCACCCATAACTTGTTTGTTCTGCAAGTGCAAACAGGAAAGCCAAGCTATTTGTGCCACTAAAGAGAGCAGCTCTGATGCTATCACCCACAGCAAATCTGGAGAATGAGCGGTCTGCTCTCCTTTTACAATGTCACGCCAAGATCGTGGCCCTTCTGAGTTGCAAATTCAAGAGTGAAAATGTTCCAAAATTCAGGAACTCGGTTCATTTTTCTGCTCAATGAATGATATATTGCCTATGAAGTGAGAATTCCTGACATTTTTGTCTTGTATTTCAGGTGATTTCACGACATGTGAGGGAGCTGCTGGGGATCGAAGAGCCAGTCTTCAGCAGATCCATTGCCCTCCCGTACAGAGACAACATGGGCCTCTTCCTGGAGCAGAAGTCCCGATCGGGAGAGAAAGCAGATGCCCTCACTTTCTCGCAGTTTGTCCAAGAAGCAGGCCTAGAGCCCTATAGCACAGTTCCTCCTTCGCAACAAGCCCAGGCTGGGTTAGAGGCAGATGCTGTCCCTTTATCGCAGGACACCCAGAGGCAGGATGAGAGTCACACAGCAGTTCCACCTTTGTAAGAAGCCCAGGTGGGACAGCAGTATATACCTTTATTACCCTGCAGTAAGGAGGTACAGTTCCACATTCTCCCCATAACACAAAAGCCCATTGCAGCTCTTGGCTGTTTGATTACAACAAACACATCCCTACACCGGCTCTTTTCCACAAGGATTTTCTGCAGTCCTTCATTTGCTTCCAGGATCTAAGAGAAGCAGAACCCATAAATCAGGCATGAATTTACCACCGTCTTTCCTTTCTGTTTTACTGTTGATTAAAGAAAAAAACCAACAATCATAGATGTGTTTTAATTACCAGTTTCTGCCATCAATGATCTGAAGGGGCTTAGTTACAACACAGACAACCAATCCCTGTCCTCACCACGGAAGTGATTTCCTGTGAGACAGAACCCGGCACTGGTTTATCGTAGTGAACAGTACTGCCACACAAGGCAGGAAGTGTGAGAGAACACTGTAAGGTAAACCAGAGAAGTTAGGGAATGAAAAATGATCTCTCCTGGGTGGATCTAGACAGAACACCTAGTTAAATGTTTTTTCCCTGAAGTACCACAGAGTCTGTAATGGTGGGGGGACTTCAGTTTTACAACCTATCTGGAACATGTACTGTCACCAGCAAGGAAGTATGAGTAAATGTCGATTAAAGCCTGGCTCAACAGAAAGAGTGCTTCTGACTAAATCATCGCAATTTTGTTTGGCCACAAAGCCTTCCTTGAGAAGGGGAAGAAAAAAGAAAAGGACATGGCCCAATCCTGATTAATTATTTAGACCAAAGCTGTAGCCAGTACAAAGCAACTGTAATTCAGATTTCCATTGGAACTGCAACAGAAACCAGTGAAGCTGTATCAGGTCATAGTCTGAGATGACTGTGTGATAAGTAAGTTAAGATTAAAACAAGGCAAGATTCAGGCAGTCAGGAAAAAAAAAAAAAAAAAAAAAAAGTTTACCAAGCAGTCTGTTGTATAAAACTTGTAAAAGCAAATGCATCAATAAGGTTATTGGCTGGAACATCTTCTAAGGAGTTCAAGAACAAATAGTGCTGCTTCTCTCAATCCCCAGTCCAGTCTGAGGCAGCACTCATTGTCATATTCCACAGCTGTCCAACAAGACCTTTGTTCACAGCAAAGCCATCCTTAGCAATTTATTCACAAAGAGGATTAGGCTTCAAGTACATGGAGAGGTGGTTCTTGTCTCCAAAGGTGAGAATCAAGAGACCTCAGTGCTGATATGTTAGTAAAAATGCTGGTTTTATGCTTGGCAAAACTGCAGATTGATGCAAAATGGTGTTTCAGGAAAGAGGAAAAAGAATGAAAAGAATGTAATTCTAGTTTGTAATCTTTTATAAGAGAAGATCTCCATCAATAGCTTGTATTACAACTGAGCAGTGGATAAATAAAGGTTTATTAGCTTTTTGGCATTATTTTTTTCCCAGCAATACAACGTCCTTACAGTCTGTTCCTCTACCAAATAAAACTGCATGAGTCCAGGAAGGAGAAATGATGGAAGAGGGTTATCAATATCTGGGATTTATCCCTTTGGGATGAGATCTCAGCAAAGCATTCTGCCATGGGCTTCATTATAGCTTATGAGGATTTAGAATCATAGTCAGCAGTTTCCTCTGGGATTCCTGAGAAAATGTTGGAAGCGGTTGTGGGCAGTGAGGTTTTGTGAGCCAACACCACGCCAGGCTCCACTACAGCTGACGTAAGAGATGTCTTGGTGCTGATCAGCCCACGCTGCTTTGTAGGCCAGTCTCCAAAAGACGCCTGGTACAGCAGAGCAAGATGCTTCTGAAGAAATTCACTCTTGTCTAGCAGCTGGCTAAAGGGAGACTCTCTCAGCTGTGCAGCTGTCAGGTCAAACCAGGGGAAGGTTCTGGGAAGAGAGAACAAGCAGAATCTTTTATTGTAGCTTGCTAATAACTTAACAAATAACGTCTTTCTTCAGTGTCTGACTACTATTTTTTTTTTTCTGGTCTTTGAGAAACAATCAGACTTCGAGACGTGAAGCTGAGGTGTTCCAGGCATTACTGTGCCAGACATAGCAGAACCAAATGTAACGCCTGTAGAGAGATCCTGTACCAGTAGGAGCCTTTTCCCTCAGTGTTCCCCTGACTTTACATCCTCAGTAACCTGGTCTTGAACTAATGTACGTTCATTACTCATAAAAAACGTCCTCTCCAGGTATTCCTTTTTTTTTTTTTTTTTTTTTTTTTTTTTTTTTTTTTTTAATCCAGTGTCCCGGTCCTGACCAGAGGCTTCAGACAATCCCAACTACCAGACAAACAGGAACAAGGGAGCAGGACAAAATAACTCAGGGATGATAGTCTGGTCTTTTATTGCTAACATATCTAAAGCAATCTTTCCCGGCAGGTGTGTGGTCCTGAGAGCAGCACACATTTCAGCACCTTCCAACCCAACAAGACAGCCCCGTGCTTTGGCTGTGGGATGTGGCACGTTTCAGAGCAAAGAGAAAACCCGGACAAGCAGCACCTCGGCATTCAACCTTTTACTTACTCCTCTTGAGTCATTGAAGAGGCAAAATTTTTGCTGACAAAACTCTCACGCTCAAACCGCGGGCAGGAAGCTTTCTGCTCGGCACAGATGGGGCAGTGTGCAGGAAAGCAGAGGTCATTGAGCAATTTCAGTGCCTTCTGGTGAGGCAGGCTCTGCCACATGCTGCTGTTCAGGGCTGCATAGAAAATGCCCACCAGCCATTTGCCATTGACTCTGATTTTCCCTGCACAACAAACAAAATCAAATGTCAACGACCAATATGCACACAGGTGTGAAGAGATTCTCGACTCACGGGCCTGCAAAGAATTGCCTTAGCAATCAGAGCTGGTTTGTCTGAAACCTCTAATTTAGGATCATTTCAGGTGAGGGTATTAAAATTAATCTTTGCTATTGAGTTTAAACAAAGCAAGAGGTTTTACCCTGTGAGCTGAGGGGGCATGTTGCCTGCACAACAGCAAGGTCTTGCAGCGCTGCTGTGACCGTCCCCTTCATCCCCCACTCCTTCGTGGGCTCCTGGCCAGGGCATTGGTACTGTGGCCTCACAATGGCATTGTAGCAAAGGAGTTGCTTCAACCTGAAAACAAATGCACACGAAGAACTGGGTGTGCCAGAACAGGAGGATACCTCAGAGCCCACCTCCTCCAGAGCCCCTGGCCCCTTCCCTCGGCCCTGCGATGAGCACCAGCATGGCCCTGCTTTGGCTGCTGGGGGAGAAGTGAGGAAGCAGCTGTCCTGTGTGGGATCTGCAAACTGAAAGGAAACGCCTTGGGTTTGCTTTTTTTTGCCTGAGGAAAATGCAGGCTGCTGCCTTGCATGTTTTTCACTGCGTTACCTCATGGTTATCCTACAGCAGTAACCGGAGGCCCTGGCAGGAGCGCGGTTTCAGTACCAGGGCAGTGTTTGAGCTGGAGCGGCTTTGACACCTCCTGACCATGTCTGAGTTCAGAGCCACAAAGCCTAAAGCTTCCTTTAGAAAACCAGCTGAGATTCTGAAGTGCTCCCATGCACCCAGCAGCTGGGGGCCTAGGGGACTGACTGACCACGACCAGGCTCGCAGCAATGCTCTGCAGCAAAATCGTTAGGCACGGGAAGAGCTGTGCTCCCCCGCAGCTCTGGCTGGGCCAGAGCACACACGCTGCGCTCACCCCTCGAGCTTTGGGCTGCAAAAATGGCCTGGGCCGTTTTACCTGGGCAGAGGGACCGCGGTGACGAGGCTGTACACCACGCAGGGTTTCCTGATGGCCGTCCGCACGGCGGAGCAGACAGATGCCAGGTGTGACGGCAGGCAGCAGAGGAACAGGATGTCTGCCCAGGCTGCCAGCTGCGCGTTGTCGTAGAGGCAGGCGAGGCCCTGCTCCTGCAGGTCTGCTGCAGCAAGAGAGGTGAACGGGGCTCAGAGCCCACGGAGCCAGCACGGGGAAGAAGCACCCACATGTGGGTGATGCACAACCGCCCCTCGCAGGCTGGCTGCCTGCCTGAAATGGCACAGAGGGTGGCTGGCTGCCATCACTGCTCCTGCAGGCAGCCTGCTGGCCAGGAATAGACAGAGAGCTCGGCCCATGCACGCTGATCTAAAGCCATAGAGCCGAGCCCTGGGATCTGGCTACTTTTCAGCATCTATAAAAAGCCGCTTAATAACCCCTGCTTCCTCTCTGCCCCGATACGATTAGGAGGAGGAGTTTTACACCGAGTCCCGCTGCCAGGCCCCGGCTGGGGAGCACTTACCCAGGCTCTCGGGGCGCCGGGTGGAGATGCGGACAGAGGGGCGCGGAGCCCGGCCCAGTGCCAGCAGCACTCGGGCCAGCTGCTTCCCGAGGTGGCCCCCGCCGATAATGCCGACCTTCAGGCCACGGCTGCCCACCAGGGACGTCGGCAATGCCTCCCCAGTCCCATTTGGTCTGGGGAAGCAGAGGAGCTGCCGTCAGCCCAGCAGGAGCCGCGTTTGCCCAGACCACCTGCAGCTCTGCCCTCCGGGAAGGGTCCCATGCCATGGTCCTCAGCAGGGCTACCAGAGAGGCAGAGGCTCCCAGGGACACGTTGGTGCTATCTGGACCTGCACCAGCCCGACCGGTGATGTGCCTGCATCACGCTTTAGCTCAGTAACGATGCAGCACTTTGGGAAGAGCTCGGTGCTGTGAGGTCCCCCCACCATGACACCAGAGCAGCATGCTTTGCCAGCAGTGGGAGCTCACCTCGCCTTACCTGAGGGCCTGGAGAAGCCTGCAGAAGAAGACGGCGTGGGCACACGCGTTCACTGCCAGCCCCTTGCGGCGCCTTGTCAGGTACAGCCACCCCTCCTCGCCTTCCACGGCTTCATCAGCCTGGAAGGACGCGAAGGGCTCTGCAATGTCGCACATCTTAGCCCAGGACGAGCATCAGCAGCGAGGATTCAGAAGAGGGGCACGGCCTCCAGCCACACAGCGCTGCAGCCCGTCCCGGTACCTGCTAGAGAGGAGGTAGAGACAACACACAGACCCCGGCTCTTCTCGGGGCTTCTCCTTGCAGACATCTCTTATGTCCCCAATGGCTGCAGCTCAGCAGCAGCATGCAGGTGCGGGAGCCCTGCCTGGTAGCTGCAGCAGTGCTTGAAGAGAGCCACAGGGATGCTTTTGGGGGCATGAGGCAGTTGTCACACCAGAGTGGCTATGAGCAGCTCTGAAAACCAGTTTGTGCCCATTGCCTCGTGCCAGGGAGCCTGCAGCACCACTCAGAGTACCACAAACCCGCACTAGAGATGCAGAGACACCGAAGGCTTTCAGCCATACGGCTCCCACGAGGTAAGAGGCCTCACTAGGATGGAAACTCCCTCAGCCAAGCCTGAGCCAGGGACAAAGCTGCCCCATGCCTGCCACACCACATGTGGTTGGGGTCCTGACCTGCACCATCCCTCACCTGCAGCTTGCCAAGGATCTACCCGCTCAGGGTCTGTCCTGGTTTGTGTCCCCGCTGCCATGGCGAGTGCCCGGTTACCGGCTGCCTCGGGGCACTCACCCCTTCCTACAAGGAGCCAGGAGCATCGCCTCTTCCAGAGCCCAGCAGCTCCACTCAGAAATCCCACAACCAAGCACCGTCCTGGCCTGGGGCACATGGTTAGCCCGGCAGCAAACCTCACCCCAGCCAGCAGCACCTGGGCTGCATTAGGAAGCGGGCCACGGGAGGCGATCCCTCCTCTACACCAAGGGTGCTGCCTCATTCTGGGCTCTTCAGCACGGATGTGGACATACCGGAGAGCCCAGCAAAGGGCTGCTCAGGTGGCTGAGGGACTGGAGCATTTTTTGTATGAAAGGCCGAGAGCTGGGACTGCTCGCTCTGGAGAGAAGGCTCAGGGGAAGTCTGATCAATGCGTATAGATACCTGATGGGAGGGAAGGAAAACAGGCAGACTATTCGTGGTAGCAGTGCCCAGGGACAGGATGAGAGGCAGCGGGCACAAATCGGGAGATTTGAGATCCCGTCTGAACACATGAAAACGCTCTGAACACAAGAAAACAGTTTTTTTGTTGTTGTTGTTAAACAGGGGGGTGGTCAAATACAGAAAAAGTCGCCCAGACAGGCTGGGGAGGCTTCAGCTGTGGAGACACTGAAAACCCAACTGGAGACAGTCCTGGTCCCCTGCTGTAGGTGACCCTGGTTGAGCAGGGGGAGTGGATGAGATGATCATCAAGTCCCTTCCAACCTAATCAGTCCTATGATTCTGTAGGAAAAATAAAGTAAACCAGCAGTGACCACAGAAACTGAGATCACAGTGCACAGTGCAATCAGGATCCTGGATCCCAAACTTGCCCTCAAAGTGGTGCACTACTGCACATAACCTTCAACTCTCTGCAATGACCCACAGGGCAGCAGAGCTCCTGCAACATTCAAATGAATTCATGTGTGCTGATGGCTTGGAAGGTGTGAAATAAGGTAGTGCTGCAAGCAAAGCCTCTTCCCAGTGACACTCAATGTGCTTTTCAGGACCTAAGAAAACACCCTGCATACTGACTTTGCAGAAGGTGAGAAATTGCTCAGGACCTGCACAGAGTGGCAAAGTGCTCAATGCAGGAAGGAAATAAACAGCCCAAGGAGAAAGAGACAGCTTTATTTCAGGAATGGAAGTGAAGTCTGGAAGGATGGAGCCAGCAGTTGCCTGAGGAGTTGTTTTTCTGAGAAAGTGCAATTCAATCCTTTCTGGCATAACACTCTGAGAAAAAAAAATTGCTGGGGCCAGCAGGGTTGTGCTGACTGAGAAGGGTCGCTCCTGGCTCTCCATCCAACCCAGCAGGGTTCTGACCAGCTCCGCACAACGTGCTCGCTCTTCCCCTTACCAAGGTATCTGCTGAGAGCTGCAGAGTGCCAGCATGGGGATACAGGCAGAGGCTGCTGCCCTGCCTCTCTGCAGGAGTTCATAAAACGCTTCTTTTCGTAGGGTGAGCCACAACAAAACGAAGAAATGGACTTTAAGGTGCAGCTGGCCCTTTCCCCCATCCCACTCTGACGCAGGGAGAACACAGCCCAGTTGGCTTTACTCTCTCCACAGCCATGACTGGTGATGCCGAAGCCAGCTTGAACGTTACAGGGACTGGTCAGCACTGCCTGCTGGAGACCCATGAGCGTGGCTGACCTCTTCCTCTTGCTAGTTATAAACTCAGACACCACACAGAGCAAACGTACCCTTGCCTTGCCCAGCAACTTCCCTCTGTAAACAAAAGCCATGCCCGGCTTACAGCCAGGTCAAAGAGAATCAGATTCCGAAAGGAATCAGCCCTGGTGGATCAGTTCCGTGGTTTCACTGGCTGCATCAGAGCCGCTGCCTTCAACCAGCCTCAACGCTTCTGTCCCACGAGCCACGGGCACCCACTGTCACTGACGAACACTGATCATGCAATGAGGAGTAACAGAGTTGCTCTGTTGGCGCTGGACCAGGTTTTGCAGTTCCCTCTCTCGCTGGCAAGGCAACGTCCAAGCAGGCTGCTCGCAGGTGCTCAGTTCTTCCATCGGATTTGCTAAAAGAGAGAAGAAAACACGACTAACATCAGTGCTGACCGCAGATCTGCTACTTCTATCAGCTTCACCCTTCACTCCTACATTCCTACACTGAATGTAACCCCAAACATGACAGTAGCTTCCCAGGAGGGAGAAAAGAATGTAGGAGAGCCATGCCCTTTCTGCACACCTAACCAAGAGCCATCTCTGATGAGAGTTTCTGCAACAAGTAGGTGTTTCTTACCGTGTTGTTGAGTATGCTGTTTATCTTCTCTTCCTCTGCAGAGCCTCTCTCCACCTTGCATTTATATGCCATCAGCTGGATGCGATCCTTTAGATCCCTGTATGTCTAGATAAACAGCAAAACCAGCACACATCTGAGCGAAGGGGACACTTCCACAGTTGGAAGTTTTCCCAAGACTCAGCAATAAGCAAACCCCACCAGGCACACAGCAACAAATTGCATGGGAAAGCTGGGGAGAAAGAGCAGGCTCCTGTCCCCTCTCTGCGCACACACAGCAAGGACTCACATCTATGACAACATCGTGGCACTTGTATTTTGTGGCAAGGTTCAACCGTGTCTCCACATCCTCTACCAAGCGCACGTATTCCTGCAGCACCTGCAAGGGAAGGAAGAGTGTGTCAGCTCCCTTCTGCAGGTACTTCCTGCACCATTCTTTCACTCCAGTTACAAATTCTTTCAAGGTCACTGGTCACACAGATTTGGCTCCATCCATCCTAAGGCAACAAGTGGCCGGGACGAGTTTGCTAAGGACTCCAAGGGCAGTAAAACTTTGCTCACAAAGCTCCAAGTCCTGTTCTACCTCATTTCTAGGGATGAGGTCAGCCTTTGCCAGATAGATGAAGCATATAGAAAGTAACTATAGCAAACAAAGCTGGCAGTGCACTGTGGAGAGCTTGCTCTGCACGCAGCTCATCTGGGGAATCGATCATGCCTCAAATCCCAGTGAAGACCAAGAGGACACAGGCAGATCCTTGCTCACCTGGACAGGCGCGTTGTTCCTCTGCAAGATCTCCACCACCCGGTGGAAGCCGATAGGTGCCTTCTTCTTGGTGTAGCCCAGCCAGTTCTGAAATGACAGCCAAACCTTTTGTTAAACCTAACGGGCAGTCCCTCCAGCCACTGCAAGAGGAAGCAAGAAACTGGTTCTCCCCTGGAGAAGGAAGAAATAACATCTGTCCAGCTGCCAGCAACGCACCCCACCAGCCACCACACGCACCGCTGGCAGAGCCCTTCATCCAGGGGCTGGGCTCAGGTTGGCTGTGAACCATTTGGTAAAGGGGCATGAGGGCAGCCTGCGACTCTGGCGCAGCTGCTGCAGCCAGTCCAGGCCCAGCAGAGCTCAGGGAGAGGAGGAATATATTGTAACACCCTGCTGGGCCCTGCTGAAATGAAACCAGTCTGTCTGGTAACTCTGGAACAAGCCAGCTATCAGGAGGAGATATCAGCACTTGGAACTGAACTCCCAGCAAGGCTTTCCCCAACTCACCTTGGTGGTAAAGAGGGCATCCACATCCTCCCAGGCTCGCAGCTTGGCACGGGCAGCCAGGGCAGTCAGCACATATTGCTTATCAGGAATCTGCAAGGCAGAGCTGCAGTCAGAGCACTAGCACTGCTCAGAAGGCCTGCGTGGGATGGAGAGGAACGGCACCTGCCCCCAGCCTTGTCAGAAACCACAAAAACAGCCAGGCAAGGAAGTGAGATACTGCCTGAGACCACGGTCAGCACTGCAGAGAGCAGGAGATGGGGATTTGCAAGTGCTGTTGCAGCCAGGATGCATTGGCCCCTGCTCAGTGGGACAGTGGAAACCTCCACATGACTCCCACTTGCATTTCTGAGCTTCCACAATGGGCCTGCCCAAGGAGAATGCAGTGCTTCTCCCAAACCCCTGTGTCCGTGCTGAGCCTCTCAAACTCCTGTCCAGCCCCCTCGCTAAACACAATTCAGTTGCCCACGTTTTCAGCTGGTGCTGCCACACTGCAGGAAGCTCACATACCTTAAATGTTTTCTTCAGATTGGTTGGGCTGCTGAATGTTCCCTAGAAAGAGCAGACAGTCAGTGCAAACTCAACAGAGAAGGCCAAGATAGAGGTTCAAACACCTTTCATTGTAAGGCATTTGCCTTGTACGTGATGAATCTCCCTGCTATCAAAGTCTTTATGAGCTTTTTGCTCATTACAGTGACAAAGGAAAAACTGACAGAAGAGAGCAACCAACCTACTCCATTAGGTCTCTGGTTTGGTTTTCCCTACATTCTCTCAAGCTGTTGCACCTCCAGCACTTCAGAGACCAGAACCATACACCTCAGCCTCGTGGGATTAAGGACTAATTCTGTCTGCCTGGGGGCAGCACAAGACAGTGATTTCTTTTAGGAAGCAACACTGTGATAGGTCACCCCAGGTTGAATGTCCTTTCTTAGAGCAAAAAAGAAATCTCCAACCTGGTCCCAGATGGCTGAGGTAGCTTCATTTCTCTGGTCTCTCTTACAAATGAAATATGACCTCCCCCCCTTCTTTCCTTAACATGCCCAGCTTAAACACCTCACATACTGAGGGCTACGGGGATGAGATGTAACCTTGGTCCTCTACCACACCATCCTCACCTCGGCCTCCGTGTAGTGGTAGAAACAGGAATAGAAGAGAGTGGTCACTAGTGGCATGTTGAGAATTGAGGCCTTGCGAGGGTATTTCTGAAATATCTCTGACTGCCCAGCGGTCTCCAAGCGCCGATCGTTGGCCTGAGGAAACAGACAGAGAGGGTGAACACGAGTCAGGGCAGCCGCCTGACCCAGTTATGGGGTTTAGGTCTGGGCAGAGGGTTGTGATAGCAAAGCCCAAGCACAGCCTCAGCACACCACGCAGTCTGACATCTGCTATTTCACACGTGGGTCTGGGTCTGGCACAGCAGCTTGCAGAGCAGTTAAACTACACCAGCCAGGCAGGCTGTTTAGATGCAGTGTGGTAGGAGTCAGGGACAGATAGGGATCTCAGATAGTTGCGGTCACCTCCTGACCAGCAAAAGAAAAAGTTCATACCTCGATTATGATCTGTCTCTCCAGCAGCGTGTAATGGTCTTGGATGTGGGAGATATCCTCAGGTGAAAATGGCAGCCTGGCCAGACACGCAGGAAGAAAACAGTCAGCAGCTCTTAACATAGCACACTTGCTAAGGATGTTTTCCTCTGCTGAATGTGCTCTCCACATACAGGGATGTGGGGAACACCCCCTACTCTTCCCAGCCTGACAGTAGGTACTCAAGCACTTGCCCCATCAACCCTGCATTCACTGCCCTCTCCAGCTGCCTTTCTCCCAGACAGGCTCCACAGAAGAAAAAATTATGTGGCATCCCTTACAGAAAAACCTAAAGCTGATGTTACCAATTTCCTTAAGTGCTCAAGCACCCAAGCCTTCACCCTTCACAACCCGATCAGAAGGCCCACAAAGCATTTCTGCCCCCAGGTAAGTAGCAAAAGATGCTGGACTAGTGATCAACACAAATTCTTCTGTCTGCATTACATGTATGTCCACAAAACCCCACTGCCACTGAGGCAAAGCCAGCATCAGCTTTGGAACTATTTAAGCTGCAGTACTTGGACAGGGGTCTCATTTTCTTTATTACCAGCTTCTGTGGAGCACACATTCCCCTCCCACACTCTTCCGTTTTTCCTTACCCAATGCATCCTTTCAGAAATTCCCTCTTCTTTTCTACATCCTGGATGTTCAAATGCTCCCGATACTGAGAGAGCTGGAGGGAGACGGAAAAGAAGCACAGTCTGTCTCATGAACTTAGGATGTACAGGATTCCAGGGGGCACAACAGGGATGCAAAGCTCTCGCCTGACAACCAGACACCCTGCAGCCACCTCTCCCTGCCCTTTTCATGCTCAGTGCACCATCTTCACCAAGCAAAGGGAGCTTCTGCTCCTGGAAATACTCACAGCGACTTCCTCAGTCCTGTCTAGGAACCTGCAAAGGGGATTAAGCAAGCATTAAATGGAGGCAGATACCTAGCAGTGTGCTCAGATCTGCCACGTGGCTGGGCAAAGCCTCACCTGAGCAGATCCAGAAGCATCTTCTGCTCACCGGTCTCCTTGAGGAAATGGATCAGATGGCACAAGGCCACCTGCCGCACCTCCAGCTCCCGAAACAAGATTTCTACAGGAGAGAGGGATGTGCACGTGTGAGCAAAGCAAGTTAGCATGACCAAGCCAGAGGGGGCTCAGCACGGTGCACGGAGCTGCAAGCAATTAGCAGGATTCAGCAACCTTACCCCACCTCAAAGCCTAGTCTCCAGGGGCTACAACACAGAAGAAGAAACACGTTCACTAGGCTGCTGGGTGAATTCCAAGCAGAATGCCACTCCTGAGGATTCATTCTGATTTACCCCTTCACCACCTACCAGCATTTAAAGCTCCTCTCTGGGACCCTGATGGGCACCACCACCCCCCTCCCACATTACACCCACTGCAGGAATATTTCACGCTCAGTAAAGCAGCAATACCTCGGCTGCTGTCTCCCTGTGACTTGCAGCTGGTAAAGAACTAGCCTCTCTGTCCTTAACTGAAACACGCTACAGAAATCCTCGCCCCAGTCACACTCACCTCTCCTTAGCGTCCGTTTCAGGAATATCAGGACCTGTGAGCACAGAGAGGCAGCTCTCAGCTGAACGTACCGGTCTTCACCAGAATTAAGACAGAGACAGCAAACTGTCAAGTTTGGCCAAGGCCTGGGGAAACTTTTGTAAGGGTGTCTGAAGGCACAGCTCTTACAGTGCTCCGCTGAATTCTGCAACCCACCGGACACAGGGAAAGCAGTGAGCCAGGGTCGCAGCTGCCTGGCTTCTCTGAAGCTTAGCTTAGAGAGACAAAGAAAAACCTTTCCCTGAAGCATCCAAGGACTTAAAAGACCTGGATGGGGGAAGCTTTGACACAGCTCCACCTGCTGCCTGATACCGTGGAAACCAGAAAAAAATGAAGTCTCAAATCTTCTGTGCTGCAGGGAGCAGATTAAACCTTGGCCTTTAAGGAGTTGCTGCAAGGAGCCCTTTGAGGGCGGAAGGATCGGGTTCCTTGTTATTACCTGATAAATTCTGCAGGCTGGCAGGAACGCCTGCAGGAATATGGAACTTTCCAGCCTTAAGCTTTGACAATTTTCCGTAACTTCTTCACTTGGGCTAAAGAAACCCCATCCTGCAAGATGAGGAGGCCAACTGACTGTTCACACAAGCACCCTTTGTGGGGTCACCCAGGGGATCCCAGCCCTGTACGGCCCCAGCAGGACTCACGGCTGTAATGACATTCCCATCGTGCCCTGCCACAGCTTCATCCAGGAGCACCAGCTTGTCCTGCAGGGAGCGAAATCTCTCTAGAGAGCACACCTGGAGAAAGAAGAGGTACAAGCAGACATACAAGACATCAGGCAAGTCCCCACGCTGAACCAAGCCCTAAGGTGTTACCCGATCTTTCCACATGAGCCCTTCAGTACCACAACTCACTGCCCCACCAACCACTGGAGGACTTCCCATTCAGCTGAAGCCATGTGCTGTGCGATCCCTGAGAAGCTGTCTGCTCAGGTTACAGAGTTAGCCCTTGTTACTGCCTGGGTTAGCACAGCAGACACCGTACATTTAGTACAAAGACTCTCACAACAAGGCCAAACTTCCCTGCATGCCACAAACCACCAGTCCTGACAGGAGGAGGGAACTCCATAGTGTTCTTCCCATGGAGGAGAATGGAAAAGTAGAACTGCACGACTCTTCCCCCCTTCTTTACCCTGTAATTGTGGCCTCTCTCAGCCTTTGGTCCACCTGCCCTCTGTCCAGCATGCCTCAGCACGGCAGCTATTAAGGACAGGCAGCTTTGAAGGCAGCTCTTAAGGGCTGCACACAGCTCCTGGGCACTCACTGCGAACTGGGGCAGCTGACACTAAGATTCCATCTTCATCCCTCCGTTTGCCACCAACTAAGAAGTGAAATAAAGCCCCCCAGCCTTGGATATCTTCCATAAACAGAGCCCCAGGGAGATGAAAGGGTAGAGAGGGGTGCAGCAGTGCAGGTACCTCCTGTCAAAGCTGAGCAGACTCAGTTAATAACCCAACAAAACCCTCCAGGTCTTCTGCTGCTCCTGAGCTACAGTGATCTCTGCGCTGCCACCTGGCAAAGCAACAGACAGGCACAGCACCATCCCTGCCAGATGCTGCAAGCAACACGGATCCCTTTCCTGCTCATGGAACAGCCAGAAGCATGGAGAAACACAAAGCAGTTTGGGAGCATCCCCCCCCCCTCCTCTTGAAAGCAGATGAAAGAGGAATATTCTTACCTTGCCCCTCTGCATTCGCCTGACTGTATCTTTGGGGCTCCAATCACTGCTGTAGTCCTGCCACAAGAGAAAGAAAGAGGAACTCAAGAGAACAACAAATTACTGAAAACCCAAATATAAAAGGGGAAAAAAAAAAAAGCTGATCCAGTTCCTCCCTACTAGGGAACCACTGCACACGAGCATCTCAAGTCAATATATAACTGCAGGTCAGATGTTACGAGCATAAGGGCACAGAGAGCTACTGGAAAGGCTCACAGAGTGCTTTTATACTCCACTGGTAGAATTCAATATTGGTCAGATAGAAAGGAGGCTCAGCGTCTGACTTGAACGCTGTGTGTCTATGTCTGCTGGTAAAGGCACCGGTTTCTGTCTGTGCTCATCTGTGTGGCCAGCTGTGCTAGCACTGTGCACGTCTGCAGCTGTTGGGGACGTGTGCTCAGCCTTGTCACAGTCCGGACCTGTGGACAGGGTACCACAGCCTCACACCTGCTGGGCTGGGACAAGAGGAATTCACCCAGTCCCCAAAACCCCTGGATTCTGCAGCACCTAGCACTGCCTCTATGGGAGAAGAATGCTCCTGCCAGCTGATGCCCCATGCCTGTGCCCTCCCTGTCCCAGGGATTCACGAACAAGAAGTTTAGAAACTTTTAGGTTTCTTTTAATGAGCACACAGTTCATCTGACCAAACATGAAAGCAGTTTACTGGCAAAGCGCTATTTAGAAATCCTTTTCACAGAGACTGCTGGGCCTTCAGCAGGGGAAGGAATAACCAATACCCTCAGCAAAGCTCCCTATTTCTGGGTAAGGGCAGAGAACACCTAAATCAGCACTGGGTCTGCATTTTGCAGCTCCCTGTCCTAATCCCTGCATTGCCCTCTGCTGTCTGAAAGAGCCATTAATCAATTCCCATAAAACCTTCAGAGCACAAAAAGCTCTCATCTCAGCACTACAAACACAGGCTGCTCACCTTGTACTCAGCTTTTGGTCTGCGCAGCTCTGGGGCATAGTTTTTAACTCCTGTGTCCGAGAGGGCTGAAAGGGAAGGACAAAACTGAGGAGCACAACAAAATCCTGACTCATACCTACTTCCAAAACTGCCCTGTCCTTGGTTTCTGTGTCAGAAGACCCAAACGCAAGCATCAAATGGCTATACAAAGTTGCTTTAAACCCAACAGTCATGAGTTGTACATAAACGGATTCCCTCAAATCATCACGCCAACCCTTTTGCTGCTTTGCTGAACAACTTTCAGACAACCCATTTCTGTGATACCACGAAGATGACACCACCTTTTTTTGGAAATGCTGTGGTTTATGCAAACCTACACCCATCCCAAAATGACGCAGGGGTTCTGAACTTACCATCCGAAAGGGACTGTAAACTGGGAAGTTTGTTTCGTCCTGCAATCAAAACAAAACTCATGAAAGAGTGTCTCTGCTCTGGTAACATCTCTTGCAGAGGGAACACGGGTCGAGACTGCAGTCCGGTGAGCTGCAGCCATGCGAGTGCAGAACAGGCCACTCTGCAGAGATACGTGCCACATTGGCATAGCTGGGGCTCACCTGCTTGCAGCCTGAGGCTTTGAAATAGCCTGTGCCATCACAAACCATGTGAAATAGCCTGTGCCATCACAAACCGTGCTGCACACTATCCCATGTTGCACACTGCTACCAGCAGCAGCGAGCCAATGAGGGTCAGGTGAGGCCTGCATGGATCAAACCAGTCCTTTTGCAGCCTGCTCTTTTCCACTGTGCAAACAGATTGTGAAGTGCTGGGCTCTACCTTGCTATTCTGTGGAGCCTAGCTTATCAAAAGCCAAAATCCCCAAATCCACCTCCCATAATGTGAGAGCTGCCTGTCTTCTGCACAAGGCAGGCACAGTCACCAGTTTCTGACCGGTGACAGATGCACCCTCACAGTGAAGAGGAATTGGAGCTTCCCTGTTTTGTAATACTCTTATTAGTGATTTACATAAGGTAACTTGATTTCCCCTTGATATTCTTGTGGGAAAAGCCATTTGCCTGTACTGTGTATGAGGAACCTCACCTTTGAATAGGCTGCTTAGGGAGTAGGAGGAAACTTGCTTGGGTAAAGCGGCATTGGAGGAAGAGCCCTTCTGTAGGCTGGAGTCTCGGCCCTCCAGGGAGGCAGAGCTGCTGGAGGCGGTCTCTTTGATTGACCAGGAGATGCCTGTGCACAGACAGAGGGTATTCAGAACAGGGAAAGAGAAACCACCCTGTAAACAAAGTTCTTACAGCAGGGCAGGAATATTATCAAGGGTGAATCGGTCAGTTCTGCACTAACTGTCCTGGTTAAGTCTGACACCTGGTGCTAACTGGATGCACTGTGCAGAATCCCAGTTTCATGTAACAGTACTTGTCAAACAGCTGCTTACTGCCCTCTGGAAATGGTTGCATTTCAGCAATGCTGTACAGCTTGTTATAGCTTGTATTAAAAAGAAAAGCATATGCTACTCAACATTTGGGTGTCTGTTATGAGGTAAAGCATCATCCATGCTCTACAGGTACGCAGCCAAGACAGAGAATCCCTGTCTTGCCTCAGATAACAGACAAATAAGAGCAGACCTCCCTGGACAATGGGGAACTAAGACAGGTTTCCTCCCCGCACTGACAAAACAGCTGTCAATGTTCACATGCATTCCTCTCTCTTCTGTTTGTTCAAGACACGGGTTTCCCTTTTTCATGCATTTTTTCACATGCTTTAGGACAGGGCGGTACAACAAAATAGCTGATGGGCAGAGACACTGGATGGGAAAAGGCAAAGTAAGGACTGCTGGGAGGAGCTGCAGCACAGGCCAGGAAGGGGCTCAGTGGGTGATCCCCATGTAAAATGTTCGCTGGCTCGCAGGTGCCACGCTTCCTGCGGGCGATGAGCTCCAAGGCAGGGCAGCCAGCAGCGGGGGCACAGACCCGCAGGGGTGGGAGGGGGCCTCGGGAGACCCCGGGGCCTGCACTCACTTCCCACGGGCTCCCCGCTCCAGCTGACCTTCTCCAGCTCGTCCTCCTCATCGTCGACGATGTCCCGCAGGCTGTTCACCGCCCGCTTGGACTCCTTCAGCTGCGGACAGACACGGGGGGCTCGCCTCAGGCCGCCTCACCGGGGAGCCCCGGGGGAGGGCCCCGCGGGGCAGCCGGCCCCTACCTGGCACAGCTCGTCGTCCTCGTCGTCGAAGGTGAAGGCCCGGCACTTGGAGCTGTGCCAGTACTCCTCCTCGTCCGCCCGCGGCCGGCTCATCTGCAACGGCAACGGCAGCGCCACAGCAACGGGGGGCTCAGCGCCTCAGCGCCACGGCCCCCGCCCGCCGCCCGCTCCCCGCTCACCTCCCCTCACGCCTCAGGCACCGGCCGCTGAGGAAGGGCGGCCGCCGCGCGCGCGCGGGGCACGCCGGGACTTGTAGTCCGCCCGCCGCCCCCCCGCCCTTCGCCTGCTCCTCGCGTGAACTACGAGTCCCGGCGTGCCCCGCGCGGGCGGCTCCTGAGGGGAGCCGGGCGGAACGAAAAGTCGCGGCGGAACCCCGCAGCCGGGGCGGCGGAAGGGAGCGGGGCCGGCGGCGGAAGGAAGGCGGGAGGCCGGCGGTTCTAGCAGCTTCCACGGGAGGCAGCAGCAGCAGCAGGAGGAGGAGGAGGTCCCGATGGCCAAGTGGGGCGAGGGCGACCCGCGGTGGATCGTGGAGCAGCGGGCGGACGCCACCAACGTCAACAACTGGCACTGGTGAGGCGCGGGGCCCGGCCGGGCCAAGGGAGGCGCCCCCGGGGCTGGGGGGGGGCCGGGGAGGGCCCGGTTCTGCCCCCCCCCGGTCCCCGAGGGCCCGTGACGGACCGCCCGGCGCGGCGCTTCCCCGCAGGACGGAGCGGGATGCCTCCAACTGGTCCAGCGAGCGGCTGAAGGCCCTGCTGCTGCCCGTGCGGGTGGAGGGCGAGGAGGGGGCCTGCGAGGTGACCGAGGTGAGCAAGCTGGACGGGGAGGCCTCCATCAACAACCGCAAGGGGAAGCTCATCTTCTTCTACGAGTGGGCCATCAAGCTGGCGTGGACCGGTGAGTGGCGGTGCCCCGGCTTCGAGGCTGGGTGTAAGGGGGAGGTTAGGGGGGCCCAGCACATTGGGAACTGCACTAATGGGGAGCGATGTCACGTTGCTCGCAGCACAGCCACAGTAAGGGACGGTGGTCCAAGCAAAATCGCTGTCGTTGCAGGCACCTCGAAGACGGGAGTGAAGTACAAAGGCTATGTGGAGATTCCCAACCTCTCGGATGAGAACGACGTTGATGAAGTTGAGGTGAGCGCGGCTACAGGCTGGCACTGCTGGGTGTGCGGCTGTTCTAGGGAGAGCCCTCAGGGCATGTTTCCTTTGCGTAGAAATTTCCTGCGTTTGAGACCTCTAACTTCCTGTTGCATCTTTTATCAAATTAATTTTTGCCTTTCATGTACGTGGGATCTGTCTGTAGCACGCAGAGGGTTTTAGGTAGGTGTGTATGTTGCTGTAGGCCAACAGTAGATGAAATAGAAGACTTTGTAAAACTGCAGTGCAGCTTGTGAAAACTTAGCTGAAGTCCGGCTGTGATGTTGGATCTAGTAACAGAAGGACTGTGCAAGCACAGATTTGTTAACTAGCGTTTGTCCTTGTTTAGATCCTTGTCAGCCTTGCTAAAGATGAGCCTGACACTAACTTGAAGACCCTGATGAAGCAAGAGGGTGCAGAGAAGATCAGAGATGCAATAAAAACTTACATCAGCACTCTCAAAACAGGTACATGAGAAGGAGAGGGGTTATGGGACCCTTAGGGGTAGTACTCAATAAGGGTTGGGCGCAGAGGAGAGGGATTATTCCCCTCCTCAGGAAGGCTTTCAGGAAACAACCGTTACCTTCTTATCTCTTTAGAAAATGGTTAGTGTTTGGCACAAAGCACTTCTGTCTGTAGACACTGTAGTGCAGTCCAGGTTGACTTTGATGGGAATCCATTAATGAAGAGCATTTTCTGATGGGTGTTTTTTAAAACTGGGACTGTCCTTCTCCTGCTGAAGGTCAGCTATAGGGAAAATGAACCTGGTGATGTGTGTTTGCTGCCATGGTGATGCTGAGTGTCAGCCACTGCGTGTGGCACGAGCTGGCCGTTAGTGAGCTCACTCCATTCAAAGGTGTGTTTTTCTCTACTAGTGTGGCAAAAGAGAAAAGCAGCGCACTGAAAAGGAGCCTGGGGCTATTTGGATTTGAGAATAACTGGTAACTTAAAGGTACTCTGCAGGTTTTGCTGGTGTCACTCAGTGAGCAGTCTCAGCATCTGGAACAAAACACTTTTAGAGAAAAACAAATCTCTGATTCCAGCAATGCTCTTTGGTAGAGTTCAGCTCTGCTCTCTAATCCAGGCTGAAAATCCTAATGTCACTTTTTGTATCTGTTTTATTACATTACGCCACACACACTCAACATTCAGGTTTCTTTCAGTATAAGCCACCACAGGTTGCTGGATCAAGTTTCTGTACCCTCGAGTTTTTAAATTTCACTGTTCAAACTGGGAGGTGCCGTCACCCAGAGGAAGATGAGAATGATGTTCGGAAAGAACCCTATGATCTGGTGGGCTGAAATAAAGAGTAGCTGGTGGGAAATAAGTATTGCAGCATTTGGGATTATAGAATTTTTAATAAAGTTCTGTTACATGATGGAGTTTTGCCGGTTGGAACAGACAAAAGGGAAGGCAAGATCAAACCATCCTATGAGAGGTAAAGGCAGAAGTGACAGAGCTGTAGGAAAAGCAAACGTGATGACGAAATGAGCTGAAACTTCTGGTGGAGTTACAAAAGTATTTGGGCAGGGCACCAGAGAGACCTCCTCCGGGTTTCTGTGTGTTGCCCAAAAAGGATAAATTGAAGATGGAGTTAGAAGTAACTAGAAATAACTTCATTCTGTACTACAGTCATCTGAGAAATGGGGAACCAGTCTGAAAAGCAACTTAAAGTTTGATTTGTTCAGATCATCAAGGTAAAAGTATCTGAAACCCAATTGCTATTTGTACTGGGGAGTGAGAGGGGAAAGAATCAACATGAGAGCAAGGCAGATGTTGGCAGAAAAGTGATGTGTACGATGGCATATGCTGAGGCTAGGAATAGGAAGAAAGTTCCTAACTCTTGCGGTAGACAGGTTTTCTTATGTCCTTCAGCGGTGAGTAGTGAGTGCAAAATGAGACCTGTTTACCTTTTTTTGTTTGTTTAACTGGTTTCAAGATGGGGCTGCCAGCAAGAGCAGGGGAAAAACCAGGAAGACCCTTTTGGTTGTATGTTTCAAATGAGAGATGAAAGGTCTGTTTGATCTATTATTGGTTTCACGGGCACATTGCTGTCTTTCCAGAATTCACCCAGGGCATGATACTGCCCACAGTGAATGGTGAACACATGGAAACAACACCTCAGGTGGCACCTAAAGCAGAAGACCGCAAGGTAAATAAAACTGCAAACGTGCTTTTGGGTCTCTGAAGAAGTGTATTAGATTTTGGGGCTTACAGGAACAATGTTGTAGGATATGTGTGCAGTAACTGTCAACCTGTGGTTCAGGCCTGTTTCCATTTGTAGCAGAAATTAATTCAAGCAGACCAATAAACCCACTTTTTGTACTCAAACACGATGTTGCATGTTTCCCTAAGGCTTTTGTTTTTTCCTTGGGTACATGACTATTTACTGAGATGATTGAGAAAAAGTACGTGTGTTTTTCAGTTGTTTGTTGTTTTGTTAGAAGGCTGCCAGCAGCAGTTCTGCCACGTCGCAGTCCAAATCCATAGGAGTCAAGATCCCTACATGTAAAATCAGCTTGAAGGACACGTTCTTAACATCTCCTGAGGAGCTCTACCGGGTATTCGTTACTCAAGAGGTAATTCCAGGCTCGTTCTGTTGTTGCACACAGGAGGTTAGTTATAAGAAGCTTTTTAAGGCATTCTGTAGGACACTCGCAATCCGTGAGAATGGAACAAGAAAGCTGGTCTGCACAACAGTTGCTAGAAGCTCGTGCATGCTGACGAGAGACTGTTTCATGCAGCTGACAAGAGACTGTTAATGCCAGCCAGCTCCAGGCTGCTGTCAGCACCTGGCTGTAGGTGTGTCCCTTACTGCATGTGATCACATCTCTTGGGATTTACAGTTGCATGCTTTTGGATTTTGTTGTTTCCTTTTAAGTTTAGGTGCCGTTAGCCTTATTAGGGGATAGATCCTCTCCCTGCATGCTTTTACATAGTGTAAGTACAGACAGCAGCATTGTATCATTAGTTAAACATGGTCTTAGCTTTTGGTTCCTCCTTCAATAAAATAAATATCATATTTTCATTGGACCAGGTTTCATTAGGGAATTAATCAGGGTAAATCAAAGCATGGTTTAGAGAACAAGTGCACAGAGCACATACTGAAAGCTGGGGGTTCTTTTCCCTTGGTAAGCAAGATGCTGCTGTAGTGGCTATAGCTGTGCTTTTCTGGCCAGGCCAGGGGTCTTGTCTTTTCTTGTTGAAGACCTCGTTCTGTTGACTCACCTCCTCTTCCAGAAGTTTTGTAGCTAGGTGGGAGCTATTGGGAAATAATTTTGCCGGTGGATAATGGCAAGTAATCCTGGTCTCCTGAATTCTTTTCAGATGGTCCAAGCTTTCACCCACGCACAAGCAGCTCTGGAGGCTGATAAAGGAGGCAAGTTCCAGTTGCTGGATGGCAGCGTCACAGGAGAGTTTGTTGACCTAGTAAGTACCAACTAGTGCAGGTGCATCTTGCTTTGGGGCAGCCTTTTTGGTTTTGAAGCAGCAGTTTTGTAATACTGTAATTGAGTTATAATGCACTAATCAGGAATCCCTAGCTGGTGCCTGGTGGTTATCTATAATTGCTGTTGAAGGGTTCCCTAGAGTATAAGTAAATGCATGGGACTGTAGCCTGGGGAGAAAATCTGGCATCTAGTCCTGCATCTGCCCTGTCTTTGTGTGATTTTAATTAGTTATTGAGGGTGGGAGAGGTATTAAAGATAGCAACTGGCCCTATTCCTCTTTAGCCCTTGTGCCAAAGAAGTCTTGTGGACAGGGAATCTGTCTCAGTGTTTGAATCAGAAATTGCAGTCTCAGTGACTTTGTTCCAGTGATAGGTAGCACCTGAATGTGGTGAACAGCGTTCAGAACTTACACTCATATTCTGTGGGCTACTATTGGAGTCTGAATCTGTAAGGCTTCCAAAATTACTTTTTCCTGTGTTCTTGCCCATGCCTGCTTCAGGTTTAGCCTGGTCTGCCTTCCTAGAAGAGGGGTGGAAATAAAGTGCCACTTAAAATCAGCTTGTGGTGTTCTTGAGGGACTTCTTAAGATCAAACACAGTTATAGTTGTTTTCAGTTGGACTGCGGGATTTGCAAAAACTACTATTCCTCAATGTCTCTCTCTGTCTCTCTTTCCCAGGTCCCTGAGAAGCAACTTGTTATGAAATGGAGATTTAAATCTTGGCCAGCTGGTAAGTAGTCCAAAAGGGACTCTGGCATTACAACTTGAGCCTGTGTTTGAAGGATTCCAGCCCCACTTCTCACACAGCACTCCGGCTAGCAACCAGGGTGCCTTAACCCTGGTTCATATCCCACACAGTGGGGTCAGTCGTGATCCACTGGTTAGCAGCAGTCGGGGATCAGGAACAAGGAAGCAGCAGCTTCAGCCACAGCCAAGCAAGCTGTAACTGCTTTGAGCCCTGTGAAAAGAGCTCTCTCCTCCCTCTCTTAGGAAGGCCTGCAGCTGTCATAAATAGATCCTACTGGGGAGGAGCCTGGGGAGTCTTTTTAAGCGGTGCTGTGTGAGAGGAGGAGGAGGAGAACGTACTGTGCGTACTGCCTGCTGCTGACAGATTTATTTTGCTTCCTTCTAGGGCACTTCGCAACAATTACCTTGAACTTCACTGACAAAGGTGGTGAGACGGAGGTGTGCTTGGAAGGCAAGGGCATTCCTGCCAGCGAGGAGGAAAGAACAAAGCAAGGCTGGCAGCGCTACTACTTCGAGGGCATTAAACAGACATTTGGCTATGGCGCCCGCTTGTTTTAATAATGGTTGTTGGAAAGGCTCTCCCTGAAGACTCTGCCACGTGGACTGATACATTTCTCACCTCTCCCTTTCTAATCTTGGCCCTGCTGCTGGGTAGAGTGGGATGACAGGTGATGAGGAAGGCCATTGAGCAGTACCACTTTCAGTCCCTCACTGCTTTATGCATGTCTCGTGCTGCAGGGGATTCTCTTACATGTACATACTTCTATTGCTAAATAAACCTAACTTAAAAAAACACCACGGTACTTGCGTGTTCAGATCGGCTTAAGTTCAAAGGTTTGGTGGCCAGGCTGAGGGAGGGATCTGTCTGGAAAAACACTGATCAGTGAGGAGTGTTGATCCCGATGTGATTTACTCCTCACTTCTGGGTGAGTGGAGAGCATGAGCCTGATGCAGTTTTTAGTTTGAGCAGCTGCTTGCTTTCTCTCTGCTTTTGATCTGCTAGTAAATGTTTTGAACCCTTCCCATTTTTGAAGAGATTTAAGATCATGTTAAAGCTATCCCTCTCCTCCCTTGCATATTGCTCTCTAACACAATCCTTTCACACACTCGTACTAGCCTGCTCCCCAAGAACGACGATTATTTTGTCACTCAGTGTCCAAGGAAATCAGCAAACCACTGCTGGGCAAACTCTCACCTACAAGATGGTTCTAGCAAGGGTCAGCTACCTCTAAGAGCTCCAGGCCAAAACAAACTAGATTCAATGGGGGTGGGATTTATTCCTCTAAGATAAACAAGGTGCAGTACTTCTGGCTGACCCCACTTCAGCTGCTGCCTCTGTGGGTGAGGAAGAGCCATTAGCTTGTTCTCTTCTGCTAGTACAGCCTGTTCCCTGAGGTATCTTCTAAAGCACATAAACTGGTTATTTGGGGGAAGAGAGGGAGGGGAGAGGTGAGTTCCACTTGGAAGTGTCAATCTGACTAACCTGTAGGGTGACCGAAGTGCTGGATTTTGCATTTTAGGCATCAGCTTCTCTTATTATGGTTATTGCTACTAGTGGTGATCTGCAGAGCAGCACCAGCAACTTGAAGTAATGTTGCTGCATGAGAATTAGTATGCTTTTTTGATTCTTTGATTATTTTTTTTTTGTCTTTTAAATTAAAAACACTTATCCATCCTCATCTGTAGAAGACAGGAAAAAACGTAGCAGGAGGAATGTGGAAAACAGAAGGCAGGAAAAATATATCTGTTTTTGTAAACAGACACAGTTTGAGTTGCCTTTTAGCACATGGAGAGCATTTCTAGCCTTTTCCCTCCCACTATTCTGGAGTGATTATTTGTGATACAGTGCTAATGAACATCAAGAAAGTGGTACGAAACAGTATATGACAGAAAATATATCTGACTATATGTCAGAAAAGTTGTACAAAGCATGAGCACCTGTACTTACGGGAGGGCTTCCCTATGCTTCCCTATGTCATGTTTTCCTGGACGTGTCCTGCAGGGCTATCTTCCTTGAAGTGCCACCCCTGGGAAAGGGGTGGAGATATTTTCCTGGGGTTCCTGTGCACAGGATACTGTATGCATGTTTTTGGGCTTCAGGATCAGACATGGGGTGTGCACACCCCAATGTCACTGCACAGCATGCCTATGTGCTGTGTTTGGTAATTCCTGAGCAGAATTGTGGGAAAATAAACAGCCAGGCCCACTAGCCTGCTCACAGACAAGACGAGAGCTTTGTTAAGAGCAAAATTATTTAAAACTGAGAAGACAAGCACACTCAAATAACTTGAGGCGAGCCTACCTGAATCCCGCTGTCCTTGCGGTGCTTGGTCGGCCGGCCACGCTGTGGCAGCAGCGTTCCCGTGCTGCAGGGCCCCGTGGCGCAGCTGAGGCAGGGCAGCAGAAGGCAGGCTGCACTAATCACCTGCTGCTGGAAGGTTAGGAAGTGGGACAGGAAGGCAGCTGAAGTGGAATTTTAATTGCCTTCCTTTCATCACAAGCAGGGTTTGCTTTGGATGTCCTGCTGCTACTCTAATAGGACACGCTTTGGCCTCAGCCAGCAGCTCGCAGGCATGGGGCTCACGGGCTCGGGGTTTGCTCAGAGGCTGGCTGAGGGCTCCTTCGGCAAAACCAGCAACCCAGGGTCATGCTGGTGCTGCACCAGCTGGCTCCCTGCCCCTCCGGCTGGCAACTGCCATCCCCGCAGGATGCGTAGCCATGCCTTGGCTGCTGTTCTCAACACAATGTATGGGATTAAACCACGGGTGAAGGAAAGCATGTGCGCAAACAGCAGGCTACGAGCTAGTGCTTAGCCTGAGGCACAGTGAATCAGGATACACTAACTTTGTAAGGGAGCACAGCAGCTGTAATGCCTTACAGTACTCCTGCTGTTCACTTGGTGAAGGTGATCTGAGCCTTGCTTTACTGCACGTGGCTGAAACTCTGCGTGGTCTCAGCAAAGCATCCTGCTTGTTCACCTAAAGCTAACATCTGGTGTGGCTATACAGATGCTAATGAGACGCCCTAGACCTGTGCTTTACTTGGAATTGTCAGGAGATCCGGACACAGTTTGCAGTCCCTCAACTATCTGGGGGAGGGATGACTCTGTAAGATGAGGAAGAAAAGCGAGTTCATATTCCCGTGCCCAGAGGCTCCTCAAGAATCTAAAATGATGTGGGCTAAGAGGGAAAGTCATGAGAATTCAATAAAACAAAATTGTTTTGTTAAAAAACACACAAACAAAAACAGATATCAGAAGTAAACAGTGAATTTTTCAGTGATAAGAGGTCAGAGGTGAATGCTAAATGACTACACAGTTATGAGGCACATGGAGATGAATAAGGCATAGCCTTACAAATCAAAGAAAAAGATGTGGAGCCCCAACCAAGGGGAGTTGGTCTGAATTTCTAACAGCTGGTGCCACTAAAAGTTTATGGGGATTCAGAACAAGGGTGGACAAATTCATGGAATTAAAAAACCACCAAGGTCTATTAAGCAAAAATGACCACTGCATTTGACTCAAGACATCTTTTGGCCACCAGCTGCTTGCAACAAGGAAAGCATTTCAGGGAAGTAGCAATATGCTTGTCCTTCTCTTCTCTTTACTCATTCTTTCTACTTACCAACTGTTGACTACCGTAAGCATCCGCTGGTTTAGGTGGACCTGTGTTATGACCCATTTGTCCCTCGCTGGTGTGTTTTAATCGTTTGTCTTTGTGAAACTTCTAAGGGAAAGTCAAGCCACAAATCAAAGCGTGTGAAATCCCCTAGTTTAGGTTGCTACTGAAACTGCTTTGAAACATCATCCCAAAGCTACTTCACTACCAGTGCTATAAGAACAGAAGTTAAAAACCAAACAAAAACAAAACAGTGGCAGCAAGTTAAAAGTAGTTGGATGTTTCCAGCATGACAAGGCCTGATGCAGTTTACCCTAGAAGACTTAGGGTAAGAAGTAACAACCAGCACACCTGTATCTTCTAAATCAAGCACGGTTTGTATCCTAATTCCTGTCTTTGGTAGAGTATCTGGTCTTAATATTAAGACCTAGGGCACTGCTTTATAGGATATTTTTGTTAGTAAATAAGGGAAGGCCTAACAGAGCTTTAATGAAGCCAGTACTTTTCAGTACAGACGATAGTATGATTGATAAAAGTTTAAAACAACATACAACACCACCAGGGCTTTAAAACCCTTACAAGACAAACGTAGAGTTGAAAATGTTCTTGAACAAATGATGCAACAGAAAGAAAAAAGAGACCTTTCAAATGAGGATAAATTTAAATTGTGATGGAAGAGAATAAAAGCTGCCTGAACAGGCTGGTGTCTGTAGGTATTGGGAAGAAATCTTTTCACATAGCATTAAGAAAGCTCTAAACGAGACCCTGTGGCTTTGGTTTGGAGCTCAGCACTTCAAGAAAGCTGTAACTTACCTGGAGGAAGTCCGCTGCTGGGCAATGAGAACGATCTGAGGTCCAGAGGCACAGCTTCTAGGGAAAGCCTGACAGACTTGCATTTGTTTAGTCTAGAGATGAGAAGATGGGGTAGGGGGGATAGGGAGTGGGGAAATAAGGAGAGCAGTGATAAAATTCTGCAAATACATGAGAAGTGGGAGCAAATAAGGAAATAATATGCTCTCCATGACCATTGCAGATAAGATACAGTAGGCTTAAAATAAAGCAGGAAAGACTTTGGTTGGCTGCTAGGAAAATATGTCTCCCTGTAAGACCAGTAAAGCTGAGGGATACGGTGGCACCTCCGTCACCGCAGCGCTTTAAGATCAGGAGAGAGCGAGACCCGTTGGTGAGGCATGATTTGCTCAGGTCCCCATGTAGATGATTTCTGGTGGGCCCATCTGAATCCTTTTTCTGTGGTCCTCCACCCAAGGTGCAAAGGTCGTGATGGCAGGGGGAGGACTTTCTCCTGGCACTTCAGAAACCTGTGGTGGCCCTGCCAGGGCAAGCCCCTGCAGGACAAGCCTGTGAGGCCACTGTGGCAGGGGGATGCAGGCTGTGGGTCTGTGTGGGGCCTGGCAAGGCAGGGCTGTGGTCCCTATGGACAAGCCCCCATGCAGGGTGAGAAGAATAGCTGACATGCTTTCGGGGACCTGGAACAAAGCAGGGGATGGGCCTCACCAGCTGGGCTTGTCTCCGGCATTTCCAAGGGGCAGCTGGCCGCAGCGGGCAGGGGAAGGAGGGTGAGAAATTCCTTTCCCAACCGCGAATGTGTGGGACCATTCTCTGTGGGAAGAGAAGGAGCACAGCCCAGCCCGTGGACACATTTGGCAGGGTTACTGTGGCGTGGTTTCGCATCCCCAGGGCCGCAGCTCAGTGTCTCCCACTGTGGTGTTGGTGCAGGTGGAACAGAGGCAGCACTGGGCTGGGCACAGAGCAGGGCCCACCTCTGGGCTCAGGGACAGAGCAAAGCCCACGGCACCAGGTCGTGCTGCAAGATGCTTAGACCAGTGTTTGTGCCATGGCCAGCAAGGCAGCAGCTGAAAAAAATGCAGCCAATGGGATTTATTTTATTTTTAATGCTTCAGTTTTAAGTTTAGGCCCCAGGACTGTCACAAACATGCATTGCTGTTTTCTAGCCCAAGGCCAGGACTCATGTGCCAGGTTTGCTCCGCTCAGCTGCACATCAGGTACTAGGGAGGTGGCACAGCCGAGCCACCTGAAGCTCCACACCAGGCTGGCAACCCAGAACAAGTCAGTTCAACCCATCAAGAAGCCCTGTGTGTAAAGCAGCGAGCAAAGATACAGCTTGAGACTTTGCCACAGACTCGCTCTGCTCTTGGGTGGCACCTGCAGCTCTGGTGCCTCTTGCCCTCACCTGCAGAACTGTGGTGGCAGTTCTTATTTCCACATCCTTGCCCCATGGGATCTCTGTACCACAGGGCTCAGCACCCAGCACTGCACGGACCTTGTCCTGCAGAGCTGAGCTCAGCCCACTGCCCCCAGATTGGGCTCCAAGCAAGTTTTGGTGCTTCAGAAAACCAGAGGGGAACTCACCATGACGGAGCAGCCTTCTTCTAGAGGAGACATCTGCTGCTCCCTAGCAGGGGCCAGTGAAGGCGCCAGGCAGCTGTGGAGCAGAGCCATGTGCCAGAGTCCCAGATAAACCTTGTCAGATGTGCAGCCAGCACACAGCAAAAGGAGCAAGAGCAAAGGAGAGGAAACAGCTGGTAATAGCAAGAGCTTGGAAGTGGTCACAATTTATGCAGCAAATTAACGGCCACAAAAAGCTGTGATCCCTGGGAAGCTTTGCTAATCCCTCTGCTATCATTAGCTTCTGACTGTGGAGGTTGTTTGCCAAATCAGTTTTCCAGCTGGGGTGATGCTTTTTTTTTTTTTTTCTTTTTTTTTTTTCTTTTTCATCTGCTCTCATGCTCAACACCTGTTTTCAGCAGCGTGTTTGTGTAAGGTCTGAGCACAGAATAAAACCTGGCATCAGGGCTGAGGCACAGGCAGTGCATTTACTTCTCAGCAGGCTCTGATAACCTCATGGGGGGTTTCCATCCCTCTGAGCTAGAGCTTCACACACCCTGTCACTGCAGTGGCAGGCTCAGGATGGTGTCTGTTCCCTGCAATTCTTGCAGCCTTCTTCTGCACCCCTCTGCCTCCCATTCCAGGGATGGCAGTTCCTGTCATTACTATTAGTTGAACTTCACCAGCACCTTACAGCTCTTCTGTGCTTGTGGCATGGTAGACAAAGGCCATTTCCCACCACCCTTTGACACCAACCAAACCAGGAGATGGGGAAAGAGAGGTAAGTTAATAGACATGTGGAAGAGTGATGTGACTTGCTGAAAGTCACACCATAAGGTACTGGCAAGGCAAAGAAAATATTCCTCCTGCTTCTTATGCTATGCCTTCATCTACAGGATGGGCTATACTGACCCCAGGCCCCTGGCTAGCATATGAGCTACATCTGCATCTCTCCACTGCCACTTCCAGAGTATGGAGCCTTGGGATGGCCCAGAAACACAGGGAAACCAGAGGCTGCAGAAGCACAGTCCTAAAGTGAAATGCTTAAATCCCTTTGAATGAAACATGGATGTTTTGCACCAGACCTGCATGCTTATGTATGTGGGGCTGCCTGTGGCTGCCAAGTTGAAAGCCCTGTTGTTTCCAAGCATCATAGACCAAACTGGCAACAGCAATCTTTATTTGCAAAGGATGTCTATAATACATTGGGTTGGTGTTTGTTTGTTTTTTTTTTGGGGTAGGGGAACAGCTGGATGGACAAAGCCTCTACATTCAGTTACGCACATATGCATGCACATACACAAGGTCCCTGTCCACAGCATCACTCACCCCTGTTCTCCAGCTGCCACAATTGTCACAGACAATAAATAGCGCATACAAAGGAACCACAAAATATAACACCCTGGGGATGGACAAAGCTTGTAAAAAACACGAGCTCTGAACGTTTCGTAACACCTCACAGTTCAAGAGTTGGGATTTGAATCATGGTTATGAAAGCGTTTGAAAGTGTCCTGCTTTGCATCCCTCTGCTGCCATGCCTTCTTCTTCTTGGAAACAGGAGCATCAGAATGCCATCAGGTCAGGAAAATCAGATTCCTCTGAGCATTTGTGATCAGTTGGAAATCGCTGTCTGCAACATTCAGAAGAGGCTGCATGCATCTCTGCTCTTCCAAGTGTGCCTGACACCACCAAATTCAAGTTAAGGAAGCAAAGTCACCAGGTTCCTTGCAATAGAGCTGTGGCGAGGGACCCACAGCATGCAGCGCTCAGTGAAGTGTCGTCATGCTCAAACAAAACAAAATGTTCTGGCAACATAAACTTCAGTCCTAACTGAATGACATCAGCAACACATTCATGTATAAAGTGCTTTATTGCAGTCAGAATAAAGAACTCTCTATCAAATTTTGTAGAAATTAAAAAATTATATATATATTATATTAAAAACACAATAAATTTAGGGAAGGGAAGTTAAGAGATTCATCATTTAAATAGCAATGAGCTGGACAGAATCTTTGATGGCATATAAAAATAAATGCTTACTTAATGTCTACTTTTCTTATGGTGCTCCGCAAAGCCTCCTGCTGTGTAAGGTGCTTGTGTGAGGAACAATGCTGCTTCTTGTTTCTCATGCTCCAGGTCATGTGTACATCTTCCAGACCATAAGGGCAGCCAGGCAGAACAGCCACTTGGCTTTCAGATTTTAGTGGGGACTTAATGCAAGAAATGTTTCTACTTGCCCTTGGACAGGAACTACATTTATTACAGAAATTATAGGTTCATTTTTGGGGGGTTAGACAGGTTGATGTTCCCAGTATTAAAAGGGGGAGGATGCAATTCCTGGGTAACAGTCATTATAAGAGCACTTCCTCAGCGACCAGCCAGTCTAACAAATTGGCTGAGCTACTGAATGCCTCTTTCAAGAAAGACTGTTTGCACAGGCACTGCTTCCATGTGTGGGTCTAGTACTAGGAACATACAGGTGGTTGTTTTACAAAGGGGTCTGGTGGTAAATAAACTTCTCTGAGAGTCCTCTGATGTTTGTGGTGATCTGCGGTATGGGAGGAGATCTGGAGATGCTCTGCTGGATGACAGAAGGCAACAAGCTCGTCCTTCCACAGCCTCAGCCACTTGATTTGTTTGCTTCCAGTACAAACACCTCCGTGTCTGCTGGTGAGCCTCCTTGCATAAGTCCCAGGCTCCCAGAACCCAGCTGCCATCATCACTGCCAACCCCTCTTGCCCACCTCCTCGTGAACTCTTTATAAGAAGCTAGGGAGCAAATGACCACTTTTTCTAGGGAGAATGTAATAGTAATGAAAATTTACCAGGGTCTGGGTCACCATTCATGCCCATTTGGTTTTAATCTTCCTTCTTGTTTTTTACATAATACTTGTCATTTTTGATTGCATGCATTTTGGAAAAGGGGCCGTACCTGACTATGTTTTGATAGTACCCATAACCAGGTTTGGTGGCTACGAGTATGGAATAATAGCTAAACAAGAGTAATTCAGCAGTAACTTCATTAATACTTTTGTTCTGCCAATAATGAAGTCCTACGTACTGATGACCATGGATGCATTATACTACTAGTGATCAAAACAAAAGGATCAACAGATACTCAATTTATATAAGATAGTCCTAGAAAGACTGCCCAAGGAGCTCTCTGACTATGGCTGCTCACTCGCGCTGGAGAAGGCTCCTGAAATGAGAACAGAATTAGCACAGGACAGTCAACCCAAGGCCATCTGAACTGACACAGACACTTTTTGGTCTAACAGTGTTCTGCACAAAAGGCATGATGGAATAAACAACTGCCTTTGTTGAAATCTCTAGTTTAGAAATGACTCCATTCAGTTGCTTGACTTACTCTTTTATTTCCTCTGATTCATAAAGCTTGCTAAATGAAAGCAGCGAACAGCTTCAGCCATGTTCAACTACTGAATGTCCAGAGATAAAAGTGCTCAGCTCTGTTTCTCTGTGGGAAGTTTGGGAGCTTGAAAGCACCCCAAAATAGGATAGGAGAAACTGCCAAGGATCTATGAAAAGCTGGAAAAAAAAAACAGGCAACACCAAAGTGGCAATGGAGAGTGTCACAATCTGTAGACACCGTGTATTGATATTATGAACCATTGTGTTCCTTGCTCATTTGGAGCCACGTTTGCTTGCCTGGCAAGCCTGGAGAGCAGCAGGATGTGACCAGGACTTGCTTTCTCTGGGCTGCCTCTTGTGGAGGATTTGGGCAAACAGCATGGAGAAGGATGAGAGGTGAGCAGCAGACTAGAAAGGGGACAATGCTGGGTGCTCCTAGTGGTGACTTTTCCCCATTTGCTATGGGGAACTTGGCTCAGTGATTTTTGCTCCTCTCCAGCAATGGCTTGGCTGCTGTGGGAGGGAAATGTAGGACTTTCTGATGAGCCATATTACAGTCACTCCCAAGCATGGAAACCCACTGGGGAGCTGAGATGCAGAGCAGGGCTGGTGATGGGCCTTGCACCAGTGCTGCCACCCTGCTCCCCTGAGCTCTGAGGGGGTTCAGTGCAGCCCTGTGGCATTTCCCCATGATGATCTCCTTCTGAGGTCCACCTTCATTCAAACTCTGGCACTGAGTGCTCTCTTTGACAGCTAAAACCACAGAGGCAAGGTGATCTTGCCACGGGAGCCCACACAGCCATCCTTTTGCCTTGCATACTCCCAAGCTCTGCTCGCAAGCAGGCCCTTTTCCCCTGACACTGGCCACCACCTCCTGCCCCCTGTACCCCAGCTCTGCACTGCCCACAGGTGAGTAGCTGTGGGGGACCTGCCCCAGGTGGCACAGCAGAGGTGACACAGTGACACTCCTGTGCCCTCACAAATCGAGACGAGACCCTTGTGCTCCTCGCAGCCCCACAAGGAGCCTGCCAGCAGGGCTGGGGCTCAGGAAGGATGCACGAGCGATGGTTCCAGCCCTCACAGCATGGGCTGGGGCAGGACCTGTCAGCAGCCGGGTGCACGGTGGCCCCGTGGCCTTGTGTCTCCTCCCATCATGGCTGCAGCTAGTACTCCTTGGCCTCCTGCAGCTGGGAGAGGTACTCCTCCTCGGCCGGGTTGTCGGCACACCGCTGCCCGTTGTTGGGCGGCCGCACGGCGTGGTACCGGCTCCAGTCGCCCTTGCAGAGGATCCAGGGCAGCATGTCCACCTTGTAGTGCAGCTCTGGGGAGAACTCGGTGCTGATGAGGTTGGGGACGCCGGCACCCTTGCCCCGGGTGATGAGGCGGGTGTGCTCGTCATAGCAGCAGTGCTGGGCCGCCAGCGTCGTGCTGTCCAGCGAGAGCATGGAGCGCAGGCAGAAGCGCGCCGTCGGCTTGTAGATGTCCAGGCGCTCCTTGGGGCCGCTGGCATCCCGCCAGCGGAAGCTCTTCCCCTGCCTCTCGTCCCGCAGGTTGACGGCGCTGTAAACGGCCTCCAGCGGGTAGGAGCAGGGGCAGCTGGGCAGGTCCGTCAGCACTTTGCTGAGGTACTTGGTGAGGAAGTCGCTCTTGCAGTTCAGCCACTTCTCGCAGCTGTCCACATCTGGGGGAGAGGCAGTGAGAGGGTGAGGGCACGAGCACGCCTCTTTGCCCCACCACCGCTCGCCAGTCCCACCAGGAGAACACTCAAACCCTTGGCAAAGCCACCAAGCTCCCTAGGAGGGGAAGGACAGCAGCATCCCACCATGGGGCAGCTGCAGGAGTGTGAGCCTCAGGCTGGCTTCAGCCAGTGTGCCATGGAGTAAGACCGTGTCCACCACGTCCTAGCAGGCTGTGGGAGTCACTGGGCATCCCACCATTTCTGGTTTCTAGCACCAGCCTACACACGGCAGTGACAGGACTGAGGTTTGGACCTGGACCCAGGAGCCCCTGGAACTGCCCTCCCCACCAGCTGCATCTCCTCACAGGGTTTTGCATGAAAGCACCCAGGCCCCAGTGTGGGGACGAGGCAGGGGCTTACCCGAGTTGAACAGCTCCGTGGTGTTGTCACTTCTGAAAGGAGTCTCCTCTGTGGGGAAGACCATTTCTCCCTCTGCTCCTTCAGAGGGAAATAAAAAGAAAAAAAAAAAGAAAAAAAAAAAGGAAAAAAAAAAAAAAGAAAGAAAGAAATGAAAAGAGATGGGCTGAATCTCAGGTTTCCTTCCAAAGTGCACCTCTCCCTCCACTGCTTTGGTGACAAGGCCCTGTGTCTGCGAGGAGGGTCCATGAGGAAGACATGCAGGACAGACTGGGCCAAGAGGACCCAGGCCCAGGGCTTATACAAATCCCAGCGGATGGAGCTGGCTTTCTGTAAGCTTTGGGACTGGATTTCAGACTCCCTGTGAGAGAGGTGCAAGGAGCTGCATGTGGAGCTGGGCTCCAGCTCCACCATCCCTGGGCTTCACACAACTGCCTGTGGAGCCATGAGCCCCCCCCAGAGCTTCTTCATAGAAACAAGCACCCACGTTCATTAGCCCAGAGCACATCCAACGCAACTAGCTCTTGAACCGTGAGCAACACCCTGGAGAAGATGGACTTGGCACTTGAAATCTGGGCCTGTTCCCATTTTTGGGAACAAGGGTCCTCTCACTGACCTGTTTGCCATGAATGTCCCTGCCCTGGGCACAGCCTGCTCCCTGTGCCTCTCTCCCTCCCCATGGTGCCCCAAACCCAGTTGCAGCAGGGGAACAAACCCACACTGGGATGGGACAGTGCCCCAAGGGTGCTCGAGCACCGGGATGGCTGGGGGCTCACCAGGGCAGCGCGGCAGGTCGCAGGTTCTTGACTCTGTTGCTGTGCAGGCATAGCCACAGGACCGGGTCCTCTTCTGGTTGCCGCTGCCACAGGTGACGCTGCAAGGGGACCACGGGCTCCATTCCTCCTCATCTTCATAGTCTGCACATGGCATGGGACAGGCAGAGAGGGATGAACCTTGCAGAAAGTCTCAGCAGGAGGGGAGCCAGCAGCCACCCCAGACATCCCTCAGCTCTGTCCTGCCCCTGAGATGCAATTTATGGGGACACAGGGCTACCCAGAGGTGTCTGGCTACATGGTGCCAAGGGCCAACCCTGCCCTTGCTGGCAGCCCCCAGGCAAAGGCTCTCATTCTCACAGCCTTGCTCATGGTTGTAGTGACCTATCTGGGCATCACTGCCCATCCCCGTCCTCACTGGACCTGCCTGACCCCACAACCACAATGCTGCCAGCAAAAGCTGTCTGCTTACACACTCATGGATAGGAAGCTCCAGGAGCTGTGCTGTGCTCCCCTGACCTGCCCATCCACTGGCCCCTGCATCTAACCTCTGCAGTACTTCTGGGAGATGCTCAGGCCTGCAGCAGAGGTTTCTGGCTCTGGTGTCACCTCAGAGAACTGTTACAAGGGCAGCAGCACTCACAGCTAAACATTTGCACCATATTTCTAGTCTGAACGTGTCTGCTGGAGCCCACGCTTTGTCTGATGACACACAAGGGAAACTCCTGCTGTGAAGCTGGCGTGCCAGGCTGCTGGCAACCCCAGCCAGGTGCTGCCCGTGCCCCCCGGTGTCCCTGCTTATTTTCTAACAGGAGCTGAGCACAAGCATGCTCTGGTCCTCAGGTGCCCATCCTACAGTGAGATAGGGCTGCAGTCAGGCCAGGCAGGGGAGGACAGCGATGGTTTGCAGGGCAGGTGCTGCTGCTCATGCTTGAGAGGACTCACCATAGTTATATTTTTCCTTAAAGATCCAGTTCTTCTGCCTAGCCCACCGCTGGTCCCAGTCACCTCCTACTCCACTGAGCATGGACTCCTCCTCCTCATAGTCTGCTGTTGTGTAATCTTCCTCCTCCTCCTCCTCTTCTTCTTCCTCCTCTTCCTCTTCCTCCTCCTCCCTGTCCCCTACATCCAGATTGTCATCCTCTTCCTCCTCTTCCTCCTCCTCCTCTTCTTCCTCAGTGGGGTCAGTGTATTCCCAGAAAAGAGGCCAGAAGAGGTCCTTGTGGGACAGCCACTCAGACGATGTCAAGGACCAGTCATTGCTTGTCTCCTTCAACAAGTCCATCTCCATCTCAGCCTGAGGATCGTCCACTACTTCAATGGTCACCTGGAAGCCAGACACAAGGCAGAGCAGTGAGACAACGACCCTGGCCACAGGATGTCCCCTGGCACAGGGACCGCCTGTGTGCTGACTCCACGAACACCAGCACGAGAGGTCATCTCATCTGGAGGGGCTGAGCAGGGGCAAAGCGGGAGGTGCTGCTTGTGGCAGCTCAGCAGGCTGGCCAGGGGGGTCTGGCGGTCACCCAAACAGCAGAGCCACAGAAACAGACCCTGCTTTCAGAAGTTTTCCTGTCAGGGACTCAAATCAGGCTGTGGAGAGCCCAACCCATCCCACCCAGCCCCGCTCCCCACCTGGATGTTGGGATTCTGGGCACTCAGGTCGACGTTGGCCAGTCCGGGCAAGCTCTGCAGGTCCAGCACAAAGGGCAGACTCTCCTCCCGGCTGGCACCGCCGGGCTGGGGCACCGCTGGGCTCCTCGCCACCTGCTGAGCAGCTCCACGACGCCGGTGCCGCCGTGGGCCCGCCTGCCCGCTCCGCCGCAGGCCCCGCGCCTTGCCCGATGGCGGCAGCTCCTCGTCCCCGGCAGCACGGGGGTCGGACGAGGCAGAGACCTGCAGAGGGAAGAGGCTGTGAGGATGGGTCCCTCGCCTGCACAGGCATCTCCTGAAGGTGGTGGCTGCCGAGCAAAGGGGGGAGCTGGCAGGAGCTGGCAGGGACCCTTGGCTGCGAATGGCTGGGCTGGCCTCGTGTCCCCACATCCCTCACCTCCGTGCTGGCACAGAAGGGCGTGAGGCAGAGGGATGGAAACTGGAGATGGGAACAACTGGCAAAGCCCCCCCGTGGCACGGGTGTCTCTAGGAAGGTCCCTGGGGCCCTGTGGCTCCACACGGGGCACAGAAGTGCCTGAAGCCCCAACATCTCTGCCAGCAGCGTCTATTTCTGGCTGAAACCCCCTTTTGTTCCCAAGCTCTCGCCCTCTGCATCAGCCCAGACGAGAGCGGTGAGATTAACGAAGAGAGTGGCGTGCCCCTCCCCACAGGGGATGCGGAGAGGCATTTCTACCTGCAATTAGAGCCAGATGGTTTGGGGAAGGACTCCCCTCCCTTTCATCCTGATCACTGGAGCACTTCAAAGGCAGCTGGAGCCCGGCCAGGCTCTCATGAGCACACACAGCCTGTCCCCAGCCCTGTGCCCGCACATCAAAGCCTGCGCCCCCCTGTCCCTGGGGGAGGGAAAAGAGCAGCAGGGACACTGCTGGGCCCTTGGCTGCTGACCAGAGCGGGCTGGATGCAGGGCAGAGCCTGTGACAGACTTCACCAGATGGGCCCTGAGGAAAGAGGGCTGTGGGAAGCAGGGAGGTTGTGCCCGGGAGGAGCCTTTGGGGCTCCCTTCTCTCATCCAGCACCGCAGGGTGCAAGGCAAATGGGGCAGAGACAGAGCCCTCTGCCCTCCCTGTCCAAGTGTTTTTGGGGAACAACTCACGGGAAGGATTCTTGGCTCTGCCCCAGCTCCTTGCCAACTCTCCTCTTGTGTCAGGCCCTTCGTCACCCTACGGTGGGGCATGCTGCAGTAGGACACCCCAAACCTTCCCCGTGCTGCTCCTGGCCACAGCACAGAGCTGGTGCCTCCTGGGGGAGAGGAACATCCCAGTGCAGGCCCTTCCAGGGACACAGGGGGACAGCCGGCTGTGTCCTGGGCATTGGTGAGCACTGGCCACACGGCACCGCTCACTAGCACTGGGCTTGCTCCCAGCTGCATGTGCCCAACGCAGCCCCTGTGCAAGCACGGCCAACAGCACACTCAGCCAACAGACACTTGTGCGTAATTTGCAACAAGCTTAACGGGGCTTGGTAAGCTCGTTTCACAGATGACCCAAATTTAATACACATGGAAAGTGAGGTCTCCTCTAGCAATGAGATCTGAGCTCACCCAAGGACATCACAGTGACTGAGCCAGGAACAGACTCCAAGTCTCCAAACTTACCCTCAGTGCCTAATTCAGATTTTACGCCCAAACAAGCTCAAGAAATTCAGAGTGCTGTTCCCACAGGGAAAATGTAAAACTGCCACAGGGGAACTGGCTGTGAGAGTGTTACCAGGCGGGCAGAGCTCCCTTTGATCCCAGATCCTCTGGGGGCACAAAGTCCCCTATGTCTGCTCTGGGTGGCCCCCATGGGTGACCCCCACTGAGCTGCACCCCTGGCAAGGAGCAATTAGTTCTCCATTTCACTTCCAGCAGCCCCCATGCATGCCTCCAGCTCTTCCACAAAAAGCTTCCCGGCCCCATAGCTGCTGAAGGGCTGCCACTACTCACATGGGCTCTGCAGGGCAGGGTGTCCCAGGAGTAACTCCTTTAGTGACAAGTCACTGCAGCGGGTACCCAGCCTTTCCCTCATCCCAACACGTGCATTGCTCTGAGGCTTTGCTGTGTTAAAACTTGGCCCTACATCAGAAGATGTCCCTCCTGACCGCAAAAAGATGTCCCTCCATGACACCCACCCTCTCCTCAGCCCTGCCGAAGCAACAGCTGGATAAGGCTGTCAGGCCTGGAGCTGAGCTATTATTGTGCATTAGCTCACAAAAAAAAGAAGAGCTTGGCTGTCTGGAGTGAAAATGATCTGAAGGCTCTGTTGAGGCTTTGCATGGGGTTTGTGTACATGAGGTCACACACAGCTTCTCCTCTCTGGGCCAAACCTGGCCATCAGTAAACCACCACACGGTCAGCAGCTCCCCTCTCCTTCCACCACCAGGAAAGCATGATTGCCACCACACACCAGAAGCAGAGAGCACGCTGCCTGGAGCCCTTCCCAAGCAGTCCAGGCTCTCCCGCATGTAGGGCCACCTAAACACTTCAGGGCACAAACTCAGCAAAGATGTTAGGAAGTGGAAGGAACTCGTCAGCAATTCACACGGTGCCAGGCCTGTTTTGTACAGGAAAGGGGTAACGAGGTGTATGGGAAAGGTGTAGGCAAGGCCACGCATCTTTTCTATGGAGACTGAAGGCTGATATTTTCCCATTTCTAGTCTGAACACCTCTACTAAAGTTGCTTCAAAATGTGAAGATGACGAAGAGAACAGCTGCAAAACCATTCCAAGGGATGTAGAGATTTTTCCAGTGAAAGAGTTGTCCAATTCAATTTGTTTGTCAGGTTAAAAAGATAAAGCGATGACTTGATTTCCTGGTTCTTTAAGGAAATAATCCATCAGGCACCAGGGACTCCTTAATCTAGAACAGAAACACATAATGGGAACCAACATTTGTGAGTCAAAGCCAGACAAATTCAACTGAAAAATAAGGACCATGCTTTTAACACTGTAGGTGACTAACCACAGGAACAAGCTAACAAGGAAAGTGGCAATATCTCTTGTGGAGACAGTCCAACACAAGGTACCATCAACTCATATGTACAGCATCTGTGCTGTGGAAAAAACTTGGAGATCTGATTATTTCCTCTGGTCTTAAAATATGCAGCTTGGCTATAAACTTCTCTGAGACTCTGAACTAAGCCTGTGTTAAGAAACCACAAGAATGACATTCACACACCGCAGCTCTGACATAAAAATGATTAGAGATGCGAGATCTCAGACCCTACAGCATTTTAAAAACCTGAAAGCATCAACAGATCAGTCCCTGTGCTGGGCTGTCCTATGACAACCAGGGACACAACTTTGCTGCCACCAATAATCACCGATACTTGTCCTCCCCACATGTTCTTCGGCATCTCTGCAGGCACTGAAAGCTGCCAGGGCTCAGCACTTAAACCCACTGGCAGCACTCTCTGCAGCTCCACGCATCGCCGAGCGGAGCTGCTCTTCGTTACAGGGCTAAGCCCAAGCCAAGCACGCTTGAGTCAGCTCCCCGGGGAGCGAAGCATCACCACAGCCTGTGCATCGCTTCCACCCACATCTGCCCTGAGCCAATTAGCAGGAACATAAACTCGTTCAACTTGAAACCTGGGCACATGGGAGTCAGGTCAGAGGCAATGTCCAGGTTGTGCTTTGGGCTCGTTAACACTGCAGTGAAGAAAATGATGTGCTTGCTAAAGGCTGGTGTTGCACTGTGGGCTATAATTATAAGGAATGTGTTTTTTTCTTGCTTAATCATTACTGCTTGTATTGTTTCTTTTGAATGGCTTTACTGAAACAAGAACCCAACCAGAAGTATTTATCATTTCCTGAACAGAGTCTACACAAGTGTCTTCCTACTCTTTCCTCCAAGCTCCCTCCAACACTGTAAAATCCACCCTGCACTCTGCTGCAAACCTGCCTGCTTATGGAGCAGTAAACTACAAAGCAGAAATTGGGACTTTTTTTTTTTTTTGTAAATAAAACTTTTCCCTCCGTATTTATACAAATGAGCTGCAAAGATCTGGAGAAAACTTTCCAGATTTTTTTTTTTTTTTTTTTTTTTTTTTTTAAGTTTTAGACTGAAACCAGGCAGGAACAACTCCAGGACAAGCTTTTGATATAGAGCTGCCAAGCACAGGGGTGCAGGCTGATGGATTCAAAAGGAAGCCCATCCTGGCTGGAGCAGCTCCCAGGCCTCAGTCAGGGCATCTGTAGAAAGGCTCAGAACAGCTTTTGCTGGCCGGAGTGGGTGAAGGGGGAGGTTATTACATTACTAACAAGTAACACTCTTAGGTCTCCTTAAAATAAACATTTAACAGTAGGGAACATCAACATATTCTATCTTATTCCATCAAATTCAACATGCCACTCTGCCTCTGCAATGTAAGGCAGGGGACACCTCCAGCTCCTCCTCTTCTTCTGCCCGGGTGACAGACACCACCAGCAAAGGGCTGTGGTGCAGGTAAAGCCCAGGACCGAGATCTCCCTGCTGCTCCCCTCACTCGTCCACCAACTCACACAAGTTCTTCCTTTGTTTTTGTTTTGTTTGTTTTTTAAATAAAGACACGAGCAGCTCCCTTTACCTTTTGGGAGAGCTCTGCAAGTGCTTGTGGAGTAGATAAGCCACTGGCTGTCGTTCTGCTGTGGGCAGATCCTGTTTATGACAGGCCAGTAGGAGCTGGCAGCAAACCATGGGCTGTGTGGGTCATTGTTACACCCCCACGATTATAGTTTTCACGCAGTTATCAAAACACTTCAGATCATGAGGAAACACTCTTCTAAATGGCCACAACCCAATCGTCCCGAGCAGGGAGCTGCAGGAGGCAGCATCAAAGGCTTCCTCGTGTCTCTCAGTTATTTCACGATTGCGACAGCTGCAATCTCAAAACTCTTTCCAAGCTCTGGGACTGTGCTGTCTCGGAGGCACAGCCGGCCCCGGCGTGGAAGACAGCACAGCACGGAGAACCACCAGCACGCAGCGCTGCGAGGGGCAGGGACACGGCCTGGTTGTGTGCGAGGCCCAGAGCAGGGCGGCCGGGGTGCCCTCGGTGCTCCTCACCACACGTCCACAGCCGCACAGCCCGGACCCTGCAGCAGGCTCTTCTGTGGGCATCTGGACCTGAAACGTGCCCATGATGGCCTCAGCCAACTTCCCGGGCCTCTTGTGACATGAAGAAGCCAAGACCTGAGGAAGGTCCCCCTAAAGGCTACCATGGCTCAGCTTCTCCTCCCCGCCTGCCTCCCTGGAGGGATGCAGACAAACCCCGCCACACGTGACGCAGCGCGGCGGTGGGTGCGGGACCAGGGCCCCACAGGGACCATGCAGAGAGGGGGACAGACACACAGCCGTACCCTCTGGTGCTCTCAGGCAAAGCCCCTTGCTCGGGCACATGTTTTCTGTTAACATAGTTGAGCTGTAATACGCGTAAGCTCTTAATGCATCTGCCTGAGTTGCTGTTAACTTGTTCCAGCTCTAAAACCCACGTGCTCCAGTAACCATTAACTTGTCCCAGCTAATGATGTACATTTGTCAGCCTGCACACCGCAGCCCTCCAACTGCTCCAGCTGCTGCCTCTGCCACCACTGCAGCCCGGGAAAAGCCGTGAAACCAAAACCCCCCAAACACAGCAAAGCCAGTGCTCCCCGTCCCTCCCACCCCCCACCCAATGTCCCATGGCTCCTGCCAAGCTGCCTGGGTTTCTTTTTCCCAAAGAGAAAAATCGGAGGAACCAGCTCAAAGCCAGCCACCCACTGCAAGGGAAGACCCCAGCCATCACCCTGCATCATCCCCAAACCCACCAGCACTTGTCCCAAAGCGCGCACCACCACGGGGTGGGATGGAGGAGCACCTGCAGGGCAGCATCCCCTCGCCAGGCTCCTGCCATGCTCTTTGTCACACGATGAAGGCTGCCCCAGCTCAGGACGTGTTCGCAGCCCAGACCGGGCCAGCCAGCAGCTTCTAGTCCCCGGTGAGAACCCCACCACAGTGACCAGGCTGCGTGCAGCTGGATCCTGGCCTTGCATCTGTCCAGCGGTGCCAGAGACCAGCAGAAGGCGGCAATAGCCAGGAGGAATTTACTGCATTTTGTTCCCTTTGAAGCCGTGTCCTTCCCCTGGAGAATAAAGCAATCCACAGCCGGTGCCCTTCACACCGAAGCCACCCGGGACTCACAGGCATGTGGGTCACTGTCCTCTTGGCGTTATCTCTTAAGTACCGACCAGCTTCTCAGATAAGCCCCAAACAGCTTCCCAGAGGAGCCCCAGGAGTCCCAACGCGCAAGGAAGGCACAAAAACTGAGCAGCTCTGAAACACACCGTGCAGCCTGATGGTTACAGCTGGCCATATCAAAGCACCTCATAGCCTAATGAAGGTGCCCTGCGAAAAGAAATGTTCTATTAATAAAGATGTCCTTGTGTTTTTACAAGCTTCTGTCTGAAACAGAAACATTCTTACACAGAAACACTGCTGCCGTCTCTTCCCTGCTCCTTGGCTACAAGCTCCAGCATTTTCAACGAGAATTGAGGCTGTGCTCAGGAGGCTGGAGCAGTGCACCTTGCTGTCATGGCCACAGATTTCCCTACGGGAAGCGTCCGGGTGTCTGACCTGGGAATTATCCTCAGCGGAAGAATATTTATCGATGCCATGGGAAGCAGAAGGCTCCATTTCCCACTCCCTGCCCCAAGACGCTGACACAAGCACAGCAGCTGTAACTCCCTGGTGCACGCACCACACTGCCTCGCTTCTGTTTGCAGCTGGGCTTGAAGGGACCGTGGCTGAGGCACAATCTTCCCACCTGATCTGTCTTTAAGAAGGTCTGCAAGAGCCCGACACCCTTCCCCTATCCTGGCTGGTGCTCAGCCCCAGTTTCAGCTGCTGGGGAGCTTTTGGCCACTGCTGACTGGGAGCAAATAAAGGGGAGCGTTTCCCAAGGGGTGCCTGGCTGACTGGGAACAGCTGCTCCAGCTGGGAAGCCAGAGGGCCGGGCAATGCCCCGTGGAGCGATTTCTGCCTAATCCCTTCCCTTACATGTGCCTTTTACAGGAACCCCTTTGATTCCCACAATGGGACCGCAGCAGACCCATGTGTGCGGTGAGAGGGGAAGGAGCCCCCTTGTCGAGCAGCTTCCCTACACCCGCTCCCCATTGTTTGCGCTCCTGACTCAGCCCCAGGGCGGGAGGGTTTTCAACTGTGTTGACTAAGATAATTTGGCACTTCTCAAAAGGAAATTTGCTACAAAGGGTAAAGTACCTCCCCGCGCACAAAGAGGCCCTTTCAGAGCGGAAGGATGCTTCAGTGCACGTTTTGTACCCGCAAATCCGACCTCCACCAAGGACAAAGCCAGGGACAAGAACGCTTAATTGCTGAAGAAATGAAAAGGTAAAAAGCACATCCGCAGGCAGAGCGACTCTGCTACTGACCCAGCCTCTGCTACTGACCCAGCCGCACCGCACGGCCCGGGGCTCCCGGGCCCAGCAACCCCCTGCAGCCTCCCCCAGCATCCCCGGCACTTGGTTTTAAACTTTCTTTCCCTTTGCCACTCTCGCTGCCCATGCAACCAGTAAATAATAAGCTCTGTTCTCCCTCCCTTAATTCTCACGGGCCAGGCGCCAGCCCCGCCAGGTGCTACGGCCAAACGCAGCCCTCATGCAAAGCCTGGCGTTTCTTTTGTTGCCGTCCCTTACCTCTTATCCGAGCAGCCGGCTTGCAGCCTCAGACCAGGGGAACCCCAACGGCAAGCCCTGGCCTGGATTTCCACCTTGCAGCCCCCCGGCAGCATGGGGGGCAGCTGGTAGCCCCCGGCAAGCCCATCGGAGCCAGGTTTGGCACCACGGCATGGAGCCACTGCTGGGACGCTCGCTACCAGCGCCAGCACTGCTGTCACTGTTACTGGTATTTCTGTGCACAGCTATTTAAGTGGGTGTATCTGAATGCAGTTTTAATCCCTTCCAGTGCTTGCCTTTCTAGTGTGCTAGAGCATCATTTATTTTGTATTTACTGGAAGAGCACGAGAACTGGTTTGTATCACCAGAAAGAAGCCAAACATCTATTAGCAATGCTGAAAGCCAATATTTTGAAACCCAGGGAGTTTATCAAAACATATTTTGCATTTAAACGCCCTGACTTCATAAATAAACAAAGCATTAAGCAATGTGAAGAGCTGTCCCTTGTCAAACAGGGGACCGCAAGCTTTTCCAAGCACTGTTATCCAGCTGTGAAGAGCTGCTGGCCTGTGTCACCGCCTGGACCTGCTGCACATCTGCCCAAGTCAGAGAGGGACGCATCTGGCCTGCAAAAGCACTTCCGAAAGCCCTGCTGTACACTTGTCTGCTTCTTTGGAGCCCCTGTAGCCTTCTGAAACAGTCAAGAAGCCTCACCATTAATGGATGTCTTCTCTCGTTAGATTTTCAGTCATAGTTTGGGGAGAAAGTATTCAACTTTCAGCTGCCTTTTCAACTGCCAAAGAGACTGAAGAAATAAAAAATACTTTTGCTAAATCTGTTGCTTGTGCTGGACTCAGGTAATTAGGGCAAAGCTTTTCTGCACAGTATCACAGCAGAGGAAATGCAAGTGCTTGGTCGTTTTGTAAAGGCTGGAAGTGGCAGATCCTTACTGAAGTACGGGACTTTGGGACATAGCCACAAGGCCATCACCCACAGACAAAGCGTGCTTCCTCAGTCCTTCCTGCAATTAGAAAACTTTCTAACTCAAAAAGTTGATGATAGCCTTAATGTTTTTAATTTTTCTCAATTGTTTTAGTACAGAAGGGCAACTGCGAGGCTCAGTACAGCTTATAAAAAAATCCCATTAAAGTTTAAACAGGGGAAAAATGTTTGCTTTAAAGAAAGATGCTAAATTAGAGTAAGTGAATGTTAGGTAATTGTTTAATCGTTTTGATCGTCTATCTGCTCTGCGCCGTCACTTCTTTGCTTCCCCAGGCCCCCTTCCCTCTGCCCACATCTGCAGGGCATTACCCATAACGTAACCAATACTCCAGATGTGGTTGCCCTGCTGCCATAGAGACAGGACCTATCAGCTTTGCAACATGAACCATCTGTGCATATGACCCAAAATCACTCCGGCTTTTTTTTCTAACCACCATACTGCTGCGCTCGTGCTGTCCGCTTGGCTACTCCAAATTCGTCCCCACATGCACCAGAAACAGAGGATTTCCTCCCAAAACGTGGCCAATGCATGCAACGATGCCTGCTGCCTTCTGCCCACTGCATTAGCTGGATGCCTGAGCCTGGAGGGGTGCACAGAAAGGAGGAACGGGAGCAGTGACAGACCCTGGGAGGAGTCCTCCGTCTCCTCGTCCTTCTTGTTCCTGGGCTGAACCGCCGCCCTGCAGCCCGTGCCTACAAACTCGTTTGATGTTTGTGTTTCTGCAGGAAGCGCAGGTCCAGAGGACAGAGGCTCTGCTGTGTACGTACCGATGTGATCTTTGGCCCGCCGCACAACGCTCCCCATTCAGAACCATTTACACGCTGGTGCTGAGAGCAGCTCTCCCCACTTTCCACGTGGCTGCAGATGTCGGATAAACACCGGCCTGAGGCAGCCCTCAGGGTCCTGCCGCGGGGACCCGCACCACCCCGTAACGCGCTGGCTGTCCCTGCCCATCGCTCGTGGCCCCTTCTGCAACGTGGCCGCGATCATTTTGCAGATTTCACGGATACACCCCTACTCTGCAGCCCAACAGCCCGAGCACGTCCAGCCTGGCATCTCCCTGGTGGCGTCTACACTTCTGCTTGAAGTTTCCCAAGCAGCACCGACGTGGCGTTAGCAGTGCTGTGCCATGCAGCATCCCCGCGGCTCCTGCCTGCATCTCCCGCTCCCCGCAGCAGCCGGGACCGCAGCAGGCTGCACTCAGCCCGTGCCCCTCTGTTCGCTGTCTCAGTTTGGCTCCCCGTGCAGCAGATGCGTTTCCACACTTGTTGCTTTCCTGCCGTGCTGCGAGGAGCTGCCGGAGTGGCTCCCGGGGGCTCAGCACCGCGGGGCGCTGCAGCAGGGCACGGCCCCAGCCCCCTGCGCCGCGGACCGACCCCGCGGCTCCCCGCACATCGCTCAGCCGGTGTCACCGTGCCCGGGCAGCCCTTCCAGCGGCAGCATTCCTGAGGGGGCACTGGGAGCACAGCCCTGCCTGCCGAGCTCTCCAGAGAAGGGCTCCAGGACGGGCTCCAGCCCCGCCGGCCCCGGGCTCCCCTCCCCAGATGGGAGCCCGGGGACCCCCCTCCCCCGACCCCCGCCGCCCCCTCACCTCGGCCAGCTTGGGGCTCCTCTCCCTCGGGCTGCTGCCGCGCTGCCTCCTGACGGGCAGCCCCCTCACGGCGGCCAGCAGGGTTGTCAGGAAGACAAAGCCGAGGAGCAGCACCACTTTCCCCCTGACCAGCGGCATCCCGCCCGGCTCGGCACGGCTCGGGCTCGGCGCGCACCCCGCCGGGCACGGCCGGCCGCCGCCGGGGCCGTCCCTTCTCGGGAAAGGGGAAAAAAAAAAAAAAAAAAAAAAGGCAGAGAAATAACCCCCCAAAAAAAAGCGCAGGGCTCCCTCCCGCCGCCGGCCGAGCACGCTCGGGGCTCGCCTGCCGGTGCCGCCGATGCTGCGGGATGGCTGCAGCGCCCCGTGTGCGGGCGGGGGGGGGCCGGGGGAGGAGAGGGCTTCGCCTCCCCACCCCCCGTGCTAATCCCGGCGGCAGCCTCATCGCCTTCCCTCCTCCCCCACCGGACTCGCTGCTCCCCCGTTCCGCCGCCGGGCCGGGCCCGGGGCTCTTTGTTCCGCTCCCCCCCGGCACCGAGGGGGGGACCCCTGGGGGCCGGGAGCGGCCGGGGCAGGCCCGGGCCTCCCGCAGCCTCCCCCGGGCACGGCCCGGCCCCGGGGCTCGCCAAAGGGGGCTCCAGGCGCAGGACCCGGCCCCCAGGAAGGGTGCGGGGCTGCTTTCTGGGGGGCAGGGGGTCAGCAGCCCTCCGGGGAGCAACCCCTTGGGGAAAGGAGACGAACAAACCCCCTCACAGCCCCCGGGGCCCTGCCCGCACCCCCAGCCCAAAGCAGGACCCCAAACTCCTTCCCTTCCCTCCCCAGCGCTGACATCTGCTGCGTGCAAACTTGGGGCCGGGACAAATGGAAGGAAGTGTTTCAAACCAGCCTGCAAGACAGATGTGAGGTCAAGCGTCCCATGCGAGATGGATCAAGGAGCCCTTTCAAACATTTTGTTAGCAGCATGACAGCCGATAAGTCTGACAGCCACCGTACGCACTGCCGGAGGGAATCCCCTCCAACAGCACCCAAGGGCAGCAGGCGGCTTACGGAGCTCCCCTGGGTGCTGCACACCCAGAGCGGTCCCCTCTGCACACCCACCTCTGCAGCAGCCACCCAGCCCGTGCTGCACTGGAGACGGATGAGAAACAGCCAAACACGCACCTCACAAGCAGAAGTTCCTCACCTGAGAGTCCTAGGACAGAGGGGGACACTGATCTGAGCTCTCACACAGGCTATAGCTCTGCTCAGCCCCAGTGGTGCAGCTTCAAGAAAAATCACAACAGAACTTTTATTTTTAAATTCTTTATTATGCAGAACATAGAATATATTTGAATGGATTTTTTTTCCCAAGCAGTTTGTTTTTTTTTTTCTCCAGTGTTTTTTTTTTTCTTTACATGCATTGTTACCTTTTTAAAGCCAATGTACCATCTGTTTATCTTTTCCCTGCCCATAGAGCATCCGACTTCATGTTAATCCCCAGTGTAAAAAAAATTAGACATCTGGCATAAAATATTTTGGGGGGAGCCCATTTAAAAATTTTATCTAAAATGTCTTATCTACAAAAAAATCCAATATATTATGTACATTATAGCAACACAGAGGCATAGGAATACAGTGCAATTCAAGACTAAGTGCTGTGACTTGGTAATTCTGCCCAGGGCTTGTGGAAATGTGGGCCACCATTGGCTTTGGGACTGCTAACCTAAAGCCTCAGGCTCCAACGTTACTCTCATCTCTCTCAAACTGTCCTGAAGTCACTGTCGGAAGGCTGGAGATGCATTTAGCTTAATATACCGTTAGGGGGTAGCAGAAATACTGTCTGGACAGCATGAGCTTTGGCAAAAAAAAGTTAATGCTTTACAATGTCCAGATGCTTTGGTGCACATTTCACTTAGCCAAGGGTATTTTTGGAACTGCACCAACCCCTGGCGTATTCAAGTGAGACCTGTTCACCTAATGTTGAGAAAATTAACTTGCTAGCTGCCACTGCTTTTGAAGTCCCTGACCCTCTCAGTAATTCTGCTTTCAGCAGCCCAGGGACCAGTTACCAACGTTTGCTACATAGGAACATCAGTGCAGAGCTGCACTATTTCTGGCCTTCACATACAGGCACCTCTCCTGCTCCTCAAACAGCTGCTCGCCAGGCTCAAACGCAAATAGAGCCGGACAGCAGTACGTATTGCTTAACTACCAGCACAGGGTACTCTTCCGTGGGCTAAAATCCACTGCATGCTTCAAGGTCAGTTTTAGTTTCAATTCTTCATACCAAGAGTCACAGTTTAAGGCCTTCGACACACACCACACTCATCTCCTTCACCCAGCCCCTTGCGGGGACGTAAACACAACAGCTCCAATGCCTGCACTAAACACTTCTCTTCAAAGCTAATGCACAGTACCTCGTCACACAAACACCGTGTCTGTGCTTTAAATTCACATCCAAATCTTTCACAGGTAAACAACTTGCAAGACTGGGAATGTTTACAGGAATAGGAGCCATCACAATGACATCTGAGTTGTTTTTTGTTTTGTTTTCTTTTTGAAACCACGTTCAAGTTACACAGGTCACACGACCGGTGTTTTTCCCAAATGGTCTGATACCACTTGGGTGCCAGCTCCAGAGCTGAAGCCAACAATTCCCCTGGTGAGGGGTCAATACCAGGCATTCACAGATGTTTCTGTGCTTCACTAGTGTTAGAACAGACCGCAGGCACCTCGGCTCCCTGTACAGAAGGTGCAACCCACACAGATCCCAGCACGCTTGGCTCTTTCACAGAGCGAGCACAACGTGCAGGGTTTCAGACTGAGCATTTTACACTGGGGTAAATCTCCACAAGTTTCATTCCGTGATGAATTGAGGGAGCTTATGCATAGCACTCCAGCTACAGTGGTGCTAGATTTCTCTTAGATGACTCTTAGATGAAATGGACATCTCATGCTCACAGCTTTCCTCCAACCTTTCCTATCGTCTGTCTGAATAGATAATAGATAGAACTGCCATAAGCTGAATATTTTTCAGAGGTAAAGAAATGAAGATTTGCACAGAAGGAAAGGAAACACTTGTTTACTTGGTGTGAAGAAGTTTTAGAGAAGTGTCCCTTTGGCCACTGAAAGTTGCATTCCTATCTTAAGGATCCTTGTTCCAGTACACATGGAAGATCCCTGTACAGCTGAGAGTAACTGGTGACTGACTGCCCCATTCCTCCCTCCATCTCTGCTGTATCAGGAAGTCAGATTTCCTTCATCCACACAGCACAGGGCTGGATCACCGATTTCGCTGGAACACTCCCCTTTCCTGCTCTGTGCAAAGGTGCAGCTCTGATGCTGGGCACCACTTCTGCACTCTCAGAGGAAACATCAAGAGAGGATGGATGAAGCGATTCCTTCCCTGAATGACTTCACCACGGTAAGATGTTTGGTTGGTTCACTCCTGAGCCTAAAGCAGAAGCATGCTACACCAATAATCCAAGAACCAGAACAGCTCTCTAAGGACGCTACTTAGAAGGAAAAAAAAAATAGAAACTGAACAGAATTAAATACACCATATACACAGATACTATACAAGAGTTTGTGTTTTCTGTAGAAACAAAACCAAACACTTCATTACAAAACAAACAAACAAATGAAACAAACAAACAACAAACAATAAAAAAAAAAACTTTTTCCTCTCTTCCAAAGAACTAAAAAGAAATTATGAATCAGGCTCCTTAAGACAAAGGTCTCCTACTTGGGAAGGCCAGATTCTAACAAGAAGCAGATCCCTTACCATTCGCTGGGTAATAGGAGATTCTCTACTTTCTTAAAAGAATATGGCCATCAGCCTTGAAAACTATAATGGTTCTGAACTCTTCACTCAGCTCAGCAGAGGCAAAATCTTGCTTGCTAAGGTCTTCAGAGCGGTACCGGGAAGATAACTATTGTATATTTACAGGCAAGTTTAGCCAATGTACAGTACAGGGCAAAAATCCTTTGTTCAAAAGCAGCCTTCATTTTCTTTTGAATTTTGCATCTCTTAAGAAATACCAGGAGTCATTTTCAATTACAATGTCTCAGAGAAGTTGGCAGGGACTGAAGTCTATTTCTTAAGCAGCTTTTCTTCCTTTGTGATGTCTCAAGTTTGGTTCTTTCATTCACTTCTACTGCCAGGACAAAAGGGAGACAGATTTTGGGTCAGTACATAATATCAAATCAGCAATCCACCCGACACATAACCGTGACAGCATATGTGCTGTAGGCTTGCCTAGCACCAAACCAGTAGTGGTTTGCTTCTTAGGTTGTGGGAGCGGAGTTTTTCAGTAGGTGTGAAAAGATTTTCCTGGCTTTTAAGTTAACAATTCACTGAACATGAAAGTGCTAAATGTTAGACTGCTTAATTTTCAGAAGTAGTTTCAACAGGTACCAGACTACGGCAGAACAGGTTCCCCCAAATAAGAGACCTCCTCGGGTGTGTGTGGGGAAATGTTGCTTCTCAGAAAGGATACAGGAGTGCTGAAATGTAACCAAGCAGTTTGCAAATGCTACTAACTGCCTGAACGATTTCTGAAATGTCTTTGCAACCCAGAATTCAAAGTCATGCAGACAGCATAACACAGCAATAAGATACTGAAGGGCCGAAGTTTAGCATGAGCACAATCTCCTTTAAACAAATACAAATGGAATCCCAGTACGGAGATGGATAATTATAGAATACAGTTCCAGAAGCATTACACAGGAGTTATCTGAGTTATCGATATTTATCCAGCCTTTTTTCCTCCCTTCTAAAAATAAGCGGCCCTAAAACTGAATCCCAGAGACAAGACTAAGACTAGAGACTTGTAGAATCTGTGATAACCCATCTCTGACTTAATATATTACAAGTTTCAAACTGACTGACTATGCAGTGGGTACCAGCACGCTGTACACCTGGGAAGGCTCAAAATAGCTCTCTGCTGACCCATGCCTTTGAGTTGGTTGGTTTTGTCAGCTTTTAAACTGTTTCATGATCGAGTCAACCAACTTCCTCTTGTTCCCTGCTACAATCAAGAAAGAAAAAAAGAACAGTTCTTTGAGGTAAAACTTCTTGAAGTCAGAAAGCAGGTCACCTGCTGGAATGTTAGAGCTGGTCCTGGGCAGAATGTAGGTGAGAAAGGTCGAACTGATAAAGCGAGCTTATGTAAGTGCAGTTTACTCACTCTGTGGCTGAACAAATGAGATTACTCCATAGCCATCAAGGCTGCACATGCAGGTTACAAACTTCTTGGACTGTGTACACACTGTGCTCCAGAAGGTGAGCAAATCAACGTTAGGGGTCTAAGACAAACACTTACCCAGACCTAGTTTGAAAACAGTCAGTTTTAGTTCTTCTTAAGTAATTAAACTTCTGAAATGCAATGGTAAAAGACTGAAGCAGTGTTTTGTAGTGCCGTTACATTAAAACGTAGTAAGATCTATAAAGATGTGAAGATAGATATTATATAAAATAGAAACCAATGCTGCTTTAACTCACTAGATGTATTCGCAGAACTGCTTGGTTGCAGTGACCGAACAGCTCCTTCCCCATTAGCCAAAGAGTGAACATAAAAAAATTATATATTTATTTATAATTTATAAACATATATTATAAGTAAATATATATGTATGTATATATATATAGCAGCACCAAATTGCTTTAAGCTGCATTCTGCTTTAGCTTTAAGATGAAGAATCTGTTTGAGAAACTCCACTGCCACCTGCAAAGGGCATCATGCTAACCCAAACTCAAGAGCTGGCCCAAACCCAACTGACACAACATTAAAGCATTACTATTTTTGCAAATAACCTACAAGTCCAGGGAAACAAAAACACACCAAGAACTATACTGCAACTGACTCCTGTTGTAATATTTTTGGTATCTCTTCAATGATGTGTTCTGTTCACTGAGAGAATTCAAGATGCTATGACTGTGAAGCAGACCACCTCTAAGGTGCACTAAAGGAAAGGTGTCTATTTTAAACTTTGATCAGAGTAAGACAGCGTGGAACTTGAAAAATAAAGATACCAAACTGCAACTGGCTCAGTGAACGTTAATTTGATCTCACAGTAATAGAAATGGAAAAACATGAAGACCTCAACCCAACTGCAGTTGTGAGGACAGTTTCTCTTTGGGGAAGCCTATATAGACTTCACAGCTGCCAGTTATGAGACTTTGTCGGCTAATTGAAACATAACATACGACACAAGACACAATCTGTCTATACTCTTTGCATAAGAGCCTTGGACAACAAGGCCAAAGAAGAACATCTCATACGTGACAAGAAAAGATCAGCGTGGCAAAGGGCAGTGATCATTCTTTCACAGATCTGCGTGAAATAAGTGGTTCCCTAATAGCCATCCATTGTACAGGCCTGCTTATTCAGAGGTTCTGGTCTTAGAAGGAAGCACAAGGCTTGCTATGGTTTGCTGAAGTCCAAAAGCACCCTTCTAGAACCTATCAGCTACCAGATATACTTGTTCGTGGTTTTATAATAGTTCTAAAGCAAAAGCAAAAATAATCTGAAGATGAGAAAGCAATACACACACACACACAAAAAAAAAATTAAAAAACAGAAGTATGTCAGAAGGAAGACAGATCATCCCAATTTAAAAATAACTAGCACAAAAATCTCTCCATCACTTACCCTATATCAAGAGGACAATTACTGTCAAAATCCGATATCCATACTGGGAAGGAAAAGAGGCTAGAGTCCCCGAAGTCTCTCTGCCTGTGGCTTACAGAACTAAATAATGTTTGGAACAATGGTCCTGTCAGTGACATGTCAGCAACACATTTATTTTAAAAAAGCTAAATTCAAGTTTTAAACACAAGTAACTGCAAAAGGAAGAAGCTTTGGTTGATTATCCATCTTGTCAAATACGCCAAAGTTAGCAATCAACAGTTTCTCTAGGCAGTTTCCAATGAACGGACAGGTTGGCTCACTCCTTACTGGGAAGGTCAGACATCTAGCAGTGACACTGGAAATGCTGCCATGCCAGCATCACACATGCTCACAACATCTCAGCCAGCATTTGGGAGTCTAATGGTGCATACAAAGTCTGAGCTGATCAGCCACAGCCAACTCGGGTTGCTGTGAACTTATTGAGACAAATAAATAAAAAAAAAGCAACATGAAAAAATAAAGCCAAGCACCTCTAGGGCCAGACCCTGAAGACACAGGAATCAAAGCTTTTTTTTTTTCTCCTCTCCCTATTTACAAAATGCCATTTAGAGCTGATGTGGCCACTTCAGTATTGTGAGGAAATGTCTTTTATGCTAAGCAGTCTTAAGTGTGTTGTTCACAGACTCTGCGGGCTGCGTGCCACCATGTCCCACAGGGTGTGTCCCTCCCACCAAGGCACATGGAGGGAGTTCAGTCTTCTGTTTCTTCATATGTAGTCTCATCAAATGGCCGGTCCAAGAGAGGTACCAAACGGTGACGGGAATATTTCAGTTGCAAAAGGTCCCCAACTTCATTGATTTCTTTTAACGCCTGAGAAAGAGATCACAGGATATCAGCAGAGGAAACAGATGCAAGAAAGCTATCAGCACATCTTCCTTTTTGCATGCCAACAGACCACTCTGACAGCAAAGTAGGATTTCACCAGGCTATAAGTTTGCAGGTTTGGAAGTGTGCAGGATTTGTTTTTGATTTTTGTATTTGGAAGCCTCTAGACCAAGTGAGCAGCACTGGTCGTTCAACTGAGAGTGACCCTGCGCTACCTGACTACTCCAACTCCAAGGCAAGAACATAAAAACCATCAATGTTACCCCAAACTTCACTGTCAGCCAAAATAAAGCCATGTCTATTCATAGGCAGATCAACTGGGAACAGTGCTCCTCCTGTAGTCCCAAGTCTCAGTAATTAATATTTAATTAAAAAGACCTTTGTGTGGATACCAATTGTGTGCTTATTGGCAGGGCGCACCGGGCACAAACCTACGGATAACACTCTCTTCCTAAGGAATTAATAAAGCTGAATTGGAAAAAACATACCTGGAGGTTTGACTCTCATTCTTGTATCATACAATATGAAATCATTGTGCATGCTAATACACTGTGCCTGAAATACTATGGTTTTTAAACTACAAGGCAGTGAAATGCAGCCTGTGATATTATGCTAAGAGCTTCTGTTGATGTATTTGTTGTATCTGCGTTTGACTAATTTAAGTTGCTCATATGCAACTAGAGATGCAAGCTCTATATCATAAATAATATTGTATGGGAGATTTTTTTTTGCCAAGGAGAAGTCATTCAGGGTAGGACCCCAAGCATTTTTTTTATTATTTTTAATTCCCTGGAGAGCAACCCTCCCTAACTGTTGCCACAAAGACACCACCTCAGCAACTGATGGCCCAGAACACTGCAAATGAGCTAACAAAACCTTTCACTATGATACGCATGGAAATCATGGGAAGTTTACCAGAGATCAAGCATCTGCAAGCATAATAAGGAAAGTCAATACTCATTTAATTGTGCAATCTCTTTGGGAAGACAGTCTCACAACAGGATTTGTTACAAGTCAAACTCTAAGCTTCGATTTATTTCTCTACAGATCATTCCTGGAACAATGTCCAAAAATAAGTCAGTTGCTGCAGAAGAATTTCTAACAGTATGTGATGCTAATTATCTTATACCTGGCAAGTGACAAAGATGTGTGCAGAGGATGACTTTCAGTGTGATTTCTGAACTCAAATGTTGGCATTCTGCATTCCCTTGAAGTTTAAATGTGTTCAGATCAGTACACTCAACATTCCTTTAGAATGCCACCAATTCAACAGTAATACTCTGATTTTACCATGTTCTGGGTCAGATGCCTGTCTGCTGAGAATAGTTGGCAGACCGGGGTTAATATCCCTACATGCTTTTCCTTCCTGGATGAACAGTCCAAGTTTTTGTTTCTTTAAACAATGGCCCCTCATGCTTGTTATATCTGGCAGCAAGAACTTCTCCACTCTAAAATCTGAAGGAATGGAAAGCCCAGAAGTTGGACCTCAGTTTAAAAAAAAAAAAAAAAAAGCACAACAAAACACCAAGAGCATGGGCACAGTTTGCCAGAGCTTAAAGTAAAGACCCCATATGGAAACAATTTAAGGTTGAATTTCTGTTGAAAGAGTCTGTTAACTGTTATTCTTGAACACAGATTTAGGATTTTATTAATTTAAAACAAAAAGGTCCATGTGACTAGCAAAGAGTACAAAGGAAATGGCATTGGTGAACTCTGACTTCAGGAGAGTGTAATATATTTTTCATCACTGAAAAGAAAGCACCAGCCCACAGGGATGCAGGTTATGAGGGACTTCACTCTGATCCTGAGCCAAATATTTTCAGGCAAGGAAGTTTTATTTACATAAAACGGTTAAAATTGTAACTGAGAACTGTTCACCATCATGTGGGTTTATTTAATAAGAACAAGGAAGCATTACAAATATCAGCATTTACAAGACAAGCTTCTCTTCCCCATAGTCCAAACCCGGATTAATTTTGTTTAGAAGAAATGCCGTGATAACAGCACTAGTTAGCATCCATACACACGTGGATGGGCTACCCACTTCTGTCTCGGACTCGTACAAGCTCTTTGCAAGCTCTTGTACTCATTTCATTTTTTTTCCTCTTGGATATTGTTGCCACAGTTCAGCAGAGGGATCAGATCTGATGCCTGATGCTGTCTTAATTACTAGCTGCCTAAAATCAACTCCCTTTCACTACAACACAAGACAAACACAACACAAAGTCACCGACACAAAGACTTGCTCCTTATTAACTCCCCTTGCCAGTGTTCTGGGTTCAGAGCATTCAGTTGTTTTGAACTTTTAAATGGTTTATGCCAACTTGGAACAAAGCCCTCACATGCTGAATTAAACCAAGATTTCTTCATTCACTTCAAAATTCACACCTCATTTTGTCCTTGATTAATTTTCTTAGGCAGACAAGCCCTAATATATTAAACAAGTATTTCTTTTGGTTTACTGCATTTAGCACCTACATGGGTACTCCAGAAATGAGTCTTTAGAGTTAAATGCACAAAACTTGAAATATTTTCTGGAAAGTTGAAAGACTTGTAAGTAGGTTGATTAAAACCAAAAACCTCTTTTCCTCAGCAGGCTAATAAAAGTTGCAGATTGTTTTTGGAAAAGAACAAGTATAGTACTTGTAAATATTCTGTGAAAACAGCTTGGTAAGGTTAAGACTCCAGCTAGTAGCTAACAGAGAAGACAAAGGCTAACTGACAGCAAGAAGTTCTGTGGCAGCGAAGGATGAGAAGTTTGAAACCTTTTTTTGACTTGTTGGCAAATGTCTGTTTATATTACAACTCCTACTCACTGTTCATGCTATGAAATGTTACTGCCTGATCATACTTGGACACTGGGCACAATTTCTCCTTTATAATTCTATGATGACTATTCCCAGCCACCTTCTTGTCCATAACATATTTGAAAATACTTGCAAAGATTTCTCACTGACCTCATGGGCCTTTAGATTCTTCAATGCAAGTCTTACCAGTAAGGACTAACAACAAAGGTAGCATGTAACTTGACTTATTCCATGTACTTTGTCACTAGGTTCCTATGCCATTTAGCAGCAGCCCCATGTTTCCCTTAGTCTTCCTTTTGCTACAAATATCCCTAAAAAAGCCCTTCTTGCTGTATTTCACGTACTTCAACACATTCAGCTCCAAGTGGGCTTTTGCTTTCCTGACCTCATCTTTGCATGCTCAGGACGTCTCTGTATTCCTTTCAGGTCCTGCTTGTACCTCTTAAATGCTTTCATTTCATGTTTCAGTTTTGTCATTTTGTTCATCCATGCAGAGCTCCCATTGCTTTTGCTTTCCTGCATGTCAGGATAGAGCATTCTACAGCCTGGAGATAAGCACTTGGAGGAGTGTGGGGAAGGAAAGTCAACCCCCTCCTCTTTTCAGGACTGTATCCTATGTGATTATTTCATGCAGCCTCTGTAAAGGGCAAAGTCTACCCTCCTTAAATTCAAGGTTGTGACTCACACTAACTTAGGCTCTGAGTCAGAGAACAACAGAACTGGAAAAATCACAATGGAAAACTGAGCCTAGGACAGACTATGTATATGTCTGTCTTATTCAGAAGACTCAAAAATGAATGTAGTTACCATATTCAAAATGTATAAAGGATAGTCAGGTTTATTCATAAATCCCCCGCCAATTATATTGGTCAGAGAGTAACTGCCATCCTTCATTTTTAAAGTAGCATCTCCTAACTGAGATACAGACCTCCTTTAAGAGGGTTGCTGCTCCTGCTGGAACATGCCTAGTGTGGGCAGGAGCCAGCAAGGCATTGCACATGGCACAGCCTCATTCAGGAGGGGATCATTTATGATACAGTGCTCTGAAGCCATAAACAAGAGCTGGAATAGTAATGTTTGGAATAAATGTGCTCACTGGTAAGCCACATGAAGGGGTTTGCAGTTGCTCTTGAAAAGAATACGGATGTTTCGTGGGATCTTAGGCCTTTTTTTTTTTTTTTTTTTTAAATCAACTTGTGTCTAGTATCAGAAGCACCAGTTTTTTTCCCTTTTAAAAGATTCCATTTCACAAGCTCAAGAACTGAAGGCAGAGCCTCTAGAGAAGGGAAAAAGCAGTGTCTCAAGGGAACAAGACTGTCCCTCTTGCATATTTGAAACAGGAAGAAGTTTCTGACATTTACTGAAGGCAGCCATTCTGCTTTGTTGGGGAAAGGAATGAGATGGTGTCATTGCCAGCTCTACTACACAAGGCTTTGAACATTAGGTTCAACTCATTTGCATACCAAACATCAAACCAGTCTACAAAAAAAAAAACAACCACAAAAAAACAGAATTGTTATCTCTGTTTATAGAAGGCATAAGCAAGAGGGAGACAAGATGAGACACTTACCGTATCAAGCATCTCTTTGGTATGAGCTGCAGACAAACAGAATCTGGCTCTGGACTCGATGATTGGTGTGGCAGGGAAGCCCACAACCACAACACCAATGTTCCTCTTTAGCATCTCACGCCCAAACGCACTACCAGAAAGAACAAGGAAAATAGTCAGAATGATACCAGGTGAGGCAGAACATCAGCATAAAGGTCTCAGCATGTTAACTCATATTGGCCTTTATTAAACAAGCCAGTAACACTGAAACTGAGCTTCCAGTGCTTTCTTGTGGAGGTAGAATGTCTCATCACAAGGCCCTCTACTTCAATCCCAAGATGGTAAACCAAGGATGACCGCATGTGGCGGGGGCTGGTCTTTTGCCAGGCTGTTTCCAAATGGATTTGTAGCCTAAACTTGAAAATATTTCTGATAGGAAACTGAGATGTGGGCTCAGAAGTTGGACTACACAAGGAATTGACCCCTGGCGCAGATGATACTGCAATTTCTAAATGGTTTGTTTCTACCAATTAAATGAAATTCAGGTACGTTATGGAGTCACAGAATGTACGACTTTTTAAGTGCTTTTCATGGGAACATTAAATCACCACAATAAATTAAGATCATCTAATGTAATACCAAACTTTCTTAAGGAAGGTGCAAAAATCTCACTCAACAGTCACAGAATATCTTCACGTATGCAATGAGAGGAATGACTAGATTCTTTCCATAACGGCAGTGCAATTGTGGGTGTTTCTAGAGGCCACAATAAATGGTTCAGCCCTTTCAAACTGACCTTCTTCTCTTTAGAAGTAGCAATGAATTAAGATTGATGGGCACCTACAACAATAACACCCTTTTACTTGTGTTTTTTTTAATGTTTTCTGCCTTCTGCTGCAACATTTTATAAATAAGTATATCCTAATATACTTCATTTTGTATCCAGTTAGTACTCTCAAACTTGAAACAGACTTCAAGAGAGAAAGAAAGGATGAGGTAGACCCAATGTAGACACCAATGGCCAATTCTCAGAGCTCTGTGCTCTTGCCTATTTTTAACTAAGCTACTGGCCCAAATGCTCAGCTAGCAAACATTTCCATGAACATTTCCAGGGAAAAGATTGCACTGATTAGTAGAACAGCTGGAAGGTAGACACAGTATGCACCGTGTGCTGGACAGCACATATCACAGGCTCCACAGCACCCATAAAGATTTTATGGGCCTTTTAAATTTGGTTGCACTGAGGAGGGTGGAAGACTACCATATCTAGCTTCATGAAGACAGATAGATGTTTGTTCCCTCACGGAATACAGCTGAGCCAGACCAAAGACTAGCTGAGCTGGAAGAGCACTAAACGTGTTCTGTACTGCTTAAAATGAAGCTATGCTTTCCAAATCTGAAAGTGTTGGTTGAGCACTGCATTATGCATGGACACTAAAAAGCAGCTGTCAAAGCCAAGTTGTCAATGAAATCAGGATGTTTACATTGCAAAATATTTTAATATACAAGTTATATCCTGTTAGCAGAATTTCAGACTTAAGTATCCACACAGCAGTCCACAAGCATTTCTAAAAAAAAAACCACCATGTATTAGCATTGTATTAGTACTTACAATAATCATGCCTGAGCTATTAAATCACTACAGTAGTAGTGTGTTCCGCCTTCTCTTTTTTATTTTATTATCAATGTTGTTATTTTTTAATTTTCCAAAGTTCAGCTATGGAAATGTTCACTGCTCCTGACCCATGAACTGTTGAAAAGTTCTTCCAGTAACATTCTTATATGAGTTTCCAATCAATTTCAGCTTCTCTTTAGTGAATATATGCACTCTATATATAAATAAAATGAAAGCTTTACACTACTGTATGTCACGTCTTCTTTACTACTGCATGTCACGTTTTACAAATTGCTTCTCTGAAGTGCTCTCCTGCAGCCCCAAGTTACAAGCCCCAGTTTTCTCCAGATCACCTATAGGAAGTTTCTATGTTTTACGAAACTTAGTAATGGTCACAGAAGTAAAAAACAGAACAGTCTTTCCTTACATTTACAGAAGTCTTAATATTCTTTTAGCATCCTAGCTCTAAAGTAGATGGATGAGAACTTATCCTGTTAAACCTACCCAATTTTTGCTGGCATGTACAGCATCAGAGGCACAACAGGGGAGTCTTCATTTCCATAGATGATAAAGCCCATCTCTTTCAGTCGTCTCCTGAAATACCTTGTGTTCTCTGCTAGCTGCTGCACACACTCTTTCCCTAGAAAAGAAATTAAGATAAGACCATGAACACAACAGTCCTAAATCATGTGTAATTGCAGCACAAGACCTCTTGCTAAAGTACAGACCATGAATGTATCCTTTGTGCTTATGGAAGTTTTAAAATTAGAACAAACTGAATTCTAATCTGTATTTCTCTCATGTAATCAAGATTAATTACTCATTTTCAGATAAGGCTGTAGCTGAATGGACTGACACATGCATAATGGACAAGCATAATTGTCAAATCCAAAACTTCCCTAGTTTTTCTGCATCAGAATTGTATCAAGAGATACAAATCTGACAAAATGATATAAAAGCCTGTTTTTAAACAAGCTGCAAAACTGGCTCAAAATTCACTGATAACTGCATGTTGAAGAAGAGTTTGCTTACACTTTGAATAGTTACTGAACATGTATCAGCTGAGGCTCTTCACTACGCATTGTCCTGCCTGCCTGTATTGATGCAATTTACCATTTTTCTCATAAATCTGCTTGCTGAACTGATCATGTGGCTGCTCCCTAGCCTTTCTCAGTGAAAGTGAGCTGGGTTTGATTTAAACAGATTACCTCTGATAATCCAGATCACTTTGCACAAGCAGCAGCAGCGGTCAATTTATCATGTGTTCAGCCAATTTATTTTTTTTTGACATTTGGCAAAATTAGTACACAGAACATTGGATTGCTGGTATAACTTAAATACTCCAGCTACCCATATATGCATTGGACAGCCTATTTATCAGTCAAATTCTAAAAGATCCACAAATTCTCAGCTAAGCAGATGAATGCAATAATGCATTTCTGATTACCTAATATTCTAATGCATTTAAGAGAGAAAACACTGCTGTAAGACTATGACAGGTAGGTAACATTTATACTTGCTGGTCTCTGGTCCACAGCGTATATTTTTGGATAACTGATCATCCAGCCACAGCCTTCACTAAATGAGTAATTCATATAGCGAAGCACTAAATCTTCCAGTGATGATATATGCCACATAGTGAAGCTGGCTGCTAGATATTAATAGTCTCCCTTTAAAGTCGCAGCTAACATAAGGTGATTACCCAAAAGGAACGCCAGGCCTCAAAGAGACATCCACACCCACATAGCTATGCTCCAGGCCAGAACAAATGTAGTTTTAAGAGCCTATATGGTTTTTGTAGCCAAGAGTATCAGACATTCCACCCACAACCATGCAATCAAAGGCAAAATCCCATCAAAGGCGAAGCATAAGAAAAAAAAAGAATGAAACCTGTTAAGTTTGCAAAACTTGGCCCGTCATTAGTGGGCAGGAACTGGTATTTTTAATTGTACTCACTGCCATTTGAAACATCTCTTCTCCTCCATTAACAACTTTATTTCTTAATCTTTTATCCCCCGGAGTTTCTGCAGAATCTTAATTCCTCTTCCCCCCAAAACAGCAAGATTTCAGTAAAACACAAATGTATTTTGTGCTTATGAAACTTATTTTGTATCTGGCTCACATTAGATCAGATCCTCTAGCTGAGACTCAGCTTTTTCTCTCTGTTTTCAAACCAATTACTTGCTTATTTAAATACGCCAGCCTGCAAAATGAAGTGAAAAAAAAAACAAACAAAAATCTTCAACCTACTCCAGGAGACCAGAGATAGTGGACCAAATGTCACTTCTTGCATTTCTAACATTCATGCAATCAATAAAAACACAGATGTCCAAGAACAGCTGGAAAGAGCTATCTACGATCAGGGGGAAAAAAAGGTACCATGGTACCTCCTGAGAAAGCTGCATCCACTTGTTCCTACACAAAAATGCACAACTTTTGACAACATTTCAGGATTTATAATCCCATCAAAATAAACACGAAATTTCACCTCTGCAGGAGTGGTAAGGTAATGAACACTGCAGGATATCACTGCTGTGATCTGCCCCTCTCCCACAACCAGGGATGCAGATCCTCCCATACCACACAGCAGGAAGTTTACAGCGTATCAAGCAGGAGAAGAAACTTCTGCACCTTTATAGTTTTCCCCTCTATACACTCACACCACTTTCCAAATTGCTTGGAGCCTTCCAGGCTAAAGATTAAAGAGCAACCTTAATTTGTAGTTGGCAACTGCTTCATAGTCTTCCGTAAACATTTTTCCCATAAAAAGAGTTTGATTCTAGATTTGTCCTTACAGATTGAAGAGTGCTTTGAGATGTTTCATGTGCAAATCTCTCAGTTCCCTCCACACACAAGCACCTATTACAGCAACCAATAGATGTGGAAGATGCTTACAGTCTTCAGGTTTGTGGTCTCAAAAGCCTGTCAGTGTTTACTCTGCTCCAGAATCACCTGTCAGTTTAATGAAATAATTACTTCTATAAAAACTTGCTACCATGGCTACAGCAGTATTACTGAGAACCTGAAAGTATTTTTAGTGGTGTTTTCTCACTGCCTACCACACGTCTTTTTTTTCTGAAAAAGAGCTGTAGCTGTAGGTAAGCAAAGCACCCAAGTATTGAACAAGAGCCTGGCAAAGGTTCTTAATCCTGCATTTTTCTTTCTCCATGCATTGCATTCAGCTCCTCTCCTCTGCATGTCAGTGTATTTCGTCTCCTAATCCAACGTAAAATCCTGCACTTGAAGAGTGATGCCACATGCTATTTAAGTAGGATTTACAATATTAGGCAAAAAGCATGCACCCAATGTTAAGATCTGTTAAGATGTGCTGGTTCAGCCTCACTGATGCACAAAGGTGTAGCAGGCTGTTCATTGCTACTACAGTTTTAGCCATGGGTCTGTGGCCACAAAGTTGATGCAAGCAGTGCTCGGAGACAGCAGTGACCAGGTAACCAGTATCACTAATCCCACTCCTACCCAAACCATGTTCAAGCATCCAAACAGGACTTCAAAATCCCTTCCCAGCCCAAGTATTTTCTGAAGCTCTGAGCTCTGTCCACATCTGCTCAACTGAAGGCCTAGAAAGACTGCCAGGACTGCAACACTCTTCCAGCAGCTGGCTTTCTTGGCAGTACGCAGCTTCATTTTAAGACCACTCAAAGAAGGCTTGCTCAGACACCACCCTGCCAATTGTTCTCAAATAGGAGTTGTGCAACAATTCTGGTAACATCCTTTAATCTAGGAAACTGGAATGTGATGACCTTCAGGGAGGGAAGAAAGGGAGGATTACTGGAACTGAATTCTTCAAAAGGCTAGAAAACTAGAACCCCTTATCACAGCAACTGATCTGAAGTCCCTTATGGGCCCCATAAATAGCTTAAACCAGCTACTGGCAGACCTATGCTGGAATTAGAGTATTAACTAATAACTTATCCTCTGCTTTTGTACCCTTTTACAAGTTTACTGCAGTCATAACAAGATTGCTCTTGTAATTTAGTAAAACACTTCCTTGCTTGTAGCAGTCAGGACATCATTTAATCTAAAGCCCACATTTATCCCCTGAAGCACATGCTGCCATGGTATCAGAAGTAAGGGTCACACGCCAGCTAAGGGGGGAAACTCTCCCTTTACAGCCCTCAGCTCAGAGCTGTAGTTGTGTGGATTCAGCAGAGAACAAAGCAAGAACAGAAAAGAAATGCAGTAATTGCCTCTGCTTGGGTAGCTAAGATGAGCTCAGTATTTATAGCTGACAGAAGAGGAATGTGCTTTTACTTGACACAGCCTTATACCAGTCCACAATGACAACAGTCACTTTAAACTGCCTTGGCTCACTTCCATACCAAGATTTTGCCTTACACGTAAGTGCAGAAGCACAGCAGACTCGGTGCAGAGCTGCAGCTCTCCTACGCCAAGTGCTAGTAACCAAGCATCAACTCCTGTATCAGCAGCAGCTCTGCTGAGAAAGCTACCAAGAACTCCTCTCAGACCTTTGCACTGCCCATAACACCATGGTTATCATCAGCTCTGCGTGGCCAAGAATGCCAGATAGATGCTTTTGCATTTATAAACTCTAAGCAAATTACTTGCCCATTCTGTCAAGTGCAGTTACCTCAGGCTTCTAGAGTTTCTGCAGCAGAAGCATTCAGTGCCACAAGCTGGACCAATACAGTGGGTAACGGCTTGATGACTGCAGCATTTTTATCATTCTTCAAATATTTAGCACATACCTCCACAATATGAATAGCAATTTTTGCCCACTTCTAAGCAAGCTTCAAATTATGGTGTTTCTGGATTTGCACTGAGGGACAATGTATCTACTCTTTTGATATTTTACAGTAAATGAAGAGTGGCATATCACATCTTATCAATACATAAGGAGACAAGTAATAATAAAACAATATAGCTAGTGTCTTCCTCGGGGGAAAAAATCCACTCTAGAGAAAAGCACTCAATTATGAATCTGAAGGCGCATGGGAATTAAATCAGGACCTTTGCCAGGAGAGATTCCCACAGGTGAGAAGAATGATACATCACTTGTGACTGCCTCTGCTTTAAAAGTCACATCACTCAAACAAACATAAGTTATGGTGGAAAAAGAATCTAGGAGATATTTAAGAAAGGATTTATTCAAGAATTTTGAAGCAGAAATTAAATTGATACTTACCTTAGTTATCTGCAGAATAAAAAAAAAATGTTTGCACATTCCACCACACCAAACCTAAACTGCTCTTGCAATGGGTGCTTTACCAGTGAGACAGATGAACAGAGATGGCTAAACATTTAGCCACGCTGCTCTTCACGTCGTAGAAATTTACACTTACACTAGGCAGCCAAATACAAGGATTTGTACTACCTCTCTATTTCACACTAAAAATCATCTCAACAAAGAACAAAGCTGCCCTAGCATTTGTGGAAAAGACTCTGCTAACAAAGATCTAATACTTGTATTGTTCCTGTCATCTATTAAGGCCGACGAATAAGCTATCATAGATGATATTAGACTCAACTGAAAATTTAGTCCAACTAGGATGTATTTGCTTTTTCCCTCCTTCTTGTGATCTCAAAGCAGTAATGGGAAGGCAGTCACAAATCTGTCCTAGACAATGCAACACCTCATCAGCAAGGCTTCTTGAGAAATAAAAGGCATGTTGCATTGTACACAAACTGCCTACCAACTGACACAGAACTCTTAGAGGGGCAAAACAACTTCAGCTGGGGAAAAAATAAACAAAACCCCCCACAAGTGGGATTTTATTCTCTTGTCACACTAGGGCTCACTGTCACCTGGATCTAAAACAAAGATACTTGGAGGAATACAAGAGAAGCTGAATGCTTAAATTTTGAGTTATCTCTTATAGAGGCTTCAAAGCACATAGGTCATCTTTAAAAAGGGTTCCTGAGCAGTGAAATGCATTTGTATGCTCAAGCTGCAGTACAGTGCTAATTAGTGAACAGATACCTGTTCAATTCAAAGTGTCACATTAGATGGCTATCACGACATTACTATACACTTGTTCATTAACTAATTTTATAGCTCTTCAACACAGTTTTCACCTTGCAGTTTTAATTCAACCCATTTTTTTTTTTGTTGCTGACGCTGTCATGGTTAAGATGAGCAGTTTCGTGCCTTTATCTTACATGCTGGTGACAGCTAACAACTTCAGTTTTAATGATTTAATGGAAAACTTGGAATAAAAGAAAACTCTTGATACGAACAGACTGCTATTCATTACATGCATAACCATCCCACTTGTGATACTTATTGCCCCAAGTACTCAGTTTCGCTGTAACTGCTCAAGCTGTAATGTAACGGAATGTTCTCAGTTCCAGTTTCTATTATGTGAGCAACAAAATTCAAACATTTACTAGCAGATATTTCTAAGATTTCTGTGAAAACCCATGATGATGCAACTCTGATAATAGCACACTGCCTCTAATAAGAATCAGTAAGTGTCTAACAAGAAATATGTTTTATTAAGAAGACTGGCAACAGCATATTAAGGACATCAGTACAGTTACCAGCTAGAAGTAAAGATTAGAACACATTAATCTTGATATCAAATCCATAAGGTCTCTGAGATGGAAATACTCCATTAATTCTTAGCACAGGAGTTACTTTCAATTTCTATTGTAATTTGTTTCATATTTTTCAAGCTTGTCCCACCTTATAAACGCTTGCTAGTGCAGAGGTGTTGGAGGTGAGAAGCACTAAGCCACTTACTGACTGATGGACCATCCCTGATTTGCAGCCCAATCATTTCTCTTCATATAGCTTATTTAAGTCAAGAAAGGGGTTTACCCTGACAAAAATACCACAGCTTTACACAATACCACAGTAAGGATGACCTCAGCAGGAGTACTCTGCTAGGTCTATTGATTCTGCAGGACTCTACCTGGGCTGGCTTTTATCCTCCTCTTCCCCTGGTGGCCACAAGCTAGGGAATTTAATAAAACTTTCCTCCCATGTATAAATGTTATCCCAAGATTAAACAATTTAATTTTCTGATCTCTTAACAAAAATAAAATAAGCTAACTAAAAGGAAGCACTCAGTCAAATAAAAGTTATTGTGCAGATTATGGTAGCTGGGGAGGGGAAACGTGCATGTGCACACGTGTCAAAAAACATCAAAGAAGCAGACCTCAACCTCCTTTAGGAAACACCACTGAAAAGCATTTTATAACCCAAACAGTAACGTTTACTGACTGTTGTTAGTAACAACAGAGCCTCCATATCCTTGCATGGAATAAAAAGAACTAGCAGAAAGGGTACGTTCTGCAGCACCCACCATCATTTCAAAATGACGTGGCTAATCTACGACCCGGTTTTACGGAAATCTTTGACTACGCAGCTTACTAACATTGTTACCAGACGTGTACATAATTTAAAGATCACAAAAAATAGTAGGATGTCCAGCCATTGCTGAAAACAGAAAAAAAGCCACAATTCATTATGAAGACAGAAAAAAGTGATGCCATCACATCCTGCTCCCCAAACAAGAGATAAGGTGGCCAAACACATGCAACATGGAAAGGATATGGATCAGGTTGCAACACGCCTTGTTTGTTTTCCTGAGAGCATCAGCATCAATGACCGAAGATAAAGCATTATTTCATTAGCATAGAGGCTCTTCTCCCTGTATGCTTCTATCAACGGGACAGACAAGAAAAAAAGTGATAACTTCTACTTCAGAAAGCCTGTGGCTTCGGACATTTGGAACTATTTAAATCAAAGTAAGCTAGTGATGAAAACTTGGTTACATATATCATTCTCCAGAAGTTTGTTTCTTCAAATCAGAATGATGCTATAATATATTCAAGCTTGTAAATTTTTCCACATTAAAATCCCCTTGTTTTTACAAAGGCTTATACTTCCATTCTGTTTATTATTCCTGCATTTCTGTCTTTTGGTTGGCTGTTGCAGTGGAAGACATAATTCAGCACACTCTGTTTTGGAAACAAGCATTTTTCAAATCTCAACCAGGAATTCAATATTCTTCTGCTGATTTAACAGATTCTCCACTAAGCTTTCAGAAGCTAAGTTGCTTCCCAAGGGCTTATGAAGATCTTTTGCAACGTCAACATAATAATTCAAGTTGTTTTCTGGACACTGTAGTTGTAAATACCTCATCATTATAACACACAACAGACAACTTTTTAAGTAGGCATAAAGGCATATTTTTTTTCCCTGCAATGAAGATATTTTTCACAGAAGGTATAGAAAACTGCCTCTTCAATGCTTCTTCTGAAAAACACAAGTCAAGCATGACTTGAGATAACATTTGCACAATCAAAGAGCAACATGTTTTTAGATTTGCCAAGTGGTAGAAAGGACAAGCATGAGTTAAGAACATCTGACTGGGAACATGAGTCAGATTCAAAACAAGGTAGTACCTATTTATTGGAGTACTACAGCCAGGAAGGTGAGAACTAGAAGAAGGAGAGAGAGATTTTAAAGTAAACAACGCTAACACTGAGCAAAACTCCAGTTCGATACTGATTAAATGCCACTTTTATCTTCCAAGGAAAAGTTGCACAAAGAGTGTGATGCTGTTAAAACGCTGTAATTGATGTTTAAGGACCTGTGATAACAATATCTGCTAGAGTTAATTTTAAGAGGCTTGTAACGTAACCTGTCACAAAGAAGACTTGTAACATGAACTCACATCTCAGGGCAGAAAGTGGGAAACCAAGATCGATTCACATGGACAATCCCGCCAGAGGCCCTCACCTACACAAGGCCAGGAAGGTCGCCCCCCTACAGCAATCTACTCTGTTTTTCAGCCCCCTGAAACCAACATTTTCACTGGTTTCTATTAAGAGATTATACTATAAAAACTAATGAAAAGAAATCAGAGTGAAAACTTTATTATACACACACATGGGTTTCATATCTTTCAGCATACTTTTCTTATCTCACTGTTTAAGTTCTAGGGACAAGGTGACTCCACACGTATCAACCTGCTTCCTCTGAGTTCGCGCTCACAAACACTGCACTGCTGCCAATATTTGCAATAGAAGTTCACATCCTTCGCTTCAGACGATGTCTGAAGATTTTCATTACAGATCTACAGAAAGTATTATACACAATTATACTATGCAATCTGAGATCGCACAGAGACATTAAAATGTGGAAGTCAAAACGCTACATTCCCACAGATTTGCTTTATAAAGCATCGGTTTGCACAGGCAAATGCCAAGAGAACCTGGGAAAACAATGAGGAACTTTTAAAAGGAAGTAATTAGCATCATCCTTTAATCCAGTGCTACAACGTGCATTACTGTTTAATAGCTCAAACGCTAGTTTTTAGCGAACAAAACCAGAAGAGAGAAGCAACTCACTGGATTTTTCCACAGCTCTGCTGGGTGATTCAGGTTTAAAAGCAACTTGGAAATGGGAACTGGGCTTTACGGGAAGAGCCCGAGCAGCCTCCACTAGGGGCCACTGCTACATAAAGGGAGCCTGGAGCCATGCTCAGGTCCTGCAGCTGTGTCCTGAGCAGCCTGCCAGGAAGCTCTCTCCCCAAACCTCCACCACATCTCCAGCACATCACGGTAGAGCCACGCTTAATGCGTCCAGGAGACGATGCGAGCACTGGGGAACCGCTAACTGGGGTGGACAGCTGAGTCAAGTTATTTATTCTTCTGACACACTTGCATGCTTCCCAAGTTCACCACTCAGGAGATAAACTACAAATAATGTGGGAGGAGAAGCCTTGTTTAAGAGCCAGCACACTTGAAAGCATGCAATAGGAAATCAAAAGACTGCTGTGAGCTCATGTTTGTTGGCCACATGGCAGCAGCATTAGCGGCAATTTATTTTAGGAGAAGCAGTGAAGGGCTTGGCTCGTGACCATTCCAAGTTAACCCCATGCCTATGGTTTTGTAACAAGATTGTATGCAGGGGATTTGCCTGGATTACACGAGTGCGCCGAGTATGGAGCCAATGCAGAGGTGAGGGCGAAAAGCTCTGTCCTTTAAAGGAGAGGAGAAAACAGTTAAATCTGATTTAAAAGAAAAAAACACGTTGGTGAAGCCAAAGAGATTAAGAAATGGAAAAAGGAGAAAAGAAAAATGATGGCTGATGTTCTTGGCATTGAAAGGTCTCTGAAAAACAAAATTTATGCTAATACTAAGTATCTGTCACTGCATTTGCTATTAAGCTAAACAGTTCCAGTGGAGTCTAAAAGCATGACAAAAAACAGCTGGGTGCCTGTATTGTGTACTCATTGAGTTTATATATGCTGGTGAGATTGAAGCCTTTGGCATATTCCAAAGCCCAGAGGAATATTTTTATATTTGCACTTTCCGATTTTGCCTGTAACTCCCGGCTGTGTTCAGAGAACTCCAAGGCAGCCTGTTTGCACCACAAACTTCATCATAAAGAGATGCAGTTCTCACCATGAACAGATCATGTCTGTTAATGAGAATGGAAAAATTTGATCCGCTAAAGAACTTCAATTTAAAATCCACAGGTTTAAGCAGGTTTTAAAAGAACTCTGGTGATGTGTTACGGCGGCACTTCCCCAGTTTCCCAGAAACTCTACATTGGTGATCACAGAGGAGCCTGACTGAGCAGGTTGCACATGCACTCAAAACATCATAAGGAAGTATTGTCCGTTTGGTTATTTTTTTTAGCCAATTAGATGGTATTTCTATTAATTTTATTAAGTCTGATTTCTTATTCTTAGTTGTATCATTTAAACTGTTAGTTCTTTAGAACAGTCTATCTGTGTACAGCAGCAACCACGTAACCTTAGTTCATGTCCAAGGTGTTCAGAGATATGACAAAAAGATGCTACAAAACAACATGCCAATAAAATCAGCTAAAGTGGCCACTTGCCTATGTACAACCATGACAATATTATGTCTATTTTGATTATTATTATTCATCTTCTGCCTCAAACAGCAGGCTTTATTATCTGAGCAGAGACACTTTGAAGCAAGATACATGCTTAAAAGAGTCCAGCATGAATAAATATTTTAAGGAGTTAAGTAACAGCAGTATTAAAAAGCAATCAATTTAATTTAGGCAACATTTGCCAAACTAGAGGGGAGCACTTTTCTACAAGAAAATCCCTTTTATAAGAGCCTGAAAATTCAGGCTTTAAGCAATGGAGAGTAAATCAGTACAACATGACTGATGTCGGACCCACAAAAACAAGATGGGTTAACAGACCATCCTGCCTCAAACCTGTCCAGAGCTTGCTCCTCAAACCACCAGCTTAAGAACAGCATAAAAAAAACATTCAGTAATAGACACAAAAGGAGTAAGTTCCATTAGAAACACAAAATTTGAAAATTATTAACCTTTAGTCATTAAAGTGAGATTAGTATTAAAGTGAGGTTAAAAATCTTTTTGCCTAGACTCAACTCAGTACCATTTTTATACAAATGAACAGCCAACAAAAAGCAGCAACGACTAACAACAGGGCTTTGGGACTAGAAAAGTAACATGGGCATAAACTCCAGCTGTGAATTTCTACCACTACCATGTGGCAGATCATTTATTAACCACTTAGGGGCTGTCTACCACCCCCAAGAGTACATATCATTTCTGCACACAGATGAACTAGATATGCCAGTGTTTAGAAGTATTATCCCACCTACTTCATAGCTCCTTTCCATGGCAGTGGAAGGCATCTCATATACCAAGGCTCTACCTGAAGCAAGAGGCTGAAAAGGTTTTGCATGTTGAAATTTGTTAAGTTACAAGAAGGAAAATGTTTTACTAATAACAAAATTCTTTATTTTGTCTGCATATATATTTAAACTTCTGGGTATACCAACATTATTGGTAATCAACTGTTATACTTTGTCTTTGCAGTAAGCACAGCTATATAGCAACCTGCATCTTCCCAGTGTGACTGAAATGAAGTTAATGTTCAGCCTAATACATGTTCTCTATAATCTTTTAATATCTTACCAAATTCTACAGTTAAGGACTCAAAGGGAAGTTACGCATGAGAACAACACATCCTCAAGTATTTACATTCCTCAAAAACAGTCTGTCTACAAATCTACAATGTAGAAGACTAAGCACTCCCTACCATTACAATGAGCCAACAGTGGGCCTGAGTCATTAAGATGTGAACATAGGGCCGCTTTATCAAGTGTAGCATCATTACCAGATGCTGCATTGGTGGCAGTGATTTTGATGAAGTTGCAACAAACATGAGGTTACTGACCTACAGGCATCAGAAAGACGGTTTTACTTAGCTCAGGAGATGTCAGAATATTTTACCCAATTCTCTGCTACTAGAAGAGAATCTTCTGTAGCTAATCCCAACAGTCTGTGGATAGACCAGAGCCACTGATAAACTGTCTTGGACAAAACTTTAATAAAGTAGGCTTGTAAGGTAGATGAAGAGAGACTTTTTACAAGGGCATGTATTGATAGGACAAGGGGTAAAGGCTTTAAAGTTAAAGAGGGTAGACTGAGATTAGACATTAGGAAGAAATTCTTCACTATGAGACGGAACAGGTTACCCAGAGCAGCTGTGGATGCCCCATTTCTGGGGGTGTTCAAGGCCAGGCTGGATGGGGCTTTGGGCCTAGTGGGAGGTGTTCCTGCCCATTGCAGGGAGGTTGGAACTAGATGGTCTCAAAGGTCCCTCCCAACTCAACCCAACCCATTCTACTTTTCTATGATCATCAAGAAGAAACTATTAGCAAATGCCGTGAGTTGTTCGGCTATAGGAAGATGACCAGAACAGGAATCACAAAATGCTTTGTGTTGAAATCCTCATAGAAGGGCATAAAAACAAACTTACACTGAAGAGACACCTAATAAAAATTACAACTTGCCTTAAATAATTTTTTTTTCCACCAAAGGAAATATTTTCAGTGTATTGCTTTTGGTACTTCAGAGTTACAGGGTGACAGAACACAAAGGAGGGCATCTTGAAGACATAAGTGGCTATGGCAGGTGCAAGAAACCTGTCTAGCCAATGGGTAGATGTGGAAGACAGTAACCAAACAGCTTTGCCAGATGTGCTGATCTAGGGACATGTAATAACCTGGCTGAGTCCAGGCACAAAACAGACTTGGCAGAATGAGGTTGTCCCACTGAATCCTGCCTGCTAATTAGCACATCCTTCGTGAGAATAGCAGAAGTGTTCTAAACAGGAATATCACTCAACTCCAAGCACACGTTCCTTGTGTTTTGATGAGCAAAAACTTAGTTATTTGCAATCAGATCTGAGAGTATCTACTATATCTATATAGATAAATGTAGATATATTTAATATATCTACAGCCTATGCAAGAAACAAAATGCAGAATTATCCTTTTATCCTTGCCAGCCCACGTCTAGTAAGATGGCTACTGCCACATAGTATTGACTTGTCAGAAACCATCAGAAGAAATCTGGTCAAAGGACAAGTCAGCTTCCCTCACCACAGTTTGGAAACATGCGCAAGCAAATACAGACATAAAACAGCCATGAAGCAGCAGGAATTGATATCATTAAGAAGTGTCATTGCAAATTGCAAGGACAATTACTCTGGAGCCAACCGCACTGCAGTTTTCCTTCATGGGCCAACAGCACTGGAAAAGGTATTTGTAGAATATAAAAGGAGCACTACAGGTTTATTACAGAATCACAGAATTTCTAGGTTGGAAGAGACCTCAAGGTCATCGAGTCCAACCTCCAACCTAACGCTAACAGCCCTCCACTAAACCATTTCCCTAAGCTCTACATCTAAACGTCTTTTGAAGACTTCCAGGGATGGTGACTCCACCACTTCCCTGGGCAGCCTGTTCCAATGTCTAACAACCCTTTCAGTGAAGAAGTTCTTCCTAACATCTAACCTAAAACTCCCCTGGCTCAACTTAAGCCCATTCCCCCTCGTCCTGTCACCAGGCACGTGGGAGAACAGGCCAACCCCCACCTCGCTACAGCCTCCCTTGAGGTACCTAAAAAGAGCGATAAGGTCACCCCTGAGCCTCCTCTTCTCCAGGCTGAACAAGCCCAGCTCCCTCAGCCGCTCCTCGTAGGACTAACTATTATATCCTATATAAAAAAAATAAGTGCCCCAGGTGCTGAAAAGAGGGTGTTATTGTTCTGCGAGGTATCACTTTCACTTTTCACAGAATTCTTTTATTTGGAAGAGATGTCTTGAACTTACCTAGTCCAATCCCCCCCCTGCTCAAGGAGGGTCAGCTAGAGCAGTTTACGCAGAACAATACCCAGTTGCGTTTTGACTACGTTCCTGGATGGAGACTCTGTAACCTCTACAACCAGTCTAGTTCCAGTGCTTCACCACCCTCAAACTTCAGTTTTCAGAAACTGACTGCCTCGTTCTCTTTAATAAACCCTAAAATTATCTGAGAGTTATCATTTATTAGATACAGAAAACAGCTAAAATCACCCATGTTAATTTATTTCCATGTACTCGTGGCTTGTACTTTAAGTCACCTGCCACAATAGGTGTTAAAATTTCAAGCCTATAATTTTGACAGACTGGTAATAATGAGCACTCCGCAGGACTTTTGCTCATCAACATGCTGCACATCAGCATGAGGCATCAAGCCCAAACGGCTGGAAGCTGCTGAGGTATTTTGCCTGCAAAAGGTGAAGGCCCAAGCTGCCAAACCCCAAAATAATACACATCCGCTTCTTATATATCTTGGCAGCCAAAGAGTGAGTCAAATTTGCCAGGGCACTTTCCTCATTATGCATAAAATGCTTGACTGAATTTTAGTTACTGCTCAACATGGCTTCAGTTATTTTAACCTGTGGCCAATCCCCACATGAATGTCCAAACTGCTTAGCCACAGAAATAACAAGCATAGCAAAGTCAGGTTCAAAGTGTTTTCTCTTCACATCTAAATCTAAGATAAATGTTATTCATGCCACACTGTGCAAATATATCTGCAAGGACTTCAGCTCTAAAAATAGAAGTGGTAGGAAAGTAAGAACTAGTAATGAGTGTTATTACTGTTACCTTTGCCCAAGCAAAAAAAAATACTAAAATGCTTTGCAAAGCTAGTTGATGATACTTTCCTCTGCAGCAATTAGCCTCATAAAGGGTATCAACAGAACTCAGTAAGAAAAAAAACTTCAGCATGGTGTTGCTGTGATTATTACTTAAAGCACATACAGCAAACGGAGAGAATTTGTGGCAAAAGAATTGAGAATCACATTCTGAAATAAAAGAAATCTGGAAGTGGAGAGCAGCCAACATTCTCAACACATCAGACACTACAGTAAGTCTCACATTCAGTATGTTCCACTCGTAAGTGTTTAACCCCATCTTAGAGTGGGGCTATAATTTAGATATTATGAGAACCAAAGCTGCCTCTCCTCTCCAAGACCCTTGCAGACATTTCTGTTTAACAATGATCATTGGCTCAGACATATTTTTTGGCCAGAGCACAGAAGTGAGCCTGAATGTATCACATAATTAGGCAGGTTAGAAGAAATAACACTTTGGCTGGGACAGCAAGAAAGAGAAATAGCTGCCAGGAGGACCAATTAGCTAGCAAGCTGCCTAATATCACTCTGAACTTTTACTTATAGATGCAAACTGACTACTTGGCAAGTTTTCAGGAAAGGAACCTACCTCCCTGAAGCTACAGCAACCAACAAGCTTAAGTACTACCACTCCTTGAGGAAAAACCCTTTAATAATTTGCACTTTTCTTACTGCTGGGTGAGAACTACAGAAATAGTCCTTGGGTGGTAAAGTACAGTAAATGGTGCCAATTACACTTGAAGTACACAAGACTTTCATCACCAGTTATTCCAGCTCTCCCTCAACAGATTAAAGAATTGAACCTGCAGCAAGAATTAACTGCTGAAAAATCCCATGCACTACCTTGCCTTCTGAAGCTTTCCCTTAGAGGTACATTTAAGAGACTTAAAAAGAAGCAAAAGCTTTTTGACCAATGACAGGGGAATACGTCATTTTCATAAATGATATATATCTCTTATTTTCTAAGAAGCTGGACACGAAACATTTAAGTCACCATTGCTACCAAAAAGCTGCTGCCTGCCAGGGCCATGTGATTTATCACAACCAGATGGTGTGTTGTCAATAAAGGAGGGGCTGCTATCATTCCAGGGCTGAATAATTACCTTCCCTTTGAACCAAGGACAATGTTTTCAATAAAAACCCAAAGCTGTTTAATGCAACTTCCAGTCTGTCAGACTCCTACTGTGCAGCTCCAGGATTCATTAGACTCACAGAAGTGAAGGAGAACACTTGCTAAAAACATAGCACAATTCTCTCATGGAAGAAGACATTGATGGCATACAATTAAAAATAAACATAAAACCTAAAGAGGCATTTTGAATCATCTTTAAAAGATGTTCACATAGACTTTATCCATCACAAGTTTTACAAGGAAGTTAGCTGTTCTGCATTAAGTGGTCTACGACTTAGATGGCAATTTAAGTAAACCGTAGAAGATCATCACTGCTCTGGTGTGCAGTCCTTTCTGGCTCTGCAGTATTACATCTCTAAAGCAGAAATAGCAACACTTACTCTTTGAGGAAGACTAGTAAAGGTCCTGAAACACAAAACTAAAGGCCAGCTAGTAAAACAAGCTAAAAGGACCAACAGCTTTCCCTCTCTTCTAGACCAAACCACCACCAGACACATCTGGAAACACACCCCAACTCTACTTGAGTAACTCGGAGATCTGGACCTTGCAGTGTAATTAAGCAAGTTACAGTACAACCAAACAGTACCTTGACTTTGAGCAATGCAAGAGACTGGATGAATTTCATTACATACTAAATTGCCCCTAGAGCTTCAAACTCTGCCAAATAAAAAGCAGTAATTATCTGAACACTCAAAGCAGTCTGCTTCCAAGCCAAATCTTGACTTTTGGCTTCCCCTTCTTTCAACGGTACATATTTAATGAAGTGGTTAAGAAACACATCCTCTTTTCACAAGAGCAGAACATTTTGTTCATCTTGGAAAGCTAGAGTAAGTAACAGGCCTGGGAAATGAAAGGTGAACTGCAAGCCCAAGTTTGACCATTTCTAGGAACTGCATGTAACAGAACAGAATGGAAATGTTCACGTAGTTTTAATTCTAGGATGGCAAACAAAATATCTTGAAAGTGTTAGTGAAAGATGGCTTAGCCCAAGTCACTCCTGAGCAGTCCTCTAACCAAGATCAAATCAACATATTTTTATCATCTTACAGCAGTTGCCTAAACGATGCTACTCAGATTCTGTTTTACTTTACGTATGAAATACAGCCTTTGAAGACAGACCCACACACAAAAAAAGAGGAAAATAGAGAAGAAAAAATACCAAAACTGAAAAACACTGACGACTTTCCACACATCTCAACTGACTCACATTTCTGTACATCATCTCCAGTAACTAGTCTGTGGCTGATGGCTTACCACCCAGAAGACTATAACTAATCAAAAAGGGGGGAAAAAGACAAAAACACAAGATCTCTCACTCCTCTAAGAAGCAGTTATGTGCATGAACAAAAACCTTTGCAGGAAAAAAAGTTGTATCCTTCTATATATGAAGAGCCAAGGGGTGATTTTACCTTAGGATAGTAGGGTCTTGATTGGTCTTTATCAATGAATACATTCAATGGGGGCATAATACAGAGGCAAACACTAATAAGCTTCATAGAAACAGAGATATAGAATTACTTCTATGAAGACTTTAACTCTTCTCAGAGTTTGAGCATTACTTGTACCTGTGCATTAGTTTTTAACGAAAATTTTGCAGGCTACCTCAAAGACCACTCGAAGTTGTATGCCAACCCATACTGGGAATGCACAGATGCTCACAAGGTAAGGGCCACTGTTCATTTTCCAACACATGCTGGCTAAATAGTCTTACCTTGATAATGAATCATGTATAGTGTTCTTGTTTTGTACTATAGTGTTGTCTCAAGCTCTGCTGTATTACACACAGTCTACTAAAAAAATCTTCCGAGATCCCCGCCAGCTATAAAGCATTGGTGGTGCCACTGCTATTAAAGCTATTTTAATGGGAAAGTAATGAAAAGTTAAGTACATACCACATTGTCAGAAACAAAGCAAGCCAGTCAATCAAGCTAAAGGTAACTGAAGCAGTTTATTGTTATACAAAGAAAACGTTTTCAGAACTATCAATATTAATTAGTGCATGTTAGTTACAAAAGGACGCAAAGAAGCACAGGCTATGCATATGCTATGATAAGCTACTAATTATGTCATCACTTACACCAGGGCAGAACTGCATAAATATATGACTATATATAAAGACTATAAATGACTAAAGAAGTGATGCCAGTTTCTAATTAACACTATATTAAATAACTAACAACAAATATGTCTGAACAGTCTTGCTGTAGGTTTTGCTATGGCTTTCTTTCAGTTTGCACTGTATATTTCCTAATTAATCTGAATTTTCTAAAGCCAGTAACCAAATTAATCCATGTTATTAATTGAAACTCCCTGATCCTTCTTGCCACACAGTTGGCATGATATTTGTATTGAAATGTCACTAAATTAAACAAGAAAAACATATAACACAATGCAATTTTGCTAAGCTAAGTCCAGTGAACTTCAGTAGAGCTCTGGGGAGTTCAGACTTCTAAAAGCTCCACTGGTTTATGAAATCATAGGCACAAAAATAGAATTTTCAAAAAAAAAATTGAAATATTTTCAGCACTGTGATAAAGAACAGCCGATAACTCATTCTCAAAATTTGTCAATGTATTCTTCAAATCTCTCTCATTCAAAATATTATTCCAAAATAGGAACAACACAATTCTTTGGTACGGTACAGCCAAAAGACAGGATTATTTGTAATTTAATATGGAAACATTTCAGCTGTCATAATACCAGGATAATTCCTATGTAAGCCCGGCATTCAAGACACGCCATATATTTGTCACTGAAGCAAGTGCATTTTTTTGCCCTTATATATGGTCCATTGGATGATATGCTGCTCAGAACAGTACCCCCCTCCCACGCATTTGCTCTCATGTTACCAAAGAGATTACTGGCCCTCTGAATCTAGAGCTTGTAAATCAGACCATTTCTTTCCACAAGGCACCATACAGTCCTCTGGATTTCACAGCTGAAGGGACTCCAACAGCCTATTCTGGCTGTGAACAATTCAGAAAAAAAAAATATGCTCAAATTTGTAACCCCTTTAAAGAAAGATAGTAAGAACCATGGGGTTTGGAGCAGTAACCTTCACAAGGTTTAATGCTTGGGCTACAGTGCTGCTTTTTTTCTTGAATTGAAAAGCTGCCCTTTACTTCTATATAGATAAGAAAGAGACACACACCAGGGATAGGGAGCCATTAGCATCTCAGACTCCCTGTGTGATAATTAGAGGAAATGATTTGCTGACCTCAAGCAGTCTTTGAAGTCTGCAAAAGGAGTAGCCAAAGAAAAGGGAGGGATTATTCAGCACAATATACCATCCCTTAGGTCTGCCTCTGCAAAAAGTTTTGCTGCACTGATTCTTCTGTCAAAACCTAGAAATACCTGGGCTGCCAAAAAATGTGAAGTTACAGGCAGTGTTCGAGGACTGCAGAGAAGAAGAGTTTACATACCAGTGTTTTATCTTATCCTAATTGCTTTGCAGAAGCCTGAATAAACACTAAAAAACCCCTACAGATCTGTTTAAAGAATTCGGCATCATCCCGTTCACATTTACACTAACTTTTATTTTATGTAAACTAGGATGCAAACTAAAATGAATTGCTCACATTGCTTATTATCAGCAGCACACAGATTTTAAAGGTACATAAATTACCAAATACTAGATACGTATTGCTGTAAGTAATCTGAGTTAGCTATGTAAGAGAACCACATCCTCAAACATGCCAACAACTTGTATTTATTCCAAGAACTCAGTCTCAAGAAATGGGAAAGAATAATATAATCTTTACATTTCTATGCATATTAAAGAAATGTTTTTTAAAGACTTGTGAAAGTACTTTCTGCTGACAAACTTGCTGTTGCCACCAGGTTCCTTAAAGATTGCAAGAATACAAAAATCAAGTTTAGCCTGTATGTGCTTAATTATTTTTTCTTTTTCAGTAGTAACTACCATGTTATATTAAGTCAGAAATCACCCTAGAAATAGCATATGTCTACTTTTGCAGAGTGTTTTTCAACTTTTTCAAGTTCACACAATGGAGAAAAATACCCTACGTTTTTCCCTTATGTTCAGTGCAAACTCTTCACGGGAAATCCACCTAGATAGAAGCAGAAGAATGTCTTTGGTGAAGTATTGTCCATTGATTGTACATTGACCTTGTCCAAGGCAAAGAAAAACAAAAAATAAAACTCCTATTGCCTGCTGTGAATGTCTGTCAGAAACACACAAGCCCCATTCCACAGAAAGGAAAATTCAAGATAATAATCACACTATTAGTTCAGCAGATCCTTCAGCTAGTGTCAGAATGAAGCTAAGGAACGGCAGTATTGCCTGAAGCAAGTCAATTCTTTCTTCCACAGGTGAATCTAAAAAGTAATTTGTGAGTCACAGTGAAACATTTCACAAAAGTAGCATTTTTCCATGATTTTGTTATGTTTAGCAGTTCATTCATGTTTAACTACACTTTGTTAACTGACTCTTGTTACACAGCTGAAATTCACTGCATCCTAATAGTTATGATTTACAGACATCTTTATTTTGAATACAAAAAGCATAGGTTCAGATAGATCAATAGTTTTAAAGAATGTATTAAGGGCTATCACTCCAGAGCAAAGAAATTAAGTTTGTGTTGCCTGGGTACATGTAATTATCTATTTCTGTATATTAACTGCTGCAAGGCTCTGTGGGACTAGTATTAACGCTACTTACAAACAAGAAATGCATAGTCATGAAAATAACATTCGGACACTGCAAAGACAGCTGTAAATATCCCGCTTGACAGCTATTCTTGTGCCTTGCTGAGACAAAAGGGAAGAGAAATGTTTGCTGATCAGACTGTTCTTCTAATCATGATGCCTCTACAGTAAAGAGGAGAAAAACAGAAGAAACCTACAGTTTCAGGAAAAATTAACTTGCCAGGCTAATGGGATTCTAGAGAAAAGATATATAATTTTAAAACTTTTTCTTTTGGTACCTTGGACACCAGAACTTAAAACGCACATCTCTGCTCTTAAAACCTCATGAATAAGGCAAAGCATCAGTGAAGAAGAAGCAGAAGGAAACAGAATCAAACCTTTGTAGAACACAAATTGGTTGGCAGGCCTTTATGGCTAAAGTCGCCAAGAGAAAGAACATCAGGAACACATACAAACACCACATTTCTTTACAAGCTAAGGAATGTGCAAGCTTTGACAAAGCATGTTATATAAAGGATGTTTATAATCGACATCCATGGAGACAGTTCAGTAGCTTTACAACATAGCAACGAGTGCTAACTATATTTACCATCTGTTTTGTGCAGACTGTTTTCTACAATGGAAGCCAGTATCAAAGCTAATTATTCTTTAGGATTTTAAACAGCAACACAAGCAGGATGAGAAATGCTCTTGGCCTTCACAGTACAAGAGAAGATGATCAAGGGTATGGCCTCTTCATGCTTTTCAACCAGGAGGATGTGTTGCAAATAAATTGGTAGTCACCGAGGTTAAACTAACATTACTAACTGCCTTTACTCATTGTAAAACATCACGAAGACATGAAATACCATACAGAACCAGATGGACTATCACCTCTGGCTGAATATCTGCCATAAGAACAACCAGTCAGCCCACTTCCACGTCGCAAGACATCTATAATCGAAATGAAAGATACATTCAGTAAGGAACATGTATTCAATTTTAGCTTAAGTGTTAGAACAAAAGCGAGAGCATTCTAAGAAATCCTTTTATCTCCAAAGCTCACTTACAGTGGGACAATATAAAGTTTCTTCTGAACTGTCCACCTCAGAGAGGACAAAAGCTACTGTACTGCTGTATATTGCTAGTGGCATTGCTGCCATGCTACTGTTATGCTGGAGCTCATTCTACATCTATAGCACAGATGTTCTCTACTTATATTACAGCATTAGAAATAGTGTAAGCTACATTATTTTTCATCTGAAAGTACACAAAAAGCTGTACTGCACACCACCTTTTCCAAGGCACAGTGCTCAAGTTTAGTAGGTCCAATCTACACAGACAATGATGTAAAGAAAAAGGCACTAGAAACACTCCACATCAGATATCATTATTATAAGAAAAACACAAATGTGCATGGATTGTACAGGCCTCATTGCCACACGTTAACCTACATTCGAACCTGAAGGGAAGTCACTGCGCATTTACAACTAATTTAGAAAAAAATCTTTGTGATAGGATCTTCCAAAATTCCCCTATACCAGCCTTTGAACAACCCTTTAATCTTGCTGAGTATATCAAGAACTTGGATAATCTACGTGTTTTCCCCGTTGCCTCCTGCCTTTTTGTACAGATGCTGTTCTACCTGCTTCCCCTCTCAGACCCATTCCCCTCAGTGCCTCTGCTGCTGCTTCAGCAGAAATCAGTTCATCAGCTTCTGACCTTTTTCAGACCTGCAGGACACAACTTTAAAACACTGCTTCACCTAAAAGAGCTAGCCACCATTCAATACATTAATTTTGCTATTCAAGGTACACCTGTGTGATGCTTCTAGGAGATTATAAAACTTTACACTAAGAAGAATTTAGACAGATAACTGAAGCGGCTCATCTATCCTGTTACAAATTTAACCTGAACTGCTCCTTTTGCAAATAATTTCAGTACCTCTCATCTTTCAAATGTCCTTTTTCCTTCTGTAAGCAATAAGACCACTGCTGATACTGAGGGCATCTCAAATAGGTCTCTTGAGCTAAGACTTTGTGATATTTGAGAAAAATCAAAAAACAAGAAGAGAGACAATGACAATGTAAAATGAACAAATGAATCCAAGACTTCGTTTTGTGTAACAGTTCTAGCAGTGAAGTTGCACAGTAAGCATACTCTGTACCACGTGGCTGCCAAGGACTATTTTCTTTGCTGAGATTTAACAGAGTAGACAATCTCAAATGTGGTTTTGACTTTCACAAAATTGAACTTGTAAAATAATCAAGCTTCACTGTGTCCAGATAAACAGCAAAGCTATTCTTTCCATGTGAATTAAAAAGTACAAGAACAGTCTTCAGGGAAAAGACTCCCAGTGGAATAGTTTGTGGAGTTTTAGGGAGAGGGCATTACTTCTCAACAGTATGAACATTTAGTCTGAGAATATACTTATTTAGCCATTAAGGCAGATCTAAGGCAGCCATAAACATTGGAATACTGTCTTCTGGCCAAGCTGAACAGAAATCAGCTCCACAAAGAAATGATATCAGGAGCATTACGAAACAGGTTCCACATGCTTGAGATAATAACAACATGAAGTTGTTTCATCCTATATAAAGTAAGCTCTTACCAGTAACTGATAATGTAAAATACTATGAAAAGAACATTCTTGTGTTAGCGCTTACTCTGAAAATCCAGGAAAAACTGGTGGACAGATCACTTCTACTGACAGTCTGTTGGTAGAAGGATCAATCAAGGTATAAGGAGAGTGAACAGAAGAGTCCCAAATACCTATTTTTTCCCCAGGGGTACTAGATGGGACACCATGCAATGGAGCACAGTAGATGTGTATAGCCAATAAATTCATCTAATAATCAAAGCTATGGCCTGCAAATCTGCCACCGCGTCAGAGCCATGTCTACTTGTGTGTCTGTTACAGCAGCCATAACTGTCCTACTCCAGGACACTCAGATTTACTCTAAAAGTCTGCAACACTTTCAACAGAAACAGTGGTGAGCATTCCCATGTTAGTAAGTTGTATTTGGCAAGCAGCTCCTGGTAGCCTGCCACCTGGAACTGCACCGAGGTGGAAGAGTAGGCTTTGTGCCTGAAAAGGCCCAAACCCTGGAGGCCTCGTCTCTGCTGTGACTTTTATAGACTTGCTTTTCCTGTGCTGCTATATTTTCCAAGGATCCTAGAGAGATCAAAGCTCTGCATATAAAATCCACAACCGTCTCTGCAATGCCAGGTCCTGAACAAAAAAAGCAACTTTTAAATAATACAGCAATGACCCTAGAAAAGAATTTATTCACGAAGGATCAAAGTTACTCAGTGTTCTGCTTCCAGCTCTTGGTATAGTTACTCTGTGAACGTATCACATCTGTTTGCACAGATGACTTAGTTCTGAAGATGTTAGTAGCAGGGTAAATGAGTTCTCCACTAGCCATTCAGGGCCTGATTTGTGTAACACATTTATACAATACAAAGTTGACTAGTAGGAAGGCCAGCTTGGAAGTCTGAAAAAGCTTCACAACAATTTTACTATTGTTGTTGATGTTTTTAAACCCCAAACAGTAGCCATAAATGAACAGCTAAGAACCCTTAGGAACTGCTAGCCAACATGAGCATGAGAAGCGCTACTGTTCTGTAATGTATTTCCCCCGTGCAAACAGCCTTGCACCTGCAACTTTTTCACTAAGCAACAGTTGGGTAACAACCTGCTTGTTAATACAAGCTTATCCATGGTAGCAAGAAACTCTACAGGTTTATTTATCTTGTTCTTCACAAGTCAATTCATCCTCAGATGAACCCTACTTTTGAACTTACACAGCAGAACCTGAATGATCTCCACATTGTCTCAAATCACTACATTGGCTCTTAAAACACATTAATTGGCATGAATGTTTTCCAGCCAGCTCCTCCCTTCAAAGATTAAATCTGTACTATCTAATAACATTTCTTAATTCTGGGACATTAGCAAACATCTGTACACCAGTAGGAGTTTAAGTACACATCTTAGATTGTCCAGATTGTTCATGTTTGGCAATCTGCAGCAGATCAACTACCATGAAGTGAAATGGCATGAGTTGACATGGTGCCAGTCACATTTTACATCAAAACTTCAGAAAATAGGTGAAGATGGCATTTCAACTGGTCTGTCAGACCCGACATAATTTAATATACCCACTGACAGAAAGGCTGTCAGTTACAGGTATGTTTCCAAAGAAGCTAGAACCATTTACATTATGTGCACTTCACAGATTGAAGTTTTCCATATCTATACATTACATACACTGTAACAGCAGTAAATTTTATTTATTCATATATATACATACACACACACTTTTCTATGTAGAAAATTGCTGCAGTTTCAAGGACTGTTGATAGACAGTGGTGCTTATGCAAGGACTATTGATAGACAGCGGAGCTTATGCAGGTCATTCGGGTATTTAAAAACAAAAAACCTCTGCTCTAGTAAATTATGTGTCATACTGTGAACCATGAGCTCAATTTTGCACTAGCCTAAAGAGCACGCATCACCTTGTTCAGGGTTACTTCTGTTCAAATGCTTTATTTTGACATTCATTCTAAGAAACATTTTTGTCACACTGCTGCTGACAATATATGCTAGTGAGCTGCTGCCCAGTATTTTCTCCTTTCGCAGTATGAGCTGTATACTAGAAATGTACTGTAGAAGTGTGGCACCTCAAGTGTTAGAGAGGAAAAAGATAGCCATGCATTTCATGTCAAATGTAGTTGACAAAATAAAGTGAAATTACTTCAGCAAAGCCACATTCCTAGTTATATTTCTGCTGTTAGAGATCAGTGTTTAGGCTACGCAGATAGAGAATGACAGCTTGCACCTGAACAGAAATAGCACGAACTGGAACATTATTAGAACAAAGCGTGTGTACAGTTATAAAGCTTTACAAGCCCTTGTACAAACACCACCCACAATGTTGATTAAAGTCCAGAAGAAGAGGCACTGAAGAATTCTCACATTCCAATGCAAAACACAAAGGGTACAGCTCTCTTAGTGTCTGTAAACAGTCTTCAAAGCACCAAGGCTGAAGGATTTCTCCTTCCTAGCCCAGGTTAAAGCAATTTTTCTGGAGGCTTGCCATGCACTGTGGGAGGGAGCAAGGGATGCAGCAACAAGCTGGATTTAAAAGATCCCCAGCTGGAAGCACAAATACAGAGAGTGATGTTTAAAACTGTCAGTCCCCTGGAGAGAAGCAGGAAACTCTCTTTATGACCCCCAGAGTATTTGTTTTTCCAACAGTTTCCCAGCTCAGCTTGAGATTCTCAAGGGCAGCAACAAAAAAAGTTCTCACTTTGCTCAAATTAGTTTTGACTGGTCCCCGGGTTCCCAAGGTGATAATTTAACACCTCATTAACAAGTGCATTATTGGAGGAAATTCAAATGAACCGATTTTAATGCTAATTGAATGTTTTCAACCTCAGCCTGCACAAGGAGTATTTATTCCCCTTTTGAGTAGAACAGCAGCCACTGCTTCTATTTGCACATCTACTGCTAGCAATGACAAGGGACAAACTTCATTTACAAATATACTGTAAACAACGTAAAATTCTATACCAAGTTATATAGGGTCAACTGTTCTTTCATGACTACTTACTTTTTATATTTGCATATACTTATGGCTGATCTTCAGAAGGAAAAGAAGATTATTTATTTTCACAGAATACCTGACTTGAAGAAACCTACTGGTGAGGCAGCTGAGTTAACTATAGAGGTCATATGTTCACTTGAGAGCCTGATTAACCACACAGAGGTTAGAACACTAATTGCAGTCTCTTCTCCCCTAGAATTTACGCAGACCAGGCTTAGTTCTGTTTCCAAGATGCTTCTCCCAGTGCATATTAACAGTATAACAATGACCCAACCTTCTGAACTGGTGTTAGGCTCGGTTCTCTGCCAACACAGCTGTGCATCCTTATTCCTGTTGGCTATAATTGGTTTAACTACCTCTTCTGATTTAACTCACTCGAGTTTATTCCATGCAGCAATGGCAAGATTAGAAATCAACTTTTTTTTTTTAGACTTAAAATTGACCAGATATACTACAAGCTTTTCATTTCTGAGGTGCTAAGATGTCAAATCCCTATCCAGCTATGTGCAGTTAACTGCCTAACCTTCAAAAATCAGTTGTTTCTGACAGTTTAGCAGCTAAGACAAATATGCAACTTTCACCTCCATTGCCTGCACCATTAGAGCTATGCAGGATAACAAACCTTAATTTCTGTACAGTGCTGCAGCCAATGTTCAAACAAATTTGAAGTGTCATCTTGTGCCCCGCCTCTCCACTACTAATTCTATACATGCTATTTTACTATTGCACTGATTGAGTGTGGGATATTTCTCTCCTGAAAATGAGACAGTCAACAGTAAGCTTGTTATAAGCATCAATGTACATATTTACTATTATTAAGTTAATGCCCATGGACACGGAAGGAAGTAGATCACCTATTTTACAAGCTATTATCAAATGCAGCTTTAGATCAAACTTAAAGCACTCCTAGATTTAATGCTCACCTTCAGCTTTTAATACACCGGAAAGCAAACTAAGTTTCATCTCTGAAGGAGGTTAACCAGTCCCTAGACCGGTTTCATCTTGCATGTTTTGATTTGCCCATGTCTCAGTCTGGTTACTTTATGATTTTTTCCCATTTGCCCCCAGCAATGTTATCAGGGCAACGAACAGGCTGGGTCCTGAACACCAACAATACAAGCAGAACCCCATTTGCACAGAAGATACTGCTAGCTCTTATGCAAGTGGCAGAATGGAGCCGACCAACCTGCCTGTCCCACTGAGTTTGTAACAGTGAAAAATCCAGCTTTCAACTCAAATCAAACAACAGAGGCTGAAAAATTCATCAAGGCAAATTAAGTACTTAATATCATAAAACCTAACAATGTCTAATTTACCAGGACAAGCATCGAGCTGGGTCATTTTCCCCACAGTCAATTTAAATAACCCGAACAGCACATGAACGGTAACAATCAAGCAGCCCTCTGCTACACATTTCCAGAGCCCCATTCAAGGAATCAATTTTGTCATCCTTGCGTATACTGACTGTGACCCTCAAAAAGCTGCTTATTTTGTCTTTTTTTAATTACTATTATTGTTAAGAAAGCCTGTTCATCTATAAAACCATCTACAGTTCATTCATCTTTGTGACTGAAAACAGAGAAAGAAAGCATCCACTGAACTGCTGACAAGCTTCTGCAACACTTGCCTGTTCAGCTATATTGACTTTGAAGTGGAGAACCAGCTCAAAAAATTCACTCTTGTTGAAAGAATGAACAGTAGAAGGGCTGAGGTTGGTAGGGACCTCTGAAGATCATGTAGTCCAGCCCCCCTTTTTGGGCAACCTGTTCCAGTGCACTGTCACCCTCACAGTAAAGAAGTGCCCTCAAAGAAGTCTTCCCCATCTCTTCTCTTCACACTAGTCTACTACATATCAAAGTCAAATGCGATGATATGTGAGTTATCCATGTATACTGTCACTGGAGAGTTCCCTGAAGACATGCTGTGTGCCCAAGACGTTCACCACACTTGAGAATGGTTCTGCTGAAGAAGTTCACAAATTGATCACAAATCATGTATACTTTGTTCAAGACCATACAATGGTCTTCAAGCCAAGTAAGTGCAAGAGAAGTAATGCCACGCAAAACAGGAGAAACATACAACACTGAACTAATAGCGTAGAGGACTTTCAGAAGCAGTACTGGAAGTATCAATACCAAGAACCCATGAGATGGCTCTGCCATCGCTTCAGCTGTTGAACTGTTTTTTGTAGTCTGGGGCAAGCAACATACTTGTATTCGTGTATAAATATGTTCCCATATCTGTCTTCAGAGAGACTGAGGTTTGCTAGTCACTTACATGCATCAACAGCACCTAGAATTACCAGAGCAGTTTGAACAGAAATCACGACACAAGAGGCCACTGTCCCAGTCCAGGTGGCACTCTGGCATGCTATCAGTCCTACATTCTCTGAGAACAGCCACTTAGTTTTTCATAGCATCTGTATTTTGTCTGTGCTGCCTCTTACAAATACCTTACTTAGTCACTGGCAGCTTGCTAGAAAGATCTGAAAGTAGATATTTTTCTTTTATAGTTATGTAAAGTTTTAGTAACTACAGTGCTTTACACTTTAAGGTCAGAGCCTCCACATATTTCACTAGATTCAGAAATAGTGTAAAATGAAGAAATTTAAAAGAAATACTTTATTATTTCAAATTAATACATAAAAAATCTTTTGTCCTCAAACGAATTACTTCCTACTACTTACTCTTCACCTACAGACCATCTCAATCCGGTACCACAGTTTCCAGAGGCTTGATGTCATGGAGAAAGGTTACTTTTATGAGTAGTATGTGGTGAAAAGAAACAAGTAGACAAAGTAGCCACAAAGACTGTTTTCAAGCAAGCATTCCTGAGGTCATTAAAAGAGTTAGCTGTGAATCAACACAGTGTTGGGAGCTAGCTGATGTCTACTGTTCTGACTCCAGCTCCAACTCCTGTGCCATTGGAAAATCATTGTCCTTGCTTAGTTTACTTTCATCCATTAGTTCAGCTTGACTAATTTGAAAGCAGTAAAGTTTTTGTAATACTTGGTTGATTCAGAGCTGCTTACCAGTGACCCAGCTTAACACTATTTCTCTGCTTGTTTGCCTTCCACATTTAACACCTCTCACCAGCACTACTCTACTTTAGACTTACTTGTGGTCAAACAGATTGCAGACAGCAGTCCTTCAAAGCCCCACCCCGTAATTCCACAGAATCAAGAGATGTTTTTCAGCGAAAGCCCTTAAACAAGGAAAAGATTTGGTCATGCTGTCACTAAGCAGCTGCTCAATTCACACAATTACACTTCAGTCGACTTCATCTGAAGAAAATGCCTATGAAGTACTACTGCCTTAAAGTCTCTAAGAAATTTAAAAAAAAAAAAAACATGACCGGGAAACAGAACAGCACAAAAAAAAGGAACAGAAAAATGCTTTCAGGCAGGGATCATCCTAGGAAGTGCCTAGATTAGCTGAAGGATGGTTAGATAATTAAGACAGACTGTAAGACTTCCACGATAGCTGTAGCTGAGAAACCCTGACTATGAGTAGATGGGACTTTGGCTTTGCATTTCGGCTTTCTTGTAGAGAAAAAACAAACAATAAAATTCACACAAATGTGAAATGCAGAGGCTTCTTTGAAATGACACAGCTTTCAAACACTAAAAATACTTTTTTTTTTTTAACAGAAAGAATGGCTAGGACTTCGGGTACTCCTTAGCACCAAACTTGTATATAGCTTGACATGCATATTGAGAACATAACAAAAAGGCCTTTTGAGTTTAAGGCATTTTTTGCCAGATTGGTTCCTGATCTGGTTCTCTTTTCAGCTGAGATGGATTTTGATGTCGGAATAGCAGGAGAAAAGCCTGGAGTGGAAGTTGCTTCCATTCTCACAGCTTGAATGCGCATTACATTGCAGCTTCAGAAAGGGGCAAAAATGCCTTAGTTTTCAAGCCTTAGTTTGTAACTGGTTTCTGTTTGGAATATTCACATTCCTTCTTCCCACTTCATTAAGCAAAACAGATATTGGAAGAAACCCAAAACAAGCAACGCTTGAGTAGACCACAAACTCTTGGCAAATCTTTAGCTAGAAAGAGCTCTGTCATTTTTAAGAAGATGGCAAGACCCAGCTCTCTGGCACAACTTTTCATGTAGTTTGAAGCTTGGTTAATATCTGTTCTGAGGGCACTGCTGGGGACAACTCTTGGCAGGTACAGGTAACTCACAGCAACTAAATGGTAGCACAGACACAAGCTGCTGCCTGGCTGTACTTGCCTCATGAATGACTTCTCTATTGAGCAACCACCAACACCTATTGCTGCCACTAAGCCTCTTCTCAGATAATGTAAGCAAATCAAATGAAATCTGCTATAACAGTAGAGTTCTTAATTATTTGTGCAAACTTTTTCACTGTTGGAGTTATCTGTCAGGTTAGTTGGTCAGGTGACCCATGTTCAAAAGTGAATACAGTTCTTCAGTATACACCACCACCTCGTGGCCAGATGCCTGAAACTCCTATAATACATTAAGGCACTTGAATTGTAAAAGCATCTGAAACAAAAAACGTGGAGAAATCCTCAGCAAACTACTGACTTTGAAACTCAAGACTTAGACAGATTTCCCCTTTCTTATTTCCATCTTGAGAAAGTAAACCTGAATCAAGAAATCTGAATGTGCCTTCCCCAGTGTATTACTTCCTATAGCTCAAGTGAAAAGCAATTTCAAACGCATCCTCATATTTACTTTAACCAAGGTGCAAGCATCAAGTTATACGAGAAATGAAAATAAAAAACATAGCTTTCAGAGTATTTTGTTGTGTATTTTACAGTCTTAGTTACTGTAGTGGACAATCTAAAAAGACGGGCAAATAACAAAGGACAGAAGAATAGGAAGAGCAAAGAGGAGACCTAGAAAAGCTAGGCAGAACAAAAGTCAGTTAAAGACAATACTGTCTCGTGAAACACTAAGATGACTTACCTGTATATATTAATTCTTTATATCTTTATTAGGTTGATTTGCCAAGCAAGATCTTAAATTGTTTTGTCGCTCCAAAGACTCAAAGTCTACATGAAGCAACAGATAATTATGAATGTGTACACTGAATGAGTTATCTGTCAAAGCAGTGTAGAGGTTCTGTTTGGTGTCCCCCTTCTACATGTTTAGTGTTCGAAAGACTCACCAAAAGTTGTACCATCTTCACCCATAATGCACTTCATGGAGGTGATGATTTGCTCTACAACAGGAGGTGACAACGATGTTGCATACACAGCACTGTGAGAGTACGTCCTGAGGTAATCAATCAGCTCCTAGTAAAACACAAGAGGCCATCAGACATTGCTTTCCCAGCACTCAAGAGAAATGCTTTAACCACACAGTAAAATGAGCCACTACTACAACGAACCTCTTCCAGAATGTCCTAGAAGAGAACAGGTCACTCAAGGATTTATTTTATAAGTAATAAGCAGTTGAAGTGCAAACAGTAGACACATGACAACCCATAATTATGTCACAGAGCAAGAATATCCATTGATCAAAAACAAATGTCTATGACAGACTTGTTTAGCTAACAATACCAGCATTAGATTGCGAGAAGGTGTTTGCATTACTCAAGCTGTGTGCAAGGCCATGTTTCAAGAGTGTTTATTGTAACAGTGGGAATATAAAACAAGTGAAATAGTAGGGAGCAGGATCTATGAGTACTTGCGTATCATGCTCAATATAATTGTTTCCCCACAAGTCACCAAACAGGGCACAGGTCACAAAATACTTTCTCCTATTTACCAGCACAATATAAATTACATCTCCTGCTTTATTTAAGAGTGCAGGAACCTCAGACTACCACTCCTGCACTTCCCAGATAAATGCACCTTCTAGATTTGTTGGAGGATAAACACAGGTCATATGGGAACAAAGTACAAACATACCATAGATCTAGGCTGCTTGTTGTTTAACTGTAACAAAACCTCTGTAATAGCTAGACCACTCCCGTGAAGTATCATAAAAAACAGTACAAATGCCAGGACAGATTCTGCCATCATAAAATTAATAAGGTTGATAGCATAATAACTGTTATAGCATAATAACTGAACGTATTATAAAAATGTGGAAATACTCCATTTCGTATTGCTGTCTGCATGGAATTGGAGTTAAATAAAAGGAAGTTGTAAAGGGATTTTGAAAAAAAAACAGGTAGGAAGATTTAAGGCCTCTTATTTCTGAAGCAATCTCTTAAACACAGTTCCTAAAATACAGCCATGAAGGACTCCTGGCTGCTTCACTTTACACCAAGGGAGTTAATCCCACTGGCTCACTGCCTTGGAAAAAGAATAATATGGTGCTTTGTTCTGGGGAAGATGTCAGAGTCATTTTAGTCCAACTGCAGTAAACTATTAAAGAGGAGCATCTGCAAGTCCCATATCCATTTGGATGGACTAAAGTAATTGTCACTATTAGCATCTAAAAAATTACTGTCCTGAAAGGGAAATGGTAGAGGACATAAGAAATGGCAAGGATAAGAAAGGGGACACATCTAGCAGTGTACACAACCCCTCGCAAAAGGAGGAGTTTGACAACTGGCAACACTTTCTAGCAGAACGTGACTATAGAGGAGGATCCAAAAGCAGTGTCTTTTTCATAAGGAAACTGTTCAAATCCAGAGGGAACCAAATCCACCAGGCTGAGCTAAGAAGGGGATTTTCCACCAGATGAGCTGAAGAACTTTAGCTTCTGGCATTCTTCCTGCTAGCCTCATTAGAAGTAATGTTGAGAAATCCCTGCTTCCTGGTTCCTAACACTTCCTAAAAAGAATTTACACCCCGATTGAACGTTCTGCAAACTGAGCTCATCACTGACCACGTGGGATCTATAAAATAAAGGCATTTTATTAGCCTCTTCCGCATTGCAGTCTTTCACTATAGTAGACAGCATGTAAAATTATGAAACAAATGGATGGTCATGGCAACTTGAGAAAGAAATCAATGTTGAAATGCTTAGTGAAGCAATCCACCATCAGCCTGAAACAGCCAGGACATTTCCAGCGTTTTACCTTCTTGCCCCCAATGTATCCTCCAGCAGCTCCAAAGCTTTTGGTGAATGTCCCCATCATAACATCCACATCTTCAGGATTGAGTCCAAAATAATCCACTACACCCCGGCCATTGGGACCCAGGGCACCTATACTGTGAGCCTCATCAAGGTACAGATAGGACTTGTACTTCTTCTTAAGGGCAATCACTTCAGGTAAACGGACTATGGATCCCTCCATACTGTTGAGAAACAGAAATTTATTTTAAGTTGATTTAATGGTTGGGACCTCTTTCTACAGCCCCAAATCACTAAACTTGCATTTTTTTTCCCCACTCTCATTAACTGTGATCACATAAGAATGGCTATACATGTTTTTATTCTGCAGAGAAATTAAAAATACATGCTCTTTGCACCTAGTGCCCAGGTAACTATATTCTACTAGTTTATTCAGTATGTCAGTATCCTAGAGAGGTTCAATGGTAGCAGCAACAGTAAGTTAGAGGCAAAGGAATGTGTTCAGTGATTATTTTATGAAGATAACCTTTTTACTTCCACCCTCATGTCAGTATTCTGATCTGCTGTCTTATTTACCTATTATTTTTAAGTCTAAGAGCTGCCTAGGATTTCAAAGACAACACTCCAAAACACCCCATTTTGTGCTGAAAGCCACCATGATTTAAACGCTTAACACAGCTAAACCTACTCATACTCCTACTCATTCAGAAAAAAACATTCAATTTGCGTAATTCCATCCACTAGCATCATCTAGTGAGCACAGAAAGAATGGAATGGACAAGCGAATTAAGATCTCAGCTCTGATATAAATAATCAGTTTAGATCAGCTTCTACAATCTGATCAAGATGTGGGCAACACTGTGACAACATCATGTGTAGCTACAGTATTAGCAACACAAAGTCCAGGATGTGAAATATATATACCTCAACTTAAATCTCACATGAGATTCATGAAATAACTATAAAGTGATTAACATTGTTTGATTTGACAAAGGAACTCAAATACTAAGCAACTAGATCTCATGGGGAGGGTCTTAGGAATATAAAGAATAGTTTGTACCTGTATATTCCTTCCACCAAGATAAGGATTTTTTTCCAGGGCCTCCGTGTACGAGGTTGCCCATGCACAATAGCATCTTTGAGCAGCTTCTCCAGGCTTTGCATATCTGCACCAGAAATTACTGTTAAATGGTACCAAACAGCTATTGGCTTGAACTTTGACTATGACTAAAGACAGCAATACCACAGAAACACAAATTGGTCCAGTGGGGAGGATGGACCATACATAAGTCAATAAGCATGAACTTCATCTAGCTGCAGGTCTATATATGAGATTAAAGGGAATGGGTGACTATGAACTGCAAAGAAGAATTTGACCATCCCGAGTTGAAAGTACAAAGCAGCAAGACAGGGGGAGGGTGAGAGGAAAAGAGGAAAAAAAGGCATTTAGTTGTTAGGAAGAGAGAAAGCAATTTATGGGGCAAGAGTGTCCTTGTGGATAGAAATAAGTCAAAGAAAAACAAGTTCAAGGATAATCAAAGAAAGATAAGTAGAAGATAGACCAAAGTGCAGAACAAGGAGAACTAGTGTACTTTTACATCACTTCTGTTTAGAAGCTGAAAAGACTACACATGTGGAACAGGAAAATATTAAAAAAACAGAAAGGGAGAAAAAAGGAAGAGCCAGCGTAGGGATGATGACAGTGCTCAGCATATCAGAAACTACATGGCAACTAACAGCACCTTCTGTCTAATCTGAAACCTTATTAACTTCAGCTAAAAACACTTCATATAATCCAAGGAGACCTGACAGAGTGATGCGTGCAAATACATACACCTGAAATCAATCCTGGAAAGGAGGGGGCAGGGGAAGCACTGAGGAAGGAATGGAGATGGGTGTAATCCAACCACAGTAGTTAAAATGTTGAGTAATAGATAGAAACACTAGGACATGAAAAAGAGCACGAGCAATCATGAAAAGATGATTGGTAAACTAGAGCAGGTGTAGCAGCAAGAGCAGCTTATGATCTAGAACTAGAGTAGGAATTAGAAAAATAGTTCAAGTTACTGTTGGAAGATAGATAGTGTTTCGGAAAAGATGAAGTCAACGGTCTCCAACATATCTCTCAAAGAAGAAAGGATGAAAGAAATGATGAGTTTAGTGCAGTTATAGAGAACATTAGAATAAAATACTTCTGCTCTAATCTCTCAAAGAAGGGAGGTCTGAGAACCAGGTCTGACCTTAATAAACAGGACAAACTGCAGAATGAGGTAAGAAAAAAATGAAAACAATTTCTAAGAACTGCATGAATGAAGCCAGTAACATCTCAGCGAAATGCAATGAATTAAAGCAGGATAGAATATAAAAAGGGGTAGTACTGAGAACACATGCAGCTTATTGCTTGCATTTGCCTTCTGATTCTGATGTGTAACTCCATTCTCTTTCAAAGATCCACGCCATCTATAAAGTTTCTAAAACATCCCATAGTCTCATCATTACTAGTTTGTATCCCATGCCCACAAACTATCTATTCCTCCATACAATACCAGAGCCTCTAAATCCCTCACAGAATGCATTTGTCACAGGTGTTCTCTAAATTGCTAGAACTGGACACAACATTCAGAAGTATGCTTAAACAAATGCAGAAGCTGAACACAAAGTTTTTATGATCTTGCCCAGCAATTAAGCAATGCTGCGATCAAGGCTAATGATAAACCAAAAAAATAAAGCATTACCAGTACACTCTACGCTTTAAGGAAAACTCTTCAAACAACAGAGAAAAAGAAGAACACAAAAGAAACAAGAAAAATAGTAGAAGATTCACTATCAAGTAGGACAAAGAAAAAAAAAGAATTACAGAAACCCAAGCTTTCCTATCTCCACCAGAGGTTTCAAAGCAAGTCATCATGATCTCAGAGAACGATAATATTAAAAGAGAAGCTAAAGAATGAAGGTAGTGGCTTTATGGATTAAGGAGAAGCCAGTACTTCTTTCACTAAGAACAGAAAGAACCTTATTTTTAAATCTGAGAATAGAATTATTCTAAATCTCTCCTTTGGAGAAGGCTGAAACTAGCAAAATGACAATTTTTAAGTATTCATTTCCAAAATACACAAAACAAGTAATCCAGTTAAATAAATCTATGCTTCACGACCTGGAACACCCTTTGTAACTACATTGTACGAACACATAGCTGTCAAGCTTAACATTTGTATTCTTAACGTTTTATCCTTTGGTGAAAAACTTCCCTAATTCCGCAAATTGTAATTTAGACCGCTACAAGACCGCATTACTATACACGTATGACATAGACTGTTAGATGAGTCTGTGCTGAGCTATCAAAGTATCAAGAAGCCATGCTAGAGCAATACTGCCCCTAAACTGCCAAAGAGCAAAATGTTCCTTTTCACATGCAGAGATGTAAGCCAGTACAGCTTCATGATAAAAGTGATACTAGTTGATACATGGGGAATTTTCAATCCACTATGATTAAACAGTATGTAGCAGCAGTCTTCTTAGCTTTCAGGTAACCAGCAATTGATTTCCTGCATGAAATTTTATTTCCAACTACTAGAAGATAAGACAGATATGATCCATAGCCCCTGCAGAAAGGCAGAGTCCACCGTTTTATACTTACTGTTGTGCTTAAAGATTCGAATAGTTGCTCCTGACAGTCTTGCTCCGAGCACTAGTGATGCATGATTCAGTTCATCACTCAAAATTAGACAGCCCTAAATTAGAAGGAGAAAAAGGAAGATATTAGAAAGGTTATGTTTTGTAGTCAAGCATACACCATTCAGATCTGAACTGCACATAAGTCATTTAAGAACAAAAAAAACACAAAAGAAATCCAACATAAATGTAGCTGGTTCAGGCAAGACTGCCAAAGAAACAATTTGCAGCCTTAGTACGGCAAATGAAAATACACTACTGTTATTACTTAAACAATTTCTTAAATTTCATTACCCAGAAAACCTGCAGCTGAGCATTCCTGAATGCTTTATGATGACTATTAGTACTCATCTTCCTACACAGCCAGGTAAAACAGGGAGCAGAGCAGCTTGCCACAGTTCACTTGGCAAGACTACAGCGGTGCTAAGAAACAAAATCCAGGGCAATGAGTTCCTAGGTTAATGACTTTATCACTAAGTTGCACTGTTTCTTACATTCAGAAGTAACCACTGCCTAAACCTGTGTTCAGAGTGGTTACAAAAAAAAACCCTAATTTTCTTTAATGCCCAGAATTATCAAGTACTTTGTAGACTGAGGTGATGTACAAGAGACAGTAACAGGAAAGCAGAAGTAAAGAGAAATTCCAAAGTTTTCTGAAGCCCTTAAAGATTACATTTATTATTTTTCCAAAAAAGGGAATATATATTCTTGAAAGGATATCTTAATTGGATATGTTTTCAGAGCAGCAACAATTACAGATCAATAGTTGATAAAATGCCTACAGCTACAGCTGATCAATGCCTACAAAACAGCTGATCAATGCCTAGAATTACAAAATGTGGCAGCACAGAGAACAGAAGTCTTTCCCAGGAATTGCATTAAATCTTAAGTGTTCCAACTGCTGTTACAAGAAAGGTTCACCCTGCATATTTTGGAGACTTTAACATATGCAGCATGGAAATCTCCAACTACTGTTTGCTCTTTGGCACAGGACAAGGGTATGCATACTACATCACAGGGTTTTGCTGTTAAACACAACTATAACAGCTGAATAAACCAGTACTAGCACCCTTCTTAAATGGTAAGTAGTAGGAAAAAAATTATAGATTAAGAAAAGGAGACGAGATTAATATTCTAGAAGAGGCTTCTCCACAAGTACCGATATGAGTGGTTGGTAGAGAAAGAAAATACAAGTTGTTGAGTAGCCCTTTTTTGGCCCTCTATAGCAGAAGGACATTCAATTAGACCAAAAATAAATAAAACTGAAGCAGAAGTAAAGAATCTAATAGTTCATGCTTCTCAAGAAAAGGCAAAGTATCAAAGAAATCACTGGTTCCGTACAGCAATAGCTGATGATCATACCTAAAACAGAGGAGTGATGCTACCACAATAAGGCTTTGGCTGCATTTATCAGCCAACTTACGTTTGAGAGAGTAGCTAGGTGACTATGACTAACACTGATTGGGGATTACACTACAGGTATCAAGACAAATACATGCTAGTGAAGATCCTATCACTTGTGTTCTACAAAGCAGAAATGAAAAAATGTGGCTTTTGCTTCAGTTACCACAAAGTGCTATAAAAATGAATTGTGGAACTCAGACCTGAGGACTTAATTTCAAACTGACTATACACGGAAGGTAATTTGGTTGCTTTCTTAACAACCAAAGCAAGATCCTTCAAGCACCGTTGCTTTACCTCTGCTATCTAGCCTCTGTCAGTCCCAAGCTATGATGCAAAGCTCTGTGCTAAAGGCAGTACAGTATGCTATTACTAGCTAGTTACTCTAACAAGATTAATGACACTTACTTCAAATTAGGCAAGTTTTGTAGCCTAGCATTCCCTCACAATTTAATGACTTCTGACTATATAATCCTTAAGTCCCACATTATCTGTTGTCTACACTCAGTGTACTTGGCAGTGACTGTACGAGGCAGCTGACAACTTGGCTGTTTACAGTGAGTGGGTCTCCTGCTGAAGACCACCAGGTGCAGAAAGGCCTGGTTTTAGTGATGCTTTACCAGTGCTGAAATACAACTTCCAATGTATACCAATTATACCTCTTTTCAACATCTGCTTAGTAGAAGCTACTGTTGACAGGGCATAGTGAACAAAGCCTGGGTGATGCTGATGAAACTTTTGAGTTCTTTTTGTTGACCAGATTACGGGGGTTGAGTCGAATCCTAGAATTGTCAAGTCATATTTGTTGCTATTAAGAGTGGATTACATAGCAACATAAACCACATATATAAGGATTCTAAAGATCAAAAACAGAACCCGTGGTCCAGTAACACATACACAAATAACTTTATTGCAATGGCTTGTGTTTTACACTAATTAGTAAGTTGTAATATAATTGCCCAGATAGGATTCAAATAATAATTAGTTTCAAGTTGTATTAGTGACTGTCAAAGAAACATCTCTTGGCTAAATGATGTTGTCATTACTGATTATATTTGTAATAAGTAATATGTAATAAACCTCCAAGAATTCATGTTCAAAGTAATTTTGTACCTCAAAAATCTATCTAGGGCATACAGAAAGACACAAACAGTCGTGAGATGACAGCCCAAGAGTTTAATCAAGCACAGGAGTCCCTCAGCTTTGTTTTGCTGACTAACAAAGCATTGAAAAAACAGGCTATGCACACCCAGCCAATCATGTGCTGGGTGGTGCCAGAACTCAATATTTGATTTATGTGAGTTTTTATTTGCAGACAATGAAGAAATCAAAATTGCAGCAAGGAGCAATGTTGGGCAGCCAAATGAAAAAGCATTTAGTGAATGTTCTAAACCATTAAATGGTTCATTTGATGGGAACTCTTTTCTTCAGAAGAGAACATTTTCTGTCTGGAGTATTCACTTGAGTATAAGGGCATTTCTAAGGTTATGAGGCAAAAACCTACTACTTTAAATAAAGTGCACAAAAACTGTGTAGGCTTATTACTAACAGTGCAGATTGTTGTAACCATCTGAGTATGAAAAGAGCTGGATTATTAAACATGCAAGTTATGTGCATGAAAACAGCTACAATACATACCTTGGTATTTACTGCGCAGATTCTTTTAGTGATTGTAAAAACCAGTTAAAGTTCAAATGTGACAGCTAAAGAGCTGAGTGAGGTGTCTCAAGGAAATTCTGATACGCTATTTAAGATGCAGCGGGATCCACACACGCAAAAAGAAGGGTTGACTAACTGTGATAATCGGCAATTTCTCACTTAGAACACAACACACAGGCAGTCAGAGGTATGCTTATGTAGACTTCTAAATCCAAAAGTTCTCACAGAGATTATGTATCATTTTTCTGTCCAAGAGAAATCAGGGAGATGTAGGAAGACAAGAAGCAGCAAAAACCAAGTAAAAGACATAAGGATACATTTTTAAAAAACAGCCTTGGGGAGACATTTCACTCCAGAAAAGACTAAATTTGAAACACTCTCAGGCATCACTTTGAAAATAAATAATTTTTATAAAATCAGTGGAAATCTGGTATTTAAAACATAACAGACCAAGAGAAAAAGGGCATTAAGTAGACACTGCTGCTTCAGTTACAGATAACATGAAAAGTAGGAAGACACTAAAGCTAGTCAAAAAGAGAATCACCAGGAGGAAACACTGCTGTGAAGAACAAATGCAGCAAATTCATAATCCCAGAAAGTGATTTCAGAAAAGAAGAATAAGTGGAATAAAGGAAAAAGTAATTCACCACAGAGGAACAAATAGGTTTGTAATGCAAGGCTAGCAGTAAACCATCTTCAAAAAGATATAGTTCCAGTACTTGCATTATTTTGCTCAATATAGCAGCTAAGAGAACATGTATTTTGCACCAGAAGATACAAAGAACTCTGTTCCATTTCATTTTCCAGTAACTTTAAAACTAGTTTGAGATGCAAGACACTCAGGCTGTATTGTGTACTGTTTTATGGGGCACACAGTAGATATAATCAGTGTTCCAATTTCGCATTATTTCTCTTGAATAGCTTTTCTAGGAGAATTTAGCTCCTTCAATGTAAGGATTTTTCAGATGTCACTTGAACAATAAATCCTATATGTACCAACATGCAGTTTGGCTCTTCTGTGTGCCTCAAGACAGTCACCTCTGAAGTGTCTGAAGAGCATCAAAATGCCTTCAGTCAATCAGCCACCATTTCATATACTAATGAGTAGCCTGAGGAAGCAAGCCTTAACATGCTATGCTTTCTCCTAGAAAGAGGAGATCTAAAGTGCTACCATTTCCTAGGATGCTGTTGCCCAAAACATTTTTGCAAAGGTCAGTGACGTGTACTGTGACCTATAGTTTCCACAGAAAATTTCTGCAAGGGCTTGCACTGAAGAATAAAATAAACAAATAGCTTTTAGAAAACTGGACCATTATGGTCTTCATTAGCCATGCTTTTACTAGTAACTTGAGCCATACCTTGCCAACTAAAGCAGGAATGTTCATAGAGTTGGTTGCAAACCCCATTCCGTATGCCATTGCAGATTCCACACCTAGAAATCTGGCAACTAGCTTTTCCAGCTCCTCATGTTTGTCCAAGTTTCCTGCACATAAAACAAATTCAGAGTGAGAAGCTTTCACTACTGCTGTATTCTACAAGAAGTATTTTCATCAACCAGTATGTGGTTTTGAATAAAGACTGTACAGGAACACTAAAAAAACTACAAGCGCACACACATCAGAAAAAAAAAAAAGCAAATAAACAGCAGTCCTGTATAAACTAAACCCAGCAAGTCATCTCCACTGAAGTTATGACTTTTTTATTGCTTAGTCTGAAGTTCAAGAGCTGGAACAAGTAAGGCTTAAAAGACTTGAGATCAAATTTAAAGACTTAGAAACATACAGTCAGGAAGCATCCTATCTTACTCCAACTTACCCATCTCCTGCCTACTGCTGCACACCCCAGCTCCATACTGGGACAGAACTTTAGCTGCTGCTTGTTGGCAAGTCCCATTGTTCTGTGCAAATCCAAGGTAGTTGTAGGAACCCATATTAATAATGCCCTTTATCACTTTCCCTGTATACCTGTGTTTTAAAAACATCACAAGTTAGGACATTCACAATTGTAAAACTAACTACACCAGAAGATTCTTATTCCTGTTTCCTAGAACTAAACATATAAAAAGTCAATAGAACCAACAGCATTTTTTTTTCCAGTGTTGACCGTCATTATGAAACTGAAATTATCAGTGAGAAAGATGTTCTCCCTTTCTTGTGGTCTCAAACTAAAAGTGGAAGTTCCCACAACAGTTTACACATTAAGAGGCATTTATGCTATTGTATCTAGCATTGCTTGAGGCTTCTCAAACTTGTTGTTTCTCTGACATGTCCCCTTCATCGTCCCAGAAACATACAACTTTCTTCCCGATTACAAAATATGATCTCTAGATCAATTAACTTGGCAGCCCCTCAAGCAGGATATCCTCTAACTGCAGAAAGGAAACACATCTGGCACTGCTGTGCTAATGCTACGTGACAAGGAGATTAAGGAAGAAGTTTACTGGAAAAGAGTTTTAATTATTTTCCTCCTGAAAGCTAAGGAGAGACACAACTAGTTTCACCGAATACGATGCTGCAAACCTCTTCACACAAACCTTGTGGTATGTCACTTCCAATTCGTAAAAACAAAACAAAACAAACAAACAGAAAAAACACCCTGTCCTTAAGCTTCTGGTTTTGTTTCCTCAGTCTATTTCAGTTCTGACTCAAATCAATCATGCTAAATTCAGTTTCAGCAGCAACATTTAAATCAAGTATCTGGATGGATTCTAAACCAGCACAAGAAATCACAAGTAGTAATGCAATCCAAAGTATCTATCCACTCCAGGTTCTGGTCATCACACACAAAGACATTAATTTTACTATAGGAGCAGGCCAATGAAATCTGAGCACAGTCAGTTTTATCAATAGGTGTTAATATCAAAAGATTATATAAAAATAATCTTGGTGGCCAGATGTGGTTCAAAACAACCAAATTATTTAATTCAAGCCAGTGGATAACACAAACATAATTCCCTGCTCCTTTAACCTCACAGCCTTTAACATGCTTGTATAGACTCTCTAGTTAAAAATAACTGTTGGAAGCCTTTTCTTCCATTTTAACTCACGTGAACGTCCAGTTATAGTCATGAGAAACTCTTTCCATCATGTCCACTTTGGCCCCCGGCACACTGCAGATTGGACGGTTCCAGCTGTCTCGAATGCGCATGTAGAGGTTTCTGGTGTAGAAATTTTCAAAGTCTTGGTACAACGGGACAAAGTCCTGAAACACATCAAAAGCACTCAAAGTAAAAGGAAAGAATATATCACAGCAAATCAGAAATAAGAGGAATAAATTATTTTCTGAAACAACAAGCGCAATTTGTAAAATGAAAGGTCAAGAAAACACAGGAGAAAGGTAAGAGCTTTTCACTAAGCTCCTGAAACCAATTCCACCCAAAGCATTTTAAATACAGTATTATTACTTCTGCAAGTACATACCAGCACAAAATTACTTGAAGGTGATACAGCAGCAAAACAAAGACAGCAACTGAAGAGATTCAAGTAGTGGCGCAAAGTCTATCTGCTAAATGCGATTTTCAATTTTTTTCAATCTGCAAATCCCCAAAGATTCCCCAAGGATTCTGCCCCCAAGGTTTCTTCAACAGTAGGTGTTTATTTATATATAACAAATAAAATACTCAGTGAAGAACAGGCATGCTTTTCCTAAGTACTTTTCATCAAACCTTAGCAGCTCATATCATCTAAAAGCCATCAACCACAACTAGGAAAAAAAAAAAACAAAACAACTTTCATAGCAATAGGTCATGCCTCAAGGTGTAAAGCCTCAAAAATTCTGATGTATTGGTGAGAGAGTGCTGAAAGCAATACAGAAACTGAGCTGGAAGGTCCTAATGATGCAACGAGGTCTTGTTCTCTGAACTTGACTGCGACTTGAAATCCCTTGGCTCTCGTTCCAGCTGTTATCAACCTGATGGCCAACTTTGTTGGCTAGTCAAGGAGAGAATCTACCTGGAAATCTGCAAAAACCCACTTTGTGGGATGCACAGCTGTATAATCTTTACAGGAGACTTGTATTCAGCCTTCAGAATTAAGTAGAGCAAGGGAATATGCAATTGTTTTTTTTGCACCAGACAGTACGCATTGCATTCCTGAATACACGATGACTTAAAACTGAGGTACTCTGCTATATTTTATTTCATACATAAGAAATGCATTTAAAACAGCAGCATTACTGTTATTAGAGTTCATTCGCAGAGCTTACCACATTTTTTTAGCACAGAATCCGAACTCTTAAGCTACCTTACGGCACCTCTGTTCATCACAGCTTATCATCAAGCAAGTCCAACAGGATTTCTTTGTATGAGCATTTCCTGAGTTCTAGCTTCCCTTCCAACATTTTTCAGGAAAACTAAGTGACTGTCTTGAATGGATAACACACAGAAACGTCAAACTATGTGTGACAAGTGCAAGGACATCTGAGCATTCAAGAACATGTTTTTCTGGCCTACTTAAAACGCTCCAAAGTCCTAAGATTCCATTATTACTTTTCAATTAAAGGGAAGTTTGACATTCAGTGGCAGTAAGAATGCATAATTAATTTCCTACTGTCACAAAAACATGCCTTTGTAAAAATCTATAAAAGGAAAAAGTAGATTTCATGACAGGGGTAAAAGCCAGCATCACATTTCTTCCTGTTTTTCACAATAGAAATGAAAACATGGAGAGAGGCATTTTATTTTAGGTGACAGGATAGGCAAGATAGAATATCTGTCTGACCAAATGCTAGTACTAGCCTGACATTTATACCACTGAAGCAGAACTGGGAGTATTTATGCCAGTTTTTTAAAATAATATCTCGAACAAATGAGCACTGACAAGCTTTTATGTGCAATGCTCAACTGAAGGAAGAGGACTTTCTTTCCTTTACCTTCCACATTTAATGATTTCACAGCTTTCAGCTTAGAGTAAAAGAACCATCTAGGTCCACCTCTTAGCATCCTCCTACCAGAAGCTGCACAGGAAAGACAGAGAGAGCCCCAAAGAACTAACTCCCAAGTAGACACAGCTGCACTCAACTCCCCCTCTGCTTTGCCTGTGCATAATGACATGCCCAAAAGGCACAAAGATGCTCATTTCCATCATTTCAATTATGGAAAAACAAACCAAATTTAGCCAGTGGTCTCTCCTCCAGGGAATCACAAGCATATCATTTCTCAAATGAAGGCGTCATTTCTATGAGCTAAGGTACACCAAAGGGCTATTACTTCTTCCATGTTCCTTTACTTTACAATTTGACGTTATTTCACGCCACATCTTCTCTGAAGGTCCTCTGTCAAATGAACTTAACAGAAACAAAGTTGTGTTTTTGCAGTAGAGAACTAATTTTCTGTATTCCAAGGTAGTTGTGTAGTCATAATAAGGAGAAATGCTAAGTAGATAAGTGGACAGGAGAAGGCCTCACTGTTCCAAAATAAGATAGAAGCTTGAGAAAAACAGGATGAGCAGTGTGAGAATGGTAAAACAAAGATCACAAGTTCTCAAAACATAAGAAAGGAGAAATTAAAGGGTAGAAAAAAAAGAAAAATTGTACATCTATGGTATAGAAAAGCATCGAGTAGCTTGTGAACCTGTAGTACTCAGCCAATGAGGAAACAGGGGAGGTGATCAGGCGTCGGGTAATAGGGAATAAAGGTTATGATTTGTTTCCTAAAATGCACTGCTGATTGACAGGACGCCCGCCATTGCAATCGCAAATAAAATAGCTTCACAGAAGATCCTGTCTGAAGAAAATTATTTGAGATGTTTCTCACAGAGATAGCTAGTCAGCTGAAGGAGTTGTAATCCTACAGAAAGTCATTCATTTTCTGAAGTAGCTACACAGCTCTATCCTTCCTCACCTGCAGCATCTCACTGGCCCAGGCAGAAGGTTAGTTTCAAGCCTGAACCACTAAAAAAACTTGGCCACTTTTACAATGGAGAAAAACACCTTGGTATTGACAAACACATCTACGAGAAGCTACATAGCTACTGTACTCTACTACAGAGTACTGCTGTGCATGACAGTATTTGAGGCAGTAGAGTGAGATCCTGACTCATGACACAGAATCCAAATAGTTACCCACAAGCGTCAAACTCTGTTACAGCATTTTATAGGGGTGGGGGAAGCAAGGAGCTCAAAAAGAAACTGGCACATAAACTGATCAATACTTGAGGGATTTCAACTTATTACATCTACTTATAATCTACTGAAACACTTTAACCATTTTCAGCTTTTCTCAGAGACCACCCTTGCTTGACAATTCGGCTTTGCAGTAGTTATTCAAGCACACTAACTGTGTGACCCAGGAAATCAACTGAAACTTCAGCCCAGGTTCCTGGCTAGGAGTGGAGGCTGGAGGTGAGTCACTGTACTAACTGCAGCAGGTATGCCTGGGCTGATACAGTCCAATCTCACCTCAGAATTCTGATCAGATAAAGTGTGCTTTATTTTGAAAGCCAGGCTGACAAAGCAGGAAGAGTAACAAGCTCAGCTGGTGAGATAAAGATGATCACCCACAACAGGTTGACACCACTGAAAGAGATATAATGCAAGTAGGATCTTACAAGCCAACAGCGTAACTTGAAATTGATTTAACTGTGAAGTAAGAGTTTGCTAAATCCCAGATTATCCTAAGGAAAAAAGTCTCTTGAAACTCAACAGAAATTTGAGGAGTAAGTTATGGGTAAGGGAACTCATGTCTAATACAGGATACTAGCCTTACTTTTTGGGGGTACCAGGGAAGCACTAATTATAGCAATGTGCTTTACTTGAGGCATCAGCTTAATGTCTGCCCCTTTGTATATCCTCCCCTTCACCCCCAGCAATAAACCACTCCCAGTTAGCTCTTTTAAGAGGGTTCCTTGGAATAGGATAAACGGGAAGTGCCATTTTGGCATAAAGCAAAACTGAATTACCTGTTCCCTCAATAATCCTAGCCCCACGCAGCTGAGAACACAAAAAAGGGAGGCAACAGGGACACTGCATCTTTGCAAATCACTGTAGGCTTTCAACTACAGCTAACAAACAGTAATGAACTGTCTGTATGCTTCTTCTACAGCTACTTTTCAGAAACAAGTTTGGACTCTGAGAATCCTCTTTCGGAGCTGGCACACAGGGTCAGATGGTTTGCCTGCTGTTTGTTTTGGTGGGGCATTCCAGAGAGAGAGCAGCAAGGAGAATAGCACAAAGGCCAGCTGAGTTCTGCATGGAAATCAAATATTTTCAAAATTTTCAACTAAGAAAAAAACAATTTGGGAAGGCTCTATGGGATCTATCAATCCATACTGTTTCAAATGTTTGGCATTTGTAACTACAGTGCTTTATTGCAACAGTGTCCTAGCTGCTCTGCTGGAAGCAATCACTGCTCCATTTACATGATCTTTGGAGCTTATTGTTATTTGTTCAATTGAGTTCTCATCCTACTTCCAATTCATCAGTCTTTGTAGCCAAAAAAGATATCAGCCTTAGGTGGAACTGCTTTAGTTGGAGGAAAAACATTCTAGGAGTGAGCCAATTCTTTGAGTAATCTTCCAAGTAGCCATCCACTCAAACAACTGCAAAGGATATACTGTTTCCAGATCAGGGAGCAAAAGGAACATTTTCTTCCATCTGAAGTGATAGGAACGTGGAGCTAAGAAATCCTCAACAGTTCTGTTCCTGTCAGTTGAAGCCTAGAACACATGCCACTTAAAGCAATGCCAGATGCAGAAACCTAAGTCCTAGTGATCTCCCAGAAGCCTGAAAGATACAGCAATTTCAAGAAAAAAAAAAGAAAAAAAGAGAGAAACGAGGGAAGAACAAAGTTCTCTCTTGCGGATGCAGCACCTTAGCACAGGTGATTTGTACACCCAAGATTTCATCATATTGTAAATTAATACTACAAATGAAGGTCATAATGAGGGCTTTGTACCATTAGCTTGGGGCATGGCAACATGCAAATGCAGTGATTATGTTGCTTTTATAGCCAGGTTCTCTCAGCATTGCACCTAAGCTAACAAATGGCGCTATGAGCACCAGCGAGGCTTATCTGCAGTTCACATAATGCATTCCCTGATAATACAAAACGAGCTCTGAGTGGAAGTCAAGTCGACACTTCCAACAAACTTCAGACTTCTAAAAGGAAGCAGAAATACTAGTTCTATCTCCTGCTACGTGAGTCAGGAAAACGTGGAGCAACAACTCTGGGTAGCCTTTGTATCCTCAGTGAGCCTACCGTGAGCTGTACGGGTGCTAAGACACCACCGAGCAAAGGACTCCAGCTTACTGCCCCTAAGATACTTGTTCACAGGAATCCCACTGAAGACCCCCAAATCATCCTCATTTAGATATTTGCTCCCATATACAACATATACAATGTAATCGGTAAGGAAACCAGACTGGGATAATTGTAGAAGTGGCTTTCATCCTACCTGTAAAACACTACGAGCACAGCAGGTGAGAAGGTTATGACTAAGCATTAGGTTGAACTGGATATGCATAAACAGACTCCAGGGTAATTGAGAACTGTTAATCTTTCCACTCACCCATGCCTAAAAGAGACTGATAATGTTTCTGACAGGATGTGCCACGTAACAGGGGGTTCCAGGAAAAGCCCAGCTGGATATGTTTTAAATGAAGCCAAAACCCATCAAAGACTAATTCCTGGAAATCCGTACTAGCAAAGCCTGTTCCTTTCTACATTTTTGTGTAGCATTGGTGAGAGATTATTTTTTCTAGAATCACTCATTGCAATGCGCTGCTCTCTAATAAGTAACAAGGAATTTACCCACTGTCAGAGACAGTCCCAAAACAAACCTGTTAGAAAGCCTATTCTTAAAATTAGTCCCATCCGCTTTCATTTTTCAGTTCTGGTAAACATGCTGTCAAGTGACCGTTTAAGGAAGGATTTGCTCTACTGAAACAAAGTACCTTCCAAAATATATAAAAACTGAAGGCTTTTTAAAAAATATTATTTTCAATACCACATTTTTCACCTAGGTTTACTCTATGCTGTCAACTGCAATCACTTCCAGCAATACACCACAGAAGGCTGACAAGCTTCAATTCCATGACTTTCGGGACCAGTTCTTTCAGCCCTGTATGAAATCCACCCTCACACTACGTAATTTAGTTCTACTCACACAAAACATCTTCACACACTGTTCATTCACAGTTACTCTCAATGGCTTTGCTTTGAATTCTTCACCTGCAAAGTAATTTAAGAATTATTTCAGAAAGCTAGAGCTAACTCTTTTGCCTGATACTTCAGAAAAACAATTAGCTAGCTCTTTAAAATTTATGTACAAAAAATGTTGCTTTTCACACAGAGGTTACAAATCTTCCCAAGAGTACTTCAGAGCAACTGCAGGGCTCCTTTAAATTACATGTATTTAAAAAAAAGTGTTTTTTTTTTTTATCATTTTATGCGTATTAGTATCTATTTCCTTACTAAAAGATAATTGGGCTGGCAAGCCAGCAGCTTGAGAGATTCAAATATTTGAAAATCACAAGAAACTGTTTCAAAACAAGTCATTGAGCACCCTCCTATACCAAAATAAAACCTGGCTCCCACACTAGATAAGCTGCAACAACTTGTTTGCAGGCAAACAAAGCTCAAAGCACCAAAGCATGAGGTTAGGTGCTGCAGGTTCTGGATCTCACATGATCAATTTGCTGTTTGTCCAATATTGGAAACAGCTGTTCCTACCTAAGCACTAGAAGCATGAGTTAGGGAAGTACACTACATGGGATTTCTTCCACACCTAAACTCTTCTATGCAGCATTTCCTATTTTTCACTCTGCTGCAGTATTCACTGTGCTACTCATGACACGCCACACACCAAAGAGATCCTTCAGATAAAAAGCGCCTCTCACTAGATCCATCCATGGAGATCCTACAGACAAAACAAAAACAGACACACGCAGCTCGTTCCTGCAAGCCATGATCCACAGACAAAGGGTTTCAATTCATCTGTCCAGGAGGTATGCTTGTTAAACAAAAGCCTTTCAGGAGAGGATGCAATACTAAAATTTCTTTATAAAGGAAAAAAGACTTTTTATTTTTTTTTTAGAACTAGGATAATCAGTTGCTAACAAACTGTGCCTTTATCACCTGTGACAGTCTTTATGGAGAGCCTCACATCAGTAATATATCCCCAAATTGCAACTGCTGCCCAAGATCTCCTCCTCATGACTGCTCCCACAGAAAAGGGTTACTGTAAGCAGTCTTGCACCTTACACATTTGTAAGACAACAAGCATTTAACCAAAATACAATAACTATCATATAGACTAACTGATCTAATTTACACCAACACTCCCAGCTGCCCCTTTCAAGCTCTCAGGTACCATGAGTATGAGCCAACATTTCAACTTTTATTCTGATATCCAGCCTTGGTATATTTCTGCAGCTGTTTACTCCTTTCTGTTTCTATTTCTAGTTTACACACAGAAAAACACAGTGTCTCAGCTGATATAAAACAAAGTAGCTGAAACAAATTTAAAGAACACATCAAGTTACAGAGCTTTAGCTAGCAATCCTTACTCAGATACTGTAACTGCTATAACAGATCAAGATTTTACTTCCTGATTCCATAAGTTAATTTTGGAAATAGTGTAAGTTTAACTTCCTGTACTTTTAATGAGTATGTAGTATCTATTCTTCATTACATTCCTATAAGGATGTTTCTGTTTTGGAATTAAGAGCCTTGCTATGAGTCAGCTGAATTCCACCTCATGGTAGTTACACAAAGAAGCTGCTGTGGAACAATTTTAGGCATCGGTTGCTTCACTGTATCTTAGCTGATCTACCATAATATAATGTCAACTTGACCCCTGTGCTGCCTCCAAAAGGAGGCTTGTCTTTTCTCCTCCACCCTCCTATCCATAGTTATCTGTTTGCATTCCTGACCTCCCTCCCCCCACACTTATTTTCTGACAGCCAACTGCTCGTGTGGCCACCCAGAGAACCAGAAACCAGCAAGCGAAAGTCAGACTGCCTTAAAGTTTGTAAGCCAGATCAGTTCCCCAAAGTGGCTGAGAAAACCAGAACCACAATGAGCAAGAGTAAGCCTATCCACTCCACTTCAGGAGCAAAGCTCACTGGTATTCACACTATGCTAAGAGGGCTCACACAGCATTAGCAGGAATTGCCTTTAAATGCAAGTTTAAATGGCAGCTTTTAGACTGCAACCTCAGTGGGGACTAGAGGCCTCTAAAAATGATTTTAGACAACATAAAATTATGTATCTCAGACTAACTGCTGGAGCTGGCAAGACCTTTTACCTGGTAACAGAAGCTCCCATTAATAGCTTTTTTTTTTTAATGCTATCATAGAACCAGGAGTCAGTACCTCTAATTACTTATTAGCTAACCTGCTTGCAGTGTCTTGGACCTCATGTGAATTTAAAAGCATCCAGCTTGTGCTCAGGTTCTTACACACAAGATTTTCTTTGCAACTACTCAAGCTAAAGAGAATTAATAGCATGCTTCCAAATCAAAACAGATGGCCACCAGAGCAGCATTAGAAAGCCTCCCACTGCTGTGAAGCTCAAGCCAGATCCTTCCAGTAGCACTTCTGTAGCTGCTGGTGCTGGCAGATCAGGTCTCTCTCTCCCTCAAACCCTTGTTTATGCTGCTCTCAGTTTGTTGATATAACTGTTGATACAGCTTTGCAGTGAAGCAGACAACATAACTGGTCCACCAAAAAATAACCCAGCTAAAAGAAAAATTGTTTTGTATAATCACACACCGGTAGTAGCATAACATATGGGGTATTTAGAAGACAAGGAAAACAGCAGAAAACCGAGCAATACTGCTCTACAAAGAAATTCTCAAACTATAGCCTCAGCCACACAATTTCCCACTAAACACTGGTGTCTCCCGGTGGTTACCTTTTGTTCTTCTCTTTCTATCGCGTTCTGACACTTCTCGATCTTCCATTGCCGCATGAAGTCTCGCAGATATCCAAAGAGAGTGAGAACACCATAGCCTACGTAGGTCAGCACAGCAACCAACATCGGTGTTTCTTCAAAAGCTTCATTGAAAGGCCGTTTGTATAATCCTCCGTTGTGCACAACATGATTTATCTGAAGTGAAAATGTAAACAGAGGTACCTGTGAGATACTCATTAACGACACATCAGAGGGGCATTTCTGAGCAGTCACTGATCGCTTCCAAGTTGTGCATTCCCCCTGCCCGTCTCAAAGCTCTTCTTGCTAGGTCCAGTTGTTATTAACAAACGCTATCAGCCCCCATACACTAGGTTGCTGTGACACAGCCTCCTCATCCACCAAGTTTTGATATAACTGAAGTCACAGAGCAGTGAGGCTTCCCAGACATACTGCAGAGAAAATACTAACAAAAACAAAACAAAACAAAACAAACAAACAAACAAACAAAAAAAAACAGAAATAGTAATGAATAGTTTTATTAAGCTAAACACTATATTCTCGGGGTTATGAAAACTGAAAAACTAACTGGACAATATCAAAGGAGACTCAACTTTAGAACCCCGAATTGCTGCAAGAAAACAAGTATCAACTGTGTCTCCATAGCCTTAGCCTAAAGATGCTGATGTAAATGCTGCACTTATCCATGTGGTGGACATGTCTCAGACAAAATGTCATTGTGTACAGGCTCCACATTGCATATATGTCAGCACCCAGAACAAAGAAGGGCTTTCTGTGCAAAGTACACACTACAAGTGTGTATGACTACAAGTCATCTTGTTACTTCAATACTACCTCCTGAAACTAAGAACTTGACCCATTGTATAATACATGTACATGGGCATCTCAAGTATCATTGCTATAACTTTATTTGTGACTATTACAGAAAATCTTTGCAACTACAAGGCTCTCTCAACATAACAATGGGGTGGGAAAAAATATCATAGTGTGAACTAGACTACTCATTCCAAGAAACAAGTTAAAAATCCAGATCTAAAAAGTTACTGGATCAAAACCAAGAAACCTTGCCCTAGATGCATGTTGCTGTGTGTATTTCAAAGTTATAGACTAGCTATCCCATCATAGAACAGCTGTGTGTGAAACAACACAGTCCAAGACATAAATCCCCTACTTCCAGCAAAGCTGGGAAGTCTTACTCCTTGCAGAACACATTGATTTATTTTTGCCAGTGCTACCTGGCAAAAGTCACAGCTTATTGGCATATAATTTTGTAACTTTATGGTGTCCAAATACATTATGAAGGGTATTGCCAGATGTGGATGGGAATAGCTGGAAGCCAAGATCAGCTTCAATAAATGCCTATATTAACAGCACGCTGGGAAGAGGGCTGGGACAAGGATTTGCCTAGGACACCGTTTGAATTTTTCTGGACTGTACTCAAATTGCAGTTCGTAGCCAAATGTAATAATATATTTTTTAAATATTATAGTCAAAGAAACATCAACACCTAAGGAAGAAGATAATCTTAAATATATCGAGAAAAGAACAGCAATGAGTGAGGGGGTGGGGGCCAGCAGGCAACCTAAGCTATTCTCCTACCACATGGGAAAGGAAGCCAGGGTTGTACAGAGTCTGTAACAGCTAGGAATCAATGAAAGAACACAAATAAAAGCCTAACCAGACACTGCATTATTTGAAAACCATCATCTGTTCATCCCAGATGCTGAAGCAAGTCTGCATTTCAAGCCTGGTGCATAGTTTTCCAGAAGCAAGGGCCTTCTCGTAAGATACAATTACGCTATAGCTATGCAGTCAAGAATTGAGCAATGAACTTGAACACCACCTTTCCCCCAAAACTCACTTCTGCCTCTTCCCTTTGCCAGCACACACCGAGACAGCAGCAGGGCAACATCAAGTTTCAATCCCAGTTCAGTCACTGGGGTTGTGCAGGCTTTGGAATTGGACATGCGTGGAAACAATACAGCAGACACCACAGGAGCATCTTTTAGCAGCAGCATTTGTGCCAGATGTAAATAACTAAATAACTAAAAATAACTGAAGTGCTTTGAGGCAGGGTTTAATACTCAAGTGTCTTTAAAACCATACTGCCTACAGTGGTGGCTGAAGTTCAAAATTTTCAAACAGGTGCGGGAACCACCAGGCTTACCACATGTCAGCTAAGACAAAGACAGCTTAAAGGTGTTTAATCAAGGCCACAGCTTCATAATATGCCTTCCTCGGGAACAATGCCAACCAAAGGATCTCCCCTGTCCCACTCGCTTCCACCTTGAGCCATCTGCAATTCTCTCTGCCTTGCACAACTAAGGCTAATCTGATTTTTAGCATAGCATCCCTCCAGCACTGACCTGATCCAGGCTGGAAATACAATGACTTGCAGAGGGCTATTTTTTATACCCAAGCAATCTTCAGGCCACGAGCTCATTCAACAGCTCTCAGCAAACAAGAATCAACAGCTGTTAGAGGAACAGGAAGGGCAGAAGCAACACAACAACCAACAGCCTTGGTGACACAACACTGCAGAGGAAAACTGATGAAAGCTTTCTCTTCACTGTTACTCTCAAGATCCCTCAACTGTATCGCTACGGCCCCAATTCACGAAGCCGGAGAATTTTTACTGCATCCAGACCTGAGAAAGATCACGCAGCAAAGCTCTGAGTTACTACAGTCTCACAGCTTGATGAATTGCAGACAAATTTGGATTCCTCACACTGCCAGACTAGGCTGCGAACAGCAGCTGCTCGGAGGAGACATATGACATGTCTACTACCTGTGGCTGTCTATGAGGAGCTGAGTTCTGGATACACAGACAACCAAACGGTAGTGACTACTTCTCTAATTACTTAGCATCTAATAAAGATCACATCAAGGCTTCTAATGTCTTTTCCAGGTGAACTTCCACTTACATGTAAGAGATGAAAGGTTATAACCTAAGGGTATGCATCTGAGGTTAACTAATACCATAAAATAGCTACTAGAGAAAATAACAAAATACAGTTTTAATCAGAAAAAAGTATAACTTTTTCCAGTTCTTTAGAGGCACCTCTGCTTGTGGAAAATGCTAATACTACACAAGTTGTTCTATCCTGTCAAAAGCAACATTTAACTGAGAAAGACTCTTTTGGGAATATCTCTGTTGATTCAACACAAACTCAAATCTATTTCACCTCTTGGTGTTGTTTTTTTTTTTCCACCAGTGTGCTTGTACATCCTTGTACTCTTGTGTCAGCTACTAGATAAACTGGGAAACATCTGTGCTATCATATCTAAATTAAATGTTAAAGAAACATTCTGAATGCAATTATGTGGACTCTTCATGAAGCATACAGGTACCATACGTACACTGGAACTGCCTGTAGAGGAGATGTTCATAGCCACGTTTCAGGTACAAGCCTATCTGTTCAAGAGCGCTTTAGAAGTCTGTGTTAGCCTTCAAAAGCTTACATGCTACGAGCTCCAAGTCTGCTGCAAAGGTGAAGATACTCAGTTTCAGAGACCAAGAGAAAAGATGGTATAACTTAGTTTCAGAAAAAAAAAAAAAAAAGTTGCCAGATTAAGACTTTTATGGCTTCAGCAAACAAACCTTATCATAGCAAAGCAAACCATGACCTTTGAGCAAGAACATACTGCGCATTTAAGTGGAGATGACTAAGTCAGAGATCGTCTAAGCGTGTGGTTCAGAAAAGCAGGTGTATGCTCACATAAATCGGTATTTCCTAGGGTAACACTGCCCAGAACATACGTACACCAAAGAGCACCATCCCATTCAGAAACTCAACTGCAAGAGAAAAATCAGAGCACTGGCCAGATGGTCAAGGAAGGTAGCAGAGCAAAGGCATCCCAAATCAGCTGCAGGTAATGCCTGTGCTGCTCCAAGCTTTGTGGGGAAACAAATGCCAGGAAACAATATTATTGCCAACAATTACTGAGGAGCAGCATCATGTAGCTACTGCCAGAAAGGATTGCATTTGTGGTCTAAGCAGAACACTTCAGTGCACTTAATAATCATCATCTCCCCAGTCTGCTGACAAACAGTTCCAACTCACAAGGCAAGACAAAACTCACTTCAGATCTGGTTCACCCTACAAATAGAGTCCCTGCAAGCAGTGGGACAGTATCTCTGGTACACAGGGTGGGATCGTGGCTGTGCACATGCGGCACAAGTACACCTAAACTCATCGTCTTGCCCAACTACTGCACGAAGCTGTGCATTAAACAGCCTCCAGACACCATCAGATCTTGCAGTGCCTTCAGCCTGGGGATCAAGCTGGGAATCAGATTCCAGCTCCACACAGACAAAAAAGGATTTTCTGCCTATCTCAAGTTATTCAAATTCTTTTATGACAAGTATGAAAATATCACGTGCAATAATCCTACAGCACTATCTCTTGCAGTTACCTTAGCATGATTACAGGCCATCTGACATCAGGGACAGAACGGTGTCACCTACACCAGCATTCTCATTTAGCCACCCCACCCAGCATAAATTCACAGCTCGATGTGTAGCTAATCACAAGCTTCACCAATTACAACCTCCGCTATCTTACTAGATGTGTAGACAACTCTAACAGTTACCAGGGTTATGAGAAAAATGCAAACAATGGAAAAGCAATTAACAGAAAATTTGTTTTTACTTGTGCCTTGCACTCATTTCCTTCATCCAGCTTTGGTTAGGTCTTCAGAGAAGGAGCACCATACCTCACCCTGTCATGGATTTACAAAGTGGGTATAAGGAATCCAGCAGATACAGACTTCAGCATTATACTCCCACTGCCAGCAGCCACAAAGCTGGCGTTATTCTGAGCCTGACTTTGTGCTCATTAAAAGCGCCTTTCTGAAAGCCAACAGGAAAAAGGGGTTTCAGTGTATTTGTTATACCTGCGTCAGCAGCCAGCTCGGCTGGGAGCTAACTCTGAACGGAGCCCACACAGGACCAGGGGGTAGATGCACGGGAGCGCCCAGAAGCCAAGCACTCAGACCGAGGGCAGCTCACCGTGCTGAACCTCCAGGAGCATTGCAGCAGCTCTGCGAGGAGACAAAAGCCTCGTGTAAACACAGAACTGTACGTGGACACTACGGCAGACCACAGGAACAGGATTTACTCAAGGAATCTTTTACACGAAGTTGCCTATTAAAAGCATCTGCCAAGCTAAATATCTCGTAGAGCAGGCACATACTTCAGGGAGAGCAGATGTCACCAGTGCAGCATGCAGGAAGAGTGACGGTTATGCTGCTAACCTGGGAAAACCACAACATGCCGTGTTAAGAAGACTTCTATTTCCTGCTGCAAGGAAAAACAGTCTGATGAACCTGGCAGACTGGATGTAAATACCTTAGAAGGTGTATTTATACTGGAATGCGACTTCGCACAATCCTTACTAAAATTTAGTAGCTTCTCATTAACACACACCACACACTGCAGGATTTTTACTAGCAGGCTTACAGCTTCTGTTTTTAGATGCATGATCTGGAATACTGCTTCCAAGTGTTGATTGCTTTTTTGTCAAAGATTCCTGCCAACTACAGGGAACACGTGGAAAAACAACGAATGCACCTCTCCTCCAGGATGCATCTCTGCTGTCAAAAGCAGTCACGTTTATTATAAAGAATTAAGAGAATCAAACGCTAAGGAAAGTACAGCATTAAGTAATCACTCCCCACAGGCAGCTACATCTAAGCTATCACTGTATTCCATGATAACTTTTTCCTGTCACCTCCAGTCCCTTTTCTTGTGCTGCTTTGTTCTTCGACTTCAGATCTCAAACTGCTGCACGGGTAAAAACACTAAAATGTATTCGCTACCAAAATTAGAAGGCACTGCTCTGCAACACATTTTAACCCTTCAAATAAAGTCCCAGGAGGGAAACTTGTTTTACAGAACAGACTTCACCATTCTGGTGTACTCCTAATTAAATATTTGTTCTTGTTGGTAGGTATTCACAAGTATTTTGGCTTGCAAGTATTGACTCCCAACAAATTCCTCACTCTTTTGATAACTAAGATGTACTTGCCACATCCACACAGATGGGAACAATAAATGTTCAGTTTAAATGTATTTTTTTCTTTTAACAAGTTAATGATACAATTACCTTAGTACTGATACGTTACCTCAGCTGGTGTGTTCAATTGATTTGAGGTGTACAGCATGTTGATAATGACTGAATGGTTTTTTGTTTGAAGTGTGCAATTTACAATGAAGTTTTTCAAAGACAGAAGTCCAGTGGTTCACTAACAAACCAAGCCATAGGCTCTCAGGTACCTCTGAAAGTGTTCTTAAAGTTCTTTAAGACTTACTCTTACTTTTTTGTCGATGGTATGTTTTGTTTTGTTTTTTTCCTCCAAAAATGAGAAGTTCTGCAAGTGCCATGTTTTAAGCTCCTGTTTCTTCAACTATAAGCAGTCTTCAAGGCTGCACTTTTCAGCTAACCATAATTTTTTTTTTTCTAGGAGTGATGCCTTAATGAAGGTCAGTAGTTACGTGCCCAGCTTCAACAAGGCTATCAGTGTTTTACACTCCTACTAGAGAAATGTCAGTAGATAATTAAGACAAAGCTTTGGTCTTTTGGTCAACAATTTTAAAGCGTGACATTTAAGAAAATAAATAGCTTTTGCTGTACAATTAGGACAGGAAAATACAATGTATTACATGATGACATCACTCAAGTAGGTATACTAACAAAAAGCGAATTTACATATTTATTATACCATTTAAGGCTTATCACTAGCTTAATTTGAAATGGCAGTCCCAACATAATGGAAGGATTTTAACATTTTATCCAAACTGGCTTCCCAGTAACACACACAAATGTAACAGAAACCAACCACATCAGCAGTTACCACAAGCGTTGGTTCTTATATCAGGACAAATAGACAAATTTTCAAACACATTTGACAATGACACTACATCGACTAATTTAATCTGATGGCTTGTAATTTTCATTTAGCCAGATAAATATTGTGCAGCTAGTCCTTTCACAAAGGCTCGGCCTTTTGTAATTAAATTTGGTATTAGAGAAGTATCCTCATGCACAGGCAGGCTTTTTCAGGAACACGGTTTTATCAATTAAAACCATCTGAAGGAGGTCACAGTTTTTTCTAGGTCAGCCAATTTTCTACTCAATTCAGTTTTCTGTTCCTGACGCAATACTCGCAGTCAATCAAATAGCCAAGCAGGAGGCAGAAAGTAGTAATTTCTTTCTTCAGGCCTGATGCAAGCCTCAGCCTTTGGCCTTAGGCTAAAATCCCTAAGGCACACATTTTTACAGGGGTTCAAGGATTAAATACGATGTCTAAACTTTGGCACACTCTTCTGCAATCCACTCATTTATCCGTGCTATCATGGAATAACCCAGGTTGGGAAGGACCCATGGAATAACCCTGGTTGGAAGGACAGTCTACCACCTCTCTGCAGAACTTCCAGTTTTTTCCTGCTTTCATGGAAAAATTATTTGTTCTCCTATCTAGTAGAAGTTTCCCATTCTTCCAGAAGACACCTGTTGGTTCTCACCCATTGCCACACAATTCCAAGGAAGTCTAGCACCATCTTCTCCGTACCCTTGACCACCCAGTTGAATCTTCTCCTCCTGAGGCCAAGCAAACCCGGCTCTCTCAGCCTCTCCTCACGTGCTCCAGCCTCCCCAGCTTCTTGCTGGTCCCCCAGTGGATTCAGAGATTCACGCAGATAATGTCATTGCCTTTCTAGGGAGCTTAAAACCAGACGCAGTACTCAATGCAGTTTCACTTCCTTGTGAATAAGGTTGAGATTTAGTTAAGATACAAGGCTTTTTTTTTTTCCTGTCATAAGAACTTGCAATTTATACTTGCACAGAGACTTGGAAAAAAAAATACAATTCTGTACTCCAATCCTTTTTTACATCAGTGGACAAGGCAGTTAATCAAAATCATTATCTTATCATAACCATCTTAAGTAAGGTTTATTCACATTGCTGCTGTCATTAACTCCCTGTAATGAGAAAAACTTCCCGTATTTGTTGCAGGCAGCTTCAGAAGCACATTCTCCCAGAGAGGTCACGCTCAGCCTGACACCAGCCAAAAGCCTCCACAAAACCAGGACGAAGCCAGCATTCCACTGCCCCCAAATCATCTCAGGAGATGAGCCTGTAAGTAATCAGCCTGTGCTCTTAAGAAGCACACACACAGATCACAGGACAAAGAAAGCTGTTTTCAGTATGTACACACCAAAATTTTTTAGGAAAAAAAATCCATGCTGATGTCTTGAATAGCTGTGAAAATTCAGGACTTGTAACAGCTTTAAAGGAAAGCAACTCCGTCCTCCTCCCCTCTTTAAACCAAACTATTCCTTCCCTTCCTGAGGAAGTAGCATGGAGCTGTTTACTAAAGGACGTGTACAATCAGCTATCTGGAGACTGCTCCAGCAGAGCACTCCAAGGCCTTCCAGAATCATCAAGGAATTTACAAGTTGTTTGTATCACTCCGGCTCCTATGTGACTGACCTGGAGACAGCGTGCACAACAGAAAATAAGAACTTCAAACTAAATCCTATGTTTCAACTACTTGTTTGGTTTAAGATTATTTCTTCTCCAAGTTCTACAAGTATAATAACACCATTCTACTGGAGAAGTTCAATTAGGAAGTCTGAAAAGACACATTATTGAAATCCTGTTCACAGTAACGGGCAGATTGCTGTAAGTTATCTTGGAGAATAAGGGCAACTTGTCCTGTTCAATATGCCCCAGTCTCCCTGTTCTAAGGGTGAATTTAATGTTTTTTTAAGACTTTGTTGAATAAGTATCTGTTGCTTCAGAGCAAAACACTGCATTGGAGAAACACATTCCAGTCTAATATTGTACTGCAGGAAGAAACAGCAATTTTGCCTTCACTCAATTATTCCCACAAGTGCCTCGATAGGTCCCAAACAGCATTTCTCCAGCAGACCAGAATGACAGAAAGAGCAGAATCAGGCACAATGCGGAGAGCTAACTTCATTGCTCTTCTGCTTGACTTTCCCTCTCCTGGCTGAGCTCACTTCCTCCTGCCGGGACAATGCCCTTCGGGGTGCCAGGCCCTCACCTCACGCTGGGTGCTGTGCAGCACCACAACAGTCCTGAACCCACTCACAGCTTGCTCCTTTTCCCACCCATGCACTTCCTTAACTGTGCACAGACCCAGAAACAAGTCACTCACTTTTCTCCCATATCCCAGTTTTTAACTGCTCGGTGGCCTTGTGACCTGCTCTAACAGCGGTGCCCGCAGCGGGTGCTGTGCTCGCCGCATGTCAATCCCTACAGAGACGAGCAGCTCGCAGAACCCAAGCAATGGGAGCGCAGGGCTTCCCAGGCAAGGAGAAGAAAGAGCTGTTGTTGGGCTCAGTGTTGAGAGAATGGTGCCTACATGGCGAAACCTCAACTCCACCTTGTTCCTCCCCCAGCCCCTGCTGTATCTCACTGCTCTCCAGGCAAACCCAGCCCCGTGCAGCTCCGTCAGGCAGCAGGCTCCCCTCCCCTCCCCTCTCCTCTTACCGAGGGAACCGAGCAGCGGCTCAGACCCCGGCAGGGCACACGGCGAGGCCACCCGCACCCCGGGCAGCGCTCACCCTCCCTGCCGACCCTGCAGCGACAGCACAGAGCCAGCGCTGCGCCCAGCACCCCCCCCCCCCCCCGTGCTGCCCCCGGTGCCGCACCCACCTGCGTGCCGGGCAGGCCCCGCACGAAGCCGTTGCGGAGCGCCCCGTGCGCCGCGCCGCAGCCGTTAGCGCGGGGCTGAGCGCCCAGCGCCGCCCGCCCGGGCCGCTCCATGCCGCCGGCTCCGGCTCCGGCTCCTGCTCCTCCTCCTGATGCCGCCGCCGCCGCCGCCGCGCGCGGAGCTCCCGCAGCCGCCACCGCCCCGCCCGCCCCTGGCCGGCCCCGCCGCGCCGCGCCGCACCGGAAGCGCGAGCGGCCGCCGGCTCGGCCAATCAGCGGCGGGGGCGTCACGTGAGGGGCGGGGCCTGGGGAGGGAGGTGGGGGAAAGCGCGCGGGGCTCGCCGCGAGGGGGCGGGGCAGGCGCGGAGCGGGCCAATGAGGAGCCGCGCGGGGATCAGATGGGAGGGGGAGGAGGGGGAAAGGGAGCGTCCCGCCTCGGGGAGGGGGCGGGGCCGGAGGGCGAGCGCTGCCCAATCAGCTGGCGGAGACGGAACCGGGAACGGAGGGAAAGGGACGAGCTAGCCAATCGCGGCACGGTAGTGGAGGGAGGGGGCGGGAACGGGAAGAGGGCTCTGTCCAATGGGAGGAGGGAGGAGCGGGGCGGCAGCCAATGGGCGGGAGGCAGGGCGGGGCGGGGCTGGGCGTTGGGCGGCGGCGGCGCGTGAGGTGCCACAACGGCCGAGAGGCCGGGCGGGCGTCCGTCCGTCCGTCAGTCAGTCCGTCAGTCTGTCAGGCCGGGTGTCTGTCTGTCAGTCAGTCCGGGTGTCCGTCAGGCCGAACACCCGCCCGCTGCTTGCTGTCCAGGGCCCGAGCCTGGCCCGGGGTCGTTCCGGGCCTGCCGGGCTCCGGTTGAGGCCCAGGGCCCGGGTCCGTGCCCGTTGAGGCCCGGTCTGAGGCAGTGGGGTTGGCGCTGCGCTGAGGGCCCGCCCTGCCCCGCCGGCACCCCCGGGAGCTGGGAGGCGGCCCCCGTGCGGCCGGGGAGGCCAGCGCTGGTTGTACTGAAAGCCACGTCGAGTTTAGGGCGATTCCTGCCCTTTTTCGTGAGGTCCGGGTTAGCACGCGGCACGCCAGGGGGAGGAAAGCCCAAAGCGTGCGTGTGCCCTGCCCCTTGCACGGGCTGACCAGGCTCTGGGCAGCACAGGGAGTGGCGGGGGGAGATGGCGCTTACCCTCCTTCTCCCCCAGCGCTGAGGACGAGAAAGCGAGCCCCGGGCGGTTACCCCGGGCGGTTACCCGCGTGCTGAAGAGGTGGCGGCCCGACCTTTGGTTCCTCGGGTGTAATTGGCAGGGAAGGGCTGTGGTGGTTCCTAGAACGCCGCCTGGAACAAATCTCGGTGAACACAATGGCAGGCAGGTGAACTCGAGAGAGTACTCTCGTCCTTTCCTCTCTGATTTGCTTCTATTGATATAAAAGCCAAATTATTTCAGTAAGATTATATTTCTGTACGACATAGCCACACCTTGGGGCCTCTCTCATGAATCTCATTGCAAATTCAATATGAACGCAAGGCTCCTAGGAAAAATGAATTAACTTCCATGAAGGAGGCATTCGTTTTTCTTTCCCCAGGAAGACTTGAGTGAGCTTTGTGGCTGGCTTCAGCCTATTTGTGGGCAGCAGCACACGTCCTGTACACTTCATATCTCCAAATTGCCTATGGAGAAGAGATCTTTCTGTAGTGAGGGTCCAAATGCAGGCTCGGGGTAACAAGTCCAGGCGGGGTGTGGGACCAGGTAGGGTTAGAGCTGTGTGAGGCCCCACTCCTTTTCTTGCTGTCTGCGGCCACTCCCGTATCTTGACTGCCACGAAAGCAGGTTTGGGCTTGCCTGAGAAACATTCTTTCTTCACCTGGTTTCGGTGTGCAGCCAGACAGAGCTGTCGGCTGAGATGGGATGGGCCATGTCCCCTCTCGTGTTACAAGACAGGAGCATGGGGAAGACTGGAGCTGCTAGGGAGGACGTGGGGATCAAAGGAGCAATTGCCTGTGCTCAGAGTTTGGGTGCTTGTGCAAGTGGACTTGCTTCAGTGCAGGCGCGGTGACTAGTGCTGGTGGAGAAGCTCATGGGCTGCTCTTGCTGCTGAGTTTTTTCTGGACAAGGAGGGGAGAGTTTCTGTGGAGTAGAAATTACTCCAGAGGAAATGAAAAGAAGATAATGAATGAAAAAAGAAAATAAGTGAGCACATGAGAGACAAGTGTACAGGGGAACTACGTACTACAGAACATTTTTTGAAGGATTTTTCCCCTGATGCCATGGTCCGCTGCGGGTATTTTCTTCACAGCACCTCTCCTTTTGGAGCAGATTGAATTGTACTGAGCAGCCTGCACCACGGGGCAGGTGGTCCACAAGCCAAGGCTCGCAGAGTGCCCCTGCCCAGCCGTTTATGCAGGAGCTTCAGCTGCTGATGCCTCGTTTTTAGAAGATAAACTGCTTTAGCTGCCCAGCACTGGATCTCAGTGCCACATTAGCTGTTCAGTTAGAGCCCTTCCACACGTAGGTGCTTGAGAGACACCTGCCCCCCCAGCATAGAGTGGGGCAGGGAAAGCCGCTCTCACCCTGGGGTTGTAGTAACAGGAGAGTCTGGGAGACAGGTCCCAGCCTGGGGCTGCCACAAGCAGCACCAAGCACGTCCCAGAGACCTGGTGTCACCTGGGCAGCTCTGACGTGGCTCAGCGGGACACATGAGATACCTGTGTAAGCAGCTTGTCTCTCTCGTCTACGTGTCTGCACAACAGAGGGTCCAAAGAAACTCAGAACAACAAATTCAAGTTCTGATTTTCCTTTTAGGTCTCAACAGTACTATTCCTGTGAGCTGGCAGAGCAAACAGCTTTACTCAGCCAACTGAATGAGGCAAGGAACTGTATCAAAAAATGAAATGAGTCGAAGGGAATAGCAGACCGTAAGTAACAGGTCGGACAGGCAGCGATTGCTGCACATCAGGCTCATATCGACAGAGAGCTTACATCACTGACATGAGTCAATGCGTGCTGTTGCTAACCGAATGTGGGTTTGGGGATCACAGAGCAGAGTCGTGAACTTTGGAGACAGCAGAAGGCGAGCTCAGGAAGGAGCAGTTGGGTGACCAGTGGGACAGAGAGAGGTAGCAGGGAAATTTTCTGTCTGAAACAGACAGAACATGGGCCTTCTACAGCAAGTAGAGATAATCAGAGCTTGTGACCAAGGGGAATAATTTCTTCTGAGAATGGAGAGAGTTGACAACTGAGACAAAGGTGGGCACGTGAATGATGCTAGCACTGTAGGGAATCTCTATGGAATGTCTCAAGGTGGCTATAGTCAGAAATAAGCCTAAATCTTTGACTTTTACAGTTGCCGTGCAGACAGCTGTGACTCAGCCCTTGCATTTGAGGCAGTTAATAGCAGGTGGGCTGCTCTGAGAGGGACCAGTCTGCAGCCTCCAGGTATAGGCTCAAGTGAGCATGAACTGATTGTTGAAGGTGTAATTGAAAAAGCTACAGTTTGGGCAGACCTATGCCGTGCAGTGAGGTGAGTATTGTTTCCATATTTTTTTCCCCACAGTTACAGTCGCTTAGCACTGAGACTTCAGGGACTGGGCAGGGAAATAACTCTAGGAGAGCACTGCATTTTACCTTGGGTCTGAATGGCAGAATGCCTGCCTGAACCACAGAAGAATTAGTAGAAATGCAGAAAGCTCTTTCAGGAGCTCACAGCTAATTAAATAGCCCTTGAAGAAAACACAAAGCTGTAACAGTGTCCCTGGAGAATTTGACCAGCCCTTAGCCAAACTTGATGGGAAGCTGGAGAGGCCTTGGAGCAGCTCATAGGAGGAAATAATGCTCGTTTGGAAGGTTGGCTGGTGTTCCAGTCACTGCCTTCTGTCCTCAGCTTAAGTAAATGTTGAATGGCTGTGGCAGATTGCTTCCTTCTGGTGGAGGCAAGGGGAGACAGGTACAGCTTTTTTTTTTTTTTCTTTTTTTTTTAACAATGCAGGTAGTTGGTTTAGATTTAGCTAAGCTAGGAGTTACGATTCTGTTCCAGGAGAGACCTTCCCTGTCCTTAACGCCTTCTGCAGTGAATGCCACAGTTCCAGGCCCACCACAGCTTGTGTTTTACCTCACTGGCTCTGAGACAATAATATTATTAAAATAAATAATATTATCTGGAAATAAATTAAGCTCTAAATCTATGTAATGCTAAAAAAAAGACTCTGTCCAGGCTATTCTTTTTTCTCGCTCTCTCTGCCTCTCTCTCTCTTTTTTTTTTTTTTTCCTATTGAAGCCTTGATTGAACCCATTCAAGGATTCTCTGATTTGGGTGATGTGGGCACACTGATTTGGACCAGAATTTGTAATCGTGGTGAAGTGTTTGCAGTTGTGTCTGCCTGGAGAAACCAGCCGGGCTTGTACAATGTTACTGTGGTGAAATGGGGAAGGTGTCAGAGTGGGAGATTGGTGATTGGAGACTCAAGAGGCCTGAGAGGATGTAGGTACTGAGAGATGTGTATAAAGGCTGGTCTGATGAGCCAGAGGAAAACAGAGATGTAGGAGGGGGTGGGATGGAGGATCAGGGTGTTGGCCAGCAAAACAGGGCATGGGAGGGAATCCAGTGAGTTAGCAGGGATTAGCGACAGACTAACTTAACCACCTGAAGTTATTATTCCTTCTGATACGTACAGCTTTAATCCCTCGGTTAAGAAAGAAGTAGATAACTGTACCAAACTTGTTTATCCTCTAGGCTTCAATTGAGGCTGACTGCCAAGATTGTCCTAACCATGTTTAGAGCCTTCTTCTCTATGCTTTATCTGTTTTTCCTCTTGTTTCTTATCCTCAAGACTCTGTAAAAAATAGTATTGAGAAAATGGTATTCAGAATAGTTCAGAAAGTTCCTTTGGGCAGTGACTTGGGAAGTGTTTTGGAATGGAGACTGACGTTCCTCCATAACGGAGCCGGGCTGTTTGTCACAGCTACCTTTAGGCTGGCAGTAGCATCCACCCACTTTCATTATGTTTCACCCAACCCTCGGCAACGCCTGCTTCTTCTGGAGACTTAGGTCTGAATCTTTTCTTACGCCAACCCAGTGGGAACATGTGGTGGTGTGTCTTCTCTCAGGTCACTTACTGGCATTGTAGGGCCAACAAAGGCTGCAGCTCCAGGAGCCCTGGGATTCACCACCGAGAGAAGTTGCTATGGTTTAAAACTATCCTAGCAAAAATGGTGAGCTCTGGGGTTTAACAGAGCAGGAGAGGCAGCTTTGGGAATGAATGGCTGAGATGGAATCTACGACTGTATCATCATTCTTGGCTTTTGTTGGTTTTGTTAAAGGAAATATAGCCTGAGAGAGTTTGTGGCCAAAATACAGGAGCAGTGGCAGAACGGAGGTGATTTAAGTGCACAGATACTTGGGAAATAGTGGTTGGAAGCAAGGTAATTTCAGCAGCTTCTGGTCTCATATGTGGTTCCTGTGATACGTTGTTAACCACTTGTACTGCTTCAGCTTTTGTGTTCCTCCTCTGTGGACTTTCATTGTCACTCGTGCCTGTTGCTGCTCAGTTTGGTGAGTGGTGAGGAGCTGTTTTAGAAACTTTGCTTAGGTCTCAGCTTCATTTCTTTGCCAACAGTGCTTCCTGCATCTAAACAGGCCTCATTCTCCCATCAGGTTCAGGGCTCTCTGGAAAGTTCATTAGTGCCTCCCCCAGCTCCAACACATCAGGGATTTGACCCTGCATACTCGGTGTGTTGGGGGCTCTTATTTCATGACATGCTCACTTCTCTCCCCAGCTCTCAGTGAAGAAGGTCCTGTTTGTGTAGGCAACGACCAGGTTCTGTGTCTATTCTGCCATCCATGTAGGGTGATACTGAGCCCGAGCTCTTTTTTTTCTTTCTTCTTTTTTCTTTTTTATTTTTTTTTGATGCATTGCTTTCTTAGTTCCTAAAATGAGGATAGCGAGACTATTACCCTCCCCATCCAGGATGCAGTGAAAGGCTGCATCTGTGCAGTATAAACAAAGCCCTAATTTACATGTAAATGTGTGTGATATCGCTGTAGCAGCAGAGTTGTACCAGTGAAGCCCTCCTTATGTGCAGGCAGCTTATGTCAGCAGAATAGGGCTCTTTTTTCTCTTTTTCTTTTTGAACAGAACTTTTCCGAGCACTGTCAGCTATATCAGCAAAAAACATTCAATACCAATATAACTGCACTCTCATTAGAGCACAGATCCCCATGACAGTTTAATTCCTAACTTCTTTTTAGGCACTTCTGAGGGTCTGTACCTACAACTTTCTGCTATGTGGAAGAGACCCCAAACACTTCCCCCATTAGTACCCTGGCAAACGAGCTCAGAGCAGATGTGGCCTCATTTTATCAATAGCTGCAGAGCACTTTGAGAGGTGGTTCAAGGCACTGAGCCTGGCAGAAGCTAGACCAGACTGTTACGGCTGACTTCAAGGAGGACCACAGTGGTTTCTGCTTCTTCTGACAATGTTGTTGGTACTGCAGGAGTCTGGCCAGGTTCCCCCTTATTCACCTTTTCCCATGTGAAGACCAGAATGGAAAGCCCCTGTAGGCCACTGGCACTATGGATGGGGGAGCAGAAGAGACTGTTCCATACGGTGTCACTTCGGTGGCTGTGCCTGGTCCCCGTGTGAAGAGCCCCTGAGTGCTGCAGCCCCGTGGTTGCAGCACATATGGGAACCACAGGATGCTTGTCCTGTGCTGTGGCCTTCTCAGGTGTAGCTGCTACCCTGGGCTGCCTGAGCCCTGCCCCTCTGCTTCAACTCTTTGTCTCTTTATCCCCCGGTTTCTGACTGTGAAGATACCGGCATTAATAGTTCTGGTCAGCTGGGAACACCCTGAGCACTTGGTACAAATCTGTAGGAAGAGGCATGCAGAGTTCCTGACCTTTGGACATGCGTTGGCTGAAGGGAAATAAGCCGCAGCTCTTCACGCAGGCCCTTTGCACTGAGGAGCTGCCACAGGGCTGTAGAGCAGCAGGGTGGGTAGCCGAGGCTGACAAGAACAGTGGGGTGGCCAGATAAGTCAGCTGGTCTGGCAGAGAGCTTCATCAGCCAAGGAATTAGTGGCAGCAAGCATCATGTGTCAGCTCCTGGGACAAGGTATTTTGTCCACTGAGCAGAGAAAGACGGTATGTAAGGCCATAGTGTTCCCTAGAAAAGATGTCTTCGTTGTTAGTTTTTAATTTTGTTGTTAGTTTTAATTTTGTCCCTTCCTGATGCTGTTACAAAGGTGGCACGTGAGAGGAGAGCATCCTACAGAGGAAAGAGAGATGGCAAGGACAGCATACTGGCATGTGAGCAGTGACCAAACCTCAGCATGGAGAAAGAATGAGGGAAGGAGCAGTTTGTCCCCATTCAGGTACTGAGCACAGTTTTTCAGGTTTCCTTTCTCCTCCCTTTCCTATTTAGAAAAACCTGGATGAAGGGAGATAGACAAGCTGACAGAAGACATGGCTAAACCCCAGAGAAGTTGCTGCAGGCCTGAGCAGTTGCTGTATCAGGCGTGGCCATAAGAGGGAAGTGTGTGCTCAGGCATTAGGCGCCTTCACTGCGTGCGGGAGCAATCCCAGCTCGGCCGCTGCGGGCTCTGCAGGCAGCAGGGACCCTGCCCGGCTCCCACCTCCTGTGCAGGGCTCACAGCAAGGCCTGAGCTCCTGGAGGTGCCAGAGGCCAGCCACAGGCAGGCGTGCAGGTAGCAATGGTGGAGATGGTGTGAAGGCAGCTGGGGTGGGGATGTGAATTGCTGTGTGCAGGTCCCTGTCACCTCTCGGAGACAGGGGAGGATGGGCTGACCACTGCTGGGAGAACTGGGGCCACCTTGTCCAGAGGAGCTGGGCAGCCAGGTGGAGAAATCTCACTCCAGCTGTGTCCTCGCACACATACATCCAAGCAGTGGTTGTAGTAGCTGGATCACTCAGGATTAGAGCATTCAGGCTTGAGGCTGTTGATGCTGGGATGTGCCTGGTGGTGTAAATGAGATCTGAGTTTGAGCCACTTGACACGGAGTGACACCTGGCTGTTGCACAACAAAGGGGTTAGGGACGCAGCTCATGGCTCCTTTCTACTGTGCTCCTGCTGTGCTGTGAGCTCAGTTGTGGCTGTTCTGTGCTTTTGCTTCCCTGCTATCAGCAAGGAGCTGAGCCACAGGGACCCACAGGGTGCTTCGAGGAGAAACAGAATTGAGATTGATTTCCTATAGTTATCTGCCAAGAAGTGTGCGGAGCACCACCTGACCTGACCACCAGCTTCCCATGAGCTTGTACTGCAGAGGGGCACACGGTCTTGTTATAGATTTGTTTCTCAGGGACGTTTTCTCCTTAGAAGCAGAAACAGAGGAAAGTGAATGAGACAAATCTCAATTTATTCCTTGTTCAAGCCACAAAATCAAAGCAAAACACATCCAAGAATAAACTGCATGAGAGCTGTACCCAGGTGCTGTGGCAAGGCTGTGCAAAAGTGTGCATCTTTTGGCAGCTGGCTGGGCACGTGTTGATTTTTGTGCTTTTAAAACCTCGTATTCCTGCACAGCAGCAGGACCTACAGCTTCTGCTGCAGGAGCAGGGACTGTGAGTCTGGCTGGGATCTAAAGGCACAGGAGAAAAGAGTGAGAGAGAGCTGAGGGAATGTGCAGGGCTCAGCACGTGCCTGTTGTGTGCATCGTATGGGGGGAGTGCTGCCCAGCAGGGGACGTCCGTGCCCCGTGTGGGGTGGCTGTGGGCTGTGGGCTGCCCTGCGTGTGGCTGCCTGTGCTGTGCAGCTGTGTGGGAATGGCTGCGTGTAAGGACACAAGAGGTTACTTGGCAGTGAAATGAGGCGCAGCATTGCCATGGTGACCACACTCTGCTCTCCTCTCCCTGCCAGATGCCAGGCTCCCAAGCAGTAATGTCTGTGGGTTGTTCTGGGAGGCCCAGGTCACTCTCCCTCTTTTGAGAATGGATGGGGACCGTGCTGCCCCCTCTCCAGACTGGGAGAGTGGTAAACACAGGGGGGTCTCTTTTTTTTTTCCCTCTACATTTCATCAGGGGACGCTGTCTGGGTATGTCCTACATTAGTGGCTGGTGCAGTGCAAAGACAGGAGGGCTGGGGTTTGAATTGCTGTGGTACTTTATTGTCCATGCAGTGTCCTTGCGAGCAGTGAGGCGAGCCAGTCGGCACTTGTTAGGCACGTGGTGTGCATGTACAGAGCTGGCTGTTGGAGGACCCTGCACCCACACGGCAAGAGGAGGTGCCCCAGGGAGCTCCACCGTGAACCACTTCAACTCCAGCACCACCAGGAGCATGGAGCTCACCAGCGACAGGTACTGCAAGGCTCTAAGGACACAGCAACTGTGTAATGTCTCCGTGCACCTAGTGAATTCACGTTTGCTGTTAGTGCCCCCACAGATGGTGTTTGCTGTTCCTACTGAGTTGGATCAGATCATGTTCTGTGCTGCAGCCCCTGGCACAGAAAGTACAGCTGCATCTTCCAGGGACCAGAGAAGCTAAAACGCGTTCCTCAGAGACCTTATTCCTTTCATCTTCAGAGACCTTACTCCTTTCATCTTCAGAAGGCTTAATTTTTTCATCAGCTCTCTAGGTTTAGTACTTGGTGGTCTGTGAGGCCACGTTAATCATCTCCCTCCTGTGCTCTCAGTTAAAGGTTTAGAGAGCTGGCTGCTTTGTGGTCTGTGGAGAAAAAAATGAGAAAGAAGGGCTTTGTAGCCTAAAATGTTTGGACATGCATGGGCTGAGGAAGAACACTGATGCTTCTTGCACAGACCCATATGCAGAAGCTGGAAGGAACAAACCAAGTAGATGGTCACCCAGTCCTGGAGGCTGAAGTGCCACAGGAGACCAGAGAGGGGCTGTAGGCCAGAAGGTGAGGTCATCACGGCCCTTCTGTGCAGAACACAGCTAGAAGCTCCTCACTAATGTGTCTATTGTAGCATATTCCATTGAGTACCTGCCTTTTCCCTTTAAGGGTTTTTGTTTAAAGCACAGAAAAAAAAGCCTGCTAGACACAGACAAACAGGTATTGTCATCTTGTCTCTTCTGGCAAGGGAAGTGAGAGCTGCGTCTCAGTGAAAGTAAAGCAATCTCTCTACTCAGCTGAGATTTGCTAATTTGCGCTGTCATGAGGTCTCATTGGAAACATATTTTTAAATGAAAAAGCAAGGAAATGATGCAAAATAGATTTGAGCATATTCCAGGAGATAGCTAAATTTTTCATAGTGAAAACCAATAATAGATCAGTCTGTGTGCTATGAACATCTCATCACAAAAATACACCATGGGAGGCTTCTGCTATCTATTCTTGGCTGAGCACTGACCTTGGCTATTAGATCTCAATTAAGCAGCTCTATGACTAATGTTTCTCTCTCTCTCCTGCTTTTCTGCTGCAGAAAATAATTTTCAATAATATTGAACGCTGAGTACCTGTGCACTTACTCTCCAGATGGGCCCCATGGTTTCGTGGTAGGCTCCAAATCACCTGAAAAAAACAGCATTTCCAGTGAGATTTCCAAGGAAAGGAGATGTTAAAGATCTGTGGAGACAGGGATTGCAGTCTTCAGCATCGAGCAGCCTCTGCTGTTCCCTCAAAAGCATGCAATGATCGTTGCAGCTAAAAGGAAGGGGTGAGTAGGCCACGGGGATCAGAAAGAGCATGCCATATCTTCACTTCTGTATGCTTGCTCACCTGGGATCTTATTCTCCTTTAACTTCTCTCCTATCATTTAGTGCTAGGAGGAGGAAAGAACAGACAGTGGAGCAGACAATGGAAGCGATAAGACTGTGCAAGACTTGCCTTGCTGCATAAATCTGTGATGAGGAGGGAGATGTCTGCGGACTGATTCCACCTTCAGCCCAGGTAAGTGCTGAAGCATCAAAGCACCGTGCCAAACCCTGATGTCTCCTGGAGCACACAGACAGCACTGGGCCAGGAAGGGCTTAGAGTTGCTATCTCTACACTTCTGTTTGACATCCTGCAGCAGCCATCGAAAGCAGGAGCAGTCCCTGAAACTGTTGCAGGAGAGGTGGGCTTCGGCTGCTCTCAAGTGCAGACAGGGTGTCAGGAGTGAAGAGTTCTCACTGCCAGCTACTTGTGTGTTACTGATGGTTGGGATTCAGGCAGGGAACAGGTGACGTGGTAGCACCTTGGCTACAAAGATGGAGGAAGTAGTGGGAAAATGGCAGATCTTGTCCTTGTGGCACTGCTTGGAGGGAAGAGTGAGGGGGAGAAAACGGGTTGTGAGCAAGGACATAGTAGCTCCTACAAACTGCCATCCCAGTGTGAGGAGCAAAAGAGATGCCAGTTTTTCACCAGCATTGGGATGAAGACTTGACAGAGCAATGAGTATCAGTGCAAAGAATAGAAGATGGGTCTCTTACATGGTGGAACAAAACCCTTGCTTTGAAAGGACCTGCAACATGTTTTCAGCTCTCTGGACTGAAAAAATGGGTAATTTGCATGCAGCATTCAGCTGGATTTAGAACGGCTACAGCCTGTGTGCAGTAGTGGGGCAAAAATCTTCCTGACTACGTGTCACAGACATCTGATAATCAGCGCTTTTGCAAAGTCAGGTTTCATCACAGCAATGAGAACAATCAGACAAACCAGTTATTACAAGATTAGCGCTATTTGCTCGGAGTCTTTCCAGGTGCTGGCTGTATTTGACAGAGGTCAGATTAACATCTGACGTTAGTCTTAGAGGAATGCTGCCTGAAAAGCCACAGGGAAAAATTGTGTATGAAAGTGTGCTGACTGCAGTGGCAAAAAGCTGTACCTAGGCTTGATCTCAGTTACTGCAACAGGCAAGACAATGCCAGATCAGCTCTCTCTGTTCTAGAAAAGATGGGACATGCTATGCAGCAACTGGGAGTGAGAGGGGTGTTAGATCTTGGTGCTTGTGCCATGCTCAGCAATGATTGCTGCCTTTTCTCTGCCTACTTGGCTGTGAGCAATGGCATTTTTTTTTCTTCTTTGGAAGAAACCATTTACAAATAATTTGTTGTTACCACCACTGCTAAGTGTTTCTGGACACTCAGGTTTACTTATGTTCAGCTCCATCCCGTGATTCCTAGTTCCTAGATGTGTCTAAGGAGCCATCCCCTTACTAACCAGCAAGTCTTTCCAAAATTTAAATTCTGTTTGAAAACAAAGCTAACTTCAAAGTTTCAGCAACAACCAACACCTTTGCCCAGACTGATTGTTTTTAAGCAAGAACGGTGCTTTGAAAGATGAGTCTTCTTTCCAGTCTGTGTGTTCTGCTCTGGCCTCCTCCATCATTTCAAAATCAATAGCTGTCTCTGCTTGCCCCCCTCCCCTCCAGACCATGCTCTTTGCTACCTCATTTTGGTTTTAATTTGCCACAGCAAAATTGCAGTAATTTTTCCCCCATCCTAATTAAGAAACCTATCCATTAAGGAGAAAGAAAACAAAAACAAAACCTTCTTATCTAAGCCCTTTGTGCAGAACAGAGACAGAAATGATTGGTGAGAAGATCAGCTCTAGAAAGCCAAGCCCTCTATTGATTCTTCTGGCCTTCCTCAGTAAATACAGAATGAGTTTTAAATTCACCTAGAAAGAAGCTAAAAGCTTGTGAAAAGCGCTGACTTCCCAACATCCAAGAAGAGTGAAGCAGTATCTCTTTGGTCTGTCTCACTTTTTACTCTCTCTATAGTTTCACAAAAATATTTGGAGAATGTTTCATTGTATCTTGCCTAACTTCTGTTTCTCTTCTGTCGCATTTTGCTGTAAATTGGCCTTGCTCTTAACTTTCCAGAGTGTAATGGTTCTGACCAATCTTTTGGAAGAACTTTGAGATGTGTACATGAAAGAGACTGGAAAAATCTCTATTGTGAGCAAACGTCCTTAGCTCACCCACCAGCACTGAGTACTTGAGTTAAGGAAAGGAACACTGGGTGATGGTGAAGGAGGGCTCAGCCTTTAGGCCATTCAGTTCATTGCACACTGCTGCTAAGCTCTGTTCTTACAGGCACAAAAAGGGGGAGAGAGAAATTCCCAGGTATTAGACTGGAGACAGTCCACTACGCAGTGGGATTTTGTGGGAGAGGATGCTCAGCAGCAACATAGGAAAAAACAGAGATGGAATAGAAATAAGATGGGAAATGCCTATCCAAGGTTAGAACTTTGACTATCCAGAGGAGTAATCATAGCCTTTATGGTGAAGAGAGGGAAAGATACCGCACTTCTACAGACTTCATCCCCTCTCCCCTTCTCCCTGGAGCAGTGGAAGTGGGTGATACTTTCCGTGATGCCTATCTGAGCACAAGCACTGGCTGAGAATTAAAATCAGATCTGACTCCCTGCCACACTCCAGACACTGTCCTGGGCAGATGGACTTGTAACTGATGAACCTGTTCAGTTTCTGTGCACAGTCAGGTCTTCCTAAAATGGGTTGTACACTTAAAATAGCAGGAACAGGATGGGGGTGATGCTAGCTGGACTAAAATTATATTGATATTCCAGACTGTTCCTCTCCCTGCTGCGACCCCAAAAGCAAAACACCCTAGGATCCAGTGGGTTTAAGTGGATCTGGTGTGTTTGAGTTACGATTCAGTTGTCCACTTGGTGGCATCCTGTTTGTAGCAGAATCCGGCACTAGCAGAGAGACTGGATACCACCTGAAGCTGGAAGGGGTGCAGAGAAGGGTTATTGAGGCACGTCAGGGGCTGAGGGCTTGCAATCTATGAGCAAATATTGTGGATCTTGGGGTCCCTTTGTGTGGCGTAGAGATTGATCCCTCTCTCCTCCTCAAATTGTAGACTGTAATTAGTCGAAGGGGAGTTACAAAGGCAGTGGGACCAAACTCTTGCTAGTAATAGATGGTAATAAAAAGGCAGAGGGAATGTTTATAAGTTGTGATTGCAAACTCGGGCAGGACATAAATATTCTTCATCATGTGAGCAGGGCAGCAGTGGCGCAGGCTACTGAAAGGAAGGGCAGGCTCTGCCATCAGGGTTCTAATAGCACGGGTAGCCTGTGGGCAACAGCACTGTTGCTAGCGGGAGGTTGGGCTGGGCACCTGCAGAGGTGCCTCCAGCCGCTGCTCCTGGGGTCCCTTGGCTACAGGTATCGAAAGGTGACACAAAGGTACAGCCTGCAGGAGCTGAGCTCTGACTTACATGTGGCACTGAGCTCACCTGGACTCCGCTAGAGTAAACACGACCGTAGTAGTAGTCAGGGTTCAATTCTTTGTATTTGTTAAGCTATTTGTGATTATCATCTGCTAAATATAAATAGCTGAATTTTGTACCATGCTAAACTTGGGTCAACAGCACCTTGTGCCTCTTGTACCAGATCTGTAGCATGCAACAGATTGTTTTCAACTAAGTTTGGTTATTAGGATATCCAGAGGCATTGTCAGACACTTTCTGCTAAAACCTGTCTCTTTGCACAGAGATGATACAAGGAAGACTTTCTATATAGGGGTCTTCTGAGGCCTCCAGCAACTTATTTTTCTGGACCATTAATTTCTGCAGTCCACATACACCTGTTAACCTTTTGAGGTAACGTGTTCAGATGTGGGCAATTTTTACACTTTCATCAGAACTGAAGTATGCTTAAAGCACCTTGAGTTATAGCTCCATTTTGCATCTTAATTAAGTGGGAACATGTCTTGTCACCAATGAGTCTGCTCTTCACGTTTTATCTGTCCTGCTTGAGCCGTGATGCAGAGAATGGGAATGGGTTATGTGAGTAGATGGAGACAAATCCAAGCTCGTCTGAATTTTGGAAGATGCAAACCAGTTCCAACCCGGACCTGCAGGCACAGCAGTGACAACAGTAAGGAAAAAAATGACAAACTCTCAAAAAAAACTGGGATCAGAATCTTCCAGGCAGCAGGCACAGCTCTAGGGACTGCTTTGCCAGTAAGTTACTGCCTGCTGGGCAAGCAGAGGGCATGCAGTAAATCTGTCTTGAGCATTACTGCGCAGCCCAGTTTGTAACACTGAATTTCCCTAGCAGGGTACTCTCAGGAGGCCTGAAATGCTAAGTTTGTACAGGCAGTTTCCTCTTCTGCTTCCAGCATTCATCCCCCTGTGCATTGATTCTGATGTAACTGTGGATTTTATTTTTCCTTTATTCTAGAGTACTAAAAAAATAAATTAGCAACTGCTTAAATTCTGTCAGACAGTTAGTTTATGTATAGATCACATAACAGAGTACAGGGGGTAAACAACATACTTCATTTCCAGGTGGCCTTTGATTAAACACATCATTATCTTCTGGTAATCAGCTCATTACATAAATTCTCTTGCAGAGCTGGCCCAGATGACCTCTTCTTTCTCTCCCCTCTGCTGCACACAGCAGGGCATCCTAGAAGCCTGCTGCCAATGGCACCGATGCAGTTTTGTGCGTGTGGCCCTTGGGCAGCACATCTCCTTGACAAGAACTAAGAGCTACAGTATCTCAGCATGTACCTCTATCAACAGACGTAAAACTTTATAGTATCTATAGATATAAAAAACTGAGCTATGATCAGTGCTATGGAAATTATACTTATGGAATTATACTCTGCCATATAATCACAAATATGAATAGGTGAGGTGCAAATGCCACAAACTGGTGACTGTGTAGACTAGGTCAGGGGTTTCCTCAGTTGTACTCCACTCTTCACTGCTAATATAGTTGTGGAATCAACGGTGCTGTTAGACTGGCAGTTCAGGAAATTCTCCCTTCTTACACTTGTTATTCTTCATACATGGGTGACTTTTTTACTTTTTTTTTTTTTTGGGTGGGAGTAATTTCTGGTCAGCACCCTTCTAGGTCATGGATTCTTCATTTTCTGGGTGCCTGGTACACAATTAGGTCAGGTGTATGTCTCCCAGTGGCATTAGATAACAGGGTTCAGTGCAGATCAGTAATTCAGTAGATGCTCAGCCCTATCTAAACACAAGGCTTCAATGAAAGGGATCCTTCCCCTGAACAATTGCTATTGTTGTTTTGCAGCATTTCCTTCTATTTCAAACTGCAGAGGATAAACAGTATGGGTTCTTGTCCTTGAACCACAGAAACAACTGCATACTGAAATAAATAAATGCTTGGCATTTGTCATGTTTGTAGGGAACTGAAGACATAAAGAACTGGAAATATGAATATACTTAAACCTCAGCCTGCAACATGAAGCAACCAGTGCCATTTGGTTAATAACTGCCTGGTTCCATGAATCCTGTCTTCTCTCGTCTTCAGTGCTGAGGGAATAGGTAGATTTTAGCTTCCCTCTGAGTTAACAAGAGAAAACCTGTCTGCTCATTGTTATGAAGACAAGTGTTCCTCTCCCCATCCTCTTCTTCAGGTGCCACTAAAGGAGTTCTGCTCTTTCCTGAAACTTACCCAGATGGTCAACACTCCCTTCTGGTCATACTGTAACCTCTCTGTACCAGTATTCACTTTCCCAGGGCTCAGCTGTCCATATAAGGCCTAAGATATAGAAAGGAGACACTTCTGGCATAGAACATGGAAGTGAGATATTAAACCCCACATCTAATTATATTTCAGTCAATAAATTACTGGAGCTCATTGCAGTATTGTACGTAGAGGAATTAATTGCGCAGATACACAAATACTCACCTGCAGTGACATAAACAGATCAGACACACACCAGGAGGAAAAGATACCACATACATATTAAATTGGACTTGATACCACAGGCAACACCCCTCTGAAACTACCCAGCAAACCCCGAACAGCCCATAAGCAAAGTGGCCCTGCAGACAGAGATGCAGGGCTTCTCCACCAGCGCTAGCAGATGGCTGAGGCAATAAATAGATCCAAAAGAAGCCTGAAGGGGAACAGCACAAGGGATGCAGCAGCATTAACAATACATTGAAATAAATAACAGGAAGGAAAGTAAAAGGAAAAAAAAAAAGACTAAAACTGATAGAGATCTTTAATTTAAAAACTGAGTAAGTTTATTCATTGGGAAAGTGCAACAAAATACCCCAGGGATAGAACATTCCACACCAACAATTAAAATTGCATTAAAAAGCAGATAGGAAGGTCTGAGTCTTAAAGAGAATGGGCACAAAAGCCAGTTCTTGCCTTTGTTTCACTGTATTTATCTTTGGGTGACAGAGATAGTCAGTGATTAATTTCTTTTTTAGGTACTCCATTTACAACTTCATTGCTTCAACTTGCAAGTCATTGTTCCTTAAAGATACCAGCTTGGGACTGCAGGACCAGAATCTGCAGGCACTTAGAGGGGGCACTTCTGTAAGAATGGGGACGTAGGGCTCAGCCACATCCTAACTGTTGGGAGGAGACCCACGTGGAATTATCAGGTATTCTGAGTAAATATAGCCCCCAGTCACTTCCCTTTAAAATTTGAAACATGCAAGAAGTCCAGATCCACTCAAAACCAGTTTCTGCTGCAGCTGAGGGGTGCAAGCAGGCAAAAGGACAGCACAGAGCTACAGCAAGCTTACAGTATGCGTTGCTCAGGGGAGCTGCTAGTTTCTGATCACTGAACCAGTTTTTACTGTAGAGATAATTCTCTTTGAAGTGCTGCAGGTAGGTTTCACAGCAACCTACTCTCCCTCACCCTCATTAACGCACTTCAGTTGAGCTTTACTAGGCCAATGGGCTTCTTTAATGCATGCCAATTGTACCTTTTGCAGACGCTTTCTGCCCAATGATTTTAAAATATTTTATGAGCATCACTGAACCAAGCGTGATAGTGCAACATACAGGTCAGAAAGTTATAGAGAATACTTAAAGGCACTCAAGTACAATGAACGTCTGCAACAGAACTTCAATGGAGTTCATCTCCTGACCCAGTCCTAAACGTATCCCTCTTTTCTGATTAAGTTCTCTCTCTCCCTCCCTCCCCCAGCTTATTTCTTACAGCACCAAGGACAGCACTGATTCTGCAGATGTTCCTTACTGCCCACACAGACAGGTGACTACGATCGTATTAGCTCCCAGCTCCAGACAGAGGTTGCCCATTCAGTCCACACCAACGCGATCTCCTGGTCTCAGCTGTCAGTATTTGCTTTGTGTCTCTTGGCTCTGCCGTTCTCCTGATGGTAACCGTCTTCAGAGGGTGCTTGACCCTTTAAGTCTGTTCCAGACTCTTCTGGAAAATTCTGACCCTCAGCCAGCACCTGCCGAATAGTCATGTTAATGCGGGAAGACTGCAAGTACTTGGCACAGACCTGCCAGTCCTCCTCAGAGCTCTGCTCAATGACCGAGCCAGCAGGAAGGTCTGAAGGAAGGGCTTGGTCCAGGCACGAAGGCAAAGCTGTCCCTTCGGGGTTGGGAAGGACGCGGGGCACGGCATGGTGCAGCAGGCGGCTGAAGCCAGACATCACCATAATATCTCCACTGTGCATGAACATGGCTGTTGGGGCCTCCTCCCGCTTCAGGCCCCCAAGCAGAAAGATGGAGGACTGCCCAAAACTGAAGACGGCATGATGATGGAGAGAGAAGAGAAAAATTGAGCTACAGAAAATTGTGTGTATAATAGGAAAATGTTAGCACCACTTACATTTCTTTAGAAAACACACAAGAACAAAACCCCAGATGGATTCCTCATCTTGACTTTGAATCGAGAACACAGAAAGCAGACCAACAGGCCTGGTTAACATTAGGCAAAGTGTGAACCTTGGTTCACAAACTGTGTGGCCTTGCCCATTTTGAAGCTCTGCTGAGGTATTTCATGCTTGTTGATCAGTACTGAAATTGCCAGTCTGCCACTCTAAAACAGAACTGTCCCCTGTGAAAAGAGCTCTTCCACAGAGATGCCACATGCATGGTATTCAAGCAGTCTTCAAGAAACCAATGCTATTGTGCTACAGCTTCCTAATATTCAGGTCTTTGGAGAGTGAAGATTATATATCCAGTTAGCAAACTACATCACACCAACTTCCTGTAACAGTATGCAACCACAGGAAAATATAAATCCACCAATCCTCCCACAACAATCACAATGCACTCACCTGAATGATAAAAGGGGCCGAGAATGGTCTAGTTCAGACTCGTCCACATGAATTCCCAGTGAAGAATCAAAGTGATAGTAGTTCAAGATCCCTGCTTGGGCTTGGAAACCCTGGAACCCGCAGGCTGCAGCCACTTGTTCTGACAGGAACGCGAGGTCTGAGGGGAAAGGAGTGTGGTGATTTGGTGTGTACTTCTGGAAGAAGGAGAATGGGAAAAACAAACAAACCTAAAACATCAGGACAGCACATACAATTGAAAACAGACGGTTAATGAGATCTCAGAAGTCTGGCTGACAGTCATAGAGAAGATCATACTTGCCTAGAGTGTGACTACAGTGTAAGTATAATTCAAGTTTTTCTCTTATTGTTTAATTCTGGGCCTATGCTGAAATTGGCAGAGTTAATAGTCTTGGATTTAAATTGTGGAGTTAACCATTACTATTAAACAGGAAGTCAGTAAGATTAGTACCAACATCCTATCTATCACAGATCACAGGTCACTTAGTCACCACCTAAAGCTTCTGATGGAGATTTCTTTATCTCGTCAACAGAGCTCTGAAACCAACATCTTTGTTCCTTCTTTGAAGGATAAGACAAACAGGCATCAATTGCAAGCCTACTTTTTCCTCTCTCCCTTGAGTGATTTTGACTGAGAAGAATAGAAGAGAGTAATCAGGTTTTACTAAGGCCACACATTAACTGGCTGCTCTAGGAAAAAAAAGAAAAAGCTGCAATCTGCTTTGGTTAAGTATCTGCAATATACTGATAAACTGCATATATTCACTCTGCCATCTTTTCTCAGCCTTCATCTGACTCAATCTGCTGAGAAAGTTTATTTAGGTCTCCAAAATGTTAAGGAGCTCCAAAATAGCTGTTAGTTGGTGAGACTGTGCTATACTGCTTCAGATAATAAGTTGAAAGTCACATCTTAAGCAGTCTCTTCTGACTCTCTCTTGCTCTTCCATCAAGAAGCAGCATTTCAAAGAAGCACTCAAGGACACTCATACTCTAAGTAGTTAACAATGCTTTTGAGCCTATTCCTTTTAGCAAGGTAAAAATGCTCACTTACCCTGAAATGGAGTCAGGGGTCTAAAGCAAAGTACACGCTACCATATTACCTTTGAAAGCAAAGATGGCAGCAATGGGCTTTCGCTGTTAAATCCTCCTTAGTGAACTCATACATATTAAAAATGTTCTTAAAAGCATGGTTTGTTACAGCCTTTCCTCAAGACTGTCTTGTAGGATCATGTGCATCTTACTAAATACTAAATTTTATTCCATAATACCCTATTCTGTCTGCCTTTCTGAGTACTTACATTGAAGAAGAGAAATGGAGAATTTAATTTTGATACCTTGGTATCCCAATTATAATGGTAACCGAGGGTCACCCAGCGCAACTTCTCCAGTAAGCTTCTGGGCTCACATTTACTGGAACCCTTCCTTCTGCAAAGACAAAATAGAAAGAAATGGGACACATGTTAATTTCTGAAGGGTTTTATGGCAGTTAAACACACAGTAATGAGATTCATTCATCTGCGTGACAGTCTATTAGAACCATCATTGCTAGACTTATTTTCAGCGACGCTGTTGTTTCTTTCTAAGACCCTGAAAATTCAGTTCATGCAATCAGTGCAAGCTGTAGGGTCTACCACCAATTGTTGGCAGTTTGAAAATCTGTATTTGCTCTGTGGTACCTAACAGGGGTTATCAGACGGAGACAGCATAGTGAACTGGAGCAGATTAAGACGTCAGAATTAAATGTGTACTGTTTATGCACCTGCAAGTGAAAGAACAGAATCTGTGAAGATCTAAAAGTGTAAACACAAGGAAAAAAAATATTCCAGTCACTAAATGGAAAATTACAAGAAAGGAAACTGCTTCACCTGACAGTGAAGTATATCAAGCTGTATAACGCTCTCCTAAGTAGAGGACCATTAGTTCTTCTGCTTGGTTCTTTCACAAGAAGCGCTTAAGATGAACTAACGCAGTAAGACTGCTTTAGCTACGACAATACACATCTTTGAATGTCAAGAAATCTAGATGACAGGTGTCTCCTATCCAGGCTGCCATGCAGGACAAAAAGCACAGTGGATGTTTTAGGAAGGAGCAGCACAATGCATGTCGAAAGTGTTCTCAAGTGACAACCCTAATTCAGTGGTCCAGCAGTCTGAAACCTCACACAGGGGTGGGCCTATGGAAAAGTCCTCACAAAGTTGGACCAAAAAGCGTTAACTCGAGTATATCAGGCAGACATAAAAGCATGTTAGTGACAAATATGAAAAGGAAGGTACACATATCTTCTAGTCTGGTTCTGCCAGCAATTGCAGCTTCTTTTCTCATGCTAAGTCATATGTTATGGTAAAGAAAGGAAAGGGAAATGTACTCAGAACATCATGATAAACAGTAGCACCAGATGGCTGGCTCTCATTTATAGCCTCATTAGTTCAGTGTGACATGCACTCCTTCATAAAACAGAATGCATAATATTTGTGCTGCCACGGTCAAGTCTTCACCAAGTATCTGCATTTAATGTGCAGTTCTACCTGGATACACAGCTTGTTGCTGCCCTGCACCTATACTGATCTTTAGTATCAATAGCTTATAAGCTAAACCAGGAAGAGGAATTAAGTTAAACCAGGAAGAAGCCAGTTTCTTTACTTGCAGAGATTTTTCATAACTCACTGAATATTGAGAGAAAGTAATCTTTCCCGTTTCCTTCTTTGTCATAAGGTAATAACAACTGCGATTACCGTAATGCAGCAACTGTCAGATACATGCTGCTTGGAGCAATTGAGGGAGCTCCCAACAGGTAACATGGCATTTCCAAAAGGGAGAGCCCACAACTCGTTCCTCTACATCTTTCAACCAATGAAGTTAATATTCATAATGAAACATTTTTAGCACCTGCCGTTTGAAAGTGCCCTTCGTCTTCTTTCGCTGCTGTGTTAGTGTTTGCACAACAGCAGGAACTCGAGCTCGGTACATCCTTAGTCCCAGAATGTAGTGTTTTGCATGTGATTTCAAATGTGATTGCTAAGAAGGGAAAAGCCTGAGTGTTATGTATTTGGAAACAGGAAGTTCCTAGAGCTGTACCACCAGCTGCTCCTACGAGAAGGCACTGAAAGATTCTGGTGTAACTACTTCAGAAAGAGAGCAAGTCTGAATAGCAGTGGGGTTCTTCTGAAGCACCGTTTTTTCTTTGTTCACTGGTAAATGCCTGCATCTATAAAATCTTCCCCAGCCTTTTTCTTATACAGAGGGAGATGCATATAAAATCTCCTTTGTAGGGATGCTCTACCCTCTTTGATACTTCTAATTGTCTTCAACACTTTAAGAAAATACCCGAACTCCACTTTGTGGAGAGACCATGGCATACATTTCCAGGAAATTTCCTTGTGATTCCTGCATCCTGCAAACAGCAGATATGCTATGACCCAAGCAAAACACGCAAGGTATCTTCCTGATGGAAGATGAAAAAGTATTAAGAAGATGGAAAGATAAAAAGCATTAAAGCTGTGTCCAGGCTTGGAATTAGACCTCCTTTTAGTTAAGCACTCTGTTTTTCCCCTCCCTGAAAAGCTCTCACTCTTAATAATAGACAAGTTGGCTAGTTTGATCCACTTTCCCCTCGGGTAAAGCAGAAATACAGCAGTTTGCACACTTGAAGACTAAGGCAAGTGCTTAATAAAACTGCCAGTGTTGCTGCCAGCCATCACTCTTCCAAACACTGTTTTCAACTGAATTAGATTCAGCTGCAAATTAACCTCTGTTCTGATCATTCTCTGTGTGTGCAGGAGGTACTGTTGGGAAAGGCCTGTCAAGCTGCAACAGTCCTCAACTTTTTTCAGCTGTAGGGCACAATTCACAATGTTTTCAAAGAACAATTTTTCATCCTTGATGGAACAGAAATGTAAAAGTCAATATTTTAAAAACAAAAAAAAGCATCTGGATTTTTGCAACTAATTCTGACTGAGCCTGGAAGTAACAAGTATGGTCATAACTTCTCTCCTAGGTGAAAATATTCACAAGTCCAAACCTCACTTGTGCAAATCTGTATCTTGTGGATGTTAAGAATGTATTTAAAAAAAAAATCTCACCAGGTCAATTTCCCTAACAGACTGCAGTGGAAGATGAGAGCTGCAGGGAAATCTCTTCAATCCATTACGTGACACAACCTTCTTGAAAAACAAGCAATGAAATCAACAAGGTAATGATAAATAACCAATAACTAACAGATCGTAGACTGTAAGCAGCTTCTAACTTGTTTTTATAGATGATTAATTAAAAAAAAAAAAAAGCTTTAAAACTTGGATTTTAGTTTTCTACTTGACTTTAAAACTTGGACAAATTCTCTTAGCCTCCAAATTGGGTAGAGGAAAGGCCGCTGCATTGCCACAGAACTCTGATAGCATAGAAACCTTTGAGTATAAACTGGATTGTCATTAAAGTGTTATGTTTAATCTCCATCTCAGATGGCATGAAAGAAAAATACCTGGAAGAACACCTTGGAAAATAAAACATAGAAATTAGCAGATTTGAGGAGTTCAAAAAATACAAATATGGCCTTTAAGTTGCAGCACACTAGATCCAGCATCTGACTGGAAGGAGCTAGCACATGCAGCATGTTTGGAAAGGATCTGCTTTGCCTCAGGAAAACTGAGGCCTAGAGGGACCTCATGGTTCCACCTGTTACTGAGCTTAGCAAGCTTCTGAGCACCATGCCATCAGCCAGGGTTGCTGTTTTACCCTAGACGTTTAACTGACAGATTTGGAATAACTTGCTACTGGAAAATCCCACTATAAACGTGAAAGAAGAGACTTAACAAGGATGCACATCAAGCCATGCCATAATTCATCTTCAGCTTGGCATGTCTGACACAACCTGTATACTGCCAGCACGCACACAATTTTTTTAAGCTTCCCTTCCCTGGTTATTTTTCTTCAACCTTCTCAGAGCTGAGCACTTCTGGCTCTGTTAGTTTTGAGCCAGGGTTACTCTGGACTCACCTCAGCTGCTCCTTGCTCTGCCCCCACAGATCAATGGTCTTCTCAGGAGCCATGTGCAGGTCCAGGTTGCAGACATTGGGTTTCTGGGTGTATAGCTTGAGGCACTGCTTCACCCAGTGGCGCTGGCAGCCCGGAAGGAAAGGGTTTCGTATGAAAATAAACCCTGACCATAAAGAAAGAGGGAGAGGGTAGGGAGAAAGTACAATTAGGCATATCCCTATGTTTTCTAAAACCATGGCAAAGAAGAGTGGGAGGTACTGGAAGAACACCTTAGATGTACAGCTCCTGAATTTGTAAGCTGATGAAATCTATTAACAGGTCTGACTAATTGAGACCTACTGTTTCTTCATTCCAAACAACTGGTGGCTATAAGGTAGAAGGCAGGGGGGAAGCCACAGCTGGTCTGAGTCAAAAATATCTGCATAAGGCATATTGATTACAGGTAGATAAAGGGTTGAGAACTTGGAAAGCCAGTTGCTTTGGAGTAAATTTGATACCGAAGTGCTCCAGCAAAATTCTTTTCAACTCTGCAAAGTTAAAGTAATTCTAGTTGAGTTTTTACAGGCTTCAAACTAACCTTGGTGCTGCCTCAGAACTCACTGTGTCTTCTTATTGCTCCTTCAGTGTCAGAACTGCAGAGAGCAGTCTACAGACTGAACAAGTACTTAGTAATGTAAACTGTTTCTCTCCTTGGTTCATGCTTGCTTCCAAGCAAGTCTGGTCATATCAGTCTTTACATTTTTGTATGGTAGTGCTCAAATGGGATGAAAATCAAATTATAATCCGAACTGCCTGTTGCTGTAGCCTTTGTTGATACATTTTGCAGTCATTGTTAATTAACGAAATGAGATGAACAGGTAGCTACAGTGCACATTCGTTTAGCCAAGCATTTCAGACAGAGTTCAAGCAGCAGCCCAAATAAGAGTGTTAGCAGAAACGTAATGGATCGATTTGGTCCATATCTTAACAGACAATAGTCCTTGACATTAGGTATACCATTGTGAGAAGAGGTAACAGGATTCTTCACTGGAATTTTCTCCCCAGCACCCCAAGGGGGTTTCCTTCCAGGCCAGGACTGACAGTATCGATGAGTGAGCGTGCTGAGGGGAAGATGCTGTTAATCTGTATCGCACCTGCTCTGAGAATCAAGGCACTCTTTCAAGACTGTCAATTCAGTAAGGCTCACCAACACAAAATTCACATATAAAGGGAGATAAGGGTTTAGGGGGAACAAAGGAAAAGGAGGTCTCAATGTTTTGCCCTATTGTATCTTTTTGTACTTCTCAGTCATAGCAAGTTAAACAGACAAAAATAGATGAAAAAGGAAGAAGCAAGTCGAGGAGTCTCAGTAGGCTACAAACTTGCCTTGTGGCCTTTATGAAAACAGTAATAAAAGCATGGAAAAAGCTTCCTGCCAGCGTATCTCACAGACCTCACAAGATTAAATTAACTGCTTAGAAAAGAACCTGCAGTGTATTAATAACATACTGTCATTCATTTCACTCCATTCCCTGCACCTTCAGTCTACAGGTAGCTTTCTTATAGGTCTGACTACAAGAATTTTCTTTGCCAGAAGCATTAAATTTACTTTCTGTTGGCCTCTGTACAGAACAGAGTAATAACATTGCCCTTCCTGTCTACAGCTTTTGATGTGTGTTTCTCAAAGCACTTCAGTACATACATGAATTACACTGCGCTAGGCATGTATTGTCTCCAGGTATTAATGAAGGAATTGAAGCCTGGAGGGCAACTACTTACACACAGAACTGAGAACAAGAATCCAGGTTTTATGACTCTTGTATCAGAAAGTCCAAACATGTTTGTGTCTCTCCAAACCTTTAATTGCTTACTGGTAAGAAATCAGAGTAATCCAGATTTACAAAAGGGAGAGCAACCGAAAAGCAGGAAACTACTATGCTGCTGATGTCAAAAAAAAGCAGAGAAGCCTGAATTTCTAACAGTTGTTGGCTTTTACTATAAACTTTTACACTTGTATTCAAGATTGAATAGTTCCTGAGAGGGCTAATGGCGCTAGAAAGCGGAGTAAGCCACACATGGCAGGGAGGTGAGTAAGAACTATAGTTCTTTAGCAATCTCTCTGAGCTGACTAAAGAACAACTCAAGCTTTAAATGCAACATAAATGAACTTTTTGGCCTTGAAAGAGTTGGGCTGAGTAGAATAAGCAAAGGAGGAATTATTTGGGGATCTGTATACTAAAGGAATCTGCCATGAGAAATCAGATACAATTCTTGCACTGCACCAAAATCTTGCAGCACACTAGGTTTTACCTTACACCTGGTGAACGTGATCTCCAGCCTCCATCTGGGTAAGACATGCAGGTGTCTAGCAACAGGAACAACCCCTCATAAAACCAATTTGTCTCGGAGGACAAATTGAGCATGAGTCAGTAGTGCACCCTTGCGGCAATTAAGGCTGATTACACATGGGCCTGTATGACTTAAAGCTACCTGGAGATTCCAGATTCTTCTCCAAAGCACATGGCAAAATTATAAGAAGCAATAGTCACAAACCACAGCAAGGCAAATTCTGATTATATATAAGGTGAAAAAAACATCACAATGAGAATTACTGAGCATTGGAATGTGTGCCTAGAAAGGCTGAGTACTCTCTGTCTGTGGAGATTTCCAAAACTCAACCAGAGCTCTCAGCAACCTGATCTAACTTTCAAACTGGCTCTTCTTTTAAGCAGAGGTTGAACGAGAGACCTCTGGAGGTTCAATCCAACCTAACATCTTTGTGTGACTCTACCAGGTGTCCTGAAAACCTAATACCATTTCAGTTTTTGAAGTTACACGCCTAATGAAATTATTCTGTACCTTGAATAGGACAAGAGGTTCACATTCACTTATTGTACACCAGTTATGTAGAGACCACACTTCAGACCTGAAGTGACTGTATTTCAGCCACTTACCTCACGTTCATGATATACATGGAAGAAAAATGGATGCTGCAGAAATACAAAATCTCTATCGAAGGCTACATCAAGTGGAATCCATTCTCACAAGGGGTGATCTGGTTGGTAAGAGACCATGAAACTACTGCTCCTTCTGTTCTAAGCTCTGTATGTCACCACATCCCACCCTTTAACGGAGTCGTTTGTTCTACTGCACTTAAAAAAACCACCACCGCCGTTAAATTATGCTGAGGCAAACCAAAATAGATTTTTTAGGCAGGACAAGGAAGATAAGATGGAAGATGCCTGAATGAGAAGCAATGAAGTTGTGTGAGATTTTTCTTGAAATCAAGAGGTACCTACCTGGATAGCCATTGAGGCCATAGGCTTTCCACCGGCTAACTGGCTGTAATCCTGCTCGGGAAGCATCTTGGTCACTGACTGAAGAAATACTGAGATGTGATCTGAACACCTGGCAAAAGAAAAATGCATCTGTTAAAGGGAGGGAAAAAAACAACAGGAAGAGAGACAAAACTCGTCTAAAAACAACACCTGTACAAAAGAAAGAGTGCTACCCTATTCCAGAACATCATACTCAGGGAATCTTGTGAAAATGCCAGCTGTACCACAGAACTATTGTCTGAATAATCGTGACCACAACGAGGCAAACAGCTACTAACAGGGCTGGTAGGTACTCAATGTACGAATCAAAAGGTACCTATAATTTCTACGAGATTCAGGGATCAGAAGAGATGTCCTTCATTCATAAAGAACAGTTTATAGTTTAAAAAAAAAAAAAAGCTGCACTATTTGTTCATTTCCATAGTACAGGCTGTAAAAAAAATATTCTGCTAATAATCCATCTCCATGAGAGAGTGCAATATTTACTACTCATAACACTTTATGTCTTCAGAGCATTTTCCAATTACTGTTTTTTGTTCCTAATTCCATAGGGTGGATAACTACCCTCATCTGTAATTTACAGGAGAAAAGATACAATGATAAAACATGCAAAGTTGTCTGATGTGAAGGACTGCAGAAACCCTATAAATGCTGAATACCACATTGTTGCTCCTGTCTCCTACACAAGGGTCAGCAAGATGTATTTTCTCACCACACTGGGCCACAGTAACGTGTTTTAAGCTGCAATAAGCCTACACTTGCTGAAGGAAAGAAACTTATCCAAGCTCTCACTGACTTCTTCCCTCAGGACTGCAAAGTTTCTTAGGGAGGACCGGGTCGAGGCAGGCTGATTTTGTTCCAGCTCAGTTCCCCAGTCCAGCTGTCAACACAGCTGTGCAAAAGTAGAGGCTGGTGTAAGGAAAGAGCTGCGCAGGCACTGTAGGAATAAGCAGGCAGAGGCAGGCAAGATTTGGTTGACGCCAATTTGAAGTGTATACAAAATTAAGGCCCAAGCGCAAGCACTCAGATTCTGCAGAGGTGAGCAAGGCATAAATTAGTCTCTGCAGGCTGACCGGTCTGTTTGCAATCTTCTGAGCAATGAGTCAAAACTGCATGCATCACATTTGTGAGAAGATGCTAAACTGCTGCTGGGGAGCAGTTTCTGGAAACACGCTCAGTTTTTCCAATTTCTCCACTACCTGCCAAAAGCAGCTCTGTGACTTCCAGCCTCGCAGAGCTTAATTCTGAGTCCTGTCTGTGGAACAACCCCAGGAGGGCAATTCCTTTGACTGAGCCTTTGCCACCTCTGTCTCCTCAAACTGCTGCTGCCAGGGCTTCCTGAGAACAGGACCTGTTTCTGTGATGAAGAATTACGCGTGCTGAATCAGTTAAACATGCTTTGTAGCAGGGCAGCTGGGGCATGTCACACTTCACTGAAGAGCTCAATCACTTGAAGCACTTTTCTGAGAAAAAAGGAACAATAGTATCTGGGTCAATCTGGCTGGCCTGTAGCTCTTCTTTAAGGGAAAAGCCACGTGTTTTTAACCTGGGGGAAAAGAGGAATAAAAGATGCTTTCACCAGTGAGCTATCAACTGATCTCAGAAGGTAACCTGCACAAAAGAAAGACATGGAGAAGGGACAGATGCTTGTGATGCTTTCAAGGCCTATGAATTTCCCAGAAGGGTTGTAAGGCTGGAATCCTTTATTTGATAAAGGATTGCTGCAAGCTCAAGAAAGGCTGAAATGTTAACAACTCCCTTGTTTAACGCTAACACCTTGAACAATTTCAAATAGGTCAGGTTTTGTGTCCACTTCACAGTATCAAAATCGTTGCCTGAAAAGATAGAAAAATATTTATTTTAAAAGAACAGTAGAAAGAAAAGACTAAACATTTGAAACATGAAAAATTAGGTCAAGTTTCGTTTCAACTATATTCTTTGTGCCCTGTATTTGTATAGGTTCATGGAGAATCCATGCTTAACAGTACTTGATGAAACATCCGTTATCCTTTTGCGATGAGACAAAATGGGAGATGAGTTTAAAGGATCACTTCTCAGTAACTCAGGACATCTCAGAACTACTAACTATGATTAACCGAACGCTACTTTCAGATGGACTCCTGACTGCCTGAACTGACAGCTGGGCCAGATGCTTGTGGCATGACAGGAAAAAAGGAAAAGAAACTTTTCTAGGAGACAGCCAGAACTGCAGCCAACAGCTCCTCAGGTGGGAGAGCCAAAGCCTGGCTCCGTGTCCTGCTCACGCAACTATTTCAGGACCAAAATGGCAACTGACAGGCCCAGGAAATAGCGTTAATAATAGTAAATAGCATTAGCTAACATAAAACTTTACTTTTTTTTCCAGTCTGCATGACACTTTGATTCCCTTAAACAACGCGTGGTTCTATTAGAGACTTCAGAGATCAGTTATTGGGGCATAACAAGTTAACAACAGCAGTAAATAAATACAAGCAAAACCAGAAAACCATCAAGCAGGATTCCTGTTACAGCGGCAGCTTCAGACAGCTGCCTGCACACAGCGCCCATCACGACCGCCCCCCCCGACGAGGCGCTCTGCTCAGGCACCACCGGGTGACCGGGACTGGCTCCGGCACCGGCCCCACTCGGGGCACCACGGGGGAGCCCCCGGCACACCGGGGATGGCGGCAGCAGCCCCGCAGCCGCGATGCCTCAGAGGCTGAGGCCGCTTCACCCCCATACACCTCACCCGTTCCCCCAGCGGGGCCACACCACACCGCGCCAACTAACAGCCTGCCGTGAGGGCAGCCGGGAGGATCCCGTTGTTCCCTGTCCCCCCCCCGCCGTTACCTGCCCCCCCGGCGCGGAGAAATCGAGCACTCCGCGCAGCTCGGAGGCCTCTCGCCGCCGGTAGAAGCGAAAGAGCCTCCTGAAGGCGTCCTCCCCGCCCTCCCGGCCCAGCGCCGCCGCCGCCGCCATTTTGGGCCCGGCGCCGCGTGCGGGCGGGGCGCGCAGCCGGGGCGGGCCGGGGGCGGCCGCAGCAGCGGCACAAGATGGCGGCGGCCGGCGCAGTGCGGGCAGCGAGGCGGGCACGGCGCGGCTTCGACATCTTCGTGGCCGATGTGCCCTGGACGGTGTCGAGCAGTGAGTGCGCCCCGCAGCACCTCCCCGCCCTGCCCGCGGGCCGGGGTGGGGGCTCGGGATCTCTGGGGGTCGCGGGGGGACCGGGGCCCGTGTAATAACCGCGCTGTTTCCCCCCGCAGAGGAGCTGAAGGAGTACTTCGCGCAGTTCGGGACCGTGCAGCGGTGCCAGCTGCCCTTCGTGAGTAGCCGGGACGGGACGGGAGCGCTTTCGGCAGACCCCCGGGGGCCTGGCTGGGAGCTCTGGGTGCGCTCCCAGCAACCCTAAATTCGTTTCGTTCTTTCCAGTTCCTCCTCTCCCATTCCTTTTCTCGTTCAAGGCTGACGTTTTTCATCCAAGTCTTAAAAAACGCATCCCTCAGAGCCTGCTGTTACTGCCCTTTCTCAATAATCAACATAAAAATACCTCTTATTAATTGACCCAAGTAGGTTCTCTACTGCGGTTTCACTTAATTTCTGCCAATAAACCATGCATGTGTTTCCTCTCCTGGGCCTAACAGAGAGGTTTTTGCCTGTCCAAGGTGCTCACACGCTGTCCAGAGCAAGGAACTCTCCTGAAATCCTCATTCCCCCTCACGTGCTCCCGAGCTGTCAGCTGTCCCTGCCTCTCTGCTCTTCAGTTGTCCAATTTAGAGCATATAGATTAGGGATTTCAGTGTCTGGTGCAGTTTCTTGGAGAGAACAATAATAATTAAAAAAAGGCATCCATAACAGAGCAGAAGAGGAATGCCTGCAAATAATTGCTGAAGGAGCAGAGGTTCTTTAACTTGTCTGTGAAGCAGTTTGTTAAATGAAGCTAAGTGTGTAGTAAGCTTCTGTTAAATTAGATTTGTTATCAGCTGAAGAACAGTTTAGAAGTGCAGAAAGCAGTGTAGTTACTGCTGAAAGCTGAAGTTCAGGGCACGTTCAGGAGGTGTCTGCCACACACAGCTTCTCAGGTTTGGAACAGAACGTGTTGCTCCATTGCTGAGGTAGGTAAGGTAGCTTACCTTAAACCTGCCTTCGTTGTTGATTAAAGCCAGAAGTGCTGCACATGTTTTGACGTGGTGATAACTTTAGGAGCATTCATTAATGTGTAAAACTGCCAGAGTTACAAAAGTCTGCCTGTAGACACCCCGGTAAAGACTTCGCTGGGATATTGAAACAGGGCAACGTGACCCCGATACCTTGTGGACAGAAGCTTTGCTGCTATTTGGGAGTGCTGGCAATCATGCCTGATGTTCAGTGAGTTGAGGAGCTTGCGATAATAGGCACTTCAGTAGACCTGACCCTCCTGCACCAATCCCTGCTTTATTGACAACTGTCTCTTCAGACTGGCAAATTATTCTTAAAAAAATAACTTTCTTCTTTTTGGTGCAGTTAAATGCTTGTCATCTAGAATTGCAGCCTGCTTTTCCAGTGCTGTAAGCAGCTGCTTTATCTTGCTGAATAGCTTTCAAGTCGTTGAGAAGGCTTATTTTCAAATCAGGCAGCCATTTAAATGTCAGTTCTGTTGTGACTGGCTTAATAGCAGGTAACTGCAGTTTGAAACATCCAGCTATGCATTATTCCAGTCTTCAACTATAACTTAAAATCTTAAAATTTTTTGATTGCTGGACTCGAGAAAAAGGGATGCAGAACAGCCTCTGCTAGGCCCCCCACATGCTGTCAGTAAAAGTAAATGCCTTAAAGTATGAAACAAGCTTCTGAAACAGGTACACTAAGTTTTCTGATAAGTTCTGAATCCTTAAGTTGAACATTGATAGAAAGTTGTTAACAGCCTATGTGAACACTTCCTATATTAACTGCTTTTTCTTTTTAATTGGTAACTAGGACAAAGATACAGGCTTTCACAAACGTTATTGCTGGATTAAATTCTCATCTCCAGAAGATGTTCAGAATACACTTCAAAAGGACTCTCACATACTTGAAGGTTCCAAGGTAATAGATGACAAATCCCTTAATGAAATAACATAATGAGCTGGGTCTTTAACTCCATTTTCTTTTGAATACAGTAACATCAAAATATTGCCATACAAATTCATGTGAGATTGTGTTTTGCCACTTAAGTATGCGTTTGGTGTGTTTTAAATAAGTAATAGTTGTTTATTCCACCATCTCCGCTTGACTAATTAGGGTCGTATATCCATAGACACCATAGAGATCCCATATCCAGAGATCAAAGCTTTCTCCTATGCTAAGGTAAAGGAACATGAATGTGGTAAAACTGTTCAGAAACCATTGTGCAACTTATTTGTAATAAAGCTTTCTGGAGGCAGACTCCAACATTTAATTTCTGTGTTGGGGAATAGAAGGAAGATGACAGAGTAAAGCTAAGCTTTAAATTTCAGTGAAAACAAGTGATGGTGGAGAGACAACTAGAAATTTGCTTTTGGCATAGTCACTAAATAGGGAGGAATTACTGAGGGGATTTCCTTGTAGATTTGAATGTGCTTCACCTGACCTAGCTACACAATATAGCACAACAAGAAATCTGATCAGTTAATGTCTTTGAACACTCAGTAAGAATCCAGCCATATTGTTCTGACAACGAGGCTCCTGAAACTTTCAATGCAGAGTAGAATAAGTTTGCAAGATGCTGCAAAGCTGCCCGCAGTATGTTGACTGTGGTTATCTCAGGACATACTGCTAAGAGCTGACCTCTGCGTTAAACTGTAGTGCAGAAGGGGAGCAGAAATCAAGCAGTAGCTTAGTGAATTCAGTCTTGAAATGTGACAAGCCAGGCCCTAAGCTAATGTCATAAACTGAGCTGAAAGTACCAGAGCTGCATACAACTACCATCCTATTTAAAGTAAGTACTATGACTAGCAGAGAGGAGTATTTAGTGTTGGTTTCTTCATTTCTGGAAACGTTGCTACATTTTATTCTTGAAGTTGTAAAATAACCGCCTTCCTTTACCTGCTAGGGGTGTGTGTGTGGTGTGGAGTATACTCTAAACAGGAGCTCTGATGCTTCTTTGCAGTGAAATGAAAAGCAGAAGGCGATTTGGCTTCTTCATTTCTTAAGAAATGCAAGGTTCTCTAGAAGGAAAATGTATGATCACGTCTCCCATTTACTGTGCTAGGTTTAAATAGTTACCTTCTGTTCCACTTCAAATTCCAAGCTTAGAAGAGGTTTTGCTGATAAACATCACTGTTGCCGTGTGAATCTTTTTAACTTTCCTGCCAGGAACTGAATATTTGTGATTCTACCTCATGCAAGAGGAGAGGTCTACCTTCCATACAAATGTTATAAAATATCAGAAGTTTTAAAAACAACAACAACAAACAACTTCTTGCCTAATGCGAATACTATCCATTGTTTTCAGCTCTCTGTCAAACTGCAGCAAAGTAGAAGATTCAATCAGCAGAAAGAAGACAATGAGTAAATGAGTGGTGGAAGGTGGCTTTATTTCACTAAACGTAAAGAAACTAAAATAAAGATTATGGAGAAACTATGAATGAGTATTTGATTTAAAACAGAATCCAGCTGTTTCCCCTCCTTGTTCAAATAAAGTATAGAACCACACTAAAGAAACACCGAATCATTATAGCATGAGACAGTAATTATATACAGCAGGAGAGCTTTTTAACAGATGAAATAAAAGCTTCAGCTACTTAAAAAACTAAAGCTGGAGGAAGGGGCTACATTCTTACCCTGAGATGCTGGGCAACAGGGAATTAGCAAAGTCAGATCACTTGCTACAGAACAGTTCCCCTGTGAAATGTTTCAAAGTGGTCTCCATTCTTCCGCTCTCCCTGGGTAGCTGTCCTATGTCGGAGAACTAATGTGTATATGCATCTCCACCTGGCACAAGAGTTCTGAACTGCTTTACGTACTGCCATCCCCCTACACACCTCCGTGATATTAAAAATGCCTTTTGAAGGAAGTCCAAGCAAGTAGTCCATTTCTTTGCTACTCAGGGAACAGAGGCATTTACTCCTTCCTCCGCTTTTTGCTCTCATGCTCGTGTTCCTTAGGGCGGCTGCTATCAGAAGGCCGTTTCGAACCACCATGTTGCTTGGCTTCTTCCAGAAATTTGTCCAAACCAAAGGGATCTTCCTCAAATTGAACTGGTCCATCTCTGCCTCTCCCTCTGGTGTTACGATCCGAGTTAGAGAACTCTTTGTCGGGAACAAACCTGGGAGGGCGGAAGAGATGATACTCAGTTGGTTCTAACTTCAGAACCCTAATTAAGAATATTTTGTATTTTTTTCCCCTTACCTATTTGTCTTGATTCGAGCCTCTAGATCATCACCATACATGTCCTTATCCACATTTTTACTTGGTCTGTAGATGTTTTGGGCCATATCTTTTCCACTTCTCCAAGGCTGGTCATAAACATTATAAATTTCATCCTCCCCTCCAGCAAAGCCGCTGTCCATACCCTGTGAAGAAGAAAGATGTACAGCTGTATAATACAAACGAGTCCAAAACCTGCTAAATTAATTTTAACATCAAGATACAGGCATGCTGTCAGACAGATACAAAAAGATGCTGTTGTGTGATTTACTGCTGATTTCCAGCGGGTTCAAGCACTTCATTAGGGTATGAGTAGTTTTGGCTCTGGGATTAAGACCAGACAACATGACACAATGATTACCAGCCTCAGTTAGCGCCACTTCTACTCTGTCACAAAGCAACGGGAAGGATTGCTGGCCATTCATATTTCAGAATAATGGATCATGTCAGTCTGCCCTGCAAGTACAGCTGTCTATAATGGCCAAGTACAACCACGCAGAAACGCACGTTTTTCAGGATTTCTGGAAAACACGATTTAAGCTGACTGATCCAAATTGCACAAGTTTATGTAAACCATGGAAGTAGAACTGCCTGCTTGTTCAGTTTTGATTCGTCAGCTTCCCTTTCTGCCTGCAAGTCTTTCACTGGAGACGTGAAAAAGAATGATTGACACACTGCAGGACTATTGAGGGACTTTTTAAAGCCTAATCTACTTTTTCATCTCTCAATAGTACAAAGTTCAGGGACAACAAATGTTGCCGTTCACTATTTATATCTTCAGAAGGGTTTTTCACAGAAGCAGTAATGGGAATGGCAAGCATTTACTTGCTTCTCTTTCAGAGCACATTTCCCCTATTCAATCAGCGCATTTATACAAAGAAAACGAAGTCGCTGCAACTTGAAGGCAAAAACAACCCCCACATACACTTTCTCCCCACAAACCCAATCCACTTTAATCCAGCTATACATTTTGAATATCTCATTTTTGTGGCATCAGCTATGGATAAGGAAGATCAGTAGTTTGCTACTAGTTATGTAGAGATGTCTTTCAGAGCTCATCCACACCATCTGTAAAAACAAGGTCCCTTTAGGACTCTAGCCATGCTCTCTAGGGCAGGATGAACTGTTGGTGTGTTCTCATAGAAAAATACACAGCTGTGAAAAGGTATTTTTACCTTGGTCTGGTTGAACAGCCTCTGGTCATATTGGACTTCATTGGATGGCCTAGGGTTGGGTACCCCTAGGGCAATAACTTCACTGATATCTCTGTTTTCATTTCTCTGCAGCTTTGACCTGAATTTAAAATTTTAATAAAAATTAAGTCAGATAAATCATACTTGTTGATACACTCAGCTAGAAGCCAATTTTGTATTAGCTGCTAACAATTTGCCCCAGATACCATATGTTAGCCATTACTGTTCTTTACTAGGTAACATTTAAAATTTGTCTCCTAGAAAAGGAAACATTTGCAAAGTTATGTTCAGCTCGGATTAATATTTAAATTTACTTTCCACTGTCTGCAATTTATATCAAGCTGATTTGGTCTACATGTCATATTTATTTTTTTCATGAAACAGTGTTCATTATATCCTAGAAAGGCTGTGCAATCTAATTTTAATATATTAGAGATTTTAAGCATACAGAAGCCATTTAGACTCAGAGATCTTACTGGCTGAGAGAAACAAGATGCTTGAACCTACATTCATAAATCTAAGCTCACTTCCAACGATCAGCTTTAAGGAATAAAGCCACTGATGCTGGTCAGATCTCACTGAAAATACAGGATGTATCACTGTGACTCACCTTTTGTCAGGGGCTGCCCTGGAGAGATTCCTGTCATGCTGCCTCTCTTTGCGCCGGTCATGTCTTATTTCATCCCTTTCTCTAGCTTCTCCATCCTCTGAACAAATGCAAAATTGCTCATTATACACAACTACTGAAGTCTGAATTAACTATGGCACAAATATTGGCACAGTGATGAATTTAGTATGCATTTCCAAAAGAGAAGTGGCCCTTAGCACTGTTACATGTTACATGTTACATTTTAAATAAACATCACATGGAAAACTTTCTCATGCCACAAGCAGTTAACTGTCCTTGACAAGAGACCCCAAGCAGGCATATCCAACAACTACGTTTTCCCAACTTAAAATGCCTTAGAATACTTGTCCATCCATCTACACATGAATATCCTGAAAACCCACAGGCAATTGTATCATACACTTATTTCTATTACATGTCAGTATAAAAATATTGTTCAACCACAGGCATCTAAGCACTTCGAAGAACCTTCTGTGACCCAGTATCACTCAATCACTTGGATTGGAAGGAGCGTCTATTTCAGCCTCCTGCTCAAAGCAGGATCAATGCTGAAATCAAACCAGATTGCTCTGAGCTCTGTCTACTTTGGTCTGTAAACCCTCCAAGGACAGAGACTACCTCTCTGGACAACTCTTTCCACTGGTTGTTGTCCTTATGGTGAAAACTCTTGTCCTGATACACAGCTGGAATGTCCCACTTCAAATTTTGCCTACTATCTCATTCTTCCACTGGGTAGCTGTTGATCTCCTTGTAAGAAGACTTCCATCAGGTACCCCCAAGCCATCTCTTCCCCAGGCAGAACAAGCTTCATTCCTCTCAGCATCTTACTATGGAGATGCTCCAGCCACCTGACCATTTTGGCGACCCTCCACTAAACTCACTCCAGTTTATCAATGTCCATCTTGTACCACATTCCAGATGCAGTCTAACAGATGATAAGCAAAGAGAAGCTACTCCTTTCCTTAACCTCATGCCTACATTCCTGCTGATGCAGCTTAGTATGCCCCTTACAATATTGCTACTGCCAGGGCACACTGCTGGCTTATGTTCAGCACTCCCAGGTGTTTTTCAGCAGAGCTGCTCTCCAGCCTGCCAGTCCCCCTGCCTGCACTGTTGGAGAGAGGTTAGTCCACCCCAGCTGCAGTATTTGCTACTGTATGACCATATCCTCCACCTTTTAGCAAAGTAAGAGAACTGCTCTGTAAATTCAACACCTTGATCTTTGAAATGTAATTTAAATCAAGACATAAGACTTATCACAGTGGTTATGATTTAGGTTATTAGATTTTGGGCCTAGTGGTCAACATTACTATAGCTCTATACGACCAGGTATAATAATATGAGAAACAAATTATTATTTACTATCTTTGAAAACTTAAAGATGGTTTAGTTCTCAGATGAAGTCAGAACAATTGTTTTCTGAAAAAATATCAATTATAGCAGTCCACGAAAGCCATTACATGTACCAATCCAGTTGCAATTATGAATTTCTCGAAGTCCTAAACCTGTATACACTCAACCTCACAGCAGTGTATTAAACTCAGATCCCACCAAAACAGACCCCCACTAAGTAACCAAACACACTGACTGTCGAAGTGAAGACATAAGAAGAGATGTCATGGTTAAAGTTGACATTTAAGTATTATAAATTCTGAGGTTATTTCTGCAAACATGCACTTCAAAAAGTGTTAAAAAAAACAAACAAACAACACCATAGTTTTTTAGTAACAAAGAAATGTACCTTTTTCAACATGGGTTTTGATCCCAGCTCTTCTCTCCCTTGCTTTTTGGGCCATTTCTCGGAGCTTTTCCTCATGTTTCTCCTTTTCTTTCTGAGCCATTTTCCTCTCCACCTGGGCACGCATCTCTACAGCCTCACGAGCCTGTACACATAAGACCCCTAGTTAAAATGACAGAAAGCTAACACCTGGGATGCAAGCAGATCATCTGTCCTAGAACTACACAGTAAACAGGGAAGGAACTGAGCTATAAAGTTAAAGTTCAAAGCCAGATAAGCACAGTCCTTCAAGCTGAGAAGAAATAGACACAACATCTAATAATTTAACCCCACACTGAGCCACTGACTCAAAGATACCGGGGATGAAACCTTATGGAAGTCCAGAAGCAGGACAGACCAAAATGCTATAGCCTATTCCCAGTTGATTTTCTCAAGGAAATAAACATATAATGAAGGTTAAAACCACATGAAAGAGAACAGTTTCAACAACCACCTGACCTTTCTGTCAGCTATATAGAGAGCCTCAGCGAGCTTGGCAAAGTTTTCATTAATATGAACGGTCTGCAATCCTCTGCCATCTGCAGCCAGACGCTTGTCTAATGGAATTGTGTAACCCTAAAGTGGAAACAGATAGGCGGTTAATCACAGACATTGACATTTTTAATAGCAAGCTATTAGATTCATTGTGTAAGGAAAAAACACAACACAAAACACAGAACTTGGCCATTCATAAATAGGCTGCAATAAACCTCTTTTATATGTACTCCAGATTCATACCAGGCAGTATTAAGCTTCCCTCCAATTCCACCCCATCTCAAATCTAGATCGTATTTTCCCTTCAAGTTGCATCTTCATAAAAATGAGAATGAGTTTTTGATTAATAAGCTCCACTTTTTGTGTTAAGAACTACAGGTATTAGATTTCTTAGTCTACACGGTTTTACTGTTTGTGCTTAAAACTTTCCCCAAACTGTTTTCATACCTACAAAGAAGTCAGATGATTCAAAAATGGGAAAGTAAGGGGCAAAGCTGTTAGCAAAAGCAAAAGACACTAAATGCCAGCTTTGCCTTTAGAAGCTGAAAACTGGAAGTATTTATAGAAGATATTTTAAGATTCTTTAGAGAGCTCTACACATTTTTTGCTTTGGTATTAGCATCTGTAACCTAAAATTCGATCTACTAATCAGTGTCAGTCCCAGTTATACAGCTGTGTTTGGGTAGAAAAATAACATCAAAACAGGCAGCTTTTCCTTCCTCCATTCAGAAAGGCCTCCTCACAACAACAGCTTGTTATGTTTGAGAACAATTAGACTGGTCATTGCAGGATATTATAAATTCTCCTTCTCTCTGAACAGAAACTTAGCTACTGAAGAAAAATGAAGGTATAGGACATACCTACTCAAATAAGAAATAAAAATAGCTAAGCTAACCACTAATGAGGATAAATTAATGCAATAACACCAAAAGGGTAACTTTCCAGAGACCGACTGCAACACTAAAAAGAAACATGCTTGGTTCTCTAAAAACTACCTTTCCCTTTTTCAGTGTAGACGGGCTTACTTTGTGAGCTCCAAAGACTTTAGTTTCAGCCTCCACATAGTGCACTATTATAGGGATTTTAACTAATGTAATTTTTTTCCTCTCAAAATGTATAATCTCAGCCATGAAGTAATATATTCTCTCTGCTCTATACTGTTGTCAATTTGACAACTCTAATATGCCAGAAAGAAAAAAACTGAGCTGTACAATTGCATGTTCTGCACGCTGGAAGAAGCCAGTTTGTGTCACTCTCGGGATTTAAAACCAGTATTATTCAGGCTGTACATCATTCAGAGATGTCCCCCACTAAGGTGCAGCATTAGAAAGGTGATTTTATGACAACTTAATTACCTTTGCATTTTTCCAGTTTGAAATGCACGGAGGAATTTTCCACTCTTGTTGCTCTTTCACAGTCATCTGATAGAGGAGAGAAAGCAAAGTCATCTTTAGATTTATAGCAAAAGGACAGACTGTTTTCTTTCTTAAAGGCAGCTATAAAACTATTGACATCATTTGGAGTACAAGTTTCAGGACACTGCTACAAGAAAACAACTCTTCTTAGCAGCAAGGAAATGTTCATTTCTGCACTGTACCTTTGATAACACTGAAGAAAGTTACAACATAGCTATTCAGCCACCCTCTTGAACTGTCACCACAGACCAGAACTTACAGCCAGCTTGTTAACACTTGAAAACTTAATGGCAGTTCAACTTGTAAAAAACTGAAGAACCACTACACTCATCTCTCAGAGAGAAGATAATCCTTCACAATACAAGAAAAGCCTTATGTCTTGTTTATGAGTAGCATGAGTATACCAAGGCTAGAGTTTGTCTACTCATTCACACCACAGAGAACCCCAGCAATGAAGACCTGCATAAAATACATAGGAAACCTACTCAAGCTTTGACAAGTTACATAAGAAAAGAGGTAGTTTTGGAACCATCCAAATGAAAAAATAGTCTTTGTTGGGCACCAATCTATCACTTAACATCATATTAAAAGGACAAGGAAGAGAAGGTGCACAGAAATGAACTGGATCAAAGCAGAATTTGGGAATCCACCTACAAGTTAAAAATTAGAATAGCTATGGTATTTCATACCTTTCTACTGGGAGAATGCATTACAGGCGCTGGAGGAGAAGGTGGTCCACGTGGAATCTTCTTGTTAATTCTGAACAAGTAACAAAAAACTGCTATGAGCATGTTGTATGGGAATATACTTGAGAATCTTTTTTTCTTTTTTTATGAAGTTTTGACTACTTACTTGAATCTTGGAGGCTCCATAGGATCCTTCTGCATTTCCACCATCCGAATAACTCTCTGTTTTGCTCCAGAGTTGAAGGCAACGCCTTGCTGCGATGGTGTGTACCTGGATAAAACAAAGCGCTTCAACTCTCTGCAGGCAGCCAGCTGGGTATTCCCTTCCCACCTCAGATTTTATTCAATTTACTGCTCTAGTGGCATTTTAATTCTATCCACACCAGTTAAAGACTCTTCCACTGTAAATGCCAGGAGCTGGTAACTGCACTGGACTATATGCAGATAATCAACTACACTAGACAGAATGCATCTTCCCAGGGCCATGCTCTCCTGCCTCAACCCAGATTCAGGAAGTCATTATAAACAAGGACCAGCTTCCTAATATTTCCATATTATTATTTCCTTTTTTTTTTTTTTTTTTTTCAGGGCAGCATCATTCATAGTCCTCCCTGACAAATCTGTATTTTGTTGCTAAAGCAATAAGCCTCCTTAAGTGCCACAACTCATGACACGTTGACATACTTCAGCACACTTCAAACTCTGTTGTCATCAGCAGGTTAATTCAAAATACACAAACAAGTTTCATCCTACCTACAGAAAAAAAGAATTTAAGAGGAATTTCTGTTCTCATAAATTAAAGGAACATTCTGATTTTATATGTAATGTCATACACATGCACCAGCAATACATACCGGATGTACTGTGCAGGAGCTAATTTGTCAGCTGCTCGAACTGGCATGGCTGCTGCAATTTTCTGTGAGACTGATTTCTCCAAGGCTGCTCTTGTCTTCTCTGTTATCTGAAGGCAAAAATGCCACAGTATGCACCTCATCAAATATGCAAGACATACAATGTACTTCCAATAACCAGGCACATCAGTGCCTATGATACCTCTCTAATTGTCTCCTCATCTGGTCTTTGCAGTTCAGGATCATCCACATTCATGACCTCTTTTGGGACAAGATCCGTGTATTTGCTGTAAATAATCTGAAAGACAACATATTTTATTAGTGCTGGAGAACACAAATAAATTGAAGTATTTCAAAGGAATATTTCAGGCCTTGATTAAGTTCTGGGTATTAATTAAATTGTATACAACAGTATAGAACAATTAACTGTAATGCATTTATTGTATACAATTACATATTACTCAATGACTTCCACAGAATAAGAACGTACTCTTCAGTCCGATTTACAGATGGGATATTCGCAAAAACAAACAAACAAAAAAAACCAACAACCATCTGATGAAATAGAATTACATAAATCACTTTCAGAATGGAAATTAGACAGTTTCCTGCTTCCTTTTCCTATGCTTCTTCTTCAGGCTCCAAAACAAACAGAAAATTCAAGTTTACATTTCTGTTTTCAAAGATTCCTTAAGATTTTCATACATGTCTTTTTCAGTATCTAGAATTTTTCACTTCATTACATTTCTATGTTCTTGGAAAAAAAATGTTCAAGAAGTCTTTTCTTGACACTTCCCCTTATACAGGCAGTTCAATCTTTATAGAACACGCACCTAGCTGTCACCAGCTTTTAAGTCCCAATTTACAATGTATGGAAAGAATGTTATCAGATAATTACAGGGGGAAAAGCGCTAATACACTGCACTAATGTTTCACATTAATCCAACAAATAACATCAGAGAGTCTTAATTCAAAAAGTTAAAAGTTATTATAGCTATTATTTCAAGTTTATTATAAAGTGCATGTCCAACTATGAAACAGACCTTTAGCCTCAGTATTAATTTGACACATGAGCCATTTACTGCTTCTCATCTTTCACTCACAAAATTTTAATCTTTTCTATTAGTATAAACAATATTGCGGCATCTTAAAGGCTGAATGAAGGACAACTGCAGAGCAGTGGTCCTCTAATTCTAAATCCAGATGTCTCGCTGCCCAAAGAACCAGGTATGCTGAAAGAACTCAGATTATCCCAGAAGACATAGTAGGAAAAAAAATCTAAGAGGCTCCCTCAAAACTACAGCATACTGAGGTACAAATGAGTTACATGAACTAGTTAAACACCGAAATAATGCATGCTAATGGAAAGCTGCAGTAATGTGGAAGAAATCAATAACATGTATGAAATTTGCCTGAAACCACCAAATATTTTGTCTTCATCAAAACCCGACACACTTGCATGTCCTAACTGGAGTCCTTTTTCTGAGGTGATACAGACAGGCAAATGAAAGATGTTGTTGCACTGTGATGTTTTTCTAGACATTTACACCATTTTAACATGAAAATTCAGACGTTTTATTGATCCAGGATCAAGAGGAAACTGGGTCCGTTTGATACTGTAATATGCTCATTCCCTACCATTTTTCATGTAGGGAATTTAAAAGGAAGCATTGGCCTGAAAAGCAGAATCTCCTAGCCACAAATGAAACGCTCAATTTTTGGTACAGACAGACAATTCTTTTTCTGGATGAGGCAGCCTTAACAGGCAGCAATTAGAAATCTACATGCCATCGTAACAGCAGAAAAAGAACAATCTTACCTAACTATCTCATGGTAGGATTTAGTCATCAATCGCATTCAGAGTTCCCACAAGATATCTGATAGAGGCAAGTGTCTTGACAGAACGTTCTTCATTTAACACTTAAATCCCTGCTCTCAATACATTTTATTCTATATATCCAGAAGAGCTCTGTACAGCACTCATCAATCTTACATGTAAGTCAAGAAGCTACTATTAAGCCTTGCAGAATGAGTGCCTTCCTCTGATTCCTCCGTATGAGGCATGTAACACCTCAGAAGTTGTTACAACGCTGTTTGGAAGCCTGATAAGCATACCACAGAAGAAAAAAAACAGGCAACAAGCTCTCAAATCAAACTCTGTGAGGAAGGTGAATAAGTTATGAGTAACAAGTACTTTTGAAATTATTTTAGTTCTATTCATGTTCTCTTAACCTGTCCCCTTGCTGTGACAGGAGTTCCTTCAGCATTGGAACTATTCCCTTATGAATGTTTCAACTGAATTCACAATCTTGAGAGAAAACCGTAGACAAGATTTGTGGTCCTTTTTTCTCCATTCATGTCTAAGCCACAGCCTTGGACCAGAAAGAAGAAACCTATCTCCTGCATAGAAAAACCACTTTTGCCGGGAAACAAGTAATGGACCTAATAATTCCATTCCTTAATTTCACTCTCTTTTCTGTCCTAATAAAAATGCAGCAAGCAATTACATATCCTTTTTTTTTTTTTTCTCCTTTTAAGGAGACAGAGCATTAGTTTCACCATTGCATGTCAATTATTGATTCCCCAAGCCTTATTTTAGCCTGTCTTCCAGTCATGCGAGTACAGGAAGTATTGGCAGAATTCACAGCAGCACAAGAGCTAGCCATAGTGCTGGAAGTCTTTCCTCTGGATAACCACATGGAACTGCATCCCCAGATCCGTAAGGTCGTGCATCCAGATCTATCAACATTATCCCGTCTTTCACATCTAGCAGACTTTCTGCCAGCCCCAAACAGAAGGCTTGTCAGACTATCTCAATTATGTCAGCATTTTTAAAGGAAAATTCTCTGAAGCAACTATTTTTTAAATATCTAAGGGAACAGATGCGAGAGAGATGAACCAGTACAACAGCAGAAATTGCTGACAAGCCACCTAGATACAGGGCCTGATGATGGAACTGCTGCCGCTACAAGAAGGCAGAACACTAAATTCAACTTCAAAAAAATCCATAAACTGTAGCTAAAGCAAAGTCTGCTTCTTAACTCAGACCAAACAAGCAGCTCACAGAACAGTGTCAGAAACTTCATCTTATTTCTTACGGGCTACTAAGTATCTGTTTCTCTTAACTCTTGAGTATTAAGATTGAAGAAATATTTGAATTATGACTGCTACTCTCAGGATAATAAAACTTTTCTATGTAATCCTACGGACACTGTGCTATCAAAACCTCTATCTTACAGAAAATATTTCACAGTATTCAGCTCAATACTCACTGAAGAACTGCTCCCTACGGCATATTTACTAATATCAGGTCTTCCAGTGAAATTGTTTCAAATACCTGATTTTCCCACAGTTTTACTCTCCCTGAAATCGCAATATTTTGTCTTTAATCTTAGCATCTACATTCATCTGGACGCAATCAGAATTCAACTGATCCAGAAGAGCTAAGCAAAGGAAGTTAGGAAACCATAATTCCAGCCCAGCCACTAACAGAGCTCAGTTATGGAAGTGATACTTAGCTCTGCCGTACTGCTCAGTATGGCCACAAAATGAGAATATGCCTATATGCACACAAAGAGTATGTTCTTTACAGTAGTTTCCGAATTCTCAACCAATAAGGCACAGCAGAAGATCAGTCATTCTGTGCTGAAGTTTATCATCACTTCTAGTTCTTTTTCAAATATACTTAGATCCTGGTATTCAAATCCAAACAGGTTTACTATGTGAAAATTGAATCTGATCGTATAGGTGAAGATATATTTTGATAAAGTTGTAAAAACTGGGGGGTTTAACTATGCTTTTTTCTTTTCTCCCTTATTTGCCCTAAAGCATCCACCAAAAAACAAACAAACAAACAAACAAACAAACAAAAAAAACCCAGCATGATTGTTACTTCTTATCTCTGCTGCTCCAAACAATTTTTTTTTTTCATTTTGGGATAAGTCAAACGTCTAATTATTATCAAGTATTTAACATTTATAGAGTTCTGTGATGCATTTAGTATTTTAGCATCATCCTCTTGACAAATAATTCCAGACACTAAAGTCTGGTAAAAATACAATGAAAGTCCCCACAATAACAATGTTACCACTGTATTGTTTACATTTTGTCAGGCTACTTTCTATCTGTATGACAGCATGGAGTGTAATTGATTTGAACTCATTTCTTTTTGAAAGGTGTTGCAGTCTTCGAGGATAAACAGGATGAGAATAGACAAGATGTAACACTTTTGTTACTCAACTGAGATACAGTTAAAATATGAAATCCTACAGACATCAACTTTCTGCAATTTTGGCAACTGTACATATAGCTCCTCCAGGTATACATCCCAATCTACACATTTGAAAAAAAAAAATATTACCTTGTCCTTTGACTGTCCTTGTCGAGCAATTGCATCGTATTTTATTTTTCCTTCTGCATCCACCTGAACAGCCAACGCATTGGACATTTTCTTCTTTCGGCCCATATCCAGTGGATATTGGGCCACATGAATTTCTGGGAAAGCACCGCCATCTCCAAAATCCTACACAAAAGAAAAAGTTGTGAATGACTGAAAGACAAACACATAGCATAACATTTGCACTGGTGGGAAAGGAACAAAACAGTGGATTGATTTTAACAAAATGAAACGTAAATGCTCTAGCAGATTTACAATATTAGCTTGTAAGAGAGCAATTGACTACAGAACTTCACTTGTTAAAAGAAAAGACATTAAAATGCATAGACATCTTGCAGAGAAGTATCTTGAATTATTTCTTGCACAGAGAAATAGCCTATATCACTGACTCGAACATGCAGGCACTACAATATGACAGACAGTACGTGAACAATTCACATGCAAGTTATTAATTAGAACTCCAAGAACTTATCTGCTGTAATAAAGCAACGCTGGAAGTAAAAAAAAAAAAAAAATAACCAGTAGAGATTTTCATCATAAAATTACTACTATTGTAATTTTAGTTATCGCACCATAATGAAGTGAAGAAATTTAAAAAGCTTTCCATTCCTTTCAAGCCTGCAGCTCATGGCTGTACAATGGCACGGATGCCAGCTATCTATTTCCTTATTTTGACATGTGAATACATTGAAACTGGGCAGGCACCCAATAGCCCAGTATTCTTAACAGTTTATTTCTCCTCTTGTTCAACCTGTTGCTCTAAAAGCCTCTGAGGAACACAAGTAAAATAAAGACCTCCTCAAACAGACCACCCTGACTCAGTAACACTGAAGACGCACACGGAATTGGTCCTACTGCTAGACTGACTTCAGGCAATGGGTTCAAAAGCAGTTCTTCAAAGGAAGCACTTGCTTAAAGCAGCACCAGCATCTCCCCACTCCCTGTTGCGATGGCATTGCTTTTGCCTGAGAGCAAACCAGACCAAGGGAAAGGAATGGTTGTCTTAGTTAGATAGATCCCCCTCCATATTCACCAGGGGACCAAACAATTAACACCACTGCAACAAACAGTGTGGACTGAGGCTGGAGCAGTTGGGCAGAAGGCTTCCTTCCAAAGCAGGACATGCCTGTGCTAGCTTCAAGTGCTCCCTGACATACAGCTTCAAGTATTTAACTTCTACCACTGGATGTCCCACATTCAGCAAGCAGTTACAGAATCAATGCTCCAGTACCAGCCAGAACAAAAGTCAGTCCTTCCTCAGAGTTTTTTACGTAACTGGATCTACTACGAACAGATACTGTTTTTCAATGATGGCATTCTAGGACCATTGGATAAAGGTTGTATTTCATAAACAACTACTACTGAAGAATTTGCATTTGTTTATGAGGCAGAAAGGGAAGTCCCTAACAGCCCTTTGAGATGTCCATCATTTTGTGGCCCAGTGATGCTGGAAACTGACCTGACTTCTTAAGTGTTTTTGCTAACACCTGAAAGAATAAACATGAAAATATTAACATGAGTAATTAAAAGTGTAGGTGAGAACTGAAGTGAAAGTATAAATTTTAATACCACATGCTTTATTAAATGTGGAAACCCCATAAAAATATTTTATTTCAGACAACCAGAGGAATTACTGTTTGAAGTCACCTTATCTACCACTAATGGATCACCAAGGTGCTGCATCAATCTTTAAGACAGTGGGACTAACTCATAAATATGAGAGTAAGGCTGTTAAAAACTCAGGCAATGGAAGCACTTTGAAACAACCCAGGATCATACAAGAAATATTGTATCAAAACCTGAAGAGCATGCCTTGTCCCAAGAGTACTGGCCTTTGACTCACCACAGTAGGTCTCGGATGTTATGTCTAATACCATTTCAAATTCTGCAATTTGTGGCTCACAATGGAAAAACTGTACCAAAATCCTTTGGAATTGGAACCATACAGCTGTATTTGCCATTCTAGCTTTTAACAATTCTGGTTGAGATTACATTGAAGTGACACGGATTATAGCTAAACACACCAAACACCATTCAGAAGCATTCTGCCAGTAACATACTTACACAATGAACATCTGACAAATTTATAAGTTTTCTCCCAACTCTAACATGAATTTCTCCCTCCCGACCCCCCACTAGCAGCTACCTTTTGCTACCCTAAGAACACAATACACACAGAACCGCACAGCATTCTGTTCTTGGCTATCCACCTGTTCACTTATTCCAGCTATGATCTGGGCGTGTATTAAACAACTAATGATGGAGGGATGATACGGATAACCTTCACAGAGCATCACTGCATTCTCAGACCATAAACCAAAAGTACCATAGACCTATTTCCATAAAACAACCTCTGAAGAGAAGAAACCTTGAAACAGGCTGTTTATCACCAAACTTTTAAAGTAACTCGGTTAATTACAACAACTTCCCCCAGCCCAATAATACATCCATTAGGCGGGAAGGGAATTCAGCACGTAGTAAGGCTGTGCACAATTCTCTGCATTATGTTTGTGATGCTCAGAGTTTACTTTTCCTCTAGAAAAGATATTTCTTTTCTCATCAACACGTACATACTGCTACAGTATCAGTTTAAATATCTACCTCTAGCACGCGTGGTATCCATCCTTTCCGGTAACCATACGGGGGCGGTTCCCTTCGTGATGAGACTAGAGCAGTCTGCCTAGATCTCTGAGCTCTTGCTCTTTCTTCTAGTTCTAGCTGGTCCTGAGACAGCTGGGTTGGAGCTGGTAAAAAACTGCACATCCATAGGCAGCCACCAAAAAAAAAAAAAGAAAAAAAAAAAAAAGAGACACAAAGTTAATTCTCAGAATTTTCCACAGTGAAACTCAACCTACATTGAGTCTGCTACTAATTTAAATGTATTTAAATTATTAAATCTTCTCTACCATAGGTCTACACAGACTTACTTAGAAACAACTTATGAAACTTATGCATTGCTCTCACAAACCAGAGAGGTTTTCTGAAATGCTGCAAAAGCAGCTCACACTTTCTCAGCATTCTGGAAGACTCCTGTAGGATCTGATGTTAAATCCACCCATATTCCGTCTTGCTTCAACTGGTGTGTGACAACGGCCATTCTCTAACAGGAATGTCACACACCTCTGTGTACTCTTCCCACCAGCAGCGAACAAGAAAATAAAACTGTCCAGCCGACTCTCCCTCCCCTGCTCTCACGGCAAAGGCCCACAAACAGACCCAAACAGACCTGTCAACAGCCTCCCCCCCCAACCTTAGACACCTCCCGGCCGAAGTCGAGCAGCCAAAATTCACTTCCCCAACTTCCTATTTCCCAGCTCACGCCGACCCCGCAGCCCTTGCTCGCGTATTTTCAGGCCGCGCTCAGCCCCCGGGAGATCGGCCCTTCAGCCCAGCCCAGCGGAGCCGCGCTGCTGCGGCGAGCAGGCGAGGCAGCAGCTTACAACAAAGCCCCCAGCCCTCGGTAATGACAAAAAACAACAGGGAAAAGCCCCGTGGCTCCCATCAGCCCCGGCCCCACAGCTCCCCGTTCCCGCAGAGGTGACAAACGGCGGCGAGACCCCCGCACCCCCTCCCCAACCCCCCCCCCCAGGCCCCCCTCAGCGCCCCGCGGCCCGGCCCCCTCAGCAGGCCCGGGGCCTATGGGGGGGCCGCGGCCCGGCAGAGCTGCCCCGGAGCGCAGCCCCAACGCCGGCCGGAGCCCCCCGCGGTGCCCGGGGAGCCGCAGGGAGGCCGGGGGGCGGCAGCGGGGGCCGTGAGGGGCCTGTGAGGGGCCCACAGGACGCACCTGGTGAGCGCCATCTTGCCGCCGCCGCCGTCTTCTCCACAGCCAGGCCGCGGGAGCTGGGGGGGGGGGGCGCTGCTGCGCATGCGCCGCAGCGCACAGCTGGGAGGTGTAGCCGGGAAGCTATAAAAGGGGAGGAGCCGCCCCCGCGCGGGGGGTCATGGGAGTTGTAGTGCGGCCGCCCTGCCCAGCCCCGCTGCTCCCTCCTGCTTCTGCTTCCCCACTTCCACCGCTTTCCACCCTCAGCCTCGCTGCTCGTCCTCAGAGCTGTGCAGTGGCTTTCTGCGCCCAGCCGGCAGCCTGCTGGGGTTTGCGGGTGTTTATGGCTGCCTTGGCCGCCAGCAGCACCAGTTCTTTATAATACTTCATTTTCTTCCCCTTCAACCTGTTTCTTTCTGTGGTTTAATTTTCCTTGGCAAATTGGCTAGCTTGGGGTTTGTGAATATGTGAGGCTTTTATCACTCTGGGTAGAGTGGACCGTGTGGTCTGAAGGGGCTGTACAAGTTTATTCAAAACCATGTGTCTGCGTAAATACATCTCCATGTACGTTTTAGGCACGTGCTGCTAATCCAGCTGTGAATAACTTCTTTTCTCCGCCCTGTGTTACTTGCCATGTATCAAAACCAGAAAATGCTTATATAAGTGGTTTAACTAGTCAAAAATGTTTACTGAGGGTTTTTTTTTGAAAAGTTCTGAACTCAAAAAATGTGCAAAGTTTGGAAAGTGTGAATTCTTTTTTCCATTTTCAAAATGGAACATTCAAACTTTGCTTTAAAGCAACGTTTATTGGCCGAGATTAGTCTTGTGCTTAATTTTTTGAAAGTGGGTAAATTCTTAAAACCATAATGTTTAATGTTTAATTTCAGATCTAATACCTTTTATTCCATTTAAAACTGTGTGTTTATTTCTTTTTTTCTTCTTGAAACGAGAAAACATTTTTTTAATGTTAGGTTAGCCACTAAACCAAGAAAATGAATTATTTGTGCAGTTGGTCCCTGAACCTGACCTGGTACACCTTCCATTACTTCTTTCTTCTGCTTCTCGTGATGTTTTGATTAAGGAACTATCACTGTGCAGCACATAGATGTGTGCTAAATGGGTGCTAAATTGGCTGGCATAGCAAAAAGTGAGGGAATCATCAATGGGGGTCAACCTTGAGTAAGGGTATTTCTGAGGAAGTTACAGAGGAAGGGACACTGGGACTTCTGCTAGTCACCATTTTCATCAGCTGGCAATCAATATGAAGTCATTATCCTGAAAATGTACAGCTCTCAGAAAGAATGGCAGAATGTTCAGCAATACTGAAAAAAGAGTCGCACAGATTACTAGATTGCTTGGTAAGTGGGATCCATTTAAACTAAATGTGGTTTAATATCACATCATGCAAACTTCTATATATGGAAGTAAGAAATGGGGGTTAAGTACAGACTGTGCTGTCCTGGAAAAAGTGATTCTGAGAAAGATCTGGGAGGGTGAAAACAGAGCAGCAACTTAAAGTAAATTAGTCGTGCTATGAAGTAGCAAAAAGCCTAATGCAGCCCAAGGAAGTAAGTAGGGACATGGTGAACTCCAGTGGGGCTATGTTATCCTGGTGTTCTTATTTTCAAAACAATATTGGAAGATTGAAGAGGGTTAGGAGACTACAAAGATAGGTAAGTCTAGTGTTAACTGAAATTGTATGAAGACATAGACTTGTTCTGTGATGAACTTCTAAGAAGTAAGTGTTAATTGTTAAATTCAAATGGGGTGAGCTCCATTTATCTATCCTTATTTTCAATTACATTACAGGGAGAAATAACCTGAGTGAGCAAATTGAAAGATTTAGTGTGTTTTACTCATTACAAAAAGATTGAGAGGAGATTGGGCCATCGTGTGCGTATACCTCTACAAGTTGGGGAAGCAAGATCTGAATGCATTCTCTAATCTCCTAGTGGAAAACATAGTAAGGACTGGTGACTGGAAGTTGAAATTAGAGAAATTCAAAAGGGAAATTAGGCAGAAATATTTAATGATGAGAATGATTAACCTTTGGAAAACTGTGGAAAGTGCTTACTTCTCCATTCCTTGTTACTGCAGAATCAAAGCTGAAAGTCTCTCGGGAAGAGATGCTGTCATTATTACAAGATTTCCTTTAGGCAAGCCTGATCTCTCAAGGTCCATACATGAGTAGCCAGGTGGAACATAATACCCCACAATATATACAGAGTCAGCTGGGAGAAGTTCATACTCTCTTCCAGCTCTGTGAACTGATTATTTCTGTGCATCTTCATGTGTCTCTGAGTTGTGGACCTTTTCTGAACCAGACTTGGTTCAAAGATGCCAGTTCTGGGAGGTTCTTTGATGAAGAGAAACTTTAGGCAGGGAGTGGTTCTGAGATCCTTAAATTCATTTTTCTCAAGTGAATATCTGCTCTTAAGAAAGAAAGAAAGATATCCTTTCTGTTTTTAAAATGATCTTTTTTGCTTAACGTGTCTGGACAGTCATGGTGTCAGGTGTCTGTATGCATCACTTTTCACACATACCCCAAAATGATCTGTATGGTGAGTAAGGAGTTCAGGCCCTACAGAGTGCTTTATCCTTAGCGTGGCTGCCAGTGGGGATGTTTTTAATTTGATTTGAATACCACAGCTGGTTTTGAGAACACTTCTTATAAAGCATACTTCTCAGGAGTCTTTTGGGGTAGATTTAGGCTGTTAAATCCTCTACACCTTTTTCATCTACTTCAGCACTTTTCACATTTGCAGATGCAGAATTAAATGGCTCATGAAATATCTTGTAACAAATGAAGTTGACAATACAAAGTAATGGAATAAGCTATTGCTAATATCAGATATCTGTATGCCTAACAGTCACTGCACATTGTGGGATAAAAACGATCAGAACAGATGACACTTCTTAACTCAAGGGATAAATTATGCCACAGGTAAGATGCTAAAACAGTGAAACAGAAGAGATTTACCTAGATGGAAAGGTTCAGCCACATCAGCAACCCCTGCACTTCACATTCCCTTAGGGGTTACAGGCAGCATTCAGAAGGAATAATTATAGCTAGGGGAAAAAGATCAGAAGGTCTATTAGATTAGTGCTTTTGTAAGAATGTTTAAATTCTTCAAGCCACATCTGCATTATCTGGAATGACTTTAAGGGAGAATGGCTTCATTTCTGTTATTCTTTATAGCTAGTAGAGAAGTAAAATTTTGCAGGTATGCAAAAATCATCTCATACACTTCTGTAACACCTTGCTGTTTCCAGGGTGTTTTGTGAACTTCGTTTTGGAAGCTTTCCGCTCCCAGCTGATGAACATGCTCTTTCAACAGAGGTTGTGGTGGCCCACTGCAACTTCCCCACAGGTTGTAAGAGGAAGTGGCATATCGTTTAGCCACCAGCAACTTCAGAAAACAAAGTGAAGAGAATTGTTATTTATTTTATTGCTAACAGAGATTATAAGAGATGGAGGTGGAGTGCAATTGTCTAAAGTGATACTGATCAACAATGCTGAGCATTGCAGGAATCTTTTTTTTCTTTCTTGCAGGAAGGAACAAAACCAGTGGAAGTGGATTTTGAAGCTCACATAAAGTGCATCTCTGAGCAGCACATCACTTTTGTTGTCACATTCAGGCAATTTTCATTAGTGATTGCGTGGACTGACTGACCTGGGGCAATGGGCATTTTTTTCTTGAGAGATGTTTTATCCAAATACTGGCCTTGTACAATATGATCTGTAAGAAGCCCCTAATCTGAAATTGGATGGCTCCCAGAGTCAGCTCTGAGTTTTCCAGTGCTGATACAAAGGCAGAATCTGTCAATCTCTGTATAAAAATCAACCAAGAATGTGGGAGGGTTTGGCCCAGCAGGAGACCTGTAGGTGTACGTTGTGTTATTTTCTGCAGTCAGCTCTAGGGAGGTTTTCCATGTTGATTTGTACAACTATTGAGTCTTATACAGAGGTGTTTGTAGTATTTCTTCTGGTGGCCCAAACCAATTGGAAAAGAATCAAAATATTTCAGAATTAGACATCTCTAGCAGCAGAGATCCTGCTGGCCAGATCTTCAGCACATAGGAATTGGCATTGCTGCACTGACTCTTAGAGCTGAACTAGTGTGTAGGTGCAGAGGAGGCACCTGCCTCAATATCTGTACTGGTACCCATCCACAGAAGGGCAGGGCAGAGAAGTGAAGAAGGGTCTGCCAGGTCATGCTCTTCTCATTCTGCTGGTAACAATTTCTCCTGATACCTTTTCACATCTTCCTGTTAAACTTGTTCCCTGGGTACACAAAACCATAGGGTCTCCTGTTCTCTGGGACTGCTTTGATTTCTCCCTAAGCCTCATCCTCTACCATACGTTAGGAATGTCTGGTGTCAGTGAGACCTCCCAGACATCTTTCTGTATTTTTCATCTAAGGGAATCTAGAAGTGGTTTCTCAGTAGTAAAGGCTGGTCCTTTGTTGAAGTAATCTGTCTGCTCTTCCCAATCCAGTGCTTGGGACAGGGAGGCCTGAGTTTTGTTTTAGGGAGGCCTTTGGATTTGTTTTAGTGCTTCATGAGATGCACACCTGGGATGCAAATGCCTTAAAAATGAAAAGGAAATACTTTTCACGTTTCGTCTTTCACAGCAAATTGGGGTAATCTGAGATTTAATTTATTCACTAGTTGAAAGGGAAGTGGAAATCAAGCCAGCATCTTTCTTTTGAGCCAAGCTCTTTCTTGTGCACCCCTGTGGAGGCTCACACAAAAGAGCTCTGATCACTCTAACTAGGTGATTGTCCTAATTATAGAAAGATTTAGCTTTGCTTTCATAATTGCCCACTGCACTTGGGCACATGGCATTGTTATACTACAAAAGCTTTTTTTTTTTTTTTTTTTGTCCCCAGCAGGCCCAGCGTCAGCCTGTTTAAGGGAGCTGCAAGGAACAGTATTACTCCGAAACAACCTCACAGAGCTCTTCCAGGAGAGGCCAACAAAGTCAGCTGCAGACCCACTCCCTTGGCTGAGAACATTGCCAGTGCCTGTGATCTAGCAGTTAAAGCAGGGGGTTCAAAGGCTGGGCCACAGCCTTGGGCAGCCTGTGTTGAACCAGTGAGCTGTGATCAGGAATTAGGGATTTTGTGTGCAGTAGTTTGGGAGCTTTAGATGGGTACTTCACTGTTATGCCCAGTTTCAGCCTCACCCATGGAGGTAATGAATTTACAGACACTAAAATCTACAGCAGAACTTCCACAGGTTCAAGGGGATGGAGTAGATCCTTTTCCCATATGTCTAAGCTTGTTTTATCCTCAGTGAGTCAGTGGGGTAATCACCCTGAGCTCTGCCCTTGGTGAGTTGTATCTTGAGAGAATGTTTACCAGTAAACCTGCCTCAATAAACAGACCGTTTGCTTCATAATGTGAGTATTTCTAAATACCCTTTTTTCCCTGTCTCTGCCTTTTTGTGTGCAACTGTATCCACGCAAATATGAGTGGAATCACAGTATGGAGATTGTTTCCTGACGCTGTTTCAGTGTTTCCAGAATGCTGTTAGAAACAGTAGCTCTCCAAGAACTATTGATTACCTATTTGGTCTCCTTGTGGTTTTGGTTGCTGGCATCCTTTTATAGTATTTTTGCTTGGATTAATTGTGGTAGCAGCATCCTTCCAAAACCCCATCCTAAATACTTCCAATTTGCCACCAGGGATTCCCAGGCATTACTGAATTGCAGGTTTTCTTAGCCGAAAGATGCTGCGTGGGAAACAACGTAGTTCCTTCTTCTTGCAACAGGAGAAAAATTGTACCAGGGTGACAGAGCGCTGGCACAGGTTGCTCGGGGTGGTTGTGGAGTCTCCTTCTCTGGAGATACTCAAACCCCACATGGATGCCACCCTGCACAATGTGCTCCAGGTGATCCTGCTTGGCAGGGGAGTTGGACTAGGTGGTCTTCAGAGGTCTTCAAATCTTCCAACCACAGCCATTCTGGGGTTCAGAAATGCTGAGTTTGAAATGGGTGGCTACCAAGCTAGGTGTTAGTTTCAGGGAATATGAATGCTTTATCACAAATAATGTGTATTTATGACAATTCAGCAACATGTTGCATTCTCTGCTCTGTGCCTTCTCTCCCAGGCATGGCAAAGTGGCTGTGGTTTTGTTCACCTGTCTCTCAGGCCTTTTACCCCCACCTTTATTGCAGGAAGGCTGTGGTGAGGAGGTTTAAAAGACGTTTAGATGTAGAGTTGAGCGATTTGGCTTAGTGGAGGACTGGTTAGGGTTAGGTCAGAGGTTGGACTCGGTGATCTTGAGGGTCTCTTCCAGCCTAGATGATTGTGATTCTGTTCTGCATAGCACCTCCAAAATACCATTTATTATCAGTTCCATTTCTTCCAGCAAGGATATAAACTGGAAACCTTTTTATTATCATTATTTCTCGGCTCTGCGACCGCTCCCCTTGTGGCCCCCAGCCCCATGCAGGGGGCCATGTGATGGCGGCCCCGCCCGCAGACTACATTTCCCGGCGTGCCTCGCGGGGCAGGGCCGTACCACGCGCGGGGGCTGCGGCGGCGGCGGCGCTGCGGCGGGGCGGTGAGTGCGGGCACCCCGCGGGGGGGGGGGCACAGCAGGGCAGGGGGGTGGTTAATTAGTGCGGGTGTTAATGGCGGGGGGGGGGGAAATGCCCCCGGGTGTCACGGCGTGCAGGGGGCTCCCTCGAAGCGCAGCTGGTTTGGGCAACTGCGCTTCTGTGTCTCAGGTGTAAGGGTTCCGTTTGTTTTATGGGATTTTTTGTCACTGCAGTGCATGGGCATGGACCTGGGGGGCTGGGGGCGAGCTCGGGTGCTGTGCCCCTGCCTCTGTCACCCCAAGTGCTCCTCGTGCTCGTGACGAGCACATACTTAATATATTAATAGATATACACACTATATATATTAAAAAAATGGCTGTTTGGGACTTTGACCATCCAATGAACGAGATCTTACCAAAGCCTGCAAGGAGCAGCAATGCTTTAATGAAAACCCCTTGGGGAAAATGCCTTTTGAGGGTGCTGAGGAATGCAAGAGATCCCCAGCAAGGAGCCCCCAGCTCCCCAGCACGGGAGGGGGACAGCTGTCCTTGGGAGGTGCACCTGGAATTGGCTGCAGCTGGAGGACCAGGTGCGTTTTCTCTGAGTTTGACCATAGTTCAGAGGAGCCCTGCTCGGCCAGCTGCCCCTTCCCTTGTGAGAAAGAGCTGGGGTGCTGCAGGCAGCTTTGCCCAGTGCTGACAGGTTGTGTTGTGGCTTTTCTGTCCTAGAGCTTGTAAGGAAATAAACAGAAGTAATGAAGTTTAGGTAAGGTTCGTGTACACGGTCTCTTGCGTTATATTACCCTGTTTGGCTGATTGTGTTCTTGTGAACTGTTCCTGAAAGGCTTGACCTATGTCGCTGTAGGTGTTTTTTGGTTACAAGGCTTCCAAAAGGGAAGGCACAAGGCCCCACTACAGGGTCACAGCAAGAAGTAGGAAACTTTCTTGATCAAGTTTAACTGTAGGAGAATGAGTGGGCTCCATCTTGATGGGGTGAAAATCCCACACTGTTATGGATGTTCTGGAGAGCTTGCAGAGCAGGTGACCTGTGCTGCTTGATCTATGGTGTAAACAAAGACTGGTCGGTCGTGTTTGCTAATACCTGCCTAAGGGAAAATAAAGAAAAATACAGCTAATTGGTAATCTTTTTCAGATTTGAATCCTCTAAAGTGACATAAAGAGTCCTGAAATCTGTATCCTATATTTAATGAATTAGATGTTTACTCCAAGTAATGAGTACAAGTGCTCCAAAGTTGTTAGTGTGGTTAGCACATTTTTTTCACACCCTCATCTTCCAGAGGAGGGGTGAGGGAGGAGAGGAGTGACACACCTCGGGCTTATGCCAGGCCTGCGAAACAGCCAGGACTGGGTTGTTGATATCCGCAGGCGTCTGTCCTGGTAGAGCAGTTTCTGCCTGGCGCCTGGATGGGATGGAGGTGATGGGAAAGTGAGTTTTGTTCAGCCACCCCCATCAGGTCCCTTCCCTTGCCCTGTGTGCGGCTGTCTGCCACTGACCCCTGGAGCCCGTGCAGGGCTTCCAGGGATGCACTGTGTCTTCTCCCCAGTGCTCATCAGTGCTGAGGAGCTTTTGCAACCAGCCTGGCAGAGTTTCTAATAAGTTTTGGGCTCTCTTAGTGTTGAAAGAGCTTTCTCTAAACCCTGCTTTTAGAAGAAGTCTTCTAGTATCCCCTTACAACCTGCCTATGCTACGACAGCTTCAAAACACGTGCAGCGAAGGGGCAGCCTGTTCCTGTGATCTGAACTGGCTTCTGGTGAGCACGTGCTCCCTGCTGTCCGACCACCTGTTGTTTCTCCTTGTAAAGCCTTTGGGAGCATGAGCAAATGTTGAGTGGTGGTTACACAAGGTCTAGCAGAGTGAGTTACTTCTAGATTTGCGGCCTGTGGACACTTGATTTAGAAATAACAGTGGGGTCAGAGCAGAATTGCTTGTGTTTGGTTGCTGCATGATTGCATGAGCTCTTGGCTGGGAGCAGTGCTAGCAATGCGTAATTAGAAAAGGAGTGATTAAAACTTAAACTCTAAGGTCCCTGTAGGCTTCACTACATCATTCTCAGGTGTTGCTTTTTTGTGTCTTGGCAGGGTTCATCAGTCATGGCACGAAGGGCCTTGAAGCTTGCCTCACTGGCAGCAGCCACTTCTGGCATCTATCTGTATGGCAACAAGTTCCTGGACCCCAATGATTTTGGAGTGGTTCGTGTGGGCCGAGCCATTGCCACAGTAAGTGTCGTACAGGTGAAGTACAGGAAGATTCCTAGGTGGGTAAGGGAATTGGAGTTCACAAAAACTTGGGACTCCTTGCAGTCCCTCTCTCCTTTTCCATTTAGCAGTCTCCCTGAGTCAGACGGTCAGGAGGGGGCTCCTCAAGTTGTTGGCACACTGAGGAGAAAGTGGGTGAAAGCATAGACGGAATAGAGCTGTCATTTGCACACTTTGGAAAGAACCAAACAGAGATACTGGGCTGCAGAGAACTGTTGCTGTCTCCCTGGATTGGGTGGGGCCTTCGGAAGAAGGGCTTGCTTTGGGCCCACATTGCCATCAGCCAGCCTTCAGGGTCAGTTATGTGGTAGGGTCTCCTGCTGCCTTTAACAGTGATGTAGTTCAAACTGCCGTGTCTTGATTTGTAACTTGCACATGCAACTTTTTACACTGGGACCTTTTGTTTAAAGCATTGAGGTTGTTGTATTGGTGTGCTATGGCTGCCATTGCCCTGAGAGCCTAGTTGTAAGAAATTTGGGTAGAGAAGGGCAGGTGCTTTGTAGATCATTCTCAAAGCAAATGTGAAGTGAGAGTGGGAGGTGATCTGCTCCTGAGATTGCATTGGCTTCCAGATATAGAAAATAAATCCTCGCGTCCTTAATAAAGGTGTCCTAATAAACCCTCCTAGCATCATTGCTATTTCACCCTTGTGTTGATCACAGCTTCAGAAAACCTGAGGATGGAGACTGTCAGCCAGGTTGTTGCCTTCTCCTGGGGGCCATTCAGTGATGAACCCATGAGCAGCCAGGAACAAGGAGAGCAGAGACTCAGGAGGGGATGTTGGTCTGTCTGTACCTCACTTGCATTACGCACCTGTCAATTCAGGCCACAGTCTCCATCATTTACAGACCCCCAGTGCTAAGCCTCTGTCTGTGTGCATGTTCTATGACTTCTAAGCACTTAATTAATGAGTTTTACAGGCAGTCAGCTCCTGATAGCAGATGCAATATGAAACAAGCTCTGCTGGTTGGCTCACATGCCATGGCATTTATATGTGCAGGCTGCACAATGAATTGTTGTGAAAACATGTTTATTTTGAAAAGCGTGAGGGCAGAAATATGAATTTTAGTCTTTCCTTCTTAAAACAAGTGTTAAATTTTGTGCTCTGTCCCTGACTATAAAGCAGCACTGCGTGGTGGCAGGGAGCAGCTCTCCCTTTTTCTGCATGTGAACATGGGCACAGAGAGGGAGCACAGATTATTGCAGCTCGAGAAGAGTCTGTTATCCAGGGTGTTTGGGCTGCCCAGTCTGCCCATGAGTTCTGCCTGCTTGATCAATGTTTCTTCATCTACTTGAAACCGGTGTTCGTTTGTTTTTGTGGCTGTCTTCTGTTTAAGACAAAAAAGAGTGAGAAATACTCAGTGATGAGGCTGTGCAGTCGGTCTGTGTTTCAAGTGGTGGTGAGAGCGTATTTCCCCAGAGAAAAAGTAGGGGAAAGAAGATTCTCATCAGACAATCACAGAATGGCAGAGATTGGCAGGGACCTCTAGAGGTCACCTGGTCCAACCTCCTGCTCAAGCAGGGCCACCCAGAGCAGGTTGCCCAGGCCCATCCCCAGGTGGTTTTTGAAGATCTCCAACGAGGGGAGACCCCACAGCCTCTCTGGGGAGTCTGTGCCAGTGCTCAGTCACCCACACAGTATAGAAGTCCTTCCTCATGTTTAGACAGTGTTCCTGGTGTTCCTTTGCTTTAGATGCTGCCAAATCTAAAGATGTGCTTGACTTTCGTGTCCCCTGCCTTCAGGGAAGTCCTAAGTCATGGGCTGAAAAGCACTTTGCTGGCCCTGCTCTTTGATGCCTTTGAGGGTTCTGCACCCATGGCTACGAGCCAGAAGTGCTGCCGGTGCTCTGATGGCAGCATGTGCTTGTGTCTGTGTATTTTTCAAACAAGAATTTTCTGTCTCTTTTTGAAATTTCTGTTGCTTTAATACATGGGACTGCATATGGTCAGGTTGGTCCTGAGAGATCCTTTAGTCCTGCTGAACCAGTGATCTGTCTTCCTACCTTGGGGTCAGCTCCTAGCTGGAAAAGCAGGGGTCAGCTCTCATCTGAGCACTGGCAGCACAAACTGGTCTCGTTCCTGGGCCATACACAGGCTGAAGCCAGTAGAGCAATTCAGTGTGTTCATTTCCAAGAAGCTTTCAGCTTCTTGGGATTGCTCTTTCTGCAAATGAAAGCTGAGGTTCTGTAGCAAACTTTGGATATTGGTGGCATCTACATGGACCTAACATGTCTGTCCTTCAATCTAGCCCTGTCCAGGCTTCTTAACTGGTTGCTTGACCCTATCATTGGATTGTATTCAGATAAAAGGAGGCTGTAACTGGAAGGCTGTAGTTCTTAAGAACTGAGTTCAGCAGCGTCAGATGAAAAAATGTAAGATAAGTTACAGTGTTGGGGCAAAAAAAAACAACACAGCAAAACTTGAAAGAAAGAACACATTGAGGTTAAGAAACCTGAGTTAGACCACTAAGACTCCAGACAGTTTTCATCTGAGTTTGATTAGAAAGATTTGAGTGTGCCTGTATTTTAAGCATGTTGGTTCAGTTGTCCTTTGCGGACTTCCTGAGAAACATGAAGTTCCCTAGTAGAAAATTTCTTTCCCGAGCCTCAGTTCAGGGAACTGGCTTTTGCTTACATGTAGATAGATAAGTATTCAGAAAAAAACATTTTGCCATGACCTGATAAGATCCAAGGATAGCTGTAGGAGTCGTGGAGAGTTAATGGAATCGAAGTGGAAGCACAAGCCTTTGGGATGCTTAATGCTAGGTTGGATACAGGATCTGTTGAAGTAATCTAGCATTTGTAAGCGGAGGTTGATCTTGTAGGTCTTCTTATGTCTTGGAGACTCAGCCTCACACTAACATAAATTATGGTGCTAGTCTTGTATGAGAATGAAGTCAGTAGACTGGGCGGCATCACATCTCAGCCAGTTTCTGTGCTCTGGTAAAGGAACCTGGCAGAGCAGTTGTGCATTTGCCATATTTCTTTGAGGGGCTCCAGGTTGTTTTGGGTCCATGGAGTGAATATTCCGTGCTCTAGCTGGGATATATCTCAGACACGAGCAGGGATTTGGCAATGTCAGGGTTGCCTATCAGGATCATCATAACACTAATTTAGTGTTTAAGATTATGATGTAATTAGCAAACGCTAAATTAATTCCCTCTTCCTCTGTAATACAGGCCAATCTGTTAGCTGCTTCTCTTCAAGTTGGAGGTGATAATTACCCTCGTGGGCCAGAGATAAAATGAGAACCAACTCAAGCATTCATGCCAGGCTGATTTGAACGTCCCTCCACTTCAAAGTTATTCTTTGAGGTTGGAAAGATGCTTTGAATTTTTTTTCTTCCAAATGTGTGTCTGCGTAGCGGTGTAGCTCCTGAGTTCATCATTAAGGGCAAGAGAGCCTGAAAAGCCAGAAGAAAAAAAAAAAAATGTTGTACTCAGTTTCCAATCTGGGAAACAGGAAACGTGAGAAACCTAAGCTCCACATGGAAAAAAGTGTGTCTATTTTTAGCTGATTCCCTGTTGATTTCCTTGTGGAAGCTTCTCTGGTCTTTTGACTGTTTCCCTTGTGTCTGCTCCAGTAATGCTGTTTCAAACCAGACTGGATCCTATCTTCTCCCTGGCTCTGCAGATCCCTCATCTATGCTTGATGTGCTTGATCTGTGTCCTTCCTAGGCATTTTGCAGTGAAAGGGGGGCTGTTATCCCATCCCGTTGTTCATTTGCTGGCATTCTAACTGTGAAAAGAGAGAGACTTTCGACAGAGGATGGAGTTGTGAAATACCCAAGATCCATTTTCAGAAATCATTAGGACACTTAAGAATCTAATGTCTATTGTCTGTGGCTATATTTAGCTAATAAGCTTTAGATGAATCCCCATGCTGTACCTCTGTGATTGGGTGTCTGGCCCTTTTGCCCTCTAGTCCTTCAGGAAGTTGAATATCCCGAGTACTTGTGCTAATCAGGGAGCTTCTCTTCAGTCACTCCGTTCCCTGCTGAGCCATCTGACCAGACTGAGCTGACCAGTGTGGTTAGGCAGGCAGGAGGTGTAAAGATGAAGTGTGGGGTAACTGGTAGGGCACAAACAGGACTTCATGATCTCTCTTACTGGCAGCAGACCTTATCGTGGAAACCCCAGGTGGCTGGCTGAGCATAGGAGCCACAGTGCAAGGTGCTGTACAGAAATTACAAAAGTTATTTGAGTTTCTCATATGGAAGACAATATAGGTGAGCCAAGTGCTGATTCTTTTGGGGGGAGGTGCATATCAATGAGATCAATGCACTGTTTTCCATAAATGTTCATTCAAATGTATTTTTTTGTTTAATTTCTTATGAGTCTGTTACTGTAAACTCCACTACAGAGTCTAGTCTTTGGAGCTGAAGCTACATACATTTCTCCTTAACAGACAATTTATTGTTTTTTTTTTTTTCCTGGTTTAATTTGCAGACAGCAGTTATCAGCTATGACTACCTCACCTCCCTTCGGAGCGTCCCGTATGGATCAGAGGAGTATGACTCCCTTAAATCACAGGTAGGTGATACACTGAGCTGTGTTCCTCAGAAACTGCACAAGGCAAAGGTGTGTTGCTAAAGCCATTGCTGTAATGCAAACTATCAGGCTGTCAGCCTAATAATTCAATATGCCTTCTACTAAACTGTTGATAAAAGCAGAGCCAAACTGCAGCATATTGAATAAAATCTGGCAAGACCTACACTGCCTGATGGATAAGTCACTTTGTCAAGAACAGGCATGTGCAAACAGTGCTCACGTATGCCCTTTAGACATTGATGTTCTTAGTGTATGGGGTAAGATGCATCTGGGCTCTGTTACTGGATCCCTGCTGCCCAGACTGGTAGTGTGGAGGTCAGCTGCTGGGAGGGGTCTGGCAGTGGTTTCTTATCTTGCTTATGCAAGTAGGATAATAGCTGTAATATGAAGGCTGAGAGATTTAAGTAAAAGAAGTGTTGGATGGAAAATAATAGGGGTGTGAATCAGGCTTGCAAATCGTTAAAGAAATTAGTAACTGGGCAAATGAAGGTAGATTGCACTACAAGACTGTCTTCCGTTGTGTTTTGATGTGACTAATTGATGTGAATAGAGAAAGCATTTCTAGTGAGAGGTAAGATAAGCACCTCTGTTGCTCCTCTCAGTCCTGTGCTGCACCTTTCACTCTGTCCTGCAGCCCTACGGTACCTTGAGCTGTGAGTGACACTGAGTCTTACTTGAGTGTATGTAGTGTAGCCAGTGTCTCTGCTATTGCAGCTCAGGGCCTCTTTGGATTGGGAAATATAGGTTGTGCTGAATTGCACACATCTGTGTAACATTTTTAAAGTATGGTCTTTCACCTTCTTTGTCTTAGTACTTGTTGGATTTGGGCCACTGGTGTGGCTGTAATGTATTGGGTAATGCTCTCCAGGGATGCTCAGACCGGAGGGGCTCTGAAGCTGGAAGCAGCGATGGGCCTGGCTTATGGTTGAACATTGGGCTCTATTTCATGCACTGTACCAAGCCTGTGTCAGCCATGCTGGTTCAGACCTTGTCCGGAGTTAGAAATCAATAGCATTTGACTTCAGTATTCATCTGTCAGAAAACCAACACCATCAGTGTGGTCTTCGAGTGTTTGGAACAGTTTGCAGAGCAGCTTTTCTGTTTTTTTTTTTTTGTTTTCTATCCTCTGCTTCTGCGTGAAGATGCTGAACTGTTCTGCTGTAGTTCCTCATCCCAGGTGAGTGGTGCTAATGCACTGGCATAAATAGGGATAAACACGTTGGGAGTCTGGAGCTCTGCTTTCCATCTTCCCATGTCTCTGCCACTTGCTTTGAATCCTGGTTTGCAGAAGCTTTGTAGCTTTCTTGAGCGACACCCAAGTTATGGAGTTATCAATGCTGTGGACAGCTTGTTACTTGGCAGCAGCTCATAGCAGCCCTTGCAAATTCCTGACCTTTTGCCATGTGCCTTCATGGCTTCATTAACCTCTGTCATGCAGGCATTGATGGTTTGTCAATTCGTGCCCCAGGCAGCCAGGACAGGCCCTGTTTGCTGGCACTGCACAGTGTGGTGCTCTCCCTGCTTGGCAGACAGGACCAGCTGAGGCAGCCTCTGCGTGTGGCACGGCCCCTGGCTCTGTGTGGCCAGCACTAGCCTCTGGCTGCATCAAGGAGAATGAGCTGGAAGACAAAGAAGAAAGTAAGTGCAGGCATAGTGTGATATGACAAAGCTCTTTGGCCTTTGGAGGCCTGTCCTGCTGTGGGTAGGTGTTTTGGAAGGCCACCGCTGAGCCTGGAACTAGCAGTAGTCGTGGGTCCCTCAGCAACGTCACCGCAGTGCTTGTGCTAGGAAAGCATCAGCTTGGCAGCAGAGGCTTTTCTGGGCTTAGAGCACTGCACAACAATCCCTTTATTTCAATGCAGCTCCAAGTGGATGGCAACCAAGTTTTTACCATCTTGCAGCTCTTTGAACAGCTTGTGGGAGCTGAGTTTGTTGGTGTTGGACCAGCTCAGAAGGGGGTGACTTCTAAGATCTGTTGAGTTGGTACTAAAGGTTAATCAGTGGATGGGACCAAGAGGATGTGAATGACCCTCCCAAGTATGTGTTGTAAGTAAAGGATATTTATTTAGATGTTACTCATACTTGCCTCTCTCCTGGATAGATCTTTGGTGCTTTCAGACGTTCATTGTATTCTTTTGGCTTGCTGTTCCTCTCCTGAAGCCAGCTGCACCTCCTCTTCATATGCTGAGTTTGGAGTTTCCTTTTAAACATGTGTGTGAATTGTTTACTGATTTCCAGTTTCATTTCTGGTTCTGCGCTTGGAACAGAGATGCTGCGAGGCAGGGGCTTGGTGTCCCCGGGACTGCGGATAGTGCCAGCAGGTCTGGGTGCAGCTGCTGTGCCTCTTCCTCTGGTGAGGGGGTCAGTGCAGCTGCACTTGTGTCTGGGCTTGCATCTGGGAATGGGGAAGGGCTCCCTGCTGTGTAGCTCCTCCTGGTACTCAGCATACTGATGGGTGCTACTTGAGTGCAAATGATAATGCTTAACTCTTGGTGGATTCCCAGCCAGCCTCCAAACCAGGGCTTCTAAAGGAACCCACAGGCTCAGCTGGGAGATGGGAAGCCTCAGTGGCAGCACCAGTCCCTGAGCCCGTTGGGGTGAACCAGGGACATAGTCATTAGGAAGCAATTAAATGCTGAGCAGATCAAAAAGGAAATGGGTTCCCTGGGGGCTTTTAGCCAGGTTCCAATGTAGCTCCAAGGAAAACTCTTCAATCTTACTCTATCTTTCTGTTTCTCAGGCACCACTTTGATGCTAATGTCCTCAGCTAGCCAGATCTCAGCACCTTTTATGGTCAGTAGATCAGGGAAGTATTTTCTGCTTTCCACAGGGCAGGAAGCAGTAGCTGGAATGCCTCTGTGTGACCCTGGGGCTGGTTTAAATCACTTACACATCTCTGTTTTTTCCATCAGCCAGGAGACATGAGGAACCACCTTCCTGAAGGCACTCGTAGCTCTTATTAAACAGCGATGAAGAGGGAAGAAGTCTTATCTTTTCCACTGCTGCCACTGCCTTAGCAGGGGTAAAGCAGTGCTCGCTTCAGCTCACCACTGGTGAGACCATACGTGGAACTGGATCGTTCTCCTGAGCCCTTTCCTGGGCTAGCTGCCTTTGTCCTGCTTGTGATGATATTGCCAACGTACTGATGGCAAGGCCAAGTGGTGTAGCCATGGTTAGCCCCAAGACTCTGTATGTCTGTAAGTCCAGTGTCAGTAACATCTGGGGAGCTTTGAGGTTTCTTCAGTGCTTGTCTCTTCCACGAAGTGGTTCTGACCATCTTTGTACTAGTACACTTGGGCATTTCTTCCTATTCCTGTCTCTGCTCGTACCGAGGATCAGAGGAGGGCACAGAGCCATTTCCCAAGTGGGACATTTCTTACCCGTTACTTTCTCAACAAACAATTTTATTCTGTAGAGGGCTGCATTTCTCTGATAATCTTCTGCCTCCTTGAGTATTTGTCTCCCCAGTCCCGAGTCAGCCTACTCTGTGACATTTCCAGCGTGGCTCGCTCTCATCACAGCACCTGCATGTCTTGGTTGACACTTCTTATATTGCCGGCATCAATTTCTGTTGATCCTGCTGTCAGTCAGGAGGTATCTCGCAACGAGCTGTTTGTTTAAGGGCTGGCATCAGTGGGCTCCTATGTTGTTGTCATTGTAGTGAGAGGATCGCAGCGGGTCAGTCATCTTGCAGGTTTCTGCACTAGTGGCCACAGCTGAAAATCTTGTCATCTTCCGATGTACGACAGAAGGTACTGCTGCAAATGTTGATGCAGGTATTTTTTTAAACTGAGAGGAGATGGCAAGGAGAGAAAGGATCTCTGGTCTAGGTGTCTCTGGAGACGGTAAGAATCCATTCTTGAATTAACTTTGCTGGCAACAGAATTGCTTTGTCAGGGAAAAGACATTTGGGGAGGTTAATTAACTTTCTTCCTTTTGAGAGCAGAATGTGGTGGTTCTCATTCAAACTCTTGGTTATTGGGCTGTCAGTAGCTGGGCAAATATTTGGAAGGTGTAATCTTGTGCCATCATTATACAGAATGGGATTTCTTGCTCCATAAGAGTTATTCCTGGCATATGTTGACTTTATTTCTCAAAGTGAGGTGGGTATTATCAAAAAAGAGATGTTTCACAGTGAAGTTGCCTGACTGAAGGATCCTACTGCCCTGGAAAGAAAGAGTGAGCACACGTGCATATTTTTTCCAAAAATAGCCTCCAATTCCTGGATAGCTCAGACCAGTAAAACAGCCTGTGTCTGTGGCCCTTCCCCATGGTTAAGTAATGCTGTGTGCCTTAGTAGGAAGGGCATCTTAAAATAGTTCCTTCGTGATGGAGCTGGGCTGTGTCTGCAGAGAGCAATGCCTGGGAGGTCTCCGTGGCATTCCTTCAGCCAGCCCTGAGCAGGGACTGGGGGCTGTTCTGCACCACAGCCTGTGCGTGCAGTGGTGGTTCTCTTCGACTTGAATTTGTGGTGAACTGGGATGAGGAGCAAAAGATCTCCCTTACGAGACATGGAATAGCCATTAGGTGGCAGTGACTTCCTGTCACCAAGCTAAATGGGAACCAGTAAGAGGTGAAGAGCCTCACAGCCCATCTACAGTCCCTGAGCTGATCATGCGAGGTTGCCCCATTATGTCCTCCCCAGGATATCTCTTCATCTAGAAGGCATGGTTGGAGCTAATGCAGTCTAAAGAAGCTACTAGCAGGGCCAGCTGTTGGTTTGATGACTCTCCATTTGAGCGCTGCTGTCTAGCAAGCTTCCTGCCAACACATAAAGCATGAAAGCTTTGCACTGAAAACACATAACAAGCTGTAAAATAAATCTTACAATTATAAGAAACTTCCTTTTCCTCCTTCTGCTTTCTAGAGTGCTGTCAGCTGAATGTTATGGCCACAACATCTCTAGGTTTTAATTTAGTAGCATTGCAGGAAGGTCCATTTTTTGGGATGTGTGCCTACAAAGCAGGATGTTCTTCAGTCCTCTGCAGGGATTTATTCAGAGAAATGGGCCATTGTGACACTTCTGGAGGAGGAGGAAGGAGAGAGGTGAGGGGAAAAGAGGCAGTGCCTCATCCACTGCACTTGTCTTGATGGCTCTGCACCCTCATTCCTGAAACGCTTCTCTCCAGGAGCATGGGTGAGGTGTCAGGCACGCCTCTGGTCTGCGCAGAGGATTTCCTAAGTGGTCCTGCACGTTCCTGGCAGCTCCCCAGCAGAATGAAGCTATGGGCCTTGCAAGCATTTTGCCTTCTCTCCTCCAGGTGGGGCTATCCCTTTGCATTTGAATCCCTGCATCCTTACAGCTTCTGAAGAGGTACCTAATAGCCAGAGGAACATCTGAAGAACATTTCAGCTGGTGCAGTGAGGAACCCATCAGGGAGCTCTTGAAGGATGTAGGCTGTGAGGAGCTTGCACCATGAGGAGCACTATAAAAGGAGCAACTGGGAAGCGAAGAAATAATTTTATTTGATCTAGTGTTTGGACTACACCTTGAGACCTAATGTGGAACGAACACTTAATGCAAAGTCAGACTTGTAAAGAGAGGCTCTGAAGAGTGTGTGGTTGAGACTTATTTGCCTAGATTTTCATCCCAGGTGTGAGTGTTGCAAATAGACATGATTTCTCAGAAAGTTGAAGAGGGAAGGATGCAAAAAGAAAGCAGGATTGCATAAGATGCTACTTGAAGGAACTTAAGACTGTTCCCATTGACTTTGTATCAGACCCTTTGTAAGGATGTTTCCTTAACGAGGGATTGTGTAGCCTTGAACACAAGGTTGGTTTAGATAACCTCAAAGAATCAGAAAGCCCATGTTGGAAGGGACCTCAGAAGAACATGACCCAGCCCTTCATGGGAACTGACAGAAGCTGAAACAACTTGGTTGTTGGAGGCTGCTTGTTAAATCAATAGAGATGGCAGGTAACCAGTGCTTTACCTATTTAAAAAAAAGAAGACGTCTGTCTTGAGAATTGAAATAATACTATCTGAGATTGGGGAAAAATAGATAGGTAAACATTCATATGGGGCTAGAGTACAGCAAAGTTGAAACAGGTAGACAGACTGATGTTGCATGCAGAGGATATTTCATATAGCAGGCCAGGTCGGAATTGTAGAGAAGAGCTGAAAACTGTGGATTTGCTCTGCTAAACCAGTGACCTTATCACGTTCTCCCCAAAGTGTATCTGATAAAAGAATGTGCTGGAGGGTAGCACACAATTACCTTACCTGTCAAGCCAGTGTCTTCATTTGGTCTGGGAAGTGAGTGCGGAGGGGATGGCTGTGCTGGGTGGTGTCTTGCAAACGCTTCCATGAAGTTCTTGCAATGTGGAAGGCGTCTTGGTGGCTTTCAAACAAACCCTTTCACCTGTGTGAGGGCTACCCAAGTTGCATTCTTGAGGTAAAGGTATCCCTGAAGGCAACTCTGCTGTCTTTTCTCCATCTAGTGCCTCAGGGCCAGGCCAGACTTTGTCAGGCTGAGGAAGCCCTGTCCACCGGGAGAAAAAGGCAGCTGTTTCTCTGAGTTTGTCTAGAGACAAAGCAAAACATAGAATCCAATGCCAGGCTTGGAAGCTACTGCTTAATTTATTGACTATGGTGTCTATGCCCTGCCTAGAAACCTGCTGATGTGAACGTGTCTGCATTTCAGTAGATCTGGACAGAGGTGTGTCTACGTGTAGATGTGTGCCTGTGTGTTCAGCATGTGAGCATTTCTGCTCAAATAGCCACTTCCAAGACAGAGTCAAAGATGGCTTTGAGTGAATCCGAAATGGTAATCACATTCCCTGCTACCATAGTTAAGTGTACTTCTTATCCCAATAGAATTGGTTTGGGGTTTCTCCCATTCCTTTTTTTTTTTTTTTTTTTTTTTTGAGAGAGAAAGAGCCCTGTCTGAGTGACTGCAAATTGTGCTGATGGTGCACCATCAGAGCAGCTTGCTGTTCCCTCCTCTGCAGCAGCAGCATCTTGGCAGGTCTGACACCAGTAACAACTTGTTTTTGTCAGTGTACTGAGCTGATGTGACTTGGAAGGGGCCCACAGGGAGCAGATAAACATAGTGGCAAGGGTCATCTTCATACAGCCTCCGCTCTGTTCCTAGCTCCACTTCAACAATGAAGCTGCGTGTGAGCCTGCACATACACACGCATGCACAGTGCTTTATGAAATGCCTCCTGCCAAGCTTGCACCCATTTACTGCCTTGCCAGCTTTGCTGAATTTAGAGGTAAATTCACTGAAAAGGTCACTAGCAGAATTGCTTTTCAAAAAAACAGCTCCTAAAATGCCTTTACTGCCCCTGCAGTTTCTGTTGGAAAATATATTGGTTTTGAGTTGCCTGTGAACTCTATATCCGTGCAGCCTGTTTGTTATCGTAGGGTTGCTCTGAACACAAGTTGTTTTTTTCAGCATTGCTGAAGGGCAGCAGGCTTTGCACTCCTATTTGTTTATTGTAGGATTGTTGTGTGAAAAGAAGTAGGGAAGATAGGCTTTCTTCCCCGGAGCCCTTTCCTTTGTGTTCACAGTCGGGCATCGCAGCTGGACATTTCCAGAGCCCAGCAGGAGCTTTCTCATCTCTGCAGTGCCCTGGTAGTGCCTGTTCTCTATCTCTTCTTTTACAGGACAGCTTCCCTGCTTGTATTTCTTTCAGTAAGCTGAGGTTTTGCTGTGGTAATCTGAATTGGGAGACATCCATTGCCAAGACACAGAGTGGTGATCCTTGACTGAGCAACGTTGTAATGAAATGATCACTCCTGAGCAATGGGGAGCGAGCAGCAGCAAGGCTGTTAGCTGGGGCCATGTTTTCCTCACCCTGGGCTTGTGCTTGTGCTGGGCTGTTCACTTGAAGATGAGATATCTGCAACCTGCTGTGTGTGGAGGGCTCCCAAGAGCTGTACCAGCTCCTGCCTCCCTGACTGCCATGGCTTACATCCACTGCAGCTTCCCTCCACCTTCACTGGCCCCAGAGGCCACAGGTTAGGGACTGTGTGTACCAGGAACGAGGGTGATGTCTGATTCTTCTAAACCTGTATTTTGATTTTGGGGTAGCAAGAGCTTGGTGTGGCTCAGGACTGGGCAAAATGCAAGCAGCAGTAGCTTTATACAGGCACCTCTCCTGGTGTATTCCCATCTGAACACAGGCAGCTTCCCATGCTGTCTCTGCACAGACACTCCACCCTCCTGCAGGGCTTTTACCAGATGGGGCACAGACTTTCTTCACCCAGCACCGCACTTAGTGGTGCCTCACATGGCAAAGGTTCGCCACAAGATTGATTTTTTTCAGAGAAAATCAAGACCCAGGTCCTGTGTGGATTCATTGTCAACCCCAGGCAGGTCTTCCACGCTGCAGCTTTGCACGCTTGTGTCAATAGCAGCTGAGCCAGGAGAATTTCCCTTCCCAGTCCTTCTCTAGAGTAAGGTTCCCTGCAATGGCTGAGCTTGATCTTCACCTGGAGAGATGAGCACCTACGCATGCTTTAACTTCTTTCCTAGAAATCTCACTCCCAAAATAGTCAGACATCAGGTTCCATAACGTGCTCAAATTTAATGAGCTTCCAGTTCAAGAAACTCTTTCATTTACGAGCAGCCTACAGAGGCTGTTACATTTCATATTAGTATTGAAAGACTAATGCAGGTTTGTGGCTTTTATTTGAAGGATACTAAATTTAAATAAAGCAACAACAAAAAAAGACATTCTGTCCTTCTGCAAAATCTTTGAAATGGTCGGGCATATATGCAGCTAATGAAGGAAGGTTGCTTAAAATATCTCCAAAAACATTTACTGCTTATAATTACTGGACATATGTGTAGTTAATTAAAGAAATAATGTACAGATAAGACACAACCACCATCCCAGTAGCAGATGCCCCTCCTTCCACCTGCATTGCTCAACAAATTTCATCTCAAGAAGGGAAATGAATTCTCAATTGCAACATGCCTAGTAATTAACCGCACTGTAATTCCGATGTGCAGTGCTGTCACCCACCATCGGGTGGGAGTGGAAAAGGCACTGCATTTTGTTGATGGTTGAACATTTGTTTTCCTCATCATTTTGACACCAGAGGTAATTGCCATTCCTGAAATATTCTCTCGCTATCATTACAAAGCAACTGTTAGGGACAAATTAATTATGAAGAGTCTCGTTATGACAGATTAATAGGCCAACAGAGGAGATTTCTTTTCCTCCTTTCAGGCAATTGAATAGTAAAATCTAACAGCTCCCATATAACTGTTAGGAACATGTGCTTTACTGTAAACCAACACTTATTTTGCTGGAGATGAGGGATTTGCAAGCCTAGGAATAGTGTGTAGAATGTGTTTCCAAACTTGCTTTTATTGAGCTTTTGGCTTCCCGGTATTGCATGCCAAAATCAGCATGAGACAGGGTATTGCCATATGGAGGGGAAGTCTTCGTGGTTGGGATTGGACTGATGGGGTCATGGGTGAGCAGTGTTGTGAAGGCTTGGAAGTGAGGAATGCTGGATGTGTGGGTTCGATGGATTTTAGAACAAGACAAAGTCATTACTTAGGCTGTTTTATGGCCACTGAGGGTTCCTGGTGTGAGGAATGTCAGATCCGATGTGCTGGTTGAGTTCCAGATAGCCAATGATGTTCTGCCTGCCCGTGTCCCTCTGGAAGTTGCAGACTACTTGTCCTAAATTATGCTGAGGACTGGTGTGGGGTGGCCCTAAGACAGCTGCAAGCCTGTGGTGGGAGTGACTGAGGCACTCTGCCTCCCTGTGACTGAAGCGTTGTCCAAGCCCAAGAGCACAGGAGTTAGAAATACCCAAATTGCTCATGGCTGCGTTTAGGAGTTCACCCAGCTATGTGTAGTCAGGACAACAATTTATATAGACTTGCTTACAGGGCATTCAAAGAGGCAGTGAGATGTGCATCTCATCACTGACTGCCTACTGTGGGATGCCAGTGAATCCGAGGTGCTGATGAGCACACGATTAAGAAGGAGCTTATTTTAGGACTTAAAGCTGCCTCCTGGAGGAGGCCTGTTAATGTTTCACTGTGACTTCGGCCTCCTTCATAGGATCTCTGCGTCTCTGTCAAGTATGTAAATATTTTAATCTTAAATATACTGGAAGTCACAGACAGCATTGCTTCTGGATTACTAGCATCTGATTTCTTCTTATTGCTTTGCTTCATGTCAATCTTGCATGATGGCAATTCTCTGTGGTCTTTTTTGGCATGCAAGTTTTGTTAGAAACTGCCTATTTTTGACTTGTTTGTTGATGAAGATTCTCTTGCCTATTGTCTCCACTGCAGTGTCACCTTTGTATGTTTTTTTTTTTTTGTCTGGTTTTAGTCTCTTATATCAGGTCCTTGTCCTGTTCTCAAAGGAACCTCAACATTTGCCACATGAGATTCAGACTGAAACCTCCTAGATGATGTTTTGTATCTCAAATTGTGGCAGGCGCTGCCAGATTTGTAGTTTTGTCCACAGAAGAGTTGTAATTGAGTGATGATGGAATAGGCTTCTCTTACCCTGCTCCTTGGGGTACTTGCAGAGGTGCTCTGTAGTAATCAGCATCTCATATTAAGAAAAAAACTATCCTAGATTTCCACTGGATAAAGCCCATTTCTTGCTGTTTGTAGCTGCTTCTCTGGGAGGGTGGGGGATAAAGGTAGAGAGATTCTTTCGCAGGCAATTGGGCAGAGATCATTTCAGAATGCCCTAGGCTGAACCACTCGTCCAGACTATGGACCAGTCACTGTGGTCTTGGATGGGTTAGGTAACCTGAAGGTGGAGGCTTTCTGCTCTTTTTCTTGTTGGCTTTGTGCCCAGCTCCCCATGCACTGACAATATTTCTTGTTGTACCCAGTTTCTCAGAAGTAAAATAGTGGCTTACAGTGAGTCTGCAGGTGGAGGGATGCTCTGTTTTCTTAAATTTAGAATGAAAGAAGACATTCAACAGCTTTACTGACTCTTTTCCTCTTGTTTCTTATAATATATTTGACATTTACAAATGCAGCATCCCTACCTTGTGGATGCTCATTCATCTCTTAGATGAGAGAGAGAACTCAACACCTGGCAATGGAAAGGGCAAAATGTTGAATATGTAAGCATATATAAAGATGATCTCAATTTTATTCCCTTCACATCCTCAGTGAGCCCCAGCCAAGTGTTGTTCGTTGTGATACCAACTGCAATAAAGGCAATTGTCTCAGGTACTGCTGGGGGTAATTCCTTCTGCCTACGGTGGGAGCAAAAGTAATCTGCTCTGGATAATGACTTACCAACATACAGGTTCACCTGGGCTGTTGGTTTGTTTATCTCAACGTGATGCCATGTCAAATATTTTTACTTTTTTGAACTGCTATCTCATGCCTTTTTTTTTTTTTTTTTTTTTTTTTTTTAAGTGGCACCCTCAAAGCCGTTATAGGTTCTCTGTTGCTTGTGCAGCCAGGAAGATTCAGTAGACCAAGTGCTATCTCCAGTAGCACCCACGTAAGCCCATTTTTTCCCAATCCTGCTCCCATTGGCACCTATACAAACCTAATGTTTCCAGTATGAAAGCAGAGGAGTGGCTGTGAGGAAGGATCTGACCTTCTAATTGCAGTTTAGCAAGTCTATTGATTGTACGTGGATCAGGAGAGACATCAGCTCAGTCTCCCATGGTGGGATCATTGCTGGGGTGCCAATAGACACCAGCAGCCTTTCTGGGTGTGTAGCTCTGTGCTCTTTGCTGGAGGAAAAAGCTGGAGTAATTTATGTGTTTTTCACTGAAGTCAGCAACTCTGGCTGATACCCAGAGGGGAACAGATCTGCTGAGTAACAAAGGGACATTTTTTCTTTTTTTTTCCCCTCTTCATCATAGGCCTTTTTAAATTAGGAACGCGCTATACCACTGATGATGACTTAGTGCCGCCACAGCCACTCTCCTTCTGTTGGACGTAGTGCTATGACAGTCACTGCAGTTTTTTGGAATTGACAGCATAATCCCATGGTTGTTATCTTTCCTGACTTCCTAGTCAATCTAATTTAATCACTTCTAGGTATTTCATGTGTTGCTGTCTCTCTCCTCTTCAGGCACCCTGTTCCTCTGGGAAGAGGGCTGTACTTTAAAGGTCAGAGCTTCTCAGACTAAAGAAGGGGAAAAGAATCTGCCTCTGTCAATTTGGTAAGGCAATGTCTTACTGAGGTCTCTAGAGAGGCTGCGATGGAATTTCTTCTTTCTGTGCTCTGTGACCAAACTGTGAGTGCTGGTGCTCATCTGTGTGGCCGTGACTGAGGGAGCCTGGTTGCTGTGCTGTCCCGGCCGTTGGAGTGACCTGCCAGGAGAGAAGCTGCATATGCACAAGGGGGAGAAGCTGCTGTCGCAGGGCTTCATCGCCTGACGTTGACTGAGATAGGTCCTGACTGGAGGTCAGCTGTGACGTGCAGCTGGTAGGGTGGGATTCGACTGCTGGGAAGAGAAAAATGTCAGCCCGGATTCTGTGGTGCTGACAAAGTGGATGTGACGATTTCTCCCCTCCAGCTGCAACGGCTGCCTCTGTGCTTCCTTCTTCCCCGCACTCCCACACTGGGGAGAGCAGACTCTGTGACGCTACCCCATCTTGGCCCACTGCTGCTGAGCTCGGTGAGACTTTGCTGAGCTTTCTCCATCTTTCCTTCTGTTTGGAACATCCATCCTGATGTACCTTGCCAGTCAATGTGGTTCATCGAGACTCCATGGCTTTTCCAGTGCCATTTTATTGCAGGATGGAGTATGGGTACTAAGGGAAGAAGCTGTCAGGTGTTCATCTTCATCTCTGCTGCTAGGCTCCTTCACTTTCCTTTGGAGGCCAGGAATATTCAGCATTGAACAGATGGCCTTGATACTGATTTTATCACATCTTCCACCTCTTTGCTATACCTGGTAACACTCTGTGTGCTTCCTTTCCCATTTACAGTGTCTGACCTCTTGAGCAGTTGGAAAATGTTACCAAGTTAATCTGCCTGGTATCACCTAGTTCTATTATTAAAGCAAATCACGAAACTCCTGATGCCATTCTGGTTCAGCTGTCTTGTAGGGGCTCCTGACATACTCCGCCTTGTTTGTTTTGCTCGCTCTACTTTATCTGGGACTTTGGACTTTTTTTTTTTTTTTTTTAAGTGAAGAGACCATCTCCATACCCTTCTCCCCAGTGTGCAGCTTCCCTGTGCATAGCCAGAACTGATTCAGTGGCAGCTAATCCCTACTGTGGCCTCGATTGAGCTCATTTCCCCACCCTCCCCATGGCCCAGGACCAGCACTCTCATCCCATGCTACTGCCTACCCAGTGTTTCCTTGCATGCCTATGGCTGTCTGGGGAGCGTTCTCCCTTTAGGTAATTTTTGCTGCTCAAAATTATTTCTTGCTGTTAGGTTATTAGTCTCCGGAATCTGTAGGGTGTGTTGTCAGCAGTTTCTGTTTAGGGAACACTTGTGAATATAACATATCTCAGTTGATCTTGCTCCTTACAGCAACTGAAAATAGCAAAAACAAACAACAAAAAAAAAAAAGCAGGGTTTAATAGGACTGATGGCTGGGTGCCCCCCCCCATAGCTAAACACACAGACGCTTAAGATGGTGTCTTTACAACCCTCAGCTTGTTTCTACTGCCAGCCCACATGATTTGATCCAAGCTGAGCTGAATTAATTTTGTTAGCAAGGTTCTGAAAGATGCTGTGTCACATTTATTATCGTTTCACCTGCCTCTGTACCAGGAGCTGCAGGCACTGTGATCAATGGATTAAGACACGTGCAGCTTCTGCATATGTCTCTCTGCAGCCGCGGTGCTGAGTGAGCTCCTCTCCTCCATGGGTGCTCTGATCTTAAGACCTGATCTTAAGTTATCTTGATGAGTAGGTGCCATTCATGCAAGTGTGCCTACCCCAAAAGAGAGGCTGTGTGAAGGGTCTGTTGTGTCATGGGTTGTTTTTAGAGTATTGTTTTCTGGAGAGCACTTCTCTCAGGGTTGAAAACAGCTTCAAGAGAGAATGGACTTCATGCTGTGTGTTGGACACAGCTCAGCACTTTTCTTTCCCAATAGGAAAGGTGGATACAACAAGGCATTTCCATACCTGTGTGAGATCATCTGGGGGATGGATGTAGGGGTAAGCCTGCAGACGGCCTGCCAGCAGAGTCCTGGCGTGTGGCACAGTGCCTGCACTGCCCCGTGAGTCCTCTGCCAGTCCAGCAGCCCAGCCGTGTGCCAGACATCCTTGGTGGGTGCATTGCAGATCTGTCAGAACCCAAAAAGGGTTCAGCAAAAAGGGTCTGAAAACAGCATTGGGGTTGTTTTAGCATTGTAAATAAAAGATAAAGGCATGACAGTGATAGAAGGGAGCTATGTGAGATAGAAAATGTCTGATTTAACATATGGAATGGAAATGAGCCTTCCTTTTGCATTGGTGCCCTCCAAGTTTCCTCAGAACTAGATCAGGCTTTGGCATGTAAGTTTCCCATACTGCCCAGAGGCTTCAGAACATCTTATCGTTGTAAATTTCTCTTCCCTTTTTACCTTCCAAAGTTTAACTTTCATATCTGTAGTGAGGTGATACCTGCCCTGGTGTTACTTTGGTGTGTATTTACAGTAAATCATCAGCTTCTCTAACTGTGAAGGAGAGACCATCTGAAACAGACAGGCATAGATGCTAGAAGCGAAAAATGTCTCTGAGATAAACCTGACTGGTAAGAGATGGTCTTTTTGCAAAGTTCTGCCTGTCCTTTTGTGTCGGGTGTGTCATGTAGGTAATCTAGCACAAAGAACAGAATCGGGAGCTTTGATTTTTATTCCCAGTCCTGCCAGTGGTGTTCCTTGTGGGACCCAGTTGAATTGTTTCATTCGTTTGAGTTCATTTTCTTGGATCAAAGGAGAAGAAAGAGGGTTTGCCTTCGTGAAATGCTTTCAGAGGTGTATGTGAAACTGGCAGTAAGAGTGTTAAATAGTCTTATGGTTAAGGCTCCTAGACTATGAGCCTGTGATGTCTGGAGGCAGAAAGGGGTCAACTTGACTCTCAGATTGCAGTGTTCAGCAGTTTGATCTGGAACCATTAGTTGGTGAGCTTGGGCAGGTAATGCCATAGCTGTAGAAGTGCAACATCCCAGTTATTTCAGCTGTTATTTTTCCCTTGTATCTGACCATCCCTTCTGTGCACTCCTTGTTGTCCCTGCTAAGGAGACTTAGAATAGTTGCATTATATCACAGAGGTGTTTAGATGGGAACAGCTGCTCCCTTCTGATTTTTTTCCTGAACTGCCCCACAGATAACTAATTGCAGCTCAGTTGCTTCTATTAGCTATTTACCTAAAATTGAGCTGGCTAATGAAAATGTTTCTAATTAATACGAGGCAGATTAAAACTCATTACAGCAAGGTCGTCAGTAATGAGAGATAATCAGAGCACAAATGACCGAGCTTGGAGCAAAATGAAGATGGAACTCAAGCAGCCGATCGGCGCTGGCTGTGCATGCACCAGCCGGCAGAGATCAGCAAGGTGGCTGCTGGTGCTCGGCGCTGGGGTCGAGCAGTGCTGCTTCCTCCTCCCAGTGCAGCCTGGATGAGACTGGTCAAAGAGATGGACCTCTGCCAAGTGTAAATGGGTCCCTAATCACGGGGTGTCTCTAACTAGGGCTTTGTTGCTAGGCCTGCTAGACACCAGTCCTCCAAATGGTTGAGAATCACCTTGTGGTATTAGTGCACTGTAGGTGGGAGGTCAGTGCCTGCGGGTGCTTCTGCATGGAAATTTGCAGTTTTGATGGTTCAAAGGGTGAGAGGTTGCATATCTGTTTAGTGGGGAGTGGGCTGGCTTGGAAAAGGCTTTTCCAAACTTTCTGATTTCCAGAGAGGATTTCATTTAACGGTGAAATGTGTTCATTTGCTTTAATTTCAGTTGCTTTAGCACTGGTGATGTAAGGCCAACATCAGATTTCAGCTGACAGAGGTTCACTGCGTATATCCTTCTGTTTGTGCAGTTCAGTGGCCGTCCTGCTGGTTGCGTGACACTGGGTTCATGGAACTGAGGGGCTATGACCTTGTCACTTCAGGACAGAGATGATCCCTTGAGACTGTATCCTTTGCAAGCTATAACTCTTTCCTACTTCCTGGCTGTCCCACTGGCTACCTGCTGTTGTGCTACAACTTCTGAAGGATTTTGATCTCTGCTAGGACTCTTTTGAGCTCTGGCAGTCAAAACTGAGAATTGGTGGATGCCTTTTTACCCAGGGTTTGCCCTAAGTGGAACTAACCAAAAAGTACAGGACTAAAAGGGTGACAACACACCTGCTGAAGTGAGAACTTCTGAAATGCCCTGGTCTCCTATGGTTAGACAGGCACAGACAAACCCATATGAATGTTACACGTACCTTACACAAATAATGAAGTATTAGATTGTGGGGTACGCTGCACCAGGAGTTATTCCAATTCCAAAGATGTGTGCTCAGCCTGCCATCAGCAGTGTGATCAGTAAGTCGTACTGTAAGGAAGCATTTGAATGGGAAATATCTGGTGTGCAGAAGATCAAGCTTCTGTAAAAAGCAGGCAGAAAAGATAGTGTATAAAAGAGGTAATAAGAATTCCATTTAGAGTTGTGTCTCAGTGCAGCATCCCTGCTGTCAGTCAGTTTGATTACCAGGCTGATAGTGTTAGTGCAGGCTATAGCAGTTTATATGAACTGTGTGCTTACAGTGGTTGGAAGAGGAGATAAGAGCCCCTTGGACCCAACCACGCTGTTGCTGCAATGGGTTCTAGGTTTTCTGTTGTGGTTTTTAAAGGACCCAAGTACCCTGTTCACCTCACCAACAGCTGCATGCTCCCTAAACATCTTCACAGATCCACAGATACTTGGCGTGGCACTTGCTTGAAGTCTCTATCTGTGTGAAGTGGGAGTGGACTTTTTTGTTCTTCTCCAGTTTGTGCTGCCCTGGGTCATTTAAAGCCGTTCTGTAGTTCTGCCAGTCACGTGCACGTGGCCCTGTCGTCAGGTGTGGAAGAGAAAGGGATGTGTCTAGATTGCTTTCCTGTCTCCTGTGACATGTGTTGTCTCCACCCATCGCTGAAGGCGTTCTGGGGATACCCACTGCAGGAGGGTGATGCTGTCTTCCCTTCCACTGTATGGGACAGCGGAGTCCAAGGGGCAGCCTGGCTTTTCCAGTGCAGTGTCCTGCTGCTGCAGACATCCCTGGGAGAGCCCACAGGATACGTACCTGGGATGTTTCCACACACCCTGCACCACGAGATACCTCCCAGCATCCCAAAGGCTTAATATAAATGACCCTAAGTGGTACTTCTGCTGTGCCATGGGAAGAAAGCAAGGAGTCACAGACATCACCAGCGTCCAAAGTCCTTGCAGTGATAGAGAATTTAGCTGATACAGAAGATTTTTGGAAACCAGTTGAACCCCCAGCAGAAGAGGTGACTGATATAATTGGAGTGTGGGAGATGAATCCACCAAATAGGTTCTTAAGAGATTTTAATGATGCTGGGAGCATCAGTGCACCCTGTTTGCATTCTGTCTCTCACTGTGGCCGATCAATAGGGTAATTTTTGTCTTGATGCCTTGAGCAAGAGTGTTTAAAGCCCTTTAGACATTTTATTACACGTAATGTTCTTATGAGTCTGTAAAATGGGGGATAGCGATCCTGAGTTTTGTAAAGAGCTTTGTAAAAGCACTTTTAGAGATGAAAAGCTCCATATTAAATCAGGTACGGTTGTTTTATCATAAATGTCTAAAGCCTTTCTGAATTCCATTAAGCTCTTGGCTTCTCTATCCTCTGACAGTGAGTGCCATTGGTTAATGCTGTACTGTGCAAAATGGGATGTAAAAAAATAACTAAAAGGGTTGTTGCTTTGTGGAATGCCCTATTATTTGCTGTTTTGTGAGAGCTGGAAATAGGAACGGGAGATTTGATTTTTATTTTTTCATGTAACTCCTTTCTTTCTTATGCATCAACTCTCTAATCAAAACTGCCCCATAACATTTTAAATCTCTTTTTATGGGCTCTTTTCAGGACCATGATAATTTTTTTTCTCTCCTTCTCTATCCTCTTGTTTTTTTCTTCCATACCTCTTTCTGCGATGGTATGTCCAGCATCCAAGGTGAGGTTTGCGCTTTCAATTTATACAATGGCATTTTGATATTTTTAACATTTTTTTCTTTCCCTTTCCAAACACAGTTAAGCAGCTTGTTTGTTTTTTCCTGACCCCCACTGTGCATTGAGCAGGTGCCTCCACTGAGCCGTCCACAGCAACATGATGCAAGTGTTCAGTGGTTACAGTTAATTTAGAGCCCATCAGTGTGTGCAGGCAGGATAAATTGCTCTTTCCAATATGTGTAACCTTGCAGCCATCCATGCTGGGGGTGATCTGCCCGTCTGTTGATTGCTCGCCTATCTTTGGTAGGGATGTAGCAGGGTTTATGTTCCCATAGTGGAGAATAATTTCTGTTGCTTCTCCTGGAAGTTTTGTCACTGCACTGTTCTCTCCTTCCCACCGCTAGCAGGGAAATTAAACTTTGGTGCAGGAGGGGGTGGAACAGGATGCTCTGATGTTAGCTGTTGACAGCGATGCAGGCAACTCATTTGTAGTAGAGAGCCCCTTCTGCCTTGTGGGTACTATCTCTACCTGCTTTTTCATCACATTTCTTGGTGTTTCTCCTGCTAGTTCAGCCTCCCTGGAAGTAACAACATTGCAGGTGCTAATGTGGACAGGGCTTCTGCAATATCACCTTGTCTAAAACTGCTCAGAGCAGGCTGGAATGGAGCTGTGGTAAAAACACCACTAAATGTGGCACTTTTGTCCTAACCACTAAGTCCCCCACTGCTGCTTTCTGTAGTGCTGGGCTTGGTGTGCCAAGGAGGGATTTCTGAGCAAGGAATGGGATCAAATGAGCAAGTAAAAGGGTGTTCTTGCATCTTGTCTAATAATTGCTTGATTTTTTTTTTTTTTTTTTTTTTTTGTGGAGGAATTTATTGAAAGCCACTTGAAAGTCCTGATAAATATCTTCCCTTTTACTTTCATTGACTGTTGCATTAACATGCTCAGAGTATTTTAGTGGACTGGTGAAGAATGATTTTTTTTCCTCCTAACCTCCCTGTTTTCCTTTTGCTTTTTCTGTTCATATCACATTTAGCTAGATTATTTTTGGTACTCTTCGTAATTATTGTCTCAACTAATTTAGTTCAGACAGAATAAAAGCTAATGGGGCTATAATTTCCCAGATTACTCTGGACTTTTCTTAAAAACAGGGCAACATTTGTTCTCCTTCCTAAGACTTTTAATGTGTGATCCCCTTTTTGTTATGATTATTAATGTTTCAGCTACCTTTTAAAATCATTTGTAATTTTTATGTGATTGAGGTGTTCAAGGTGTTTTCTGGAGATGTATTGTTGAAATACTGTCTTGGAATGGTCGGTGGCAGGAGAGGGCATCTCCTCCCCTCCCTTGTTCAGGTAGGAAGCAGGTGGGATGTGAGTGGGCAGCCAGGAGGTGTGGAGCTGGTCCTGCTCACCTGTCCCAGGGTGCTGTCCGGTGTGGAGGTAGGTGAGTGGAAGGAGCAGCTTTTCCAGACCTGTCTTCCACAAAATCCAGCCTGATGTCCTTTGTGAGGCATCTGTGTTTGTAGGGTTCCTGGAGGCAACAGTCATCATCGGGAATTTCTGGTGACTTGTTTGTTATGTCTTTGACTAATTGCATTTCAAATTTTCTCTCTGCATTCCTAATCCTCATTTCACGTTTTGCCAGCTGTGAGGATGCCCCTCAGGGTTGGAATGACTTTTCTGAAGGATTTTTCATGCAGAGAACGGCTTTCGCCACTTACCTTACTGTCCTCAATGGCCTTTCTGAGCCCTTTTAACACCAGATCTGTCAACAAATCAGATACTCAGGTTTGCACCAGTGTGTTTTAACTTTGGTATTTATTTTTTTCTAAATTAGTTCCTTTATTTTTAAGGCTGGGTTAGTGCCTGCCTGTTTGTGACACCTGTGCATCTGGTGCTCTGAAGAACAGCTCTTGGTCCAGGTAGAAACTTCTTCAAAAGCATCAAAATGACTTGCACAGAACAGATCTGCTTGTACATCAAGGGTAAGCTTAAAAAAAATAAATAAAAAAAATTGTCCCTTTGCACCTCTGCTTGCAGAGTGTGTGCTTCATCCCAGAGGTGTGTTCTCTCCACACCTGAGACTTACTGCTTTCACTATGGCCCACATGGAGCCACTTTAATCATCAGTGTTAATCCCACTCTACCCAGGATTTAGGCAAACCACATAGGTCTGATAGCCATGCGGTGGGCCAGTGGATAATTGGTAATCCTCCGTATGTGCAATGCTTCCTTTCTCTACAGGGTGCTCCTAGGCATGATGCGTAGAAGCAGGTCCATGTCTAACTAGCTGTTATTCCTAGCTCTTTTCCCTGATAAGAAGAATCTTCAAAGCATTGCATGTGTAACAAAGAGCAATATCTTGTGAGATTTCTTGGAGAAAAGCACTGAGCCATTCTGGGGGATTTCCGTTTACCCAGTTTCTTAAAGGTAGGACAGTAATGTGAGTCAAGAGCATCAGACACTGTGGAAGGAATGTGACACTTCACTCATGATTAAGAAAAGGTCATATATCAGAGAAACAAATGCTATGTCTGGACCATGACCTGGCTTGCAGAGATCCAGGCAATTAATAGATAACATTAGGAACATTTTTCTGCTAAACATCCTGACCTGGTTGGTAAGAAAAGACTTTGGAAGCTGGAATCACAGCCCCACTTCGTTCTCAATTCTGCCTTTAATGTGGACTGGAGTTCTGTTAAATTCAGGGCTACAGGTAGATTTCCTTCTTCCCAAACATGCTGTCTGGCCATCTCTTTCTCTAAGAGAGGCATGAGCTGGCATTCCCTGGTCCTGACCACCATCCAGGGTGGCTCTCTCTCAGCAGTGTTAACCAGACCAATCATGAAAGCACTGTGGAGGATGCTGTGCATAGAGTTTTTGAGCTGTTTTGTTCCTAGAGCCCTCTGTAAGGATGCCCTCATCTCTGTTGTTGAGGACTGCTGAGTTCATGAGGCAAAACAAGTTCTCTGTAAGATGGATAAGTCTGGGAGGGCTGAAATTTCCTCTTCCACTGCAGGCGTAAAGTGACAGGCATGACCTTGCATCCATGTGTATGTTCAGTTGTACATTCAGCTATGTGACTTCTCCATCCTTTTGGCTGCTTTTGGTCATTTGCCAGCCCTTGGCGATCCAGATGGGGCAGGTGGGCACACTGGAGCCAGTGCCTCTAGCCCGAGCTGGCTGTCCCGGGGTCGCTGCTGCTCTGCCCTGAGCCACACAGCACTGTGGGGTCTCTCGATGAGCTCCTGCTGCATCTGGGGGGATGGCAAGCCCTGGCTGGCCCTCGCTCAGTGCTGGAGCTTTTGGAATATATCTTTGAGGAGCTGGGCCTGGCTCCTGCCTGTGCCCTGGGCTGCAGCTGGCCCCACACCCTGGGGGGAGCCAGGCACGGCTCTGCTGTCTGCAGGGGGGTTCCTCCCCTGCTGGAGGCAGCGTGCAGAGGGCAATTATTGGAGCTGCATTAAAGCTGTTTTCCTGTAATGGGCTGAACTCCCTGTGCTGTGACAAACTACCCAGCTGCTCTGGCTCCCTCCCTCCCACTGCCTTTCTCTTTCATCCCATTACTCCCTCCCTGCTCTTCTTGCTTTCTCGGCCGCTTTCACAGCTCCTTTTCCCTATTCCCTTTTGGCCTGCTTTTGCCTCTTGGCACACAGAGGAGAGCAGAAAAACAGCCAGGGCAGAGCCCTGCTTGTTACAGCAGGAGCTTTAAAGCAGGTACATAAAATGCAGCACAATAATATGGGAGGCTTCAGGGATGCTTGCGGATGTTGTTTTCTACCTGTGCATCTGTGAGTATTTTGGGCAGGCAATGTGCTGGGACGAGCACGCTCCGAGTGCCAGTTCTGCTTGCCTGTGCGTGCCCACCTAGGAAAGTGTGTGGGGGGTGTGCGTGCGTGCAGCAAGCTGTCAAGTCTCCCAAACGGAGTGTGAGGCTCTCACATCAGGCTTTCTCCTCACACTCCCCCAGGCCTGTAATTTATGTGCTTGCAGCTCAGCACCCAGCCTGTCCCCTGACACGTTCCCACAAGCGAGACATTCACCCTGTCCCGTGATGTGACACCGCGCTGCTTGGCGTGGAGGGCAGATAGGGAATAGGGGTGTGTGTGTGTCTGTGTGTGTAAGGTTTTCATTGGAGTTCTTCACAGGATCTTGGTGTCTCCTGGGCGGATGGGGTCTACAGACACAGGATTTGACCTTCAATGACATACGACATGGAAGCCAGAGGAATGAGGAGCCTCCATTCAGATAGGTGCCAGGCATTGCCAGGAGATGGGTGCAGAACATTTTTTTTTTGTCATTGATTTGCTTAGATTTTATTAATGTATCAGGGTAAGCTTATCTGAAATTTATTAAAGAATATTGAGTGTAGCTGTGTCCTTGGCAGGAGGCATTCCTAGTGAGAGCAATAAAGGCAGAATAAATCAATGTCACTAGAAGATGTGGTGGCTGGTCTGGTTTTGAGCGGCAGAATGAGCTTCAGGAGCTGAAATCCAGACTGGGCAAGTGGTGGGAGATAAGTTTTGTCATTTGGGTACTTCTTGGCCAATGTGAGCAAAGCTGGCAAGTCTCCTAATCCTAAGTTTCTAAAACTACTGTGTCAGTGGACTTCGGCGATGTGAGCAGTAAGTCTAAGACGTGGCTTGACTGGAGAGATGCAATGTCCCCTTGTGGTGTTTTGAAGCGAGCAGAGGAGGATGAAGGACGGCCCACATAGTGCCCTTCCTCACTGCCAAAGAGACATTTGTAGTACTGGTGATTTTAATGATGTTTTTAACTTTTCTTCCAATTTTCTGGAAGTTCTTGGGAAGGTATCCATGGTTTTTTCCTCACTTGATTTCACTGTGCTCTCCTTGAGTCTGCTAACCATGGTTGTGGTCCTGACAATTGCCTTTTGACAGGGGCTCATAGCAGTGGATCACAGTGATGGATCACAGTGATGAACCAATGCTGTCTGTGGGTGGACATCGTGTGCTCAAGGATGTAGCCCAAGGCAGAGCCAAAAACTAATTTTCTGTCACTGATCATGATGCCTATGCGCCATCTGCACGGTGCAGATACACATGGAAGTCCCTTTTGCTGTGTAACAGGCAGCAAAGGTGCCTGGCTGATGTTCTGTTCTCTCCACAGGTGCACCTGCGTTCTGCTGAGCGCCTCCGGGAGCTGTGCTGCGCCAACCGAGGCACCTTCATCAAGGTGGGACAGCACCTGGGAGCGCTGGACTACCTGCTGCCCGAGGAGTACACCCGCACCCTCAAGGTGCTGCACAGCCAGGCCCCGCAGAGCACCAGGCAGGAGGTTGAGCAAGTCATCCGCGAGGATCTGGGCAAAGAGGTAGGGGCTGTTCGGGACAAAGATGCATTAGCAGGGCTCTGGGAGGAAAGACTGCTTTCCCCTGGTTGCAATAGACCAATTCCAGCTGGCACTGACAGCCCTTTACTTTCTCGAGCCCCTAATTAACCCCCAAAGAAAATAATAACATAAATCACTTCTGGTGCTTGCAGTCAGGTAGTGCAGTATCCAAGGAGTCTGTGTCACCGTTAACCCTCAGCAGGCTACAGCACGGAGATCAGAGGTGGGTGCCTGCGTTTGCTAGCTATAAAAAAAAGTACCCGTGACATTTGGAGAGGGCACTCTGCTGCCTGGAGTCTTGCTCCATAGGAAAGGAGGTCTCCTCACAACTCCCAGGTGGAGGGGTGGAATTTCAAGGAGCACAACTGCCATGGTGAGAGGGAGGGAGGAGGCAACAGTGTGCAAAGGCAATAGTAGAGAAGATGGGAGCGTGGTGGGGGGAGAGAGATGGCTGAAGAATGGAAGCAGCACGTACATGTGTATCTGCTTACATAGAGAGGTTTATGGGGCTGTTTTGGGGTGTTGTGGGCAGTCTGTGTGTTGAGGAAGTATGGGGAGAACACGAAGGGGTAAGTGCAGTATTTGCACCTAGCGGATATGTTGTGGGTGGGTTTGGGTGGGGTGTGTCTGCCTAGGTGTAGTTTTAAGGCCTAGGTATTGTGTACAGTTCATATGTCCCTGCAGTTTAATGGCAGGGTTAATGTGTGCCCCTGACCTGCCTTCCCTTTGCCTGCATGCGAGCCAGCTCCTTCCTCTCTCAGCACTGCATCCTCGTAGCATGGCCGGTACCAGCTGTGTTTCATAGCTCACTGGGTAGATGGAGCAGGGCAGGCTGTCTGCTCCCTGCAAACCCCTGCTGCTCCGTGGGGCTCCATCCAGCAATCTCACTTCTGCAGGAGATGTGGAAAGCCACCCTGAGGTTAGCCCCTGTTTAATTACCAAAGCAGCCACCTCTGCCTGTTTGCGTGGTGCATCTCAGAGGCTGAGCCAGGCGCTCAGAGGTGGGCCCCCTTCTTTCCTCTCAAGTGCATATTCAGCTGCCACTGATACGCCCTGGTTTCTTTCAGCATTTCGGGAGCTAGACGAGCCCTCCATGCCTCATTGATTCCCAGCGAGGCAGCTCGAATCCAGTCTCCACAGCAGCCTTCCCTCTTAGCATTCACATCACCCACATGGGCAGTGCTGGGCAATATTTAATTTTAAAGAGACAGAGGAAAAAAAAGATAGAAATGGGAAGAAGGAAAGAGGAAATGCTAATGAGGATGAGAGCAATGATTACATAAAGACAGAAATTAAGAGAATGAAATGTATAAAAGTGAAGTAGCAGGTGAAACTGAGCAGTACTAAAATCACAGGTAACTGCCCATGCCTATTAGTTTCCAGGTAACAAATCCAAGTATTTAAAAACAGAAATGATGTCAGGAACCTAACGCACCACAGTTTTCTTTGCTGAAGCTCAGAGGATTAATAGGGTTATGTCAGGCACAAATTTAACTCCAGTGTAGCTACATCCTCAGTACATGTTAAATACAGTATCCTTAGCTGAAATATAGATGGCAGAAGGGCAAGGTGGAGTGTCAGAGCAGTGGAGAGTGCAAGGAGGGATACTGAAACCTTCCCCCTTGGGGCCAACATCAAACCTAGGAACTTGCAGATGAATCCAAAAAGAAGAGAAAATAACAATGAAGGAATCTTCCCATGGGGCCTAGGCCTAACTAACTCTGCTGCTCTCAAATTCAGTGGTAAGACTTGCAGTCCTCCCTAACAAGTACAAGAGTAGGCTCCTCAGATAAATCTCGTGTATGCAAGAAGTAATCACATACAGTTGGGATCAGTGCAGAATAAATGGGGGGAATAACAATTGGAAATGCAGATACACCTAGGGAGGAACGTGACAAGCTGACAAATCAGGCCAGAGCTTGGAAAAGGACATGAAAAAATCAAGAAAAGGCAACAGACCAAACATTATCATGTATAGAAGCATTGTATCTCCAGTCAATTAGAAGCAGCCTGTCTTCTGTTGTGACCTACTCCTGAGAATCTTATCAGGGGCTTGGATGATTGTAAAAAATGGAGTGGCTTTGTGGGAAAATTGGTCTAAATGGAGAGCATGGTGATGAGACTGATCTTTGAGCAAAGGCAGAGGGCTTGTGAGGTAGGCTGCGGCCATTCCACACGCGTTGTCACCGTGCAGACTTGCACAGCACCTGCCGGTAGCAGAGCTCCCACCCTGGGCCCAGCAGCATGGCTGGAGACTGGGAGCTGCAGCATGTAGCTCCAGGTGAGCTAATGGACTGATTAAAGCTGCGTGGCACGTGTGCAGGTAGGAAACAGAAGGGAGAACATAATACATGATGGTTTGTGTATTGCCCGGTCAATCCCCATTGTAAGTCTAGGGGTGTTATGTGCACCTATCAGGGATTATAGGGATAAAAATAATTAGTAGAGAGCAGATGCTGTCTCCCTCATCTCAGCCACAGTGGTTTGGCTAAGCGATGGTGCAAGGTGATCATTCTCTAGGGTATTACTTAAAAAAAAAAAAAAAAAAGTGTCAGTGAGAGAGCAGGCTGCTCAGGACAACACAAGGAGTAACAACAGAAGAAATGGCACAAGTAAATCTTTACCATGACTTGTGGAAATGCTCACTGGAAAGATCACAGAGTAAGTCTTTTGGGGAGACAGTAGCCATACCACAGATTGGGCTTGCTCCGGATGGATTTCCTGGATGAGTTGGGAAAAGCTGTGTGCATAAAAATAGGTGATAGGATATGAATGAAAGAATCTCTTCTACCTCTGCTTTCATCTTCCCTGTTTGAGCAGGATCCTGGAAGTAAATCATGTCATGTGTTGAAAATGAATGAGAAATGAGTATGTTCCCTGCCCCACAATTATAATTTTCTCTGCAGGGCTACTGATGACACATAGGAAGATAGCTGGTTCAGCTAAATTCTGATTCAACAAGGTGCATGCAAGAGCAGAGCTAGGCAACTTCTGGTGAAATGTGGACACCAGACATTTCAGGAGAAAGTGATAAGGGACTCTGGAAAGTGCATCTTTCAGAGTGGAAACACCTTAAAAGTGCAAAACCCTTGAGCTTAGGAACTAAGAAATGATGGAAGAACTGTTTGGCCAACACTGGGATTAGGAGCACTTCCTCCCTCTGGCAGGTGTGTTGGGAGAGATGGACTTGTGGCTGTGGGATACAGGGGTACTGGGGAGGTGATGACAGTTTGGTCCTAGAGCAAAAGCAGAGGACCCAGGGCATCCCTGAGTTTGGCTAAGCCAGACAGGATAAAATTAGCACCCCCATGAGGCTAGTGTAATGCCAGGCAGGGGCTTTCCCATGCTGGCAGGGTGCTGGTGCTGTGTGGCTGCCCGGGTGCTTTGTCCCAGGCTGTGTCCTGGCCTGTGGGGTAAGGGTCTGGCTGTGGGAATGAGGGTCACTCCTTCCTCCTCTCACCTTGACTTACCCTCACATCCTTGCCCCCTCACTAACAGCTGCTGAAGCTTTTTCAGAGCTGAGTGGAAACTGCTGAAGCTGGAGCAGTCTCATCCCCTATTAAGTAAGGGGTCTTGAGAAATTTTGACCAGCTTTTTTTTTTTTTTTTTTTTTTTTTTTTTGTGACCCCAGGTATCCACACACATGCTTACACAACTTCTGGAGGTTTTGCTGTGCACCAGGAAGACCAAGAGGCAAAACAGGCTCCCTGCAGGGAACAAGCCAGTGATTGAATTCATTGCTTCCAGTGCTCACTTAGTTCAAAGCTGGGAGAAAGCACTGGGGAGAGCCCAGGGGTCAAGGCTTCACTGTGATGAAGCCAAATCATATAAGGGGTTTGAATAGATGGAAAGCCAGACATTTAGATAGAAGGATGTCAGTCCAGCCCTGCTTTGTGGGAGCACAGGTAATGGGAAGTAGTTTCTAATTGCTTGATTAGCTGGCACCTCCAAGGACACCATCCTTTTCATCCACAGTTAGTTAATTGTGGCTTTTACCTGTTCAAGGACTATTTTGCCATTTGTAAGAAGCCTCCTGCAGCTGTGCAGTAATGGAGCTTGCTGGCCAAGTAGGGCAGGGTACACCAATGTTTGGACTGTGATTTGTAACCAAAGCACGTGTGGTAGAGAAGCCTCCTGTGCTGTAGTTTGTGAATCAGAATGTATTTTTACAGACAGTGGTGTATGGGGGACCCAGCCTTCAGTTAAAAGGCTTTGCTCTCCTTGAATTCCTACCTGGCAAGGCACCACTGCTGTGCATTAAGAAACAGATATATGCTCCTTGTCTGCGAAGTCATCATACCTGCAGCAAAACCATGGCTGAGAGGGAGGCTAGCCTTTGTTCCTCTACCTTAAATTGCTCACCAGGTTCCCAAAGTGTTTTGTAGGTTGGGTACAGGGAGGTTGTGGAGTCTCCTTCTCTGGAGATATTTAATGCCAGTCTGGACGTCTACCTGGGCAGCTTGCTCTGAGGAACCTGCTTTGGCAGGGGGGTTGGACCCGATGATCTTTCGAGGTCCCTTCCAACCCCTTCAGTTCCATTATTTTCAATCAGATTACATGAGGTTTATTCATCCCCTGTTGAAATATACCCATATACACCTGGGAGCATGGTCACTGCAATGATGCCCAGCAATGCTACACAGCCATTTGGCAAGGAGAGGCAAAATCCTACGCCCATGTGAACCTACCAGGGAAAGGAGCTGGAATAAGACTGTAGCAAGGTACCAATGTCCTGGCTTTTGCCATGCAGCCTTAACCATAGCAAGAAACTTCCCTGCACTTGAGCTGTTGCAGTCTGAGAAAGGACAGAGGGAATAAGAGAGACTTCTTTTTTCACTCCTATTTCTGTAGGCACTCTTGGTACAGCATGGCAGCCTTTGCTGTGCCAGCAGTGGGGGGAGGACAGTGATTCCTTTCTTTCTGGAACTGTTTCTCAGCACTTTAAGCTCTGGCAAGACATACGCTTACTTCTGATTTGCAGAACTGTTGAAGCAGTGTGCAGCCCTGTGGAAGAGTAGCTCAGGCTTCAGTAGGCTGTTGGGTATTACACTGCATGTCCTACAGCATCCAAGTTGTTCCCAGGGGAATGTGAAACACTTTCTGTAGCCGGCTCCATATGCTGTCCTAGGGAAGATTTGCTTATCCTTCTAGTTCACAAGGTCTTCAGGTCGTGATGCTGCAGATCCTATTGTGACCCCAGGAAGCCTCGTCCCAGATGGGCAGTGCTGTTGAACTGATCTTGGATGCCAGGAGACATGCCCACTTCCTCCAGGTTCTGCAACCTTCTGTGTTGCAGAACTGGGGTGTTCTGCCTGAAAGCACTGCTGTGTGGCCCGGTCAGTGCACACACAGTCACTCGTGGTCTCTCAGAGCTGAGGGTCTGATGCCAAATGGCTCCATTCAACCGGCTGCGTGTCCTGTGGCAAAACCTCCAAGTCTGGGCCTCCTGTAGCTTGTGACCATGGTTCTGTCCTCATGTACCCCACCCACTCCAACAACGCTGTGCTTTGAAGTTGGGCCTCCTGTACATCACCAAGAGGCACAGGGAAACTAGAACTAGCTCAGCAAGAGCCTGCTGTGGGCTCTATGTCCATCACAGGAAATCTCCTTTTCTGTGCTGTTACCACCCTCATTGTCCACCAGAGTGGTGGCCTGGCTGTGATGGCCACGACTGATGGTGCAAGCTGCTGTTGTAAGCACGGGGCTGGGGATTTGGCCCTTCTCCCGCTCCTCTGCTGCTCTCTCTCGGTAGGCCCATCAGGGCTTCCAAGCAGCTGTCAATAAAAAATACATTTGTATTAAAATTATAATGAGGAATAAAAAACTTTACTTTTTTTTCAATAACTCAAGATATAAAAAAGATTTTTATCAATTATGAAAAGGATTTTGGCCATAAAAAGGTAATTTAAAGAGTCTGAGATGGATGGCGAATAGCATTAATGTCATCCAGAACAAATGGGCCCACATTACTCAACTGGAAGGCAGGAGCAGCCGCTGCACCGGTCCTGCTGCTGCCACTGCCTCCACCGGGCCCCCTCTCTGGGTAAGGGGAGTCTCTTGTTCCTGGTGGGGCTTGGTGCAGCTGCCCCCACACCGGGCCTGTGCAGGCGGTAGCTGCCCAGAAGCAGTGCTCCAGTGCTACGAGTGGGCAGGGAAAGCAAACAAGGGACTTTGTGTGGCTCAGGTGGTCCACCTTGCTTTGTCCCTCATGCTCCTGCTTGCTCTGTTTGCAGTCTCTAAAGTACTTGATCCTTATTGTCACACCAAGGGCAAGCTGGTGTCCTTATTCCCAGGGGAGCTTTGGGACAGAGTACTCCCTCCTACTATGCGTGAGAAGGCAGTTTTCTCCTTTCAGATGCTCTAAGCCCCATTGCCCATGAGAAGGAAGGTTGTGGTGGATACGTTAGAAGATAATCTTCTTTTCCTTCCTTTAAGTTCATGGTTTACAATACAAGAGGTTGTACAATGGATTTTCTGAAGGATTTTTTTTTAATTTTCTGTGGGAAGGTGAAACATCTGAGATCAGAAGATGGAATGGGGAATGGCCTGGTAAGGAGTAATTCTGATCGGCACACTTAGTGACTTTTTTTCTGTAATTCACAGATTGTTTAGGTGCATGGGGACTGGTATATGATATACCTGTATGGAATTTTTTGGCTCACGGTGTCTTGTGTGCAGATGGTAGGCTCTCTTCAGTATAGTTTTCTGAGAGATTTGATGGCACCTCAAGTATTTCTCTGATACACGTCTTGGCTGCCAGCACGCAGCACAGCTGTGTCGGGCTGTGTTCAGTGTCCATGCCTGTGGAGGTGGTGGATATGGTGCTCAGCAGTGCTCCGTCCATAGGCACAAACCACATCTCAACACATGGGTCACCCTTCCAGTAACAGTCATTGGAAACCTGTATCTCTAACTGGGATTAGTAGTCCTTGGGTGGCCTTCTTGCATGTGGAGACTTTGTTTTTTTGACCTCAGAGTGTATTTTACTTGCTCAATAATGTTGGTGTGCTTTTAAGACCCAGCGAGATCTGAGCAGGGGCAGTAACCCTGAGCTGCCATGTGGGGAGACTGGCTTCTGTTTCAAAACCTGCTGCTGATACACTCAAAAATATTCCTACTTGGTGCTCAGGTCTAGGCAGAGGCTGGGTTTAGCTCTTAGAGAGCAGGGTATCTTGTTATCAGCCTGCCCACTGATTTTCTCATTTCCTACTTGATTCTGCCTCATTTGCATCTCCTGTGTTCTCTGAGTTTTATGTCTGCACAGTTATTTGTCTCTTGACCCATCAGGAACATGAAAACCTGGCACAGTGAGTCTGGTGTCTTTTGGCAAAAGTTTATTTGAGGATGAAACAAAAGCGATTAGATAAATTAAGGAGTTATGGGGACTCAACTTGGCCTATCTGCATTTTCCATTTATTCATTTACATACATCACATTTATTCAACACACAAAACAGACATAGCATTTTTACGATTTTTTGAGGTGTACAGGCAATCTAATAAGTTCTGTTTTCTGGCACTTCTGGGATCAGTCTGATGTCCTTATTTTTGGAAGGACACTGAGTTACAGAAAGGACTTCAAGCCTGTCTGCAGGTTTTCCTCCCTCTGAAAAAGCTGCTGTGAGTGAGAACGTGGGAAATCCTCTTCATAGGAAGCCTCACACTCAACATGCTTTTGATCTCAGGGGTCTCAAGGGCCTTTCCACCATTAGCGAGCTAAGTGTTTCAGTTCCTAGTAAGCAGGCCAGCCTGAGGGTGAGGAAGTTTTTGAATGTTCTCTGTGGAAATCAAGTTATGTTTGTGACCATTATGCACATTTTTGCACTTATTTTCTCTAAGCTTTAGTTTTGCAGGCCGCATGGTTCAGAGCCAAACCTACGAAGCTGTCTGTGACAACCGAAGCAATAATCTCATGTGACCTACTGCTGGTGCCAAGAGAGCTCAGCTGAAGCAAACCAATGAGTTTTTCCCTTACAAAGCTCACATAACCAATCCGTTTCAAATAGGCAAATTCTTGGAAGAGGCTTTTCAGCACCAACCCTTCCAAATTTCAAATGATTAGTAGAAAATATACATTAGCTGGCTCATTTCAGAAAATGGATGAAACTGAGGTAGCATCAGTTGTGAATGGAGAACAAAGCTAAATTTTGCCAAACATCTTACTGGATGTAACTGATTGGTTCAGGTCTATTAAGCATTATTCCCATTTATCAAGAAAGGGTAGAAGGTGACTAGAGCAATTAAAATCACCAGGGCTTGTTAGAGGGATTATACTAAAGAAGTCACTCCACATAATTTATACTGCCCCATCTTTTGTGAACTGCTAGTGTCTTTGTTCCTGATGGCAAGGAAACATCTAGGCCCCTGAGGGGTTCCTGTGTACCATGCCACTTATCCCAGGCTGTGTTTTGTACTTTGGACCATAGCCTAACCTTTCTCTTCTTTATTCTTATTTTTTTCTATTTTTTTTGTTTGTTTGAAAGAGTGATGAGTGGTTCTTAGTAGCTTATCCTGTCAGTTATGCCCTTGCAGTCATCAGGACCAGCTGAGGAATTACAGGTTGGCAGCTCCAAGCTGACCATTTGAGATACGGGGCAGTTCTCAGTGGGTGAGCAGGGCAGAAGGAGAGGGTTGTGACTGTACTGGCTCTGTGAGTCTCCTCTCTCTGTTCAATACACAGCCATAGCACACTGCTGGGTTCAGCGTCTCAAGTGACTCAGTGTCCTTTACCTGATGAAGAAAGAGGTGCAGCCTGCTCAGTGGCTGGTTCTGGGCTGCTCTCACCTGGCACTGCTGACAGGGGGTACATCTGGAGTGGATCTCAGTCCTCAGCCCTTCTCTGGTGAGGTGCATCCTCGGCTTATGATGAGGATTTTTTTGAGATGGGTAATATAATTAGACAATCCACCAAACTGCTTCACTTCAGCCACTGGAGCCCAATGATTTTGAGCTAGAAAACAGAGGTAGATACCAGGAAGTGTTTAGAGGCTCCCTGTCCTGTTCCTGTTTCAGGCGCTGACTCTTGCTCCATCTGTTTTTGAGCTGCAGCAGCTCTAGGGATGAAGGGCAATTGGATTCCGGCCTTAGAATAGTGGGTTGCTGAATTTCTCGGAAATGTGTGTGAATTAATCAAAATTAACCCCCTACCTTTGTTTTCTTAGCCTACTTTTATCCTTGTAACAACCTCTAGCAGTACACCCTGGGGGTGCCAGGCAAGAACTTACTTTCAAGGTGGAAGACAAATGAGCTGTTTACCACTGCACCCCGGACTGGCAGCCTTTCCCTTTGCAACGCCTGTCACCCTGCAGTGGCAGCAGCAATGCTGGGCCTGTAAGTGCAGTTGATTTATGTTAACTGTTGAAACGATAATGTTTAATCTGTAAAGTGCTAATCTATTTTTTATGTTGATTATGAATAGGCCAGCTGTGCCTACTTTCCTATTCATAGAGTTTAGCGAACAAGCCCATTTCACAGGCTGGGTTTGGAGGGTGATTTACGTGAGAGCAGACACTGCTTTAAGAAGGGTAAATCAGCTGAGTTATGTCACTGAACCAGAGACCTGGCAGCCCAACAGGAAGATTCGGGGGCAAGGGAAGAAACATGGAGGGAAGAAAAGGAAGGCACAGAGAATAAACAGTCTGTAGAAGGAGCAGGTAGATCAGAGTAGAGGCACGAGAAGTAGAAATATAGGCAGGAGAGAAAAGTAGAGGTTAATACTCAGAAGGAAGTTTGTCAAGGAGGGAGCAGGAAATATGTGGCTAGCTTAGCATAGGACTTTCCTGTCTTGATAAGTGCAGAGAGCTCTGGGCTGCTGGGTTCATATGACTGGTCATTAGGGGACATATGGATGCCTTTCCCCAGCACAGTGCTGGTGATGCTGTTGGCAGAGAGTCTGTTGCTGTGCAGTTGTTTCTCTTGATTGACTTTTCTGTGTCTCCATACATTTCTTCTGAGGGAAGCAAAAGATACAAACTCCAGGGTACCATCCAGATCTCCTTGTAAGTTATTCTACCTCTACTTCTTTTCAGTCCTGGCACCCTGTTCTCTGTGGGGCGGACTATACACGTGTGCCTCTTTTTTCTGTTGAGTGGTCTGCTGGGTGTGCAGATGTTTCAGTACCCCATCAAGGCACAGTCAGTATCAGTAACTAGCTCACTAAAAGAGGGGAGATTTAGATTAGGCGTTAGGAAGAAATTCTTCGCTATGAGGATGGTGAAGACCCTGAAACAGACTGCCCAGAGAAGCTGTGGATGCCCCATCCCTGGAGGCATTCAAGGCCAAGATGGATGGGGCTTTGGGCAGCCTGGTCTGGTGGGAGATGTCCCTGCCCATGGCAGAGGATTGGAACTAGATGGCCTTCAAGGTCCCTCCCAACCCAAACCATTCTGTGCTTCTATGATTCTGTGATTCATGAGTTTTACATCTTCAGCAGGGATTTACTACCTTTTTAGCATCTTTCTTGTAATGTAGTGACCTCATTATATCCACTTCTTCATATGCGTTCCATGCAGGCAGAGATAACCCATATCTGCTAGGCTCTGTGTACTTCCATATCTACCTGAAATCTGCACTCCTGCATCTCTGTTACCTGTATTACTCTGGGGTAATGCTGTGCCCAATAAAACTATATCACACTTCGATCAATTTTTGATCAGTTTTGGCATTGACATAATTATGGCCAAAGCCAGAGGAAAGGACACATCTGGGCAGAATCTGGCTGAGATTGGACTTTGCTCTCCCCGTTTTCATTGTGCCATGCCTCTGTCCACCCTGGTGACAGGCTGCTGGGCAGTGCAATGCAGCTTCTGCCATTTCTGCCCATTGTTCCAGGCCTAGAAACATTTTTACCTCATCTCTTTCTGAAGAAACACAGATAAACACTCCTTGTAGTACTCACAGGAGCACCCATCTCTCCTCCCTCTGACTTTCAGGAGGTAAATAGGTCTGCCAGTGCAGCATGTACTCACGTGCAAGTAGCACTGTCCTGACAGCGATGTACCCTGTCTCTGCTACCCATGCACACCCAACCTCTGCACACCCTGGCCCTCTACTTCACTTACCTCTCTACGGATGGAGGATTTTGCTTCCCGTTTCCCACAGAAGCTGTGCACACAAATGCACTGCCTCGTGCCACCTCCTTGCTGCTTTATGCACAGCTCTGCTTGCCAGGACGGTGCTCATAGCTCACCTCTCCTAACTGTATACCCCAGAAATCCACTTACCGCTCTGCATAGTCACATAAACCTGCTCATAGACATTCCTCCTCCCCATCCCTTCTCTCTTGCACTTCTCAAAGCCCCGAGGCTTCAAAAACTGAATCAGAGGCATTTAAGATGAGGCACAGGTGATGTCTGTTCCCGAAGGTCCCTACATATCCTCAGGCTCTGGCAGCTGGTTATTTCTCACAGGACTGCTGCCGTTGCTCAGGCTTACAGCTGACAGGACCCTTGGGGCATCTCTGCAGTCCGTGGCAGAGCCTCCCTCTGCCTGGCTGCGACTAAGCTGAGCCTGTTGTTGGGGTCCATTGACCCTTTCCTACTCCAGTTTCAGCCAGGGCGTGGCAGGGATGTGTTTATGCCAGGAGTCAAAATTATCTTGGAAATTCATTTGTTTCTGGGTGCTTTCTTAAATCTTACTTTCTTGCTTAACGTGCCAGCTAGCCCCATCTCTGTGGCATTTCCTTCCAAATGTGCTGCTGACATCAGTAGGGGTGATATGTCATTTGGGTATGTCTGCGGGAGTTTGATCAAGGTGCTCTGGGTGCATTGGAGACCTGCATGTGTCTCGCTGTGTGCGTGGCTCAGGAGGAAGGGGAACTTGGGGGCAGAAAGGGGGAGAGCAGTGGAATTGTTGTCACCTGTCACTTGTGGGCACTTGTACTTGGTGAGGAGTTCGCTATGCCAGGCACTACACAGGTGTGAGTAAAAATCAGTTTCTGTCCTAGAAAGATTACAGCTTTGTCAGAAAATAGAAGACAACAGATCAACACAGTGTCAAAGCCAGAGACAGTACTGGACTACTAGTTAGGTGGAAAATAAGCCCTGAAGTCTTGAAGGTAAAGGAAAACAGGCAAGTCTGGTTAACAGAGAGGAGGAGATAGGGGAAGGCTCTAAACAGACTGTGGTGAGGCCAAAGGGGTGACACAGGGCAGCAGCCTTTACCCTGCCTTGGAACAGGCGTGATCCTTAAAATAGGTACGGTCCAGGCCAGACCTGTGTGCATGTGTCAAACCCAGGGGAAGAAAGCTGTTTCGGTATCAAGGTGTGACAGGATGGGAATTGGGCTGATAGAATAAAACATTTTGGAGGTGTGTTGTGCTTAAGGAACATGCAAGATTTATACCTGGCTTGAACATGAGATCGAGAGGAAGGTCACTGCTGGTGAAAAGGCCAAGGTTGCAGGAATGCTTGACAGGTTGGTGATGCTGTCTGTTGTAGTGAGAAAGGAAACAGGAGGATGGTTTGAGGTGGAACTTGGTGGAATGTTGCCAGAAAGCTGGGAGAGAGATAAGGAAGCTGCTCAGACACGCTAACAGAGCTGTTAGGAAAGCAGAAGGCTGTTGCTGTTGTCTTCCTTAGGAGCTAGAGGGATGTTCCTGCTGTGTTAGCACTTTCAGCTCTATTGCTGGGGAGCTGAAGAGGAACTTAAAGGGAATGCAGTAAGCTTTGAAGCCTAGGGTTTTGGTAGAAAGGAGCCACCACTGCCTGAACCATGGAGTAAGAGAATCCATTTGGGCAGATGGGATGTAAAAGGAAGTTTTTTGGCAATTTTCACTGGTAACTAATGTAGCAAGGATGGGGAGCTCCTTTATTATCAGAAAGAGTGATTTATTTCGATTAAAACAAACAAAAAAAAAAAGGCAAGGTGGTGTGGAGAAGAATTGTCCTCTTGAAGAATTGTGATTCCAGTCTGTCTCAAAAATTGACAGGTATGGCTTCATCCTCACAGACAGGAGAGGTGCAGGAAAAGTAATATTTCTCTGAAAAGACAGATAAAACAGTGGTCTTAATGAACACTGCTCAACTCAAGTGGAAGACAGCTCAAGATGAAAGCGCAAATTAAGAGAAAGGGAAGCACTTGCATGTGCAAGGGGAGGGTGTGGAACACGGGGCAGATTGGAGCCCCATGGCTTGCACCATTGGAGGGAGTAAGTGGCTCACAAGTCACTGCTTGATTTTTCAGCATGATGAAATGGAAGTGAACAGGATTTTATATTTGTATACATGCCTCAGCTTTGCTCTGTGTGTTTTGTGGAGACTAAGTTGCTTATATCATGCAAAACAGAGTGTGCAGTGACACCACTTAGTGTGCATTTTGAGAGATTGTTGTCTCCTTCCTTCTGTTCCACAGAAGCACAGTTGCTGGTGGACTGTGGCTTGACTTTGGGTCAGAAAGCACTGGCTGCTGTTAAGTCACAGAGTGGGTTTGGGAAATTAAGATAGCGGGAAGGCAACCAGCTGCACAAGAAGCTTATTCTGAGTTGGAAACAAGGGGGCTGCTGAAGAAGCCAGGTCATTGCGCTGATTAACTGCATCTGGCAAGAGGAAATGGGCATAGTCCCAACAGCAGCATCAGGGTATTAGAGGGACCAGTAGTTTGTTTTCAGTCAGGGGGATCCTGAGGAAATGATTCATTTTGGTGATGCAAAGTTCTTCCACCTTGCTGTCTCTGGTTTGCTGTATGTGCTTGTGATACTGAAGATGTTGCACCAGACCTGTGGTAATGTCTGAATTCTTTGTTTTCCTGCTATCCAGCATGATATTCATCTTATGTCAGAAGCGTAACGTGCAGTCCCTCTGCTTTAAGAGTGTTTTGTAAAACCAGCACCTGGACAATGAACAGCACCGACAGCTGAGTGAAACCCAGCATGGAAGAGGCTGTAGTGATGCTAATAGAAAACCTGTACAACTCCAACTGGTGAAAGCATTTACCAGGATGCTGAGCTGAGTTAATCTTGGTATTCTGTCTCTCTGGAAGGTAGCGGGACACCCAATAGCTTCACTGATGAAAAACATTTATCTCCTTGTGACAGTCAGAAGGATGTTCTTGAGACAGTGAGATTCCAGTCTGGCCATGACAATCCTTACATTTACAGGAATAGATTTTTCAATTTCATTTGTTTAGAACTAAAGCCTTTTTTAAAAAAAATATTTAATCTTACCCCCCTCAGTAGCATAGGTTGTAAGAAATCCAACCAAGAACCAGGTGGCTTGATTTGTCACAGTCTGATCTCACTTCTCATTGAATGCGGTTGTTTGAGGTTTCTGTCCTGCTTGTCCAACCTGGTATGAGACAGGTCTTTGTTTTCTGAATCCTCCAAGGCCAGCTGCATCTTACCCCTGCTGAAAGATTCTTGGCTCATGTGGAAGGTGCAAGGCTGGGAAGGGCAGGACCCACTGGAACCTGGGCCTGGACTGTGGGATGCTACCTGATGCTGACATGGGCTACTGGCAAAAACACTGTTCTGGTAACTTTATTGCAAGAGTGCGTTTTCTCACCATCACATTCATGCTCTGGAATTCAATCCAGGGGAAAAGTAAAACTTGGAGAAGAATGAGGTTGCCACTTGATCTGGATAATCATGATGAGCAGTATTTAGAGGTATGCTGGCTAGTCTTCCAGGGCTTTGGCTTGTTTTTAGGAGCCATGGGTAAGCGGCTCCCCTTTCAGAGAGACAGGAGATGATGCTAACCTCACAGGCTCTCAGGTGGGATCTCAGGAGATGTGCATCAGCTCTGTTTTCTCATTGCTGTTACTGCCTGTGGAGCTGTCACCACTGGGATTGGTTTCGATCCAGCATGAGTGATATTCTCAGACAGATCTGTCTTGTCTTAAGAATCTGACTTAACTTGGGAAAATGAATGAAGGTTCTACGTGTGAGCCTGAGCACAGACTATTAAGCAGGAGTAATCAGGGGTGGAATAAAAGGTGCTTTTCCTCAAAGTATGGCTCTCTATCAAAGTTACTATAGCAAGTAGACTGGTACTGTTGCTGTACAGCTCAGTGGATGGATGAGAAGAAAGCAAGAGTGTCTTAACGTAGGCTTTTCTACTGCTTTTCTAGCCACAAGAAACTACAGAACAAGGATTGTAGTTAAGCAGAACAGGGTACAGGGAAGATCCTAGGTACAGGGCAGTGGAAGAGTGGGCATACTTTGGTCTCCAGGTGATGGGATGAAGGACTCTTCCTTTTGTGGAGTTCTTTTTCTGTAACACTGATGGTTTTGTGACTGGGAAGCACTGGTGGTAGGATCCCAGAGAAGATTCTTGGTGGTATAGCTGCCAGTGGGCACCGAAGTGGTACAAGGTAGAGAGAACGGGAAAAGGTGAACTTCATACTCCAGCTTCATCTCTCATCTCAGCCCTTTCCCAGAAGACTGATGGTCGATGGACAGCCCTCAGTGGTTTTGTGATATTGCTGTGTGGTGTTAGCAGTGATTGGTATTGAAATGTGTACCATTTCAGGTAAGTTACGTGTCAGTGGCTCTTCGTATGACAACTTATGTATGCGTATTAGGCAGACAGGTTTTAAAAAGATATTAAAGCTACAATTTTGGGCCTGAGAAGTTAGGTAGGAGCAGATTTCTAGCTGAATGGACAGCCCTAATTCTGGTCATCTAGGCGTGAGCTCTGCGTAGCGGGGTACCAGGGGGAGACAATGGGGGAACTCAGCTCTTCTGAGCTTAATGTGCATCATATCTCCCCTGGAGAAGGACCACGTTGCTTTCCCTCCTGTGCACTGAAAGTTGTAGGGATTTTGGGTAATAAGCCATGTGTTGTTTCAGTGTGTCAGAATACATGTTCCTCTTACCTGGATTCATTTGAATGCAGTGTATACCCCTATATACTTCGACACTTCCATGTATATGTAATATGAACACCATGGAACCCACTCAGAAGAAACCATTATTCTGCATATATCCACAATATCATTAAAAATATTGAGTTAATAAATACATATTCTTGACAGATGCATTTAGGAACCATCAATTAGGCTTGGCATTCATTAGGTGGGGAGAAGTCCAATCAGATTTCACTGACTCAACAAAGCCTCCTATAAATTCTGGGCTGTTTGTTCTGACATTTGATAAATTATTCTTCATAATCCACTGTCTGCTGCGATAAATCTAATCTTTCAGTTTTTGCTGTCTTAATAATTCTTGGAGCAACACTGTGACATTTTGTTTTCATAGAGGGGATAAAGAGGCTGGAGCAATAGAAATAAAATGTTTGCTGTCTGAGAAGTAGCTTGCTCTACTCCAAGGTAACATTTTCTCATGCCTAGAACTATGGTCTTGCAGTCTTGCAGAGACCAGTGATTCCATGGTGCTGTGGACAGTTACATGTATATTCTTGAACAGGTGATCAGTCCACAGTGAGGTTCACATCCTTTGGATCTACATCCAGGAAAGGTATTTTGAGAGCAATAGAGTCCTTGTGTCAATAAAGAGAGTTCCGAAAGTCTGAGAGCTGTGCATCTTTGAAATGTTATATCAGGCTTAAAGCTGAGTATCTCTTCAGCTAGTCTGCCACCTGAATTAGAAGGGACACTATCCTAGGTAGTGTTAAGACGGCAGCTACAGCAACCAGAGCTTCTCTGGGAAACCTGCTCTGTTCCCAGAGTGGTATGTGTGGTTCTGTTTTCCAGCAAACCCGCAAATCCCATTATCACAGTGCTCCATGATGTTTCATCTGGGAGGCTATGAGGCAGCATGATCCTTGTGCAAATCTGGGAAGGTTCTCACAGACTGGGCTCACTTATTTTAGCAAGTTGCCATCTGTGGAGCCATGATCAAGAGGGGAATGTTCAGTGTCAGCTCTTTCGGGAATGGAAAAAAAAAAAAAAAAGATAAATCAATTCACCTTGTCAAAGGAATTCCAGCTTGGAAAATCACAGCACAAGGCAATGTGCAAAACTTGCCTACTGTAAGCCCTCTGTTGCTGTCATCTTCTTCCATGGACCACTCTCCCAACTGTAGGATCCCCTTTGTCTTGATAGATTTATAGCTGCTCCCCCATGTGCACCTTCCTGTGCTGCTGCGTGGCATCCAAATGCTAGGAGGCAGAAAGCTGCTCCTGGCCATCAAAACCCAATCCTGGTTGTTAAAGGAGCCCTGTTGTATCATTGCCTCGGAGGTAAGAAGTTCAAGTTAATTGTGTATCGCCTAGTCACCCCTTCAGGAATAGCAGGACTTCTCATAGATTGCTATCTCCAAATATAAAATGCAGGGCTCAGGAGCAATTACAACATGCTGTGATCATAAGAGGACATCTGCTGTGAAATTGTGGAGGTTTTGAATGTTTCAGTTAGCATTGATTTTTGGGGATAAGAGAATAGCATCATCACCCTCGGTTCCCTGTTAGTCGATGGATTTGAGTAGATTTGATTGGGGAAGTTGTGGAGCACGGGGAAGTACCTACAGCTGGCCTCTGGCTGAGATGGTTTCAGCTTCTGCAGTTTCTCCAGATGTGCTAGGCTCTGGCACAGTCCCCTGATATGGGCATATTTGTGCTTAATACTGGCATATTTACAGTACTTCTGGTTACAACAGCAACTCTATTATCTGAATGTTGCATGACAGGCATTTCATGAAGCTGCACTGTTATCAGAGCTAGAGCTTACCCTGGAGAGCGAGCCACCTCCAGCTGTTGTTCCCTGCACCCTCTGAACTCCTAGACACTCCACAATCTGTCAGTAACTTTCTGGGCTGTCACATAGCAGCTGAGCCCCAGGCTAGCAGCAGGTGAAACACCACCTTCATTTTCCATCCTCCTGTCATCGATCATTGAGACTGGTCAGTCTGGCAGGAAGAGCTTCTGGAGAACATAAAGATGGAGATACTTGTACCAAGAGTACCAAGCCACTGCTCAGTCTCCAAGTGTAGCTAGTGCTGGCTAAGAGACAACGGCTGTAAAAGCAGGGCAGGCATACAATTAAACTTCACCTGGTATGATCTCCCAGCTTCCTAATCTGATGGTTAGAGATTTCCTGTGCAAGAGTTTGTATCTTGTTGTTTAATAATTTGGGCTGGATTTTCTACATGGACTTGTCTCCCCACCTGGACCTTTGGAATTTGTAACACTTGGCAGTGAGTTCCATGGCTTAATTAAACAGTATGGGGAAAAAATACTTGTTTTTGCTTGTTTTAATCCTGCTGTCATCTTGTGTCTTAATAGACAATTTGCTGTTCCTGAGTTATTCTACAAAGCGAATGAACATTCCCAATCCTGTTCTCTATGACTGAAATGATTTTATAGAGCTCTGTGACATTCCCTCCCCATTGTCTCTCTTTCCACACTAAATCTTAAAATCCTTGAAAAAGAAATTGTTGAAGGCAGTTTTGAAAGGTTTGGTACAGGACTCTTCCCAGGGAAGTGCTGAGCATTTCTAAGTCTCCTGTACAGTGTTGTTACCCACCAGTACTGTACTGGTTCAGTACAAAAACACCCCGGACTCTGCTGGAAACCTTCTGGGTAGGACCCGTAAGTGCAAAACAGGTTTATTTAGACTTATTCTGGCTGTACCATGTACAGGAGTCTGGAGCACCCTGCAGGAAGGGTTCAGCCTGCCAGCTGAACAGGGCTGGGCATTGAGGCAGCTCCTATGCGTGATCCTGCATCTCACTGCATCCTAAATTTGTCCTGAGCAGATGGTTGACATGTGGCCACTGTCCATCTGCTGATGTGTAGCGCTGGGCCAGGAAGGGGCTCTATGACTTCTGCTCCAGGGTACATTGTTAGCAGCCTTTCTGGGGAGTGAAGGAAATGCACCTCTCTGTGGAGCGGGCAGGTTGAAACCAAGCTGTAATATTGGATCGCTTGCTACAGCACATGGATATAGAAAGGTTGGGATTAAGAGGCAATATATTTCAAAAGAAATTAGCTAGCAAGACATGCACATTTAACGTTTATGGTTGGAAGATTAAGACACCGAGCCGTAACTCAGGATATCTGGGTTAAATCCCAGCTCTGCCAAAGACTGCTCAGAACATGCTGGGCAGGTCGTGTAAGGCAATGCTTTCAGAAAGGACTTAGGAGCTTAAATCCAATTGACTTCCAGTAACTTCCTAAGTGTTTAAGGATGGGATTCACAAAAAAATCTGAGGCATCCTGGTGCTCAGCATTGCAGCAGCAGCTAGCGTGTGCCACAAAACTTGGGCAGAGCAGTGTGCACGTTGGGAAGGCACTTCAGTACAGGAGGAGGCCTGTAGGTGACAACCTGGGACACCTGCAGTCTGTGAGCTCATACAGGGCCTGCAGTGGCTCTGCACCTCCTACAATGGCACTCTGGGCCTAATGACAGTCTCTAGGTGCAACCTCAGCACAAATACATACTAATAAGTGTCTAAGTAGATAGATCCTGTAAGAGCATTTATATCGGCTCCCTAAGGTATGAATACTAATACCAACAATCATGAAAAGATTTTGCATATTTTAAATTAAACAAGCTTCGTTCTTTAGAATTAGGCAGTCAGGGCTGTGTTTCCAACCAGTAAAGCACAATGACACATTCATTTGCTGGTTGAGCACGTGCCCGCTGGGCAGCTGGATGTACAGCAAGCTAATGAGGGAAACCGCTGTGTGCAGGGACGCTGCTCACCTCTGCAGCTGCAAACCTGCAGCTGGCTGTCCCACTCGTTTCAAAGAGCAACCCTAAAGTTCCTTTTCTCTCTTTTAAACCTTTATTAAACCTGTCTGGAAACTGTGCTTGTTTAATCTCCTGCCAGGATTACAGATGGTAACAGCCAATTTGATAAGGCCCTTTGAGGCCAGCTGTGGCCTGGAAGAAGCTTGAGAGTTCCTCAAGTACCGTGTCAGGTGGGCTCTGAGACTGTCCCAGAGCTTTGCTTACTAATTATCCACCCTGGAAATGATGGATAGAGTTTTTGTTAAGGGTCCTTATTAACTGGGTACTTGTCAGCATCAAGAGCCTGCTCCAGTGAGTCCCTCACCTGCATGAAATGGGTGCAGCGCCTTCCCCGGGGAAGGAGCCCCGTGCTCCAGCAAGCAGTGTGGGAGCCTGGCTCATCCCGTCTCTGCTTCCATGTCATGCAGCCTCTTGCTCGCTTTTGCCTCTTTAGGGCACACAGCCTGCTTCAGAGGCACTAGCTGCCTCCAGTGTGCTGCAAAAGGACAATTTCATAATGAATGAGGGCAATTTGCTAAGTGGGGTCCTGGAGCCCAGCTGTAATTGTGCTGCTGCTTTATCTCAGCCTCACACCTGCTTGTGTAATGGCCTGGCTGTGATCTGCTCCCTCCCCCAGATGCGTGCTCTACCCTTCTGCTCATGGAGGAGCCATCAATTCTCTGACCCTGGTGCAGTCCTTCCCCTTGCTGCCCTGGCCTGGAGCCCACGGGGGCGCACAGATTTCCCCTCGAGCTGCAGCAGGGCCACTGGGCTGGCTTTAATGGACGTGACTGCTAACCTGGCTTTCCTCTTCTTAATAACAGGATTTTAAATGAAATCCTTCTGCCCAAAAAATTCCTCAAGACAGCTTTCTTCAAATGGTATTTCTTTAGATAACTTAGTCACATAATAATATTGTATATATTATTCCTGCCAGAGGGAGTAAGTGCAGCTTCATTTTTCCTGCATGTATTCAGTAGTGGTGAAAATGGTTGGATTGACAGTGTAGGCAATTAAAAGCTTTTGAAATCCAGAGCAGGTGGAATTCTCTCCAATTTATATGCACTCTTACTATAAATGTAGCTTACATGGGATTCAGGCCGATGAACTCCCAATTCTGTGCTTTAACCTCTAGAGGATGTTACCATCTTAATGACAGGTGGACTAGTGATCTTGGCTGGTGTTCTGTAAAGGGTACATCCCGTTAATAGAGGATGTAGGGTAGTGGAAGAGGTACAGAAAGCCCCAGCTTGACCTCATGTAGCAAATTCTCTGGATTTTTTTCTTCCCTTAGGGATCTCATAGCCCAACATGCTTCTCCTGGCCACCTTAAGTCTCTTCCCTTTAACAGTCTCTCTCTTTGACAGACAAACTTCACAGAAGGGTAGAAATCCCTCTGTCTTGAACACGAGTCCCCTGAGCCATCTGTTGTCCTGTAGGTGCTTCTTTCTTTATACTAGTCTGAAACAAGAATCCCTAAATTCATTGAAGTGAGAGAGAAAAGAAGAAAGGGATGGGGAGGAGAGAAAAACCCTCTCTCTCTTGAGACGGGAATGTCAATAGGTTTGAATTATGGACCTGCTGTAATTAAAAAACACATAACTAGTTGTTTTTAAATGCAGTTGTTTTGCTTAATTGATTTCGCTGCCAGGACCAAATGGAATTAATTAAATAAATAAAGGCACCTTCCCAGTGAATTATTGGAGGCAGCTGAGTCTCTGTTGGAATCTAATTGCTGCAAACGCTCCCGTTTGTTGCTGCTAATGGGGTTCTGTGGCAGGGGCTGGGAGAGAAGGGGTATGGGGGTGTGGGAGGGGGCTCATTCCCTGGCAGCTGCAGGAGGGAACAGGCTGCTTCTCGTGTAGTGTTTTTCCCCCTTATCAGCAAAAAGAGTATTCGTTTAACACTTTGCATCAAGACTTTGCTTAGAAAGTCTTTATTCATATTTAATTACTAGCTCGCTGCAGCTCCCATCTTTAATTACCTTTTAAAAAGCAGGTTGTAAAAATGCACTGACATTCTTTCTTTTTTGTTGCTGCATAAATTACAGGCTTCTCAGCTGCTCACCCGAGATCAGTCCATCCCAAGGAGATGGTGAGGAAGGTTCCCTTTGCTGAGTCTTCTGGAAACCTTAGTGCTTGTCTGTATCTCGCTATACAGAGCAGGACAGGAACCCCTGACCAGCATTATGTGAACTAGCTCTGTGCCAGAAGCAGCAACATAACCGTGTTGGCACCCCCTCTGGGCTTAAATGTGCTGAAGGGCCTGGCTAGTCAGCCAGGGTGATATCACACTACAGTGGTGATAGTGTTTTCACGGTGGCATTATGCAAGGCAGACAGACCTTTGCCTGTCTTCCTTTGCCTCACCCGCATCTGCCTAGGTTTTTGTTTCCTGAACATCCCCCTGGTGAATCTACTTCCTAATCTGCAGTTTTCCATATAGTCTAGTCCCGAGTTACGCACCCAGAGCCACTGATACTTTCCTCTCTGGCCCACAAAGTGCTTTGCTGGCCCCATCTGGTAGTTTTTCTGAGCGGAGATTGCTGATTGATTTCTTTTGAGGCATGAGAAAGTCCATCACATAAAACATATTTTCAGGCCAAGTGGCAGGTGTAAACTGCAATAGGTGTAAACTCATTTTTTGAATCCAACAAGTCCAGCTTCTGCTCGTGTGCTGGCTTTCACCATGTAAGCTGGCTGACGTTGCTGTAATGGATGGGAGTGCGCACTGCGATGTTTCAGGAGGGTGATGGTGGGTGGTATTAAATAGCTGCAAAAGGATGACACAGAAGGGACAGCTGGAGGCCACTGCACCCAGTCATAGCCAAGGGTGCTGACCGTAATCGCTCCAACCTGTTTTAAGGACAGCATGGAGGGGTACCTGAGATGCTGCCTAGCCACTCCATGTCCTAGATGAAATGTGCTGCTGGGGCTCTGATGCAGGTTTCCATAAGCAGAACATCTTCAAGGCATTTCCTTAGTGAGCTTCCCTGGGAAGCCAAGCAACGACAGGGCTCAGGCAGGGGGCACAGGCAGGATGAAAGGGCTGAGCCTGTCCAGCTTTGGTGCATGCTGTTACTGGCCTGTGGTCAGCGCTTTCCTTAAGGATAGTTTCTGGCGCCCCAAGCTAATGCCTTTTTCTCTTTTCCTGACAGATAAAAGAGCTCTTCCTGAGTTTTGAGGACACACCCCTGGGAGCAGCGTCACTAGCCCAGGTGCACAAGGCGGTGCTGCAGGATGGGAGAACAGTGGCAGTGAAAATCCAGCACCCGAAGGTCCAAGCTCAGAGCTCCAAGGACATTTTGCTCATGGAGGTAAAGCTACCCATTGACTTTGACTTACAGAGCAGTTGCCATGCAAATGTGTGGGTACGTGTTCACCCAAAGTGTGATGAGCTATAAAAACAGCATCCTGTAGCTATGAAACCTGCACAGAGATAAGTGCTGTCTTACAGGAGTAATACAGAAAGTTGGCGAAGACTGCAGTAAGGGCAATTGTGTGAATGGAGAGACTGAACAAGAGTGTAAGAGTGAAGGAGGGCAGAAGAGATGACTGGAGAGCATGAAAGACATCTGAATGAGTTCTGAGATTTAAATCAGTCAGCCCCAAATGTCTCTCTACTGCCAGTGTGCCCATTAGCTGGTAGATTAAACTGGTCTCAGTTCTCCTTGCAGTGAGGTCTGTGCAACCAAGGAAAAGTGGTCAGCATGTTTTTCAGTTAAATTTCAGAATGGGTTCAACAGTGACTGAGGTTGCTGTGATTGCTTCTGTTTCTTGATCAGCCTCTAAAGCTGACCTGACTCATGCTGGAAACAAAAACACTGAAATATGGAGAGGGTCACATAACAGGGGCAGACAAATGAGGGATACAGCTGGGAAGTAGTTCCTCTCCGGAAAGGTGGGTATCACTCATGTTCCTAGTGCAATTCTTTAGCTTCTCCCGAACTTCTGAAGCCCAGCCCGTTGAAGGGAGGAACTGGGGAAAAGCTGTGGCACTGCACTGCATCCAAATAGTCAGAGATGCCAGTGGTATGGTAGGGAACAGAAATGGAGATGGAGCTGAGGTGGGGGACAGGGGAATGATTAGATCTGTAAGTGATAATACTGATGCTTTTAGCTCTCCTCATAAGCACACATATGCAGTATGTATAGCACCAATATACAGTAATATGCACATCTATTGACAGTCATTATGTCCGTGGGACTAAAGAGAGGAAGATGGAGTTCAGGAAGTCTGATAAGTGTTCCGAGGGTACTGCTGATGCAACGACACAGAGTTCTGCATCACAAGAGATCAGGAATCAAAGATCCTGACAGCATCCTCTCAGAGCAGTGCATAACTAAAGCTTCTTAGGCAGCTGAAACACCCTGCTCTGAGCAATACTGGCTAGTCTGCAAAGCAGCACAGCTGGTTCCAGCTAGAGCACATGAAATTCTAGCAGAACATTTACGTTGAACTGCTAGTAACATAAATTTTGAGGTTCAATTACGTTATTCCATTGATATGGGGTACATCTGTTTCAGTGCTAGTTTGAGAAAAGAGTACTGTTTGAACTGGCTTTGGGTCCAGCTGCTGGTTGGATTGGATCAGATCCTCTCCAGAACTGACTGCAGTGGGCTGCCTGATGAGTTTGCTTTTGAGAGTTGTCACATGCATAGCAATTCTCAGGGGGCTTATGGCATCCTTCAGTCCCGCTTGGGATGGGATAGCAGACACTGAGCAGTTGAGGATGAGCCAGGTATTGAAAGACTGTAATATCAGGGTAATAAGAGGATTGTGGATGAATGAAACAGGACCCAGGTTGACCTTGAGATGTTTGTGCTTTTAACAGGGGATATCAGAGGAAAATTCTCCCTTTGTTCTATGATGCTCTGATTGGTGGCTATACTGTTAAGAGACATTCAGACAAATAATTTTACCATGATTCCTGCCTTTTCTGGTTTTAGACTAATCATCCTGGGAAACTTTAAACTAAAGGTGTATTTCCTTTTGGCAATTCAATATTGTCCTTGCTTTACAGACATTCTGTTTTGCCATACTGGAGATTTGTTGTATGCACACAGTTACGTGACAGTAGCTCACAACACGACACGTACAGCCTTGTTTTTAAAGGTTCTTCTGTGGACTCTTGGTTTACATGCATCATCGTATCCTTGTATGGAACTATGCTTGTGTAGGCTTCACTTAAGGACAGGTTATGTCCACTGAGGTTCTGGTCCTTCAAGAATCAGACAGCCATTGCAGCTAGGTAGGAGGTTAATTTAAATATTTGTGGAGGTAGTCGTCTTTAGAGATTGATGGGAAGGAATCTGACTGGGAAAACCTAGGTGGAAAATTCCTAAATTCACTTGAGGTTTCATGACGTCAGTGCTGACTCTTTAAAAATCAGGACAGCATCTGATAAATCCAGAGAGAGATCCCTCGCTGCTCTTATATCAATACTTGTTTCAGGACAATACGTTAGATGTCAGAAAAGTGACAGGCCTAATACTTTTTAAGTATGTCACTGCTGATGATCAAGTTGGCAAATTGATTCAAAAAAGCATTTAAAGAAAGCAAAAAACAATGTATGAATTTTCTCACATCAAGCACCGATAAAATAATCCTGCAGCCCTTATAAAGTTTATGTACATCTTCATGAAGATCGCTGGTTACATTTCATTTGGGTGACATAAATTTGAAAGGATTTATGCCTCTAGATATAATAGTAGAAAAATCATTCAATAGTGTCTGGAACCTGGTGATTACATTTTAAAGGAACATTGAGTTTGGTACTGACATTTAGATAAGAGAAGTAGAGACAGAGGTGGAGAATAAATGTTTTTGCACAGCTGAACAGGAGCAGTGATGGTTCATGAATTTATTTTTTGTCATATATTTCAGTGACAAGAGCTTTCTGTAGATGTGTTTTAATGTTCCTCCTGCAGTCCAGGAGTCCTCACCTCAGTGGTGGAGATCTAGAAAGGGAAACTGTCCAGGAACACACACTAATAAGTTGGTTTTCATTTTCAGATGGACATATAAGTAAGATAAAGACAGCAAAGTAGATTGTGCTTTAATGATTCCAGTAGTTAAAAAAAAAAAAAAAAAAAAAAAACACAAAAAAACAGATTATTTTCCTTAGTACATGGTCCAAATTGTCAACTTTTGTAGATTTGTGACACTGGCAGAGAAACTGGCCCTTTATTTGAATAGAAAGCATGCTTGGCTGCTGTGCAGCTTTGTTTATGCCATCCAGCCACATAATCTTGAATTGCTTCAGGAAGAACTGCCTGTCACTTGCCCCTTTATTAAATGTTGCTGTAAACAAACATTTCCAGAAACTTCTTGTCTGGTCTTTTCAAAGCCACGTGCAACAGAATACTTAATCCCCTTAAGAAGAAGAGAAAGCCAGTTGGTGGAGATATGATACTTAGAAAACACCACCTCAGTGTTGCTGAGGACATCTGTTGCTGACACTGAGGGGGAAATGCCTCTCTGACCTCTGACCAGAACTGTCCCTTTAGAGATCTGTAGCCTACCACCTGTATCTGAACTCCACTGTCTTCTCTGAACTGCCTGGTGTGTCACCAAAATTCTTGCTCAGAAGTGGAAGTAGCATAGAGGTGAGAAGCCTTAATTTGAGATATTCATCGTTTGCATTATGTGAGGGCTGTTCAGATGACACCAAACAATGTCTTGTATAATTAGAGAAGTTAGAGACTCAGAAAAGAGTCACTTCTGGGCTATTCCCTTGGCAAGATCTGGCCTCGTCCTCTCTTCTTCAGAGGTTTGCTCACTTATTTCTAGGTAGGGGGCAGATGGGCTCCTAGCACTGCCCTTTTGTGTCTGTTTCATCAGGCAACTTATAGATGTGCCTGTGTGGAAGGGCAAGCCAAAATTTGTGTTGCAGAATCAAGGCATGACACCATATGTTGTACTATGATACTGCAGGAACCCTACAAGCACTTACGGTGCAGGAGGAAGGTTTTTTTCTTTGGTGGGGGGTCTGTAAGTTACATGGAATGAATCTGTCAAAACAGCATCTGCTCTGTGTAGCTAACAGCGCAGCACTGTGTATAGCTGTGTGGCTTTGGAGCTGGCAAGTGGCTGATTGTCTGCTTCATTGTTCCCAGGTTCTCCTCTTGGTTGTGAAGCAGATCTTTCCAGATTTTGAGTTCATGTGGCTGGTGGAAGAAGCAAAGAAGAATCTACCTTTGGAGCTGGATTTTCTCAATGAAGGCAGAAATGCTGAGAAGGTTGCTCATATGCTGAGGAACTTTGACTTCCTGAAGGTGAGGGAGTACATATTCTCATGCATGTATGTACGTTAATAATCTCAGTTTATGCCTCACATTCACCTCATTCATCACCTGGAAAAACTATATAGATGGAGAGAGGAGTTCAGTCCCTTTGTGTTGTTCGTTCTAGACTGCTCTGCTAATATGGACAGCAAAAGCTAGAATGCGGCCGATAATGTCAAGTAGTGTTGGGTGGACTGTGTGCATATCCCATGAGGAAGTAGGTTGCGTGTATCTTTCCTCCTGCAGAAAAGCACGTTTTCACTCTGAAAGTAAGCATACATCCTGCATACACATCGACAGCTAATGCATTCATGTTACCTTCATACACAAACTCAGCTGCTCCCATACTGCGCTCTTCCTTGCTGATACATGTACCTCACCTCTCCAGCCGTGCACAGACAGAGGTCGCTGACAGATGTCTCAAGTACAGCCAGACATGCACTCATCACCATCTCTGTAGATATATGCTCCCGTCTTCAAACTTGCACACAAACATCTTCTGCTGACATACACGGGGCACAAGCTTCTGCTGTGTGTATTCTGTAAGTACACAAGTACGATCAAGCCCATGTAATGCTGTGGCTGCAGTCGCTGACATAACTGCATTTGCACAAAGGCAGCAAAAGATGCACACTTTTTTGGACACTCCCCTATATGCATGTTAAAATGAGGTTTTAACCTCCTGTGTGTGCAGAAATCCCAAGATGGAAGTGATGGATGCCTGAAATTAGGTGAGTTTTTGCTAGACTTTACAGGCCAATGCACCCATTTTCTCCTTGTTTCCTCCATGCAAGGACTATAATTCCTTGTCACCTTAGGTTTGGGGCAGTCCTGTTGGAGCCCAGGGGCAGGAAGCGGCCTTTCCCTTGACACAGATAGCTGAAAGCCACTGAGGCTGCAGAAGACCAAAGGCCAGTGATTTTGCTGAGTGGGCGCTTATCAGAAGTGATGCACCTTGGTGAGCTGCAGCTCTGTTGCAGCTGTAACTAGGATACTGGGAAGTAAATCCCCATGGAGACGGCCAATCGCCTTCTTGCTGGGTTAAGGAGCTATCATGATATCAATATGTGTAACAGTAACAAATGGCTTGAGATGGCTGAATAATGGATCCTCCCGTCTGACCTGCCAATTCAGAGATGTGTTCATCACCCAAAGGCAACGGAAGAATTGGGCTCCGGTATCATTAATTTTCCTAAACATGAAGGAAAGCTGAGAAGTGGATTTTGTGCTGTGAACCTGGTTGAGCTTTTAAAGCCAGAGATAAATTGTTTCCATGCACTGGCATTACAGACAAACATCTGTGAGTAATTAAAAAAATCACTGAAGAATTCATCTGTGAGTGAGAGAGGCGTTTCCAAGAGCATCGATGGTGCTTTGTAAGCCCTGTGACTTGCCCTTGTAAATCCTGAGACAAGAATGAGTGTCATCTGAAATGATCTAAGGCAGCAAGGATGTGTGAGTCTGGGAGGCACACCACAGCAGCTGGAAGGGCTGGGGGACTGTTAGTGACTGTTAGTTTTGGAGTTGGCTTGCTTTCTCACTAAACTTTGCAAAGAGTGGACATGCAGATAAGCTGGGAAGGCTGCTGCAGTTGGGCTTATGTGGCAAGGTTTTGGTAGCAGGAGAGCTGCTGGGGTGGCCTGGCTTCTGTGAGGAGAGCTCAGAAGCTGTCCCGTATTAGATAAGGGACAGTTCCAGCCAGCTCCAGAGGGACCTGCCTCTGGTCAAAGCTGTGCTGATGAGTGACAGTGGTTGCACCTCTGTGAGAGCAGATTTAACAAAGGAAAGAAACTGCTGCAGCTGGGAGAGAGGAGTGGGAAAATGTAGCAAGAAACAATCCTGCAGTCACCAAGCTCAGTGCGGCAGGAGGTGCTCCAGGCACACAGCAGCAGTTCCCCTGCGGCCTGTGGAGAGGCCCCTGGTGGAGCAGGCTGTCCCCCTGCAGCCCATGGGTCCCACATGGAGCAGATCTCCACGCTGCAGCCCCCCCATGGGTGGAGGAGCCCCCGGTGGAGCAGGTGGATGTGGCCTGGAGGAGGCTGCGGCCCGTGGAGAGCACCCGCAGGAGCAGGCCCTGGGCCGGAGCTGCAGCCCGTGGAGAGGAGCCCACACAGGGGCAGGGTGTCTGGGGGGAGCTGCTGCCTGTGGGGGACCTGTGCTGGAGCAGTTTGCTCCTGGGGGATGGACCCTGTGGGACGGAGTCATGTGGGAGCTGTTCTTGAAGAGCTGCTGCCTATGGGCAGCCCCCACAGGATCAGTTTGGGAAGGATGGCATCCCGTGGGAGGGACCCCATGTGGAGCAGGGGCAGAGAGTGACTGTGAAGGAGTAGTGGATGTGAAGGGCTGTGGAGTGACCACAACCCCCATTCCCTGTTCTTTTGAGGAGGGGGAGTGAGAGAGCAACATGGTGGAGCTGTCCATCAGTATGCAATCACCATGGCTGCAAGTAACTGAATCCTCGTTGAGTGTGCTGGATCCTCGGCACTGATGAGCCACAGCGGCCTGGCTGGTTCCTCTGGCTTTGGTTGCACTGGGTGGACAACATCCCTTACCTTTTTCTGCTCTACCTCAGTGTGCTGCATCCTTGCAGTGTGTGAGTCCTGAGTCTATGGCAAAGTCACGTAGGTGAGGGGAGAGAGCTGTATGGCTGTGTCTCTCTTTGCAGGATCCAAAATGTGTTACTGCTCTACTGGGGCACAGTAATGGGGGTGGATGAAGCTGCCTTAAGTCCTTGGTAAAATATACCTCTCTGATTTCTTTTGCATGCGAAGTTGAACCTGGACAGCTTGAGAGCACAATGATGTCAGGAATATCCAAAGGGAACTTCATCAATGACTCTGTTGGCAGTAGGAACTTCCACTCAGAATTGGGCTAGAGAGAGAGGCTGGAAAAGGGGGAGCCAGCCCAAGTGAAGGCTTCTTTTATGCTGCGTCACTGCCTCCCTGTGTGACACAGGGCCTCTTACTTAGACCTCACTCAGCTTGGTTTACTGCAGATTGAATGAAAAGTGCTTTGACATTTTATGCTCGTTACTGTGTCACGTTGGCAATAAGATAGTTAAGGGTCTCCCAGGGTTTCTATGACAAGCTCCTTATTTGTGACACTTGATTTTTCTCCCAGTTTGATTGCAGATGGCCTAAGTACACAGGGTTTGTCAGCTCAAATGCGTCTGTGTTCCAAGGGGCACTGCTGAGATACAATTTATGACGATGGCTTATCATTTTTAGAGCTGCATAAGTGAGCTCTGTACATAGCAAACGAGATGCAGTTCCTGTCTAAAGGAGCCAAGTGGATGATTCAGAAAGTTGCAATAGGTGCTAAACAGGCCACTTGTAGGAGCTCCAGAGCAAATAAGAAAGCTATCAAACAGTAATGGGAGAGGGAAGTGGTGAAGATTTTGTAAAGTGGGGCCTGAAATGTTGCACAAGCACTTTTTCTGCTGCCATTGTATTGGTGCATTGTCCTTGCACACATTGCTGCTGTCCTGGGGAAGAGGCCTGCAGTGACAATAGTTGGATTTACCTCCCTAGTGCACAGGAAAGAAACAAGGCCTCGCTTCAACCTCTTCCTTTTTTATTCCTTTCCTGGGTTGTGTGTGGTATGTTCTCCTTCCTTCCCCTGCCTGTTATTTGACCTGACCCATCTTTTCTTGTTTCAGGTCCCCAGGATCTACTGGGAGCTCTCAACAAGGCGCGTCCTTCTCATGGAGTTCATGGAAGGGGGGCAGGTGAACGACAGAGCGTACATGGAGAGGAATGGCATTGATGTCAATGAGGTAGGTTCTCAGCCATTTCTGAACTGGGCATGGTGGGCAATGCAAACCTGATGTTGGACACAAACACTGACAGAACAGGAAGGGGCAGAAAAGGGAGCAGCACATACAGATATGAACAGAGCAATTAATCTGAAAAATCTCGTTTCTTGTGCTCCTGGGAAAGTATATAATCCCTTTTGGGGAACACTGTCCTCTAGGATTGCACAGCTAGAGATATCTTCAAGGAGACAGATTGCGAGTGATAACCATGCTCTTATATTAAATACACCGATGGCTTGTTCCAAGATGGCAGTTCCTGTTATCCTAGAGGAACAGCTTCAGGTTCTGATCTTTTTTCGTCCCTTGTCCTCCCCTCTCTTTCTCCTGCATTAACTTTCTCCAGAGCACAGGATGTAGCCTTTGTAACCCAATAGCTGTGTCTCCTTATAAAGGAGATGTAAATTACAGGCCTTAGGTGATTCTTGTTGCAGGAGTGCTGGAATCTCAGCCATGGTGGTTTGCATAATATTCTGCCATGTGTTGTTCTGGTCTGCTTTCCAAAATCTCTCTCTTTCTTCTGGATGCAACTGGGTACAGTTTTCTTTGCTTCTTGGTCCTATATTGCTGTGAAGTTTTGCTGCCCTTCATTAAATAGCTGCCAGATTCCATTCCTGGAGAACCTACATTTCCCCAATGAGTGAAATAATTTGTATGTGTGGCATGATGTCAAAAGGGTGCTGGGGATTCTTTGTTGCTAAGAGATTCTTGAGGAAAAGAAGGCATTGCTTCCAAGAAGGTCTGAGAAGATGCCTTGGGAAAGGGTTTTGAGTCATTCAACAGTGTAAAGCCACACGTCTCAGTGCGTGAGTGCTGATTGAGGCAGTGCTGCTTGCCTTTCCCCTTGTGCCCTATTGATGAGCCTCTAAGTTTCACTTGGCTGATTGGCTGTCAAAGAGGTACAGTATAAAATCAATTGTACTTACTCTGTCCATACACTTAATTCTGAAATACGAACGCTTCCTCTCTCTCTGCTCTTCTTCCTCTCCACTCCCTTTCTATCCATGGCAAAATTCACGTGGCATTGGTTAGGACATACCAAAGACTTTTCAGGGAACAGGAAATGTGACTTTGGTATGCGCCACAAGGGGAGAATGTTATGTGTATCTTCTCAGCTGCCTCCCTAAGTCAGTCTGAGGTCTGCCAAATTACAGGACCGAGTAACCTGCCTTTTCTCTGCGTAGATCACCTCTTCCTCTGGTCTTACACCCAGCAGAAGCCAATTAGGCTTTTTCTAGTAACTTCTACAGGCAAAAAGACAGGCACCTTGTCACGTGTTTCTCCACTGAAATACAGGAAAGTGCAAAGGTTAAAGTAGGTTTTAAGACTCTCTTTCCATTCTAATTGTGATGAACAAGCCAAGGTCAGTGGGTAGTAGTGAATGACCTTCTCTTCCCAGCAAGAAGTCCAGTCCATTTTCATTAAAGGGACTTCTTAAATGACTCACCTGTAGATAGTGCAGTCTCTATTCTTTCACATTTCCATCAGGAAGAATTTGGAACATTTGGGTCGCTAGTATTTCTCCTTCCTCCCAGCAGGGCATCAGAGAGATGTTTGTCAGCTGTTCAGAGGTAGACACAATTCTTTCTCTGTGTCTATTTTGTGCTGATGATCTTTCTTTGTATTTACCAAGGTAAGTACCTCAATGATGCATCTGGTCTGCAAAGAGCACCATTGTGTGACTCGTGAGAATATGATAGCTCATGTACTTTGTTATCAAGAGATTTAAAAAGTCTCGTCCATGGCAGAACACCCAGTCAGCTCCATTCACCCAGACAGAACAACTGGTCAAAAGTGAGTTGTTTCTTTGAGTGAACATGTCTTACATAAGTCCTTTTCTTCTGCTGTATGGGCAGAGGTCAAATCTAGCCCACAGCACTCAGACACAAAACTGAATATTTCTCAATATTCAGTCTTGAAACTGGCAGAAAGGCTTGTTCTGATGCATTAGCAAGAGGACTCTTGAACAATGTTCAGATTTTGAACAAGGCTTCCTCAAAGTTCTTGGGCAGCAGATCTGTTCCGATAGGAGAGATTTAGGATGAAAATTTAGCTCTTATTTTTGTTCATCCACCCCTTTTGTAAGGTTGTTTTGTGACATCTTGGCACAATAGGTTCCATGCAGCAAGGAAACAACATATTTTGCTGGTCTCTAAATGATGTCTAAAATGTATTTAAAAAAAAAAAAAAGAAAGTTGTCAACAAGCTCTTTCTTACAGCAAGGTATAAGCCTCAGAAGTTTTGGCAATCTGTCAGTTATATGATGTTACTCAGCTCAGTTGTAGGATTCGACATTTCTGCAGTTTCAGTACCTGTGCTGAGCTGTTCTTTGTCTCTTTTCTCTCTCTGTCCCCCAAAATTAATGATTATCTTTTACTGATTGCCAACGAAGTAATCAAAGGAGTGGATACTAAGCCCCTCAGAAGCATGTGATGGGGAATAAGGTCTGTTATTATGGCCACAGGGAGATGGTAGGAGCCATGCACACCCCAGACCACTTCTCTGGTGAGGTGCAGCAGATGAGACAAATACAACCGAGGTCCATTATCAGCTGCTCCTGTTGATGCCATGGGTAAGGAGCTTCATGGCATGGTGGCAAAGTGAACAAAAGGCAGTAGGCACTGAAAGGAGCATGAGGAGGGGGTGGCAACAAAGGTTTCAAAAGTATGATGTGACTTAGACAGCAATTCTGGCTTTTAAGAGATGCATTAGCTCCCTGTAAATCACCTCAATCTATCTATCTATCAACTCCTCTATCATCTTACTCCATTTTGTTTTACTGGGCAGAGGAATACGAGTCTTCACTAAGCAGGATTTCTCTTGTGTGACAACGCAGCCTTGAAAAGCAAGCTGAGCCTCTCTCCTCTAAATGGAAAGGATCCCTGAGGTGAAAGCTCCCTTCAAACCAGGTTACTGACATTTACTTAATACCGTCTGTAGCAGGATTATCATTAAAGCTGCCCAAAAGCACATTAATCTCTCTGGATCCGTCCAAGCGCTGGACTGTAATGGCATTTAATCAGAGAAGGCTTTGATTTCTAAAGACAAGTGCAAACACTGAAATATCTGCCTGTGGAACAGTTACTTATTCATGTGTAAGTGTAGCCGAGGATGAGAATGCAGCTAGGATATTGACAATGGGAGGGAAGCCTGGAGAAGGGAGTTACGAGGGAATGAGCTGGTGTGAATTTTGAGGGAAGACCAGGGTTAAGAAAGGGGCTGCTTGGAAACTGGGTTGTTCCTGTTTCAAGACACAAGTTACATGCTTGCTTGGGAACATATATTTGGAGGAGGTGGGCAGAGCAGAGAAGGGAGGACAAATGTAGACTGAGGGGCTCTCAAGTTGTTTGTAGCATACATAGGAGGAAAGGAAGGCTACGTAGAGCAAAGACTTCTAAAGAAGACCTCAGATGGCACACATGCCCACTTTGCACCTATTCTGATTTTAACTGATCCATTTAGAAAGACTTCATCCATATACAAATCTTGACATCATCTCTGATCTGCTGCATAGGTCCTCCTTGTTCCTCCTTGTAGGTGCTCTGACTATCTCTGCAGAGGCTGCTGGATTGGTGGGCTATGGGAGCTGTGGAGCTTAGAGGTGTGCTTGTGGCACATGCTGTATTGCCTGCAGGTAGCCAGCCAGTACTGGCAGGCAGGTGGAGAGCTCACCATGATTGCCTTGGTTTGTGTTGGAGTCAGGAAAGGAAATGGTGCTGTGTGCTTCAGCTCACTGAGTGCCTGGTCATGGGCTGTGGATGATTCAGAAGTCAGTGAAACATTTTGTCCAGCTGAGAAGTGAAAGCAAACAGCTAAGATACTTAAGATGAGCTACTGTGTGCAATTATTGCCATCTGTCACTTCATCCTATTGTGGCTTTTTGCTTCCTTCTGTTACTAAATGGAATCCTCACTGCAATGATATCTCTTAGCTCAATAAAGAGCTCAGCTACCTTCTGATGGTTGACAGCTTTGCAACTTGAAATATGCTTTCAGTGTGGGATTTACCCTTCTGCCAAGAGCCAGGAGCCGCTGGCTTGGGGCTGCTAAAATTTAAATGGGATTTCCCAGGGTGGAATCCTTTTGTCAGTGCAAGTATGGAAACCTCTCATGTCTCAAGTATTTGTGCTTATAAAACTCAAGTGTTAGATGAAATGGAGCGTGGAGTTCTTGGGGAAAATGGTTATTCTTGCTCTTTGCACCTGCTGATTTAGTCTGGGGAGAGGTTTCCTTACAGATTCTCCTACGTTTCTTCTTGCCTGAAGCTTAATGACAGTTCACAAGGCACTGGTAAACAAGGATGGTGACCTCCAGCATTTCCAGCTTCTGAACTATGCAAAGATACCACATAAAGAGTTAAATTACACACAAACCCTTCTCTTACTGGAAGTCAGTCTCAAGCGTAAGTGTGAATCAATTGCTCAAGAGTCTCAGCAAGATGCTTTACGTTAAATCCAAGGAAATACAACTCAATTTAAAGCCAAGGGAAAATGATCCCCCTGACAATTTCAGGCCTGACAGAGATGCAAATAACAAATGAACAACAACTGGTCTTCTCTGTAGAAACTTACTAAGCTAGCCCCTCAGTTCCCTGGCTAGTTAAGTCAGAATATTTCTTCCCATTTAAATGCAGTAGAAGATGGGGCATCGAGCAGGAAAATAATTTCTTTAGTTCCCAAAAGAGGGTATGGGGCATGCTAGGAGTACACTCTGGAAGCCCTAAAAGCTGCTCCAGAATCTTAATGACATCTTATGTGTCCAGATATCACCTTGCTATGTTGCTAGATCAGTAGATAGCAACAGTGCTACGTTACAGAGCGCTGTGTTTTGATCCTCACAACTGCATCATAGAGGACAAAGTGTGAAATTGGATCTCTTGTGTGTGACCATCCTAATCTTCTATGGACAAGAGCCATTTCAGAGCAGAGACATACAGCAGGCTTCAGATTGTGGCTCTTCTCTGTCCACACCCTTCGCTAATTTGACACCAGTTTAATTGGGCAGGATTGTACTAGCAGGATTAAGCAAACCCTTAGACAATGGCCATAATAACAACTGCAGAAGAAAGCAAAAACCCAATACGCTCTTCAATCCAATTAACCTTCGATTAAGGTTCCAAAATCAATGCTATTCTTTTGGCCTGAGGAGCTAATATTGAGCCCTGAGAAATGAGCTGCACAACGACCTTTACTTTTAATGAGATCAATAGAAGTTAGTGTCGCCATGTCTTAAAATAATTGGCAAATATTACAGCCAAATTAAGGCCGGAGACTAGTATCTGCTCCTGATCTAAAGAGACAGTCACAAATGGAGGTGGGACAAGAAAAGATAGTGCCCTATCAGGCAGTTTCATCTGGGTCTTATCAGAGGCAGGCAGTGAGATCAGCTCTACAATGACCATGCACAGGATGATGTTTTTCTTTGCCCTTCTTCTTTGTGTCAGTTGGAGGCACGTAGCCAGGACTGCTGCAGATTACTCAGGAGGCCAGGAAAGTATCAGTGACTCTTCCTGGATAACTCTGGCCAGTTTTTTACATTGCAGCTACCAGTGAACATGGTATATCTGCCGTCTTGTTGCTGAAGGAGTTTTGCACTCACTCATCTCTCTCTTGCTAACTAGGCATATCAGCCTGGTGTTTGTAAGGGTTTTTATTTGTGATGGACTTTCCAGTGCTTTGTTATTATCAGGTTGTTCTGTCAGCTGGGCATGCTGTTTTGTTAAGAAGTGGCTTGTATATACAAGAAGAAATACATCACTGCTGCTACCTGCGCTATGGCTTGGGGTCCTCTGAATTAGATGACAAAAATGCAGTAGGTGTACTTGGTACGCTGGGTATGAGTCAGCTAAACAGAAAGGGTGGGGATTAGTAGGGAAGTTGCAAAGTAGGTGAGAAACTGATAGAGGCAATGGTAATGAGAGGAATTATCACAGTGGAGTTTTGCAAGGTTTGCTCTTCAAACTGATCTTCATAATTTCAGTAATGACCTTGACACAAACAGAGCTTTGTGAAAGAGGTTGTGAATGGCACCAGTTTGAGACGTTTCCTCATTGTAGAGGACTGAAGTAGCAATTGCACTTGGTGGCCTTGAGGACGTGAATGATAGAAAGGGATAAAAATGAGAAATACCGAGTGAAAAGCCATGCACTTAAAAGCTAATGAGAACAGTTTCCTAAATATGCTGGGAGTTATCAGAGGGAAGTGAATGGAGTTAAATCCTGCTGGAGGCTGGTCACTAGTGGAGTCCCTTGGGGCTCTGTACTGGGGCCAGTTCTCTTCAATATCTTTCTCAGTGATCTGCATCAGGGGATCAAGTGCACCCTCAGTAAGTTTGCAGACATCACCAAGTCAGGTGTGAGTGACCTCAGGTCAGGTGTGAGGAACCTCCTACCTGCTCAAAGGCAGGAAGGCTCTGCAGAGGGATCTGGATATGGGACAACTGGACCGATGGGCTGAGGCCACCTGTAGGAGGTTAAACAAGGCTGAGTGTGGTGTCCTGCACTCGGGGCATAACAAGCCCAAGCAGTGCTACAGGTTGGGGGAAATGTGGCTGGAAAGCTGCTGGGTGGAATGGAACAGGGGGGTATTGGTTGATAGTTGGCTGAATATGAGCCAGCAGTGTGCTCAGGTGGCCTGGCTTGTATCAGAAACTGTGGCCAGCAGGACTGGGGAAGCGATCATCCCCCTGTACTCAGCTCTGGTGAGGCCACACCTCAAATCAAATACTGTATTTAGTTTTGGGCCCCTCATTACAGGAAGGACATCGAGGTGCTGGAGCGTGTCCAGAGAAGGGCAGTGAAGCTGGTGAGGGGTCTGGAGAACAAGTCTTATGAGGAGTGGCTGAGGGAACTGGGGTTGTTTAGCCTAGAGAAAAGGAGGCTCAGAGGAGACTTTATCATGCCGTAGTTACCTTAAAGAAGGCTATAGCAAGCATTTTTATATCCTGTAAGCATTTTTTTCCAATATTAAAATATTGGGTGGAAAAGGTGTGGTTTGCCTGACACAGTGTCACGGGCATGTCATATCACGTGGCAATGGCAGGTTGCTATTTGCGTTGGCTGGTGAGGACACAGGCTTTCTTGGTGGCTGTAGTCGTCGTGTTCTGCTGCAGCACAGAGGGACAGATTGAACTTTCTTGGCAATAACACACCTTCTGGCAATAGGCAAGGATGTGCCTCGGGCCAAAGCTCGAGTTTGGTGTCAATCTGACATATCAAGCTCAGCTCTGCTTGCTGACTGGCACGTTTTTTTATTGTTTCTTATAAGGTTATGCCTAAATTATCCTATTCTTGATTACACCTGCTTCTACCTAGTTGTATTTCTCATAGCACATTCAATGCTACAAGTGCCTCTGTTTCCTTGGTATTCAAGCCTTTTAAAATTGGTAGACCGTCTTTTCTCTGGTATTCTTTAGCCAACTCCAGAGCCATCAGTTCTTTTAATCTTTTTCCTAAGTACATTCTTCCTGCATCCTGCTCATTTATTTGCTTTCTCTAAACTCGCTCCATGTTGTCTGCATCTCTCTTAATGAGGTGTCTTGAAGTGAATGCAGGATTCCAAGGGTGATTATCATTATTCTTTTTTACCATGCGCAGCAAACAATGCTGGGAGACCCTGGTATTTATAAGGACCTTGTGTTGGATGATAAACAGGGAAAGGAATGATGCCCTCACCATGTCATAACAAAATGCCTGTGTGTTTACTTTGGTCTTTGCTTCCGTAAATCATTGCAACCTTTTGTCTAATTTGCTATGCACCTTCACCCTGAGGTCTTACACAGCCTGAATGCATGCTGAATTCCACTCTTCTCCTGAGCAGAGGTTTTCATGTGTTCATTTTCTCATTTCACCTGACTACATTCTTCCAAAGTGAATTGTTTGTAAGTTATTTGTTCAGTGGCGTTTTCAGTAAGGATGCACCAAAGGCCAGTAGTGATGGGGCACTGTACTGGAGAAAGCAAAAGAGGGGTCAGCATCTATGGGAAGTTTGGTGACACAGATGGCAGGTTCTTCCAATTGCTTTTCCACAAGTGTTTGAAGAACTTTTTTCTATGAATATTCAAAAAGTAAACTGTGTTGGCTGGTGATTAATTTGGAAAACCATGTACTGCTGTTAGTCTTCCCTGACCAGGGGAGCCTGTATACACTCCAAGCACCAAGACAAACTGATCCCCTAGGGCACCCTGTCTGTGAATCTCTCTTGAAACTGCTTAGAGGGTGTCAATAGAAGATGAGTGCTTCGGAGTTTAGGGGAGTTCACTCCAGGCAAATTACTGGGAATCATTGTCAGTAGTCACTGAGGTCTCAGAGAGAGGAACTCAAAAAGCAAGCACATGTGAAACAACAGCCCTACAGTTATCCACGCATGAACAAACACTCATTGACATATACTTTTTCTGATACCAAGAAATCATATTTTTGCTAATATACAGGCACAGAACTGTACCAAACACACATTAGCTGCTCCACAGGTTGTAGATGCATAGGTCTTTTGCAAAGCCTTGTATCTCATCCAGAGAGCAAGCTGTGTCAGTGACGGTACTTGTTGCTGCTCACTGCTGTGTGTAATGATGATGTGAGTGCTAGGAAAAAGATGAAAACTTGAAGAAGGAATATATTTACCTTTATTTTTAGTTTTCCCTTTCCTGTCCCAGTCCCCTTTCTCTGGCCTCTTTGGGATGTAGAGCTAGAAAGCTGGGAAACTTTGAGAAAAACAGAATTCAATTTTTACATTCCTTTTCCTTTTTTTTTTTTTTTTTTTTCCCTCTCTGAATCATTAGTGAAAGTCTTTTTGTACTAAGTTTAAGAATCCTATAATAATAGCCACATTTCAGTACTTCAGTAAGTGCACATTAGATAACTATGTACAGAAAATGAAGTTATGTAAGTAAAAAACTTACAGCATTGGACACATGACACATCTGTACCAAAGGTCCTATATATAGTATATGTGTCTTTGATGACTCGTGGAGCTATATTGCAATTAATGTATGTAAGGGCATCATGGTTATTTCTTAGCTTTTTGCTCTAGAAACATGAATTCCTTTTGTCTGAATTATAATGATGGGTCACTATTTTTATTTTATACTCTGATTTCTAGAAATATGGCCTTCCTTTTTGTTTAGAACTCAACAGCACTGATGCTTTCTATCTTAAATTAATTTCTCTTCAATTTTAGAGGTATGTCAGCAGCCAAAAATAAGCTAAAATACTTTAGTGTGCAGCTCCATCTCTTACTCTAAGTAAATTTATTTTTTTCAAAGGTAAAGATTGTTTTATTTTATCATAAATCCCTGTAACATATTTTCTGTATGCTAACTAAATTATACGGAATGCTTTCCTCTCTCTTAAAGAAGCTGTAAAGTTTAGTTTCAGTGCATTAACTGCTGGAAATATTCAAGGCTGTACTCTGGTAAAGTAAATATAAGTATGGCAGAGAAGGGAGAGGGGATGGGGAAGTAAAGGTTGTCTTGTACCCCTGAGCAAGGCTGTGACCCCTCTAAGGTGACCCATGGTAAGGTGGGAAGATGAATCCCAAGCTTCTGTTGTGTTGTGTTTTGGGCTGTAAAAGGCTATGACCAGGATAGTAACCTGTCTGCTGATGGTGGCTCAAGAGGGGACACCTGCCCTGCACCTGAAGCAGTCATGATGTCCAGGTCCACGTCTCCTGGAGTGCAGGTCCCTGGGAGTCTGCATGAATGAATGATTAGCTCAGGACAAACTATGTGACATGTCCTTGACTGCCAGGTTCTACTTCCCTTTTCTAGGCTGTCAGAACATCTGGCACTTTGGACTTTCCAAATTTTACAGCTAAAGCACCTGCGTGGGTGATTTGGTATGGAGCAGCATCCCCGTGATTCAGTAGTCGCTCCAGGTGCCACCTGAGGGAAGGGGGGCTGTCCCACCTGCTTCTACAGCTGTCCCTGCTGCTGTGCTGCAGGAAGGGTTCCCATGTGTCCTTCTCACTTGTAGTTACTTGGGCATTCCTCATCAGGATGCTGTTCTGCACCTGGCTGGTCTGCTTCCAGCTGCTCTCCTGGGCTCTTGGTGGCTCAGCCAGACCTGGAGCTCCGCATGCCCTGTCCTGATGCAGTACCGTGGCATTGTTCTGTGGCTCCCTGAACAGCCACTGCGCTCCTCTCAGAGGTGGCTGCATTTCACAGGTGGGTAAAGCAAGCCCTTTCCTAGCTGTCAGGTTTTCTGCAGGACAAGCTGTCGTTGGTATAACCATTACCTCTTCCGCCCCCTCCGCTTGTGGGGACAGCTGCCTGTTTGCTGCTTACGTCGTGTGTCTCCTTGAAATCATTTATAACGATTGACTTTTAATTGTCTTTTAATTGCTTGTTCAGCACTCTGCTGTGGAGCACTGTGCCACTTTCTGATGTCAGGGAGGACCAGCAGTGGGATGTCAGGGTGAGAGGTTGCTGTGCTGGTGTGGTGAGGGATTGATCTGAGGTCCTGGGGATGTTCAGTAGCTCCTAGGAGATGTTCACTTTAATAACATCTCTGGGTGATGAGAAGCAGTGGCATGGAGGGACACGACAATGACAGGATGATTTAAACAGCTTTTCTGTGCTGCTTCATCTTCACAGACATCGTAAATCAGATTAGTGTGGGACTGAGGAAAGGAAGGGGGAGAGTAGGGGACAGTGTGGTGGAGGGAGGGCAGAGGGAGCCTACGTTCATTCCGGTAAGCAGACAGGCAGGCTGATCTTCTCCTACACCTTCTCCACCGGGCCCTGCTGTCATCCGTGGAGGAAACACCTGAGTCTTCATGCAGGTGGCATTTCACCCACCCCAGCAGCTTCTTCAGTACCTTCCCTGTCAGTGTCTATCTGCCACCATCTGCTGTCTCATTTTCCTCCTCCTTACCAGAAACCCCATTCCTTCCCACAGGACCAAAACCCTCATTCCTAACCCACATTCCTACCGTTTTTCCTGCCAGAAAATGTTCGCAAATAATCCCTAACCCTGCAAACATCTTTGTGATACCCCGTGTGGATCCCTGTGCAGCAGACACCAGCAGCTGTACCGTGCATTTGTCAGCACGAGGGGTCCCAGGAGCCCTGTGTGGGGACGCTGGCATGTGCCAGCCCCTTGCTCCCCCCATGCTGGCACACAGGGGCTGCCTCCCCTCTCCTCCCTGGCACGCACCCTGCTGGGGGTGGCAGTGTGTGACCCGCTCCTCTCTCCTTACAGATCTCTCGCAACCTGGGGAAACTCTACAGTGAAATGATCTTCGTGAATGGCTTTGTCCACTGCGACCCGCACCCAGGCAATGTGCTGGTGAAGAAGTGCCCAGCCTCTGGCAAGGCCCACATTATCCTCCTGGACCACGGGCTCTACCAGGTGTGTAACTGGGGGCGCTTCCAAGGCCCTGCGGGGCTGCCGGTGGGTGTTGGGCTGGAAAAGCGTACCCAGCTGCAGCCTTGCTCCTCAAAGCCTGCATAAATACATTTTTCCTATTACTACCATAACCCTCCAAGGGCATCTCCTGGCTCTGAGGTGGGGGATAGGGCATGGCTAGTGGGCACAAGGCTTTCCTCCTTGTTCCCTGCCCTCTGCGAACTTCTGAGGGCCGTGTCTCCCTCCCCAGGTGCTGAGCGAGTCGTTCCGCATGGACTACTGCCGCCTGTGGCAGGCCCTTATCAAGGCTGACATGAAGAGGGTGCAGAAGTACAGCCGGCGGCTCGGGGCGGGGGATTTGTACCCGCTCTTTGCCTGCATGCTCACCGCCAGGTCCTGGGAGTCCGTCAACAGGGGCATTGACCGGTCACCAGTCTCAGCCAGCGAGGTAGGACCTGTGTGCCCTCCCCTGCTGCGTGCCCTCCTTCTTTTCGGGTACCTTCCCTGTTCTAACCACGTGTATCACTGATACCAGAGTGATACTGGGCAACCCCTGGCAGCTCCATAGCAAATTCTGCCTTGGCAGCTGAGCTAGAGTAAGCCAGGAATTCTTCTACGCTGTGTGTTATAGCGGCTAAACTTAATCTTCCCGTTTTACTTGTCATGGGCTGCTTAAATTTTGTATGATATTTTAATGGCTAAGTGTTCACTGGTTCTGGCAGGAGAAACATTTGTAGATCAACCTTTTCTTAAAATGAAAAGGAGTGTTTAATGCAGCTGTGCAGGGAACCAGCAAGGAGGATAGGGTGAGGTAGAGGAGACATAAAGGCCTAGTGGGAAGATACGAGAAGGATAATGCATTATCACTATTCATGTAAATGACTATCAGCACTGATACAAACTCCTAAAAACCCTCGGAAATTACCTCCCAATCAGAAACCCTATTAACTTGGAGTCAAGGTTGCTTAACTGCAGATTCTGTCAACTCAATCACTACAAATCTAGGAAATTGCCACTTATATTCTCCCCGCTTTCCTATCCACACATGCTGGGATCCTTCTCACGCCTGCTAGCACTCCTGACACGCACACATTGCCTTAAGAATAGTAGCAGCCCCTGCCAGCTGTGCTTTTTTTAGAGGTGAGCCTATAGTGATGTGATTTCAGGAAATGGACCAGAGTCTGTAGGGAGAAACATGTTGTATCCTATGGTTTGTTCTTATCTGCACACATTTGTAGCAGATAGAATGAAATTAATTTAAGTAGCATTAAAATATCGTTCTGTGAAATCCTCTCCTGGAAATTCCTTTGGGTTGGTGTTTCGTTTTGATGGATGGGGCTGAATTTGCTGTGCTGGCTCACCATTACGTGCAACAATGAGTAGGTTGGATACCTGGGGTAACAGAACCCCCCCTGTAATTTGATTGCTTCCTACCTGAGTTAATTTTCTGCATATCAGAAATAATATAATGACTGTTCAGCAGATCTGTGCTTGATCTGAGGAATTCTGGAGCTGGTAGCTCCAGAAGAAAATTCAGAGACACCACAGTGAATCTACACAGAGCTGGCTCCAGTCCTACAGGGCCAGCATTGAACCTGAGCTCACAAGTGGTGTTTGTCCTAAGCTGGCTCATGTAAGTTATGCAGAGCTGTGGCTGTGGCTGCACGGTGCACTGTGTGGGCTAATGAACTTTGTCAGAGCTGAATTGCTTGTATGGAGCCAACTCTGTTGTCTTGGCCTGTATGACACAATTAATGCTGAAACTGGATAATCCTGCAGCAGATAATGGGGAGCTGAGCAGATTTACTGTGACATTAGGAAATGAGCTGCTGCTTGCCCTTAGTTTAGAGGTGAATTGGAAAGATCGTATCAGCAGCAAGAGCCAAGTGCCCCTGTAGGCAGGTGCCATCAGCACAGAGCTCGGGTGAATGTGCTTGAGGATGGATTGGCAGCAGAGTGGTCTGAGAGACAAGTAAACCCTCCTGATACAATATCTTAGCTGTAGTGTGCTATGTCCAGCCTGGGGCACTGCCTCTTGAGAAAGGTTTGATGAAAGTGGGAGAGGCCAGTGGGGAGCTGCAAGGACTGATGGTCAAGCAGACGCAACTCATGAGCTAAGGCTGAGCAAGCTAGGGCAGAAAAAGTCCAGAAGAGTGCAGGCTGAGGGGAGATGTAAGTGGGATTTTCAAATCTGGTAAAGACAGATTGCAAACAGGACAAGAAATAATGGGTTTAAAGTTCAGCTAAGGAGATTTTGGTAATAACACGAGTAAAGCAGGATCTAATGGCAAGGCCAGAGAGATGCTGGTGTGGATGGTCTGGGGAGGATGCGGGTCACATCACTGGAGGGTTTTAAGAGCAGGCTAGGCAAACGTGTGAGGGTTGCCATAGGTGTGGTTGTTCCTGCCTTGAGCCAAGGCCAGGCAGCTGACCGCCCAGGGTGGCTGCTAGCCTTATCTCATCAGATTTTGTTTGTGTTTTGTTGCATCCTGCAGCAGCCTCTGCGACTGCAGCCAAGGGGCTTTTCTCAGGTCCTGTGGCATAGCTCATTTCTTCCTCCGTGCACAGGCTTCACCCTTCACAGAAAATGACAGGTCTGATGACAGATCTTGTGGTTGCTTTGTGATGTGTACAAACAGCTGGAGCTAAAAATAAAAAGGAAAGAAATAGAAAAGAAAATCTATGCATGGAAAATAAAGTAGCCTCTGCAGTGATGCTGGCAAGGATGAGAGATAAGAATATCAGGAAGGAATTTTCTGCCAAGAAATACTAGAACAAAACATTTAACGTTTAGGAGAGCTAAACATCTTCTTGCTGAAGATTTGTGTGTTAGATTGGTGATGGAGGCAGGACAGAAAGATTTATGTGTCGACACCAAAACGAACATGATGGTGTGTAAACTGGATACACCTCTGACCATCATGGCCTGCACACGAGATTTGTGTGGGTCTTTTCCTCTGTAATAAGTCTGAAGTTCACAAAGGGTGGGTGTCACATCCCGTACCATGAAATACAGACCTGCCATCGCTCACTCCACAGAAGAGAAGGTTTTAGAGCTGTCTTCTCTCCCCCACAGAGGAGCCTCACTCTCTGTAAGAAGTCATTTACTACCCTTTGCATGTGTCTTGCTGGTTTCTGGAGATTTCAGGTGTTCCAGGGACTTTTTTTGGATTTCCTCATATGGGTCTAGATGGACCTGTAGTCTGACACAGATGGCAGTTCTGTGGTCTTTTGGGTTAGCATAAAAGTCTGCACAATGCCTTCACACCTCCACTGAGCTGCACTGAAGACAGGGGACTAAGCTAAGCTTAGAAAAGAGCTCCACTGGTATATCATGAAGCCATCAGTTGCACGGGACAGCAAAATGCACATGGCAGGGAGCAGCCTGCTTGTCCTTGCAGCATGCCCGACCTCCCAGGCAGTCCTGTGGTACTTGCAGCACTGCCAGCATTGGGTCTGTTGAGGTGAGACTCAGTCAGAAAGCTGCAAGGGCAGTAATGAAACGGTGGTGTGGTCTGCCTGGGCCAAGAGCTGAGATAGCAACAAACGCCCTGTTCTCCTGAGAGGCTGTTAATGCTGCCTGTAAGGTGGAGGGGCCTTATCTCACTGAAGGGCAGGTGGAATATAGCAAGAGTACTGTGTGCCTGTGCAGTGAGTGCTGGGGACAGCCAGCTGCCTGCTGCAAAACAGCAGGAAGAGCTCTTTAGCACCTGGCCGAGTCATGGTCTGGCAAAACGCTGTCTCCTCCTGCCAAATCTCGGCTGCGTCTGGACGGGGGTTTCCCGTGCACTCTCAGCTTCTCTCTCCTTTCTTTCTGGCATGGCCTGGCTGACTGCAGGACGTGGAGATCCGGTCCAATGCTGCTGCTTACCTACCCCAGATCACCCAGCTCCTCAACAACGTGCCCCGCCAGATGCTGCTGCTGCTGAAGACCAACGACCTGCTAAGGGGGATCGAGTCAGCCCTGCACACGCGGGCCAGTGCCAGCTCCTTCCTCAACATGTCTCGCTGCTGCATCAGAGCTGTTTCCACGTGAGTGTCTTCTCCAGGCGCCGGGGCCCAGACATGGAGCAGCCTCCAGATCAGGAGGGCTGGCTGCTCCCTGGGGGCCAGGAGCCAGCAGGCCAAGGGCCAGTCCTGAGCAAGGCAAGCAGGGCAGGGCCTGTGATGCTGACCAGGTTCAACCAAAAGTCCATATCATAATGCAACATCACGGGGATAAGGCAGGTCCAGGGGCAAAGGAGGAAGCTGACCTATAGGGCAGGCAGAGTGGTTGCCAGACAGGTCTGTAGGGACAGGACAGGGCTGAGGTTAAGCCAGGAGGTCAGTGTGCTCATACCTAAGTACTCCTCCAGTACTGGGCAGGCACTGAAGGCCCAGGCCTCAGCTCAGAGAATGCTGAGCCTATAAGCAGAGTGTGTGGAGGAGGCCCCAGGCTAGCCAGAGCCATGAAGGCATATTAGGGCCCTCCACTCAGGGCCCTGACAAGGCCTGACTTGGATCTTGACCTCTTACCCTTAGCAATGGACCCTTCCCACTCATTAGAGCATCTGCTGAGGTCTGACCCCTACTCAGTTACACACCTCTTTCTGTGCTGTTCTTGCTGCCATTAGCCTCTCCACAGGGCAGGTGTGTGACCCTGCAGCTGGGGACAGGGATGGAGGTGCAGCCCGTGGGATAAGGTTTTAGGGTTTGGCCCTGTAACCCAGAAGAGGGCAGGGTGCCCATTACAAGCATCCGCACTGGGAAGTATTTGTGGGTAGGAAAGATCTGCCAGTTCACTGCTGCCTGCTTCTGCAAGGTGTCGGGGCTGACTGACGATGAGGCTGGTGTTTAATACCCAGGAATAGGAATCATGCAGCTGATTTCCACCTGTGAGTCAATTCATTCCCCCTACCTCAGGTTCCTCCTCCTTGCAGAAGAAATAACTGCAGTTTGTCTGAATGGTGAGAGAAATGCAAGGTCCAGTTAACCTTTGCTTCTGAAGAAAGGTGGAGAGTTACTTTTCTTGGAATCAGTGTGTCAGGAGTGTTGGACTCCTATGAATGTACTACCAGGAAGGGCTACAGGGGTGTAGCCATGGCCCAGGCTCACTACACGCAGTGGGAAGGGAGCTGGGCTCACACAGGAGCAGGCTGACTTTTCTGCCAGATTTGTGCCAGAAAGGGAATCCCTAGCTCCTCAGGAGCATCTCCTTGGAGAAAAGCCCTACTCCTGGGGGTCCCCACTGGTGGTGATTCTCCAGGAGTGGGACGGTCGCCTCCCCTGAGGGGGGTTGGTTGTACTGGGGCTGCAGGACAGGCTGCCTTCCTGTCAGGCTGCATCCTGCTGGAGCTAACTTGGCTGTTTCTCTGTTTTGTTCTAGGTATCAGAGGAGCAAGAGTCACTCACTTTACAGGAGGGTGCAGATCTCACTCACAGAAGGACTGAGCCTGTGGCAGATCAACCTGTATGAACTCTTCCTGTGGCTGAAGGGGTCCCGGCTGGGGAACTGGGTCACTGCTCTCCTGAGCTGGATGCACCATTCCACATACTGACACGAGCTGGTGGGAGAGGCCTGGCTGTTCCCTCTCTCACTGCTGCTCTCCACGGCACATTTGCCTTTCTGACTGTTTCTGTCTATCCTGTGGGCTATTTTTGGGTCTCGTTCCTTGTTACATGCTGCACTGTCCTTGCATGTTACAGCATTAGCTCTCTCTGTGGCAGCAAGAGGTGGAGTAGGTACCAGGGCTCTGCTGATTTATGGGTTAGGAAAGGGAGGTGTGGAGTACCATGTGTCAGGAAGGGCATGGTGCTTTCTCTCCCCCTTTGAACAGGGGAAATTCCACACAGATTCCAGTGGAACTGCACTGGAAGCAAAAGCCTTTCCTCAGCTCTTTCTTAAACGATCCTAAAAAAATTAAGAGAATCACAGCCCTGCCTAGAATGCCCCAAAACATTTGTCTGACCCTCAGAGAAAGCTGGTATATCCCTTAAAAATCCGATAGGGTTTATATTAGTTATTGCAGAGTCTCCCTGCAAGTGCCTGTGTGTTTCTGGACTTTCCCAGGTCCATTTCTTTGCAGTTGAAGTGGGGGAAGGGGACAGTGGTCCTTCTTCTTTTCCAGGATTCAGGGAAGGCAGGAAGGATGACGACTCAGGGCTCTGAAACTGCTGGTAATGTACGTGTACTGTACAGCGCTGCCACACAGCAAAATAAATGTGTTGCATCAAAGACATTTGTGGGAGGGATGCTGGCTGTACACTCCGGGTGACATTGTGGCCTCTGACCTCTGTCCTGTTCCCATTTCTCCATGGAGTGAGTGATGCCAGGCAGTGCTTGTTAACTCCTTGCAAGTCAAATGAAAAGCCATCTTGCTCCGTCCTCTGCTCAAGAGGTTTGTCCCACGGCTGGATACTCTGGTGCTGTGTCAGATGTGTTGGGATGGGCTGGGGTGTTGTTCTCCTGGAGGACACACCGCTCCTTGCCACCCAGATCCGTGCTGAGCCTGCCTCCTCCCTGGCTGCAGCACATCTGTGAGACATCATCATCCCCGTGTTGCACATCGAGCATTTCGCCTCGTCCCTGCCCATGACATCTCACTGCTCCTGCCTCTGATGAAAACCTGCCACTTGCTCGGTGGTGCAAGTGACGGGTCTGATGGGTCTGATTCTGCAGCTATGGGATGGCCACTAAGAAGCCCTGCCCAGAGGCCTCTCTTATGCCAGCCGTACTTGGGATCCTGGGAGACAGCCCTGCTGCTTTTGAGGATTCCTGTAGTCCGCAAGATGGAGGTGGCTGCTGAGATCATTTCAGCTTTTTCATAAACGGTCTTGGTGAAAAGCGGCTTACGTGCAGGGCACAAAGGATGGGCTGGGAACACCCCTTTGCTGCCAGCAAGCTTGCTCAGCAGAGGTGTGTTACTCGAGCACCAGGCTGTGCCTGAGTGTAAGTCCCAAGAAGAGTGTGTGCTGTCTCCATTTGCATGCAGTTTCCCAGTCTGCACAGGTGACTCCTCACCTTGCAGCATGTCCGCTTGGGTGTGAGGGGAATCAGGGGGCAGAAGTGGGGGTTTGTGTGTCTGTCAGTCCTCAATGGCTCTTTTTGGCCCTGTGGGAGAGGGGAGGGATGTAATGCACAAAAGGTACCTGGCTGCATGAGTGTTTGGGCATGAGGAAGGAGGGAGTGGGGAAGCGTGGCTTACAGCAGCGACTGCCTGCGTGCCCACGCACAGACAGCTGCCTCGGGGCTGTCAAAAAGTGGTGTGTGATTGGCAGAGCTGTCGATGGGGAATGACTGAACGCGGGGTTTTGGTCTCCTATGCAGTCAATTGCCTGACCCTGGTGTTAACTCTCTGATCCCTTCCCATGAGGGGGACAGAGGCAGGAGTGACGTGCTGCCTCATCTTTGCTAAGAGCAAAAAAAGAAGCCTAGGTAAGACCAAATGTCCTTGCAAAGCTTGTCCCCAGCCTGTGCAGTGACAGATCAGTGATTCCCCATGCTTGTGGGTTGTGCAACGGTGTCAGGGACTGGACTGGAGGTAATTGCAATGGTGAGACTCCTGAGTCAACAAGGAGTCACAGGGTTAGTGGTCCTGCAGCCTGGATGTGAGTAATCTTTGCTTATGTGAGCAGTCCTGCTGAATCAGTGCCTCTCTTGGGTAATTACAGCTGGGAGGCTGGCTGCTGTGGGTGGGCCTGTCTTGTTCTCTTCAGAGGTAGAGCTCTGCTTGAAAAATTGCTCAGGTGCACTCAGGGAAGTCTGGGAGACCCTCTAGTGATGGTGACCCACTGCGCAGCCCCTTGTAGCTGCCCCTGCAAATCTCCTTACTTACCCACGTCTGTGTATAATGCCCAGAGCACTGCTTGGGCCTCTCAAACATCTGTAGGAAAGCTCATCCCTCAGCAGGACCCTGCTCATGCAGCACCAGCCACGCAACTGCTAGCGATGCCGCTTTCAGGGTGCAGGCTCTAAAAGTGGATGGGAACCAGCGCTCCTCAAACTCGTTTTTGGCAGCAGAAAGCAGGGTGGATTTGAAAGAGCTTTGTCTATTGACATTATTCTCTGCCGGGAGGCTGCGGGCTGCGGAATTAGCAGTGGGGCTCCTCAGTCAGTTTCGCTCAGCTCTCACCATTCCCACAGTCAATCAATGAGGGTTTGCCTGAGGAAAGAACAAGCAAACACCCCGCGTTTGACCCTTTAACATTCCTGCCTTGTCTTTTCGCTGAAAGCTCGCAAAGGTGAATGTGTTAAAAGGGTTTTGAAAAGACACCTCCTCATCCCAGTTGTGGTTGTCAAACATGGGTAACCTGGATCAGCTCTGTGCACTTGGCCTTTCCTTGCAGCCTGAATTTATTGGAGTTCTCACCACCAGCAAATGCCAGCTCTGCTGCTCCGCTCGCAGGCGGCATGGGGGCTGCGCTCTGGCTGGGTTCAACTGTGAATGAACTGAAATTTCACAGTGCTCCCGCATGGTCCAAGCACTAAGCGCATGTCGTGAAGCAGACTCCTGAACCCACAAACTCCTTCTGAGGACTGATGAGGGGTGTGGTTGAGCTGAGGCCAGACACCCCAAAATGATGGGCAACTTTCAGCTCCCGTGGTGTGAAATCCTACGTTGTAACCTGGTAAAGTCTCACTTCTGAATGTGCTCTGAAATGCTGAGGCAGCAGGAGCCATTTCAGCTGGTACTTAAACATGCATCATTGGGTTGGCTGGAGGTGGAAGGGGGATAGTCAGGGTAAATGGTGTTACCAAGTAAAACTGTGCAGGAATTTAGGGTAGGAAGTGAACAGGCTTTTTTTGTATCCACCTGAAAAAAAAAATAAAGCATTAGTCCAGGCTAACCAGCACAGCCTTTACCTAACACATCCAACGAACTTTAATGATGACAGGTAGGTGGCATACAGATTTGCAGATCAGGGCTGCAGGGTGCCCTCTGCCATCTCACAGGGACGCGTGAACCCAGTGCAGTCGCAGCGTAGAGGCTTTCCAGATGAATCACTGCTCGCATCCCATAGCAAATACACCGAGCCCGGCATGCAGCCTGGCCAGCACCAAAGTCATTCCCTTTCCAAATGACTCCCCTGGGGTCACTGGGGCTGCTTCCTAATGCATCCCTAGGCAGAGCTCTTGCCCCCTGCCACTCTTCTCTCCATGTCCTCCCCCCATGTGTGTCCCTGGATGCGCCACAGCTGCTCCGTGCTCACTGCCTCAAGCTGTGCCAGGTGCAGTCAGCCTGCGAGGCCCAAAGGCTTTCTGCTCCTGATCGCCAGTCCTTGGGCGCTGCCAGATGGATGGGGCAATGCCCATCCTGCCCCTGCCTCCTGCAGGAGGAACCAGCCTCGGCTGTTTTGCCATGGCAGGGTGGTGGCCAGGCTGTTAATAGCAGTGGTGGCAGTCCTGTCAGGCAGCAGGCAGCTCTTAGAAGGGCAGTGTGAGGATCTCTGTGATGCTGCATGCTCCCAGCAGTTTTATTTTCCTAGTGTGGGTTGGGGGTTTGGGGCTGGGACGGGAAGAGGGTTGAGGAAAGGAAAGAACAAAAGTATAGAAGTGCTCCCCCCCTCCCTGTTTTGTTAGTAAATACCAAAAAACAGCGTGACTGTAAACTCATTTGTGATCTTTAAAAGCTTCTGGGTTGCTCTGCCTTTTGTTTTGCAGGTCACCCAGACACTGGCAGGCGCGCTGAAGGGTTCCCCCTCACTCCCACAGCCCCACGTGCCACTGCGGCGCGGCGTGATGCTGAGTGAGGCGCAGCCCTTTGCAGGCAGCTCTGAGCCTTTTTTTGGCTCCGTCTCCGTGGAGCTTTCATGTGGCTGCTTCTCTCCCTCCCCCAGCCGGGACTCGTGGGCTTTTCTAAGCTTTTTGTTCCAGCCGGTCAGCCAGCAGCCGTCTCTTGCTGGGGATGACAGGCTGGCACATGCGAAGCCCCCGGCTGGAAGGGGATGCTGGGCCTGCCTCGGCTCCCTGTGGTGCGGGGCTGAGGCGGCCTGGCCCTGCAGGGCAGCCTTCTTGTCCACCTGGTGTGGGGCTGGCCCTCCATCAGCCCTACCAAGGTGCCCAGGAGCTAGGATCATCCTCGTCACTCCAGGAGTTGCTCAAAATCTGCCCCAGACTGTAAAAGAGCTGGACAGCAGGAGAGTGGCATTAGTAAATCATAAATCATCCTCCTGAGAAAAATCATCCTTCCCAAGTGTTGTAGAGCTGACCACAAGGCCTCCTGCCTTTTTACTCTGGTAAGTGTCACTAGGACCTTCCTGCTGAAAAGAAAACCTACCAGCAAAGTCACGGCCCTGCTGAAAAGGAGCAAGGAAGGGTTGTAGAGGTTGTGGTAGACCCCACACAAACATGAGCTCACAGTGCACTGTCACTGGGACCTGTGGAAACCACATCCAGGGCTACATCAGGAGCGTGGCTGGTGAGGCTGCTTGTTGTCCTCTGCTTGGTGCTGATGAGTCCTCACCTGAACCAGCACCCTCTTTTGGGTCTCTCAGGTTGAGAGAGATGGGCTGCATCTGATGGAGGGCTAGTGGCATGGCCAGGACCTACTGCCCATAGCCTGCAAGAGAGATGGGCTTGTTTAGGCTGGCAAAGAAGCAGCGAAGGGATAATCTGATAACAGCCAGCAACTCTCTGAAAGGGAGTCAGAGAGACAACAGAGCCAAACAAGGGCTGGCGGCCACAAGTTATGGCTTGGACAGTTAGATTCGACACAGGGAAGAACTTCCCCACCCAGGGTTTATCTTTGCTCTGAAGTGATACCCAGGCCAATGCTTGCCAGCTATTTCACTTGCAGACTGGGGCTGTGAGCTTGGGTGTCCCAGCCAAAAGCCAGGCTGGGTAGCCCACCTTGCAGCTTGAATCAGTCAGGAACTTCTCAGATCCTTCCTGGGTAAAACCCACGTGTTGTGGTGCTTTCATGTGCAGGGGCTGCATGCTGCTCTCCAGGATCCTTCTGTGGGCCCGTTCGTTCGCACCAGGGCTGCCTCAGGCTTTAAACCAGGAGTAAATTCTGCGTGCATACAGATGAAGGCTGCTTGACCGAGCTGGAGGGATGTGAAGTGACCTTTGTGTAACGGGAATTGGGGCCCACGGAGAAAGCATTAGGTATTTCTCCGGCTGAGGGCATTTGGTCTTGTTCTGCCAAGAGCTGCGCCCAGCTGAGAGACCTCTCCTGCCTGGCCTTGGATCCTTGGGAGGCTGCAGCCAGTTCTCCGAGGGGTAGCGATCCAAGTCTCTGTCATCTTCAGGGATCACTGCAGTGTGTTTGCCCTCGGCTAAGCTTGAAGGAGCCCTGCAAGCTGCAGCTCAGACAGGAGATGATTGTGCACTTATCTGTGCTGCTTCCACTGAACCTGTGACACACTCGGCAGCACCAGCCTCCTCCTGCAGGAGCCTGAGTGCAGCTCAAGGTGACGTTTTCAAAGGGGAACAGCCTTCCTGGGTTGGCTTGTGTGACCTGGAGAGCTTCCCTCTGGTTTCAGTCCTCCATGGCACTTCAGATCAGTGACAGTGTCAGACCACTGGCTGTGGTCTTTGCACAGATTTCACCTCGACCCAACTTGGCTGTAACCCAGATATTTTGATTTTTGGTGTTCTGGTGAAAACTGCTCATTCAGTCTGCACAAGCAATATGGAGTAAGGAGGAGCTTTTTTTTTTTTTTAATAAAAATAAAAATATTTATTTTATTCTATTAATTCTGATTTGATTCAGGTTCTTCTTTGCAGAGGCTACTTTTCTCCACTCTGATAAATACGAGCATAAATAATGCTCACAAAGCTCCTTCCTATAACCAGAGCAGTGCAAAGAAGGGACAAGAATTAGGTCTAACCTCACAGGACCTGTCTGCATGCACCAGGTCAGCTGCTGGCGGTTTGCAGCCCTGCAGTCGCAGGCTCAGAGTGGATATAAGCAAGCAAGCAAGCAAGCAAGCAAATGCCTTTCCAGGGTGGCTGTCCCTGTGGGCTGTCGGCTGTGGTGCTTGGCCACAGGAACCTGCTGTCCTCTCAGCCGAGTGCCTAATAGCGCCTCTGACTTTAATAAACCAAAGACAGAAGAGATTACTAAATGGTAGCTAATAAACAAAGTGACATGCATGAAGTCTGGTGATATAATATTGCTCTTAAAGAAAGTATGATAAATAGTAATCATAGTCATTGTTATTACTGTCTTGTCCTTCAGCAGGCTTAAACTATCCATCATGCTGATAAGGCTGAAAGGAACACCCGGCAATATAAGATGCATATATCATGGGGCTGGCTGCCTGCGCTGCGCCGTCTGCACTGGGACTGCGTTTGCTCCTCTCCATCATGGGGCCAGCAGATAAATTGGAGCAGAAGCGAAGCAGGGAGAGCCAGCCCACAGAGCCACCATTTGCAGAAGATCAGTGCTGAAACAGCTGCTCTGCAACAGAAAGCATGGAGGCCTGAGCAGTGGGGTGGCATGGGCTGGGGATTGATTTTGGTGTAGCAACACCCAGAGAACACATGGGTGTGAGCTGGACCAGCAAAGGGAGGAAAGTGGATTGATTTATGTGGGGTGGGCAGCCAGCTAAGTGTTGTAGCTCTGCTAACTGCAGGCAGGCCGAACTGCCAGTTTAATGGGAGAAGGGTAGCCCTGGGTAAATTGTACATGAGTTTTCAACGGCACGCCCAGCGAATAAGAGTCACTAAAGATGAGGACAGGACCAAGAGCTGAATGGGCTGTGCCAGGTGCCGGCAGGGGCCTGTGCCCTGCTGTTTGCCCATCAGGCCCGGTGTCTCAGGCAGGGTGGGCTGGTGGGCCCGCTGAACCTCACTGTTCACCTCTGCGTGCCCTCACAGCGGCAGGCTCTGCAGGCTGGCCACCCTCTGGGACACCCAGCGTGTCCCCCCGGCAGCCACCGAGGCAGTTTTATGGCCTTGGTGCTGGACTGGGGCTGACGGCCTTCCCCGGCCGCCCGCCCGCCCGCTGCAGCGCTCGCCTGGGATGAGTGGCCCCGTCCGTCAGCGCCGCGCAGAGGTGAGCGTGGCTGCGATTATGAATGCGCTTCTTGTTTGTCTTTTCTGTGCCGAAATCCTGTCAGCGAGGAGAAGCGATAATAACATGCTATTAAGTTCTTTCTGGATAATGTAATTCAGGAGTCAGGAGGCAGTTTGGTCATTTATGCCTTTGAAAACCTCAGAATAATTTTCAGTGTCATTATCTTCCCTTTTAAAGAGCCCGTCTCAAACATCAATACATGGAGCCCCTCTCCTCACCGCCCCATGCTCGCTTTTGTGGTTTTCTCCCACCTTTTGTTCTTGTTTTCTCTTAAGTTTTCAGGGATTTTGTTTTTTGTTTCCAGTCAGCCACACGCCATGAAACACATACTGCACCCAATTTTCCTGTTATATATTTATTTTTTTGAAGCTTTTTTTTTTTTTTTTTTTTTTTTTTTTTTTTTTTTGCTAGGGGGTCTGGGAGCTCACTCCATTTTATTTCACAGCTCTGGACAGGGGCTGATGAGTGGCTGCTGCATGGCCCTGAGATGCCGCTGAGCCCCGGGCAGCCATGTGTGTGCCCAGCACAATGGGCACAGCCTCGGCAGATGCGAGACATGGAGTGTGGTGCATCCTTAGGTGCTTTCCTCATTTTTTTGTCAAGCGTGTGCTTCAGTGTAAGCAGTTAATGGGCATTTTTGCCCTGAAATAGCCCCCAGGATAGGGAGCACAACGGCTCCTTCCAGATGCAACTTCAACACCAGCTTACGCTGCGGGCATGAAAACAGACAGCTGTCTCCCAGTGAATGCAGGAAAAATTACTACCCAGAACTGGGGCAGGAAAACAATCCAGCTCCTCTCCTGCATGCACAGGGTGCCAACGAAAAGGAGATTTTTATTCATTAAATTAATTGGCAACGATCTGTGAAATGCCAGTCTCGATCTTAAGTTTGTTTCTAGTTTTGGAAAGCATCCTAGCCATTCTGTTTTTAGAAGAAGAAGGTACATGACTCTTTCCATTTTTGGTGCTCTGGCAGTGCTGTTTCTGTGCAAATAGGAGGGCTAATGCCTTTCCATAGGCTGCCTTCTGCCTTCAGAAGGGAAGTGGGGTCTCCCAAGCAGATACAGAAGATCTGCGGGGAGCAGGAGGGAGTCACATCCATTATTAATTCTGGTCCATATTGTTCAGCAGCTTCTGAAGGAGCTGACTGGCACTCACATGCAAACAAAATCAGTGCTGTAGTACAGATGTGACCTGGCACAAGCTTATTTGCGGAGGTTGTGGGAAGTCTTGCACAGGGAGCAGGAGCATTAGCAGCACAGCATGGCCTCATCGGGGAGCTGGCCTGGCGTTGGTAGCACAGGGCATGCAGTCTCCTTCGGACAGGTGCTAGCCGGTAGTTCCAAGAAGGGAAAACACATGAGAACAAACGTTGCAACGAATGCAGCTGGTCCCAGACAGCCGTGTGCTCTGACTGCCCAAAGGCTATGGGAGCAGGGACCCGGTGCTTGCCCAGCTGTGATGGCTGTGCCCACTTCCATCACCAGCCAGCTCCCTGCTTCCCATGCCAGTGCAAGTGCCCTCATGAGTGTGGGGGCTATGAAATGGTTCCTGCGGCCTGCTCCCAGCAAGGAGCCAGGGTCAGACAGAGGGCTCGGCACTGCTTCAGGACCTGCCAGGCTGGGAGGGCTCATCAGCTCCCTCCAGGCTGCAGGGAGACCAAGCAGCTTCTGTCACCTTCTGACATGGCCACATAGTGCCATAGAAAGCACGGAGAGTGTGAAGTATGCGGATTGTGCAATGCTCCAGCTTCTGCTGCTGAGAGAGGCCTGTCCAGGACATTCCTGCAGCACTACAAGAACAGGGGCCAAGGCAGCTGTGTGCTCAAGGTAGATGAGCTCAGCGAGGGCATGATGTTCAGCTCCCCTTCACTTTTGCATTTGCTTTAGATAATAACACCCTGTGCGGGGTCCATAAGTCATCTGAGACCCCTATCTGGCTCCTGGTAAGGGGAGTTCCCCCTTCTGATTTCAAGGGAGGCTCCTAGGGTGTGAGAGCAGGCAAGATGTCTCCAGGCAGCTAATTCATTCCTAAGCTCCTCTTCCAGCCATCTGCTGGGAGGTAGTTGGAGCTGCTCTTAAGAGCACACGTACACGTGCTCACATTTACGTGGCAGCAGGAGCGCTGAGCTGCAGCCCTGCTGGTGTCGCTCACAGTGCACTGCCTTCTCCACGCTCTGCCAACCCTGCAGCCAGAGACACCTTCCAGCAGGAGTGCCAAAGGACTGTGTCAGACCCTTGGGTGGCAGCCGGCTGTTTGGTTGATGGATTATCCACTCTGAACAGGAGACAGTAATCTGCAGAGGAGCGGACCCAGAGAAAGTGGCAGAGTTAATCTTTTTGAGTGTGGACAGCAGTCAGAGTGGGATAAGGTGGACAAATCTAAGAGAGAACAATGTGGTTTGGAGGGCAAATGGAAGCAAAAGGGAAAGTAAAAGCACAGACAAAGAAGTCAAGAGCTGTTGCTTGGCTAGGAGGGTCAGAACAGGACTGGTGTATTTCAGCAGGATGGCACTCAGCCTCCACCAGCACCCTCCTTTTGTCATTGATTTCTCATGTGTTCAATAGAAATGAACTGCCCAGGATGTCTCCATGGCGGGACAGCAGAGCGTCTGCACAGAAAGCCAAGCCACACGGTTACACCACAGAGAACACAGACCTCTCTCCCCATCGCCTGTACTGGGAAGGCAATGAGAAGTGCTCAGGCAGGTATTTTATGCCTCACAGATTCAAACAGATCTGCTTGAGACTATACTTAGCAGCAGGAGAATTTAACTTATGAAGGCAGCTCTGTGTTACTACTGTATTCACATAAAGATGGTTTTGAACTCCACACTACATTACTCCAGGGAAGACATTCTGGGCTTCACACCAAGCGAACTGCGTGTTGGACAGAGGGTGCTGTCACTTTCCTGTACATCTTCAGCTGGGTCAATGAGTATATTAGCCACTATGACCCAATCTGAACGGGTTATCTCTAGGCTCCTGCCAGCCTATGCAGTATCTCTTTCCACAGAAGTGCTTTGAAATCCATGGATTAAAAGCATTACAAGTGCTGAGCATTAATGCCTCAGTTGAAAATGTATAGCCGGTGTTGAGAGCCAGGATATGCTTATATTGTTAAGGTATATGCCAGTTGATGATCCCACTACACATAGTCTTTCAAGTTATTTTCCTTATAGAGGAGCTGGAAGCCATCGTGCGGCAGGCAGGCTACGACTTGGTTGCCATCACGGAGACGTGGTGGGACCAGTCTCATGACTGGAGTGCTGCAATGCCTGGCTATAAGCTCTATAGAAGGGACAGGCAGCATAGAAGGGGTGGTGGTGTGGCTCTCTATATTAGAGAGTCTTTCGAGGTTGTAGAACTCGAGGTTGGGAATGACAAGGTCGAGTCCCTTTGGGTTAGGATCGGCAGGGACAACAAGGCTAGTGTCCTGGTCGGGGTCTGCTATAGACCGCCGAACCAGGATGAGGAGACGGATGAGGAATTCTACAGGCAGCTGACAGAGGTTGCTAAATCATCAGCTCTTGTACTCGTGGGGGACTTCAACTTCCCTGACATATCCTGGAAGCACAACACAGCCCTGAGAAAGCAGTCTAGGAGGTTTCTGGAGAGCGTGGAAGATAGCTTCCTGACGCAGCTGGTTAGTGAACCTACCAGGGGTGGTGCCCCGCTAGACCTTCTCTTCACAAACAGAGAAGGACTGGTGGAGGACGTGATCGTCGGGAGCTGTCTTGGGCAGAGTGACCACGCAATGGTGGAGTTCACTATTCTTGGCGAGGCCAGGAAGGGGACCAGTAAAACCGCTGTATTGGACTTTCGAAGGGCTGACTTTGAGCTGCTCAGGACACTGGTTGGTGGAGTCCCTTGGGAGGTGGTTCTGAAGGGCAGAGGGGTCCAGGAAGGCTGGGCGCTCTTCAAGAGGGAAGTCTTAATGGCGCAGGAACGGTCTGTCCCCACGTGCCCAAAGACGAGCTGGCGGGGAAGAAGACCGGCCTGGCTCAACAGAGAATTGTGGCTTGATCTTAGGAGGAAAAAGAGGGTTTATAAGCTTTGGAAAAGTGGGCAGGCCACTAAGGAGGACTTTAAAGAAGTAGCGAGGCTGTGCAGGGACAAAATTAGGAAGGCCAAAGCTCATCTGGAGCTCAATCTGGCTACTGCCGTTAAAGATAACAAAAAACGTTTCTATAAATACATCAACACAAAAAGGAGGACTAAGGAGAATCTCCATCCTTTACTGGATGCGGGGGGAAACTTAGTTACAAGAGATGAGGAAAAGGCGGAGGTGCTCAATGCCTTCTTTGCCTCAGTCTTTAGCGGCAATACCGGATGTTCTCTGGATACTCAGTACCCTGAGCTGGTGGAAGGCGATGGGGAGCAGGATGTGGCCCTCATTATCCATGAAGAACTGGTTGGTGACCTGCTACGGCACTTGGATGTGCACAAGTCGATGGGGCCGGATGGGATCCACCCAAGGGTACTGAGGGAACTGGCAGAGGAGCTGGCCAAGCCGCTTTCCATCATTTATCAACAGTCCTGGCTATCAGGGGAGGTTCCAATCGACTGGCGGCTAGCAAACGTGACGCCCATCTACAAGAAGGGCCGGAGGGCAGACCCGGGAAACTACAGGCCTGTCAGTTTGACCTCAGTGCCAGGAAAGCTCATGGAGCAGATCCTCCTGAGAGTCATCATGCAGCAATTGCAGGGGAAGCAGGCGATCAGGCCCAGTCAGCATGGCTTTATGAAAGGCAGGTCATGCCTGACGAACCTGATCTCCTTCTATGACAGAGTGACGCGCTGGGTGGATGAGGGAAAGGCTGTGGATGTGGTCTACCTTGACTTCAGCAAGGCTTTTGACACCGTCTCCCACAGCATTCTCCTCAAGAAACTGTCTGCTCTTGGCTTGGACTGGCGCACGCTTCGCTGGGTTAGAAACTGGCTGGATAGCCGGGCCCAAAGAGTCGTGGTGAATGGAGCCAAGTCCAGTTGGAGGCCAGTCACTAGTGGCGTCCCCCAGGGCTCGGTGCTGGGGCCGGTCCTCTTTAATATCTTCATCGATGATCTGGACGAGGGCATCGAGTGCACCCTCAGTAAGTTCGCAGATGACACCAAGTTAGGTGCGTGTGTCGATCTGCTCGAGGGTAGGAAAGCCCTGCAGGAGGATCTGGATAGGCTGCACCGATGGGCTGAGGTCAACTGCATGAAGTTCAACAAGGCCAAGTGCCGGGTCCTGCACCTGGGGCGCAATAACCCCAAGCAGAGCTACAGACTGGGAGAGGAATGGTTGGAGAGCTGCCAGGCAGAGAAGGACCTGGGAGTGATGGTGGATAGTCAGCTGAATATGAGCCAGCAGTGTGCTCAGGTGGCCAAGAAGGCCAACGGCATCCTGGCTTGTATCAGGAACAGCGTGACCAGCAGGGCGAGGGAGGTGATCGTCCCCCTGTACTCAGCTCTGGTGAGGCCGCACCTCGAGTACTGTGTTCAGTTTTGGGCCCCTCGCTACAAGAAGGACATCGAGGTGCTTGAGCGGGTGCAGAGAAGGGCGACGAAGCTGGTGAGGGGCCTGGAGAACAAGTCCTACGAGGAGCGGCTGAGGGAGCTGGGCTTGTTCAGCCTGGAGAAGAGGAGGCTCAGGGGTGACCTTATCGCTCTTTTTAGGTACCTCAAGGGAGGCTGTAGCGAGGTGGGGGTTGGCCTGTTCTCCCACGTGCCTGGTGACAGGACGAGGGGGAATGGGCTTAAGTTGAGCCAGGGGAGTTTTAGGTTAGATGTTAGGAAGAATTTCTTCACTGAAAGGGTTGTTAGACATTGGAACAGGCTGCCCAGGGAAGTGGTGGAGTCACCATCCCTGGAAGTCTTCAAAAGACGTTTAGATGTAGAGCTTAGGGATATGGTTTAGTGGAGGGCTGTTAGCGTTAGGTTGGAGGTTGGACTCGATGACCTTGAGGTCTCTTCCAACCTAGAAATTCTGTGATTCTGTGATTATGTTTGGCCATGGAAGGATGTGATGTGGCTCTGGGTTTTTTAGACAGAAGCCCTAAAAGAGAAAGAACCTTGTAAAGCACCGCTGTTCTGCTTTGGTCTTTTATTAATATATTTCAAGGGGAAATCCACACCTTCCCTGGATTGAGGTCCCTAGCAGAGCCCTTGCAAGCTCTTCAGCACCTCTGCTCCAGGGTTGTGTAAACAGAGAAAATGTTTAGAATATTCCCAGGTACCAATCTTCTAGTTCTCCTTTGCCAGAAGGACAAGCTACATGCCCTGAGTATCTGTCATTGCACAGCCATGGTGATGTCTGAATGGTAAAAAGTCATTAAAATATTAACATGATTTATAATTAAAAGCCACCATTTCCAACATGAATATGGACTCCTAATGGCCAGATAAGACCAAATGCTATACTTTCTACTTTCTAGCTACTGAAAGTAGTTCATCTTGGCTGGTCCAGGGAAAGATGGAAAAGCCTCATAAATGGAAAAAAATTAAAACTTGCCAACCGGAGAAGTTTCCTCCTACTCCATACTTCCCTTTATAGTAGGTCTAAACTTTTAACAGGAAAGCTTACATTTCTTATGTTAATACACAAAAACATATACATGTGTATTTATATATAACGCAGCTGTGTTGGTTTTCAGTGACTACTGAGGACTTCGAAATCTTTATAACCAGTGCAAGGCCATGACTAACAATTGGCTACGTCTGTCTGGGCCCAGCCACTTCTTATGACACAGCAGTGGCAAAGACTGAGTCAGAGTGGTCACCAGCGTGTCTTGTCCAAGTCCTCCTGGTCATATGAGTCACTGGGCTCAGTCACATCACCAGATCGTCTTGGGCACTTGGTTCTGTGGGCTGGAGTTGAGTCACCAAGACCAGATGAGGCATCTTGGTTCCTCAGATCAGTCACTCCAGTAAAGTGCAGGTAAACTCAAAAGATGACCTTTACAAGTACAGTAACTTATGTTTCCTCTTAAATATTTAATCAGAGCAATTAGTGTTTGTTTTCTTCTACCCAAACTGATGCTGTCTTTGACTGTTGACTCCGTGCACTGCAGTATGAGGTTGTGTCATAAAGTAAGCTGGGCTTGGAGAACCTCTCTTGCCACCTTACAGCCCTTGCCCTGCTTTACTTCTGGCTGTAGGAAGGACTGTTGTGGAGCTGGAGACAAGGCATTGCTTGGCACTGTGAAAGGAGGAGTAGCTTGAAGAGAGGAGCTGGTGGCTGCCAGAGCTTTTGGAGAAGGTGTCAAGAATGAGGAGGGCAGCACGGAAATTGTTGGCTGAAGAATTTGGAAGAGGTAAAGTGGAGGGCCTTGAGGTGGAGACAAATGGACAGGAGATGAATGTGGAGGACTCCACGTTTCAGTCGCCATCCCTGGAGGTCTTTGAGAAATGTGTAGGTGCAGAACTTAGCAGCATGGTTTGGTGGTGGACCTGTCAGTACTAGGTTAAATGCTGGACTAGATGATCTTTAGACATCTTTTCCAACCTGAATGATCCTATGGCTCTTCCATGGTGTGTAGTCTCAGAGTTTCGTTGTGGGGCGGAGAGGGGCTGGCTTGCCCTATTGGCCACGGCTGCCTGCATGGACCTGCAGTGCTGAAGGAATGTGGAGGCTGCCAAGAGACACGGTCTTATGGGGATGTCTGCATGCCAGGCTGAGAGAAGACAAGAAACCTCTTGATGTGATTCAGAGAGTGCCCTTGGAGATATGCCACAAACCTACCCTGCAGGGAACTGCCTTAGGATGATGGGACCATGGAGGTTCCCTATCATGGTCTCCTCCTGAGGCTACCAACAGGGAGGACCTCTGGGAGAAGCGTGGCAGTGCCAGATCTGCATTTCTGCCTTGGGAGGAACGCAGCCCATGCTTACCTCGCATGCACTGACTGCATGCTTTTGTTGTAAATATATTTTGTGCATCTGTCCTCTGCTAGAGAGATCACCTAATGGTATCCATTGCTTGAGGGGGTGTTTTTTTTAATGGCTAAAATGTAACAGAAAAACAGCATCCTGTTTTTGAGCACCTGTTGAGAGATCTTAAAACCCCAAGCCCCTGCACCCTCTGGGGTGCAGCGTGACTCAGTGGTGTCTTTGGAGACATTGCTGGTGACTAAAGGTTCTTTCCTAAGCAGGAGAGAGCTTAACCCCTGATTTACAGCAAGGGCTGGTACATTAATACCAGCAGTATTTCTCTCTTGCTGCTGTCTGGGTGTGGTACAGGTTTGTGAGGAGTGCCTGTGCCTCTTGCTGTGAGGCAGAGAGGAGGAGGTTCAGAAGGCGTGCCAGAAGCTGCCCCACCACTACAGGTGGGACAAAACACAAGGCCAGCTCCTAATAGCTGGGAGCTCATTAAGGATTCTAATCAGGCAGAAATATTTTCCCGTTAGCTCGTTACAGGAAGGGAGCTTCGTCCTGCCTTGGTGTGGTGTGTGGTGGCAGCTGAGGGCAGCTGGGAGGAAGCATGAGCAGTGTTTTGGCTTTTGGGGGAGTGCTGTGTTCTGTAGTGATCTCCACCTCCCTGCTCTCGGCCTCAGCCCACATCACTGAGGGGAGTTCTGGCTCTGTGCACCAGTCACTGCTCAGCCTCAAAGCCCTGCTGCCTGCAGGCCCGCCAGCAGCTCTCCTTCCTTCCCTCTCCTAGGACTCTGAAAGGGTTTGGCCATGTGAGGAGCAGCTTGCAGCGGAAGTCTCTGGGAGACTCAAAACATAAACCATGTTGTAATAAGCAGGAATTGGCACTTGTGCTGAGTTTAACACTAGGTCTTACTGACTGACCCAAAGCCTCTGAGCCCACTGACCCTGAGAGGCTTCCCTTAATATGGAGACTTGTGGCAGGCTGTATTTATTGCTGAGATAACCCATGCTCTTGTTAAGCCTCCCATGTCAGCTGCTGAGTAACCTCACGGATGCCTTTGGATCTGCAAAGCCATCTATTTGCTGAGACAAATGTCCTCCTTGCCTCCCGTCAGTGGCAAAGGCCGTCATCGAGGTGGAAGCAGACAGCCTTCGTGATGTGACAGAAATTTGTGGCAAGGCTGCTTTGGGAAGAAGATGTCGTTCTGTAAATTCACCACCTGCCTTGCTGTTAAGAAGCTAAATAATAGCTTTTGCTCGTGCAGACCCTTCAAAGCAGTCTTGGCTTTTACGGGTTCTGTTGAAAGCCCTTGTTGTGTGCTTTGTCCCCTGGGCTCCTCTGTGTGGTCACTGGGCTGGAGATGCTGCAACCCATGGGGGAGATGTTTCTCTTGGCTGCAAGAGCCCACTAGAAGCTTGAGGAATAAACCGTGTCAGAGGGACCATATCCAAGACGGATACGCAAAGGTTAGGAGGCTGCTATCCAAGAAGTTTGCAAACAGAAAGGAACAATTGAGGGTAAGCTAGAAAAGCACCCTTGGGCTCTATTGCTGCCTCTCCCGTACTGCAGAGTCAGGAAATGAGTCTGAGAAGCATCTGCTGGATGCAGTTAGCATACAGTGGTGTGTCTTCTGGGCTGTATAACCCTTCAAGTACCCTTTGTTGAAGGATGGGTAGTTATAGCTATGGACAGAGAGGATTGAAGACACAGTCTCTACTATTTTTCTTTCTTCCCAGTCCACAATACATAAGACAAAAACCACTTGGAGTTAAAATAATGCTGTTGTGATGTGGTGTCTAGGTACCAGCTAGCAGCAAATGCTTTCAAGGAAAAAGGCACTTGCAGCCTGTTTGTGTCAGGGCATTAAATTAAATTAACTTGGACAGAAGAATGTTAAGTACAAAAACTAAAATGAACAAGTAATTAGCATCTGAGGTTGCGGGAAGCAATTCATTTAGTAGTCCCACAGTGAGCTTGCTGGGTTTAAGGTTCTTGGGCATGTTCTATTTTTTTTTTTTTTTTTTTTTTTTTTTTTTGCTTCTGACAGTCTTCCAACTGCTATCTCTATGCTACATTGCTTCACACCTGGATTGACCTGCCTTTATAACATGTCCTTGACATCCAGTCAAGGTGGTTTGAAACAGAAATGCTTCTCTTAAAATATTAGTGGGAGGCCCGAGGCTCTCTTTCCAGTGCTAATAACAGCAATTTTGTATCCTCCACTAAAGTGGCCATGCTCTTGTGCTCCCAAGTGACCCTTTCCAGAGTCCCTGGATGTGACTGACTTTGCTAGGAACACTCATCTGCAATACTGGGTGAGCGTCTTGGAGCTGAGAAGGGGCACCAACAGGGCTGGCGTCCAGTCCAGGTCTGGTGAAGTGCCTGAAGACTAAGAACCAAAACAGTCTTCCTGGTGACACTTCTGCCACTTACCCTTTTTGTCTATTTTCCTGTGAACGATGCCATTTCTCCACCTGAGGATGAGGAGGTAGAGAACTTGGTGCAGAGACTAGGAAGCCTTGTTTGCATCTACCAGGAACCATTCAGGTGCCCACGAATTCCCTTCTCCCTGGGCTGGAGGGCACCCAAGAAGTCGTGTGGCCGCGTTGTGCTGAGGTGGCTGCGCAGTGCAGCTCTTCCAGCAGGCAGCCTGTGCAGGCTGTGGAAGGGAGCATGATGAGTAATTACGTGCTGTGTTACAACACAGCTACACGGGGAGGTTTAAATGGCTCTTAGCAGCTATTGCCTGATTGCCGCTGTGTTAACGGGAGCAAGGATCCTCTGTCTCTTGGCATTCAAACTCCCTTCCCCCACGTACACGCTACAGCATCTGTGGCAGAGACTTCAGCTTTGAGCTAATTTTACCGCTATTTTTGCCTTCGCTGTGGTCTCTATCCTTCCTTTCCAAATCTGTGTCATGCCTGCTGTCCATCCATCTATTGCAGCCCCTTGCCTCCTGCTCGAGATGTTGGCACTGAGGCATTAGAGAGGCAGGAGGAGCATTGCTTGGCAAACAGTTTTTATAGCAGCAGATTGACAAGAGAAAGCCATAGGAAAGGCGCGTTGGCTCAGTTTCATTAATGCACTTGGCTTTAGGAAAGATGAGACTTTTCTTGGAGCAAATGGCCCAAATCAGGCTACAGAGACACTTCTGAAGCACAGAGATCTTCAGGCTTTTAACTTTGGAACAGCTCTACTGCAGTCTTTTTTCTTTCTTTTTTCTTTCTGGTGTACTTGAGGATGGTCCCCAAAAGGGACCTGAAGACTGGGGTTGTGCTTTAGACTATACCCATCTCCCACCAATATACTCAATGTTTCCTTCTACTTCTGTATCAGCTGGGGAAAGGGAGGCAGAAAATGCAGTAGTAAGTTGGTAAGATAGCCTGGCTTGTTTGCTTGTACATCAAAATCCTCTGTTTCCTGAAGCATTAATGTGACCATTTCCAGCACAAATCACCTGCAGGTAGTGCATGCCCAATTGATACCCTTTGTATGGCTGCTCATCTTGGTGTCCTCAGCCATCAGCTGAGCCATGCAGCCAGCCTCTGCCTCAGATGTATGTCCTGTGGGGTGAGTAACTGGAATTTATCTGCTTATCTGGACTCCAGAGCAGGAAGGAAAGTTAGGATTAATGCACGATTAACCTAGAGCCTGGAGTTGGGTACTGGGTCAGGAACATGGAGCAGGAAAGAATTGGTGTATTATTGAAACTGGTAAACCCACCTTGCCACAAGTCTATGGAAGCACATTTGGGGTGGGATTTCAGTTTTTCCGGAGGGCTAACTGAGAATGCACAGCCTTGGGGAGGGCCAAGATGCATACGGTGTGGAAGTAAACACCTATTTTTGTTACAAAAAGGTTGAGCAGTTCATCCCGGCCTCCTAGTCTCCTGGCAACTGTGAAGAACAGACCATACTGGGACCACTATTTTAATCAACTAAATTGCAGGTCCTTTCTCTCCTCCCCCAGCAATCAGCCTCCTGTGAGATGGAAAACCCTTTTGAGCACGTCATCTCCAGGACTTGGAAACTCTGCCTTGCTAAGCTGCAGTTACAGGTTGCTCAGGTCCGTGCAGGGCTCTTGCTTCATATTTCTTGCCTGAAAACAAGGCATTACTTTTGTTGTTATATTAAAATAAATGTGTTATATTCGCTTCACACACAAAAAAATGTCCACTTTGATATTACTTCAAAATAGGAATACTTTACACTTCAGACTTGTTTCCTTGCCTACCTCTCTGCCTGTGATGTCCAGAAGTTCTGTCTACCTTCTGCTCCTGTCCGTTCTCTAGAAGTGCTTTCCTGCCTACGCAGATGTGCAGAACAATAACAGTTTTGTGTACAAAGCATATGATGATTAAAAAAAGTCTACTCTGATCATGAGATCATCTATTTTCAGCCTTGTAGTAAAAGTATCTCCTAGCACTTTAACTTGCTCAGCAATCAGGGCAATTAGAGGTCTCTTCCAACCTAGAAATTCTGTGATTCTGTGATTCTGTGTAATTCTCACCTGCTCAGACTTCTGGACTTCTGCAGCTATCCGGGCTGCCTTTCCAGCACAGGCAACAAGAGAAATTGGCCCTGGAGCCGAGTGGCAGAACACTGCACTATGGGCAGTTCTGGCATCCAGGATGATAATGTGAACAAGCTCAGGACTGCGTGGCTACACCGACAGGCTGGCGTAAGGGCTGGGGTTAATGTGCTTCAGGTCACTCTAATTAAACAGCTGTGCTCAGTGCAAAGGAACCAGGGAGTCTCTTTACCCCTTGCTCTCTTTCACTGTCTCTGTCTGTTGGCCCTACAAGATGAAAATAACTCTATTTTGTACTTTTCTCCTTGAAACTGGTATGCCTTGTCTACACAGTACTAGGTATACAAAACCTACTGCTCTACCTCGCTGCCCTGTGGCAGCAGTACGGCACAGCACACAGGGAGGCACAAACCTGAAAACAGGAGGCTGTTTCTGTACCCCTCCTTTTTTTTTTTTTTTTTTTTCCTCTCCCTTTTCCTGGTTATGCTTTTTCCTGCTTTGTTCAAAGGCTTGACCTCAGGTCTGTCCTTATCAGTTGATGACCTGAACCGCACGCTCCCTTTCAGCTCTCCTCGTTCAGGGTCGCTACTGGAAAGCCTCTGCTCTCAGGCGTGAAAGCAGGCTTCTGCTTCCACAGCTGATACTGCAGCACCCCTTGACCCCAGAAAACCTGCATCAGAAATGTGTAGGGCCAGGCACTGAGAACATCAGTTGCTGGGGGATCAGGGTTGCCAGAGAAAGCTCTCCTGCCCTCTGCAAGTGTACGCTGGAGCTCGAGGCAGGGTCTTCAGCTCTGCTCTGAAACCTGATGGAGGCAATTTGGTAGGAGGGGGGGGAGGCTGATGCAATTCTTTCTTTTTTCCCTATTCTGGTCTAGTGCCTGGAGCCCAGCAAAGGCCTTTTTGTCAGAGCAGCATGTGGTCCTCCCAGGAGCACTAAATAAAACACCAGGTGCTGTTCAATGGCTCCTCAATTCCCGTTGTTGCTACAGGAATTGTAGTTTCTTTTTTCATTTGTATCTTTGCCCTCCCTAGCCTTTTTCTTTTTAGAAAATCCACTGAGTGATTAGATTTGCAAATGAACGGGCAGGGAAGTGACAACAAAAGGGAGCTGGAGCTGAGGAGTGCAGGTATAATTACTGTAATTAACTCAAGCAGCAGGGGCACAGCCAGCGCTGGGAGCATCACTCAGAGATGCCGTGGGCGAGAGATGGGAGAGGAAGGATGGCCAGCCACAGGGAAAGGCCTCGGCCTCACGGGTCCCTGTGATGGTAAGAAAAGCTCAGTCCTGCCCAGCCCTGAAGCACCACCACGCGAACATGCTGCGGTGAGCCCATCTCCCCAGACGAGATGCAGGGGGACCTCGTTCTGCCCCATAAGGAAATGACTGTGCTCTTCTTGGGCAGCCCATAAGGGGTTGCCCAGAGTCTCAGTTTCCACTTGATCCCCAGGAGCAATGGATGCTCTGTGTGCTGCAGGATTAGCCCCTTGCTTGGGAGACAAAGCCTTCTCCCATGCAGGTAAACCCTGCAGCAGCCAAGGCCTCATGGGAGGAGTGGGGATAACTGGCCCAGGTGCCAGCATCTCTCAGAAGCTCTTTAGCATCAAAATACATTACTCCTGGACTTTGCTACGTGCTGGTCTGGGACTTTATGGTTCATCTAAGAAATAGCATTAATTGCCTTCATCACTGACAGGCTGAACAGGGAGCACAACCACGGCAGGACACATCTATAGAGTGGAAGCGTGTGTTTGATGCTCTCCTGATCATTGCAACACCAGATTTTTATGATCACTTAAGAAGGAAGGGGTATGTGCTTGTCTGTCCTACTTCTGCTAGCTGCAGTCAGTCCTGTGGTCACTTTTTCTCCTCGTGGTAGTGTGCATGTGCACAGCCCAGGCGCTGCTCAGCTGGGAGCACGGCAGGGCACGGCGGTCCCAGCAGGATCTCCCCATTTCCACTTCTGTGCTCTGTGCTGCAGCATGACAGTGTGCACAGCGGTCTGTGCTACAGCTCTAGACCTTCAGAGAAGGGCTTCTCCTCTTCCCTGCCTCATAAAGAGACTGGCAAAGGGGACGTGATTTCAAATACAGGTATTGTATGATGACATTGACCCTATGCTTGGAGTCTGTGGCTGATACCCGTTTTAGGGTTTTATAATTGTTTTAGCCATGAACTTTGCTTACTGGGGAGATATTTAAGATTTAACATGTGAGAAGTTTGCAGACCAGGGACCCTGGCATGCAAACACTTTTCATAGCTGGAGCTATTGAGCAAGGAAGGCACATGCAGGGAGCTGCAGGGCTCTGCTGCTCTGTAGCCACCCCTTGGAAGAGTTACGCAGGCTTGTTAGGAGAGGCCTGTGTCCCTGCTCCTGAAAGATTAATGTCCCAAGTGCTGTTCCACATAGAGTTGAGAGCACCTAAATGTGTGTCTGGTATATTTAGAAACTGCTATGATTACAGCCCATAGATTTGCTGAAGCTGCGTAGCTGGTGTGTGTTTTGCTGCTCTGTCAGGACTTCACATCTCACCCTTCTCATTGTGAAAAAGATCTGATACAAGGGAGGGGGAGCGGAGAGGCCTGTGAGCAGCTTCTGCTTAAACTTGCTACTACTGATCAAAAAAAGCTATGGGAAACAGGATTGGAAGGGGCTTTGCGAGATCATCTAGTCCATCTCCTTCCCCCAGGCATGTTCAGCTGCACCTCCTTTGCCCTTGAAAATATTCAACCAAGTTCTGAGCATCTATTCCAGTGCCTCCCTATTCTAAACAGATTAACCCAAATCTTCCACGCTGAAGTTTAACTTATTGCCTCTCTTACTCACCATGGGCATGGAAAACAGATTATTCTTTTCCTTGCAGAAGCTTTTCAGATATTTGAAAACTGTCAGCATGTCCTCTCCCAGACATCTCTTCTTTATCTAAACATCCCTCTCTGTTCTGTAGCTCTTGTTGGCCAGGGATCCCAAACTTTTGACCATCCCCCTTCTCCTCTCCTGGCCTCTCTCCAGCTGGCCTCTGTCTCGGAGTCAGACACCCAGCACTGGACGTAATCCTCCCTGGAAAAGCCTACATCACAGGTCTGTCAGGCTAACCTTCTTAGCATCCCAATCCGATACTTGACGTCCTATGTGTGCAAGATGCTTTTTTGTCTCCTTTTCAGCTTGTGACGTACAGTAACTTCCAAACCCCTTTTTGCAAAATTGCCATCTAGCTGCCTGATCCTTCTTCTGTGTTTTTGAAGTTGATTATTCCTGCTTAAGTCTAATTACACGAGGATGTCCTGGTTGAATTTCATCTTGTGTTCTCAGATCATTTGTCCAATTTGCTGTGATTGTTTCGTATTCTATTTCTGTCCTCCAGCATGTTTAATCCCTCCCAGCTTGATGTCATCTGCAGATTTAATAAGTATACTCTTTATTTTGTTATCCAAGTCATTAATGGAAGCACTGCCTGGTGCTGGACCCACCAGCTAAGGACTGTAGAATCCACTCGATACATCTTTCATCTGGCACTGAAATAATGATAACTATTTTCAAGAAATGGTTTTCTAGCCAAATGTTATTATCCCCCACTAGGTTCATCTAGACAATCTTTTCTTGAGTATTGTGAGTCAGATGTCAAAATGTCAAAAGCTTCACTTGAGTCAAGACACAGCACCTGCTACCTCCCAAGCCTTGTTCCTGCATTGGAAAAGGGACCTAGATCAGAGTAGCACTTGCAAATCCAGGTTATCTGTTTCGCTTCTTCATGAGAATAATTTCTGCCTAGGTTCATGTTCCTGTCCCATTGGAAGGGTACGGCTCAGCGCTTTAAACCCATAACCTCTCAGCAGCAGCACGTACTCTGATAAAATCAGTATAAGCTCCATGCTTGGAGGTAGTTACTTCCTAATAACATTATTTACACTGAAGGGAAGGCTGAGTCCCAGGAAGCCCTGGTGACCTGCTCAGACACACACAAAGGAAGCTGAACCTACGCACTGACCCCAGCAATCTTGTCCCTAGGTCCAGGCCCCAAAATGAGCAAGGATGCATGCCCTGATGCATGTGGGCAGCACCGTCCTGCAGCCGCAGCTTTCTTCGGAGATGCAGCCACCAGGTGGGGCTGGTTGTGGGCACCAAACATCCTCAGGCTGAGGAGGCTCCGGCCAGCTGCTGCAGGTAGTGGGCTGCCTAACACGCCATGTAGGGGTGGTGCTTGAAAAAAAGGTCCCACAGATGGAAAAAAGCTGAAAGACTGATTCCCCTCCACCCCCCAACAAGTGCAGTTGGGTATTTTTAGAAAGCAAACGTGCCAAAAAGCAGAAATTGTTAAATATAGAAGTATAAACTTTTTTTTCTTCTTCAGATCTTATCAATGAGGACTCTGCCTCACGTACTTAGGAAAGAAATGAAGTAATTCAACAGCAATGTATTTTTTTTTTCTGGTTTGGGGAAAACTTTTAGTTCTGTCCCATTAATTCCCAGCTGTATTCTAACATCACTGGGTAGCATTAGAATGACTGAAGGGGCTCTCTCATTTTAAAGTTAAGATTTTTAGTTTCTCAGCTCTGCCAAGGAACAACTCACCTGTCACTGTACTACGTTGAGAGTGGGTGAGATCTGAATGGAAAATTCAGAAGAAAGGGAAGAAAAATCGTAACAACCAACATGTAGAATACTTTCTTACTTGTCTTGGGTTTTGTCCCATTCTTGCCTGTCCCTTGTCCATTTTCTTACCTGCTGCCATGATGCTGAAGCCAAACTCCAGGTACATGCGTAGGATCAAGGGGCTCAGCCTGGAGCTTTTCAGGGCAAAGGCTCACTAATTAGATGCTTGAAAAACTCATAGCACACTTTTAGAAATAATTGGAAAAATAAAGGCTGATGCAAATTTGAAATAAAATGGTGTGACTCATCAAAATGTCATCAAATTACAACCAAAAATGTTATCCTGTTGCTTCTTAAATTAACTTTAAGCCCAGTAAATATGCTGTAAGGCACGAGTCCTGCTGGAGCATATAACTGTGCCAGCAGAATTGGGATGAATACTTGCTGTTACAATAGATCAGCTAGCCACAACACATCTATTTTTCTGGTGGCTTATACTCTTAGAAACTGGGAGTAGTTGCAATGTAGAGAGCAGGTGCTTTGGTCTAAGGAGATGTCTGGCCATGGGCACCAAAGTCCTGCTTCCTTACAGCTTACATTTTTTCCCCCAATGTTGACATGGTGCTTGCTTTTGCCAGAGCCCTTAAGGCAAGGCTGGGGAATGGTATTTGAAAGGCACAATGTGTTGCCCTTTTTGGAGCTACCTGAATGTGGAAGGAACATCTAGAGGTGTTTTTGCCAGAACAGGATTTCCCGTCTCCCTAGGCAGGTAGGAGCTGGATGTGGGTGATCGAGCTTTATTTCCCTTCTGTACTGAAAATGTCTCCCCTGGTTGGGCATGGCCGCGGAAGGAAAGAACAGATTAACTGGGAAATGTGGGAAGCAGCAGAGCCCCTCTCTTCCTGCTGTGGGGTGCAGCACCCCAGCCACACACAACTTCTTGGGTCATAAATCTGCAGAGCTGCAGCAAATTATTGGCGAATTTGAGGTGAGACAGTGCAGGAGAGCGCCTGCTGCCTGGGGAGCTGTGCGCTGAGCTCACGTCCTCCCTAGGAGGCAGCCCCACATCATGGTGGGGGTCAGTGGTTACAGGGCATGGGGAGACAGGTTTCTTCAAAGAAAAAAATTGCTTGGCACCTGGGTTTGCACTTTGCTCAGCAGGGCTCGGCTTGCTGCCTTCACTGACTGCTGACACCTCAGAGGGGACATCTCCAGGGAGCAGGCTCAAAGAGAATCAGAGGGAGAGCAGGTATCAGCATGGAATAGCATCTGCGGGTCCACCACACTCAGACTGTAATGGTTTTGCTCAATGACTGGCTGAAAAACCGTTTCTCAGAGAGTTGGAATTGGAACTTCGTTGTGACACTTACTGCTAACAGCACTCCCCTGTTGGGGTTCTCTGCTGGATTAAGGGTGGAAGTCACATTTCGATGTGTTTCTTCATAGAAATGTGGCTTCCCTCTCTGCTTTCCATTTGCTTGTTTTCACAAAACTTGTGAAAATGCAATATTAGGTGGAGATGTAGCCATGTTAGAGATGTAGCTATGCCACGGTGGGGTGGGAGAGGCAGGAGGGGAGGCAGGCAGCTGTATATAGCAATATACCTACGTCAGCCAGGCTTTCCTAGGAAGTCTCGGTGCATTTAGCAGAAAGTCCCAAGCAAGCTCTTCCTCGCTCTTGCTGTCAGTCCCCAGAGGGTGCCTACAGCTTGCCTGCTTGGGATGCCCTGGGGATGGTGTCCTCTCCCCCTCCTGCTGGCAGCCCTTGCAGGGACTCCTCTCTCCACACCCTGCCATGGTCTGCACATCCCCCGTCCCCCATCTATCCTGTCCTCCTCCCTGCCCTGCCTCGCTTTCTTCTCTCCTTCCAACAGCCCCTTGTTCTTCCCCTCTCTGCCTCCTCTCATCTCTCCTCCCTCCCCTCTTACAAAAGCCTCCTCGGGGAGCAGCGGAGAGGGTTCAGCCTGCAGGGCCTCCTGGCTGCAGGATCACTGGTGGCCTCATGCACGGCGAAGTGCCTTTTTGGCATGCAGATCCGTGAGCAGCCTCCTGCTCCCCCTTCTCCTCCTTGGGCTCCGTGCCAGTGGGCAAGCATTTGCGAAGCAAAATTACAGAGCTCTCTGGGTGACGATCTGCCCGTTCCCTACAGCAGGTGGCTGCAGGCTGAATCCACACCACTCCCTCGCAGCCCCGCTCCCAGGCACGTCAGGAGGAGGTGGCTCTTCCTTCCAGCTGCTGCCGGCCAGAGACACCCGCAGTCACCCTCCCAGTGGGAGGACACCGTGGGCGTGATCCTCTGCAGTCCCCAAATCAAATCCCAGCTCCGAGAGGCCAGACCAGCTATTCTAGGAAAACTCAGTTTGTGAGGTCTGGCATTGGGATGCTGGGAAGACCTCCGGGCACAACGTCAGTTTGGCTCCGAGAGAAGCACAGCTTTCAGAGACAATACCTGGTGTGTATGGGAGGAAGGGGCGGTGGAGGCCTGGTGGCAGAGCACACGATGCAGCTGTGTTACTTCAACCAGGAGATTCCTTTCTCTCCCACCCACGTGCATTTTGCACCCATGTATTACGGCCTGGCTCTCTTCTGCCTTGTGATATTTGAAGTTGCCAGGAGTAAGGGGTTATTCTGGGTGAGGGAAACAGAAGTCATTTCATGCCATGGGTGGGGATGGAGTGTCAGGCCCCAGGCAAAGAAAGGCACAACACCCCTGGGCATGTAAGTTCCACTTCCTTTTGGCTGCTGGGGACAAACTCCGGGAATTAGGAAGATGAAACTGTTTACCTTTTACAGTGTTGTAAAGGATGGATGGTGTATGCTGTTTGGGGTAAGAACTCAGCCTGGATCTCTGTACCCTCTTTATACTGAGACATTTTATATGGAGACTCTGAGACTCTCTCCTCCCAGAAGGAATCCCGACAGGAACTCCTTATCCACATTTATCTTGCAAAATAAATATTTAATAAACAAAGCCAAATACCGTTAAAGGGCATTCTGAGACATTAACTTATTCCCTTAAGCAATAGAACAAACAAAGCAACTTCATTAGCAGTAGTATATAATGTAGTGCCTGAGTATCTCCCATTGGGCGGGAGGGCTGGGCTTGCACAGGTAAACCTGAGCGTTCGGGGACTGGAGAGGACCATGTTTTGTTTGCCAGGACAGAAGCTCTCCCATGGCACAGAGGTGAAGCTCTCCTCAAGGGTGGCATCAGCCTGGCCCCTTCAGAAAACCCGTGTGGCCACAGCAGAGCTGGGAGCCCCGGACCGATAGCCCTACAGCATGTCCGAAGGGCCGTCAGTGCACCTGGAGGAAATACCTGACTGCTGCCGTCGTGGTGTCACTGCCTCGGGGTCTTCGTGTTAATTCGTTCTCTTTTTGGCTTCTGCATGAAAATAAAACCCAAAGAGTAACTACTTCACAACAGTGGAGGGAAGAAGATAAGGTGAAATGGGGGATGAAGAAACCGTGGATTGGAGTGAAAGTGGAAGCAAGGGGAAAAAATGACCACGTGGAACAGATGAGTCTAGGGGATAGAAATCTGAGTTATGCTCCCTTCCTAGTTTTCTTTTCAAAGTTTTACTCTTTTTGATGCAGTGTGGGCCCTATAAGTAATAATGTATGATAGAACTCATATTTATATAATAGGTGCATGAAATATTTTAAAATTTGCTGTAATCTGATAAAATGTTATATGCATAGTAATATTTTGCCTGCTTCTTGTGTCTCCTGCCTGGTGATCTTAAAGCACGTTGAAAACTTTCCGTTCACTACATTTCTTAACGTCTTTGTAGGGCAGGCTTACCTCTGGTTTACAGGTACCGAAATTTAACCTACAAGTTCATGTGGCTGAGCTAGGAAAGTGGCCCAGCAGTGCTGGCTAACGTGAGCCTGTCCATCCAGGCAGTCAGTCACTGGTGTGGTTGTACTGGAGGAGCCCACGGCAGGATCCAGGAAAGGGCTGAGGAGGAGGAGGCTTGCGGTGCTCCCTGCTAGCAGACGCTCTACTGGTCTGAGGCTGGCCCCAGTACAGCCCCAGCCGTGTGAGCAGGCCCCGGAGGGAGCTGTTAGGTGCTGAGGACACGGCCCCTTTGGGCTCTGAAGTCTGCGGCCATGCTCAGAGCAGGTCCCTCATCGCTGGGGTCCCCGAACTGGTGCAGGTCCTGCAGCCCTTCTCAGTCCATTTGCTGCTGTCATCTCTGCGTGGCTCAGCCCAGAAGCGCAGGGTGGCTGTGTGTGCTGCCTTGCTGGCGACACCACGGCAAGGGGGCTTGGCTGGTGCTCGTTTTGCTCTTACCGCTGTCATCTGCAGAGGAAATAACGCAGCACCAGCAGAGAGATCTGCTCCTTTTGATACGTGATGTACTTCTGGCAAATGACAATCTGGTATTTGACACAAGAAGAGATGAAGCCAGGGATGGGTAATTTGGCCCCGTCGGACCCCTCCTCTCTCTCTTTCTTTCTTTTTCGAGAGCAGTGGCTTCTCTGCCTCTCCTTGCTGCTGGACAGCCCTGTCACAGCCTGTTAAGTCAGCCACATCTCGCAGCGCTGCCCTGGCCCTCACCGCGCTCCCTCGTGCCAGTGGGGTTTGTGCGCGTGCTGTAAAGGGACGGAGGGTTCAGGAGCTGCGTGCCTACCCTAGGGTGCTCCTACCTAGCTGGGCCAACAGTGGTGGCCTGGGGGAGCCCAAAGGGTGGGCTATCTGCAGCCCTGTTCCCAGGTCAACTCATCTCGGGGGCTATCCCTTAAGCCCCCCTTGCCTCCTGGCTGCCCTGCTGCCCTCATTGCTGGTCTGCCTGCAGAGAGCAGCACTGTGGGGCTCGCTGTGAGGTCACTCCTGTGGTCCCAGATCTGGTGGCCTTCCAGCTCCCCAGGGAGCTTCTGCTGCTGTCTGGGTGCTTGGGTTGTTTCTGTGAATAAAGAGAAAGGCAGGGTTGGGTTTTGATCTCAGATACTGCTGCACTGAGCCAGAACCATTGATCTTTGGTAAATCAGGGCTGGCTCAGGTCCTTTGGGCCACCAAAACAATGCAATTTCACCAATTCCAAGTTCTCCTCAACTGAAGATATCCCCACCCCTGGGAGGACGCACTGCAGAGCCAGGTCAGTTCAGCCTGGAGATGGGTGCCCAGTCCAGATCCCAGATCCTGGCCCTTTCCTCCCAGTGCTCTGCCCCACGCTCTCCTGAAAGAGATTCTTCCCAGCGCCCTGCACGTGTGCCAGAGCATACGGAGCAGAAGATGCTGCCAGAGTTCACAGCGAGTGCCACAGGGATCTAGAATAAATACTGCCATGTAATAGATTTTTATCCACTGCCTTGCCGTAATCCCCATCTGAATCCCTTCCAAATTGCAGTCAGGCAGCTGTTTGTACAAGTCAAACATTGATTCAGCTGCTCTCGAAAGGGATTCAGGGAGCGCAGGCTGGAGGGAGCGCTAGCCAGGGAGCTGGAATAATGGGATTTATTTGTTACATGCTGAAGGGTTAAACTGTTTTCACAGCGCCCCGCGCCAGAGTATCTCTGCTTTCCACACAGAAGCAGGAGGTATTCACAGAAGGGATAATTGCTTAAGCAGTGAGCCTGGCACCTCGAGGAGCTCTCGTGTCCCTGCTCACCGGGACATGGAGGGCAGGATCACAGCCACACACAGTGGGGCTGTGTCTTACTGGGATCTGCAGGCTGGAGACTCTGCGTGTGTGCTCCTCGTGGGTCAGAGCATGAGGCGTTTCCTCAGCATCCCTGGTAGAGTGCCTGGGGTTTTGTGTTCTGGGTTGTACCTGGAGCTTCAAACAGTCCCTGGGGAGGCCCTTGGCTGGGATTGCTCTTACTGCTGGTGGTGCTGGGTTCTGGGGCATGATCTGGTGCCTGGGACATGGGGCTCGTCCTGGGTGTCTTTAGCACATCTCAGAGCACCTGTGTGAAGGGGAGGAGTACAGAAAAAGTCCTGGAGTCCTGGGCAGTGGGTACTAGTAACTCTCACCTTATCTGGCTTTCTGGTAGATTTAGATTCAATATTACGAAGTTCTTCCCTCTGAGGGTGGTGAGGCCCTGGCACAGGCTGCCCAAAGAAGCTGTGGATGTCCCATCCCTGGAAGTGTTCAAGGCCAGGCTGGATGGGGCTTTGGGCAGCCTGGTCTGGTGGGAGGTGTTTAGCTTCTGCTTCATTTTCTGCCTCCTCAGTGGGATTTGGCATCATGCTTTTTGCTTTGCTCAGCAGTTCCCTGTCATTGGCAGGGTCGACACACTGGCTGAAGACTTGAGGAGCCTCGGCCTTTGGGATTGAGGTGGTTTTGGGCAGCTCACAGAGGGGTTCCGTGCTTTGGTACAGACTAGGTCCTCACACCAGCCTCTCAGCTGCCACAATGGTGGAGGATCACAGTGAACACATAGCAGGCAAGACCAGGATGGTTTTGCTTCACCAGCTGCTGCTGTATCCCTTGAGATCCCTCCAGCAGCGGTGACTTCAGCAGGGCTCAGCTCACAGGGTGCTTCCGTACCCGTGCCATGAGCACAAGGGGGGAAAACAGCATAGCCAGTTGCAGGTTGAGTAAGCATATTCCCCTTCCCTACACCAGGGTAGGCTGGAAAGAAATACCATAGTGGATTATAGGTCAGTGGGGCAGAGATCAGTTCTTGCCCTGTGCTTTGTACAGCACTGAGCCCAGAATTTACCCATTAGTAAGGAATTTACAAATCCTCTTTCTTTTCTGCTAGCTCCAGATGGCCACGCCTGCCACTTACAAGGGTCCTGCTGGTGCTGGATTAGCTATGCAGCATCTCCAGGAGGTGAGAGCTCAGTGGAGGTGTTCTCCACACATTGGTCCATACAGGATTCATGAGTACAAAGAGCTCGGGGACCACACTGCATGGTCCCAGACACTCAGCTCAGGCACTGCCACCTCGGGTCAACAGCCACTGCTATTGCCCAGGGCAGAGCAGAACAAACAAGGCAGAGAGAAGCAGAAGCAAAAGATGCAAATTCCCTGAATGAAAGGTTGCTGATCACTGCTTTAGATGGGGGTGGGGGTAGGTAACTGGCAATGATGGTCAGCTGCACAGGGGAAAGAAATGTCCCTGGCTGCTGATCACTGACAGACAAATCAGGTTTAATCTAACCAAAGTGAGATCTGAGCAGAAACCTAATCCACCTGAGCCTACCAGGAGTGTTGAGCTATAAGAGAATTTGCTGAAGAGTTTCAGTGTGGGTTTTTTAGGTTCATTTCCACACCTGCAGTAAACAAACAGGATTATGGTGCCAGTAAGAGTGGTTAGGGGCTTGGGCAGCCTTGGTGAGGGAGCTAGGAGCCTTTGGCCCCTACTTGGCTTCAGCTTCACAGATCAAGTC